>NC_080679.1:127103751-127729065 GCF_030445035.2 Dasypus novemcinctus | reverse complement strand
AGAAACCCAGTACCCACTAGCAGTCACTCCACTGTCCCTCCCTCCCCCACCCGCACACCTAATCAACTTAGCTACCACTAATCTACTTTCTGTCTCTCAAATTTGCCTCTTCTGGACTTTACACATAAATGGAACCATACAATATATGGTCTATTGTGCCTAGTTTCTTTCATTCAGCATACTGTTTTCTTTTTTTTTTTCCCAAAGATTTATTTATTTATTTAATTCCCCCCCTCCCCCCGTTGTCTGTTCTCTGTGTCTATTTGTTGCATCTTGTTTCTCTGTCCGCTTCTGTTGTCGTCAGCGGCACGGGAAGTGTGTGCGGTGCCATTCCTGGGCAGGCTGCACTTTGTTTGGTGCTGGGTAGCTCTCCTTACGGGTGCACTCCTTGCGCGTGGGGCTCCCCTATGCGGGGGACACCCCTGCGTGGCATGGCACTCCTTGTGCGCATCAGCGCTGCACATGGGCCAGCTCCCCACGGGTCAAGGAGGCCCGGGGTTTGAACCGCAGACCTCCCATGTGGTAACGGACGCCCTAACCACTGGCCCAAGTCCGTTTCCCAGCATACTGTTTTCAAGGTTCAGTCATGTTATAGCATGTATCAGTACTTAATTTCTTTTTGTGACTGAATAGTATTCCACATTTTGTTTACCCATTCATCCAGTTTTGGGCATTTGGGTTGTTTCCTTCTTTGGCTGTGAGTAATGATATTATGATCATTTATATATAAGATTTTTTTTTAAGATTTATTTATTTATTTCTCTCCCCTTCTCCCCCGTCCTAGTTGTCTGTTCTCTGTGTCTTTTTGCTGCGTGTTCTTTGTCTGCTTCTGTTGTTGTCAGTGGCACAGGAATCTGCATTTCTTTTTGTTGCGTCATCTTGCTGTGTCAGCTCTCTGTGTGTGCGGCGCCATTCCTGGGCAGGCTACGCTTTCTTTCATGCTAGGTGGCTCTCCTTACGGGGCGCACTCCTTGCGTGTGGGGCTCCCCTACGCAGGGACACCCCTGCGTGGCACAGCACTCCTTGCGCGCATCAGCACTGCACATGGGCCAGCTGCACACGGGTCAAGGAGGCCTGCGGTTTGAACCGCAGACCTCCCATGCGGTAGATGGACACCCTAACCACTGGGCCAAGTCCGCTTCCCTATATATAAGATTTTGTGTGGACATGTGCTTTTAATTCTTCTTGGCATATGTAATGGTTAGGCTAAGGGGTCAACACAGCCAGGTAATTGTGCTCAGTTGTTTGGAAAGCAAGCACTGGGCTAATAGTAATACAAGGACGTTTATGGACTTCAGTCATCTGTGAGTTTACTGCATGGAGGGCTGATTACATCTACAGTCAACCAGGGAATTTGCCATCAGCAATTAGCGACGTTTTATCCATAGCGACGTTTTATCCAATCAGTTGGATGCCTTAAAAGGGAGAGTGACTTCAGTTGGATGCCTTAAAAGGGAGAGTGACTTCAGCATTCAGAGAGAATTTCCCAGCCCATCTTTGTACAGCCAATGTCTTCTGGGAGCTCATCAAAGACCTTCATTGGACCTTCATCGGAGCAGCCCTGCCCGCGGAATCTGGACTTGTGCATCCCCATGGTCATGTGAGAGAATTTTATAAAATCTCATACTATTGACAGAGATCTCCTGCTGATTGTTTTCTTAGAGAACCCTAATACAGTGTATAACTAGGAATTGCTGGATTATATGGTAATTCTATGTTTAATATTTTGATGAACTACCAAACTGATTTTCAAAGCACCTGCACCACTTTACTTTCCCACCTGTAGCATGTGAGCATCCCAATTTCTCCACAACCTTGACAACACTTGTTTTGGTCCATTTTTTTGGATTAAAGCCATTCAGTGGGTGTGAAGTTGCACCCACTGCATGGCATTTCTCTAATGATCAATAATTTTGAACATCTTTTCATGTGTATATTGACTATTTGTCTATCTTCTTTAGACAAAAGTCTACTCAGATCCTTTGCCCAAATTTAAATTGTTTTATTGGCCTCTTGTTGTTGAGTTGTAGGAGTTCTTTATATATTGTGGGCACAAGATCCTTAGATATATGATTTGAAAATATTTTTTCCCATTCTATGGGCTGTCTTTTCATTTTCTTGATAGTATCAAGATGATGCACAAAAAGCTTTAATTTTTATGAAGTTCAATTTGTCTGTTTTTTTCTTTCATTGCTTGTGCTTTTGGTGTCATATATAAGAAACCTTTGTCTAGTCCATGGTCACAAAGATTTACCCGTTTTTTTTCTAAGAGTTTTGTGGTTTTAGCTCTTACATTTAGGTCTTTGTTTCATTTTGAGTCAATTTTTGCATGTGGCATGAGGTAGGGGTCCACATTCATTCTGTTGACGCAGAACCCTTTGTTGAAGAGACTGTCTTTTCCCCTCTGAATGGTCTTCTCACCTTTTAGAAAACTAATTGGCCATGGATGTGTAGGTTATTTCCAGGCTTGCAATTCTATTCCATTGATACATATGTCTATCCTTATGAGAGTACCACACTGTGCTGGCTTTAACTTTGCATTTGGTTTTGAAATGGTGAAGTGTGAGTCCTCCAACATTGTTTCACATTTTCAGGATCATTTTGGCTCTTCTTGTTTTCGTTGTTCTTGTTCCCTTGCATTTCCAAGTGAATTTTTGGATTAGCTTGTCAGTTTCTGCAAGAAGTCAGCTGGGATTTTTAAAAAGGATTTATTTATTTATCCCTGCCCCTCTTGTTGTTTGTGCTCACTGTCTGTTCTCTGTGTCTGTTTGTTGTGTGCTCATCTTTTTTTTTAGGAGGCACTGGGAACCAAACCCAGGACCTCCCATGTAAGAGGAAGTGCCCAGTCACCCGAGCCACCTCCACTTCCCTCTCATTGTGTTTCCTTGTTGTGTCTCTTCCTTGCATCATCTTGTTGCGTCATCTTGTATCAGCTCACTGCAGCAGCCCATCGCCTTTAGCACCAAAAACCGAACCCAGGACCTCCCATGTGGCAGGCACCCAATACTTGAGCCACATCCGCCTCTCTCACTGGGATTTTGATAGGGACGGCAATGGATCTGTAGATCAATTTGGAGGGAATATCCATTTTAACAATAAGTATTAAGTGTTTGATCCCTTAACATGAGCGGTCTTTCCATTTATTTTGGTCTTCTTTCACTTCTTGCAACACTGTTAGGTGTACAAATCTTGCACTTTCTTTGTTAAATCTATTCCTAAGTATTTTATTCTGTTTGGTGCTATTGTAAATGGAATTATTTTCTTAATTTCTTGTTTGGAGAAAATATCTGTTTATTTCCCTAAGAGCAATTGGAATCCTGCCTTCTGGTTGCTGCTGTTCCACTTAGTGACACTGAGACCGTTTGTGGGAAGGTATCCAAGCCAGGATGTCTCATGGGAAATGTGTGAGTTCTTCGAAGGGCCCTGCAGGTCTCTACAGGGTGTTGTTCCCTGATATGGGAGACTGACCTCCAGTTCCAGTGTTCCAGTTCCCACTCAGCTAATGCCCCAGGGGCACTTTCTGGGTTACCTGCCCAGTATGCATCTTCCAGGGTGGGATTCAAGAGAAATAGCTCAAATCCAGCTACCTTCCGTTATGCCCACTAGACAGATGGAGGGGGGGCATTCTCTTCCAGATACTGAGGATGGATGCATAACCTAACAGCGTAGGAAATGGAATCCAGAAACAAACCCACTCATATTTGGAAACTTAATATACGAAAAAAGTGGCATTACCCACCTGTGGGGAAAGGATGGAATTGTCAAGAAAATATTACAGGATAATTAGTTGTTAAATTGGAAGAAAACAAGGTCAGTTTTCTACCTCACATCATATACAAAAATAAATCCCAGATGTATAAAAGACTTAAAGGTTTTAAAAAGCAAATTTTAAAAAATTAGAGGAAAATATCTTTTTGACCTTGGAGTGGGGAAAGATTTTTTTAAAAGAAGAAACAATGAGCATAAATCAAAAAAGAAAAGATTGATAAATCTGATGACATTAAATATATGTGTTTATGAAAAGAAACCATTTAAGAAATGAAAAGCTCCAGAGTTGGCGGAGATATTGGCAATGCAAAAGACTGGTGAACAGTCTGTACCCAGACCATAGAAACAGTTCTAAAAATCAGTAATAAAAGGACAAGCGACCCAAGTGAAAAGAGGCCAAGGCAGAAGAGGAGAGCCAAACTGTTGGTGAACAATGGAAATCCACTCAGTCCCACAGGGTCAGGGAAATGCAGATTACAACCATGAGGAAACACCATTTTATACTCATCAGACTAGTATAATTTGAAAAAATTTAAAAGCCTGGAACTGTACAGTTCTAGTGTGGGATACTCTCAGATTCTGCTGGTTATTTTTGGAGCATTCTTTATCAAGTGGATGTGCACACCCTGAGAACTTGTAATTGTCACTAGAGAAACTCTTGCATGCATGCATCAGGAGAGGGTTTAAAAAAATGTTTAAACAAAACAAAACAACTCACTTGATACCCATTCACTAGATGTCTAATCAGAAGAGATCAATGTTAGAACATTCATACAGTGGAATATGCTAGTTAAAATAACTGAACTGGAACTATATATATTGCAGAACAAATGTAAAAAACATAGTATTGAGCAAAAACAAAAATAAAACAAAAAAACACAAAACAGAGCAAGTTCCAGAAGATAGATCAATATGATAGTATTTATAGGCGGTGGACTTGGCCCAGTGGTTAGGGCATCCGTCTACCACATGGGCGGTCCGCGGTTCAAACCCCAGGTCTCCTTGACCCGTTGGAGCTGGCCCATGTGCAGTGCTGATGTGCGCAAGGAGTGCCCTGCCACGCAGGGGTGTCCCCCCTGTAGGGGAGCCCCATGCGCAAGGAGTGCACCCCGTAAGGAGAGCTGCCCAGCGCGAAGGAAAGTGCAGCCTGCCCAGGAATGGTGCCGCCCACACGGAGAGCTGACACAGCAAGATGACACAACAAAAAGAAACACAGATTCCCGTGCCGCTGACATCAACAGAAGCGGACAAAGAAGACGCAGCAAATAGACACAGAGAACAGACAACTGGGGTGAGGGGGAAGGGGAGAGAAATAAATAAATGAATCTTTTAAAAAAACCCAATATGATAGTATTTATAGAACACTTAAAATATTAAGACAATACTACATATCACTCATGGATACATTTATATGTGGGAAAAGCACAAGAACAGGCATGGAAATATACAAGCCCCAAATTCAAGAGGGAGGGAAGAAAACAGGTGGGACTACACAAGGAGTTCATCATACGTCTCCACTATTTTTCGTGTGCCTGAAATACTTCATTAATAGCAAGAAAACAAAGATAAAAGGACTCCCAGTGTTGTGAGAGGGCTCCAAATTCAATTTTCTTTAAACTCTTTCATCAGTTCTAATTTCAGACTATGAGGTTGCCTGCTCTCAGCCTGGTGACACAATCAGCTTTTAACTTTGACCCTGTGACTAAGAGAAGCCTTGTTCCTGGCCAGCGAGTCTATACAGGTATTTCTTCCCACATATAACTAGTGTTTTCAAAATATTCCAACCTGTTTGCCTATTTTCAAAGAAAGGTATTCATGAACTGGATTTAGGGTATCTTTCAGAACATGGATTCAAAATGTGGGTGGTCAAATTTCCTTGTAAGAGTAATAAAAAAAAAATTTCCTTGTCAGTCTCATCTACGACCACTGAAATAAAGTCAGAATTATCCACTTGCAGTTCTGAGTCTGCTACTACCTAGGAGTATGAGAACTTCAGTAAATCTTTTAACTGCTTTGAGTTTTCTCACTTGTAAAATAAGGCTGGCAGATTAAGTGCTCTCTAAGGGACTTTCTAGCTCTAGCTTTACATGAGTCTAAAGTAGAATCTGAGGCTCTGTCAAAAAATGTCTTGGTGTTGAAATTCCTCTCTCCTATCATGATTTCCATCAAGCAGGTTGGATGAATACAAACAACATGTGATCCCAAATCCCTGTCCTTGGACAACTTTCACATGCCCGAGTCTAAAGTGCAGAGTCCAACTGACCCCACCTGCCACTAGGCTGTTCATTTTAGACCAGCGCGACTTTTGTAGCTTATCCCAGCAGTTGTTTGGTAAATCCCTTGAAGTGGTTGGAAGTCTCTTTGTAATAAAAGTTTTCTCCTTTCCCCTGCATGGCACTAACAGGAATCAAATTTCTTTTCTGAGGGATGGTCCAAATACTTTTTGTTTTTTTGTTTAGATTAAGAGAACATGTTATGATTGGACAATGAGGGGAAAGTATGACCCTAGATTTTAATATTAAATTCAGAGGGAGTTAGAATTGTCAATTTCTAGTCAAATTTGTTAGTTGCAAGGGTTGGCACTACCTCTCGTGGTCAGGAATTACAGTTTGAAAACATGGTTAGTTCAATTCATTCAACGTTGGAATTCAAAAGAAAGGAGATGGGTGAGTGGAGAAGTTTAAATATTACACAGTTAAAAGGGAGGAGGAGGGTGAGTGCCTAATGATGGGTGACGCCAGTGTGGTAGATGCCATAGAGAAATATACAGTGTGACTCCAATCAGGAGAGAGGACAGTGCTGGGGAAGTTACACAGCTTACATCATGCACAAAGGCAAACTAGGGGAATTAATACAATCAAAATATATTAGAAGATATTAGTTTATTGACTCAGAATAGGCTAGTGAGAAGTCATGCTCAGTGTTGTGTATGCTGTGATTTATTTCAAAATTTGATGGGGCAATAAAGGTATGAATGGTATGAACAGGGTATGAATGAAAACAAAAAGTAGATTGTCTACAAAGAAGGAAAAGGATTTGATTTACTGTGAACAGCAGAAGAGTGACAAGAGAATTTCATCCAAGAATAGGAAACTCTAAATAAAGGGTTAAAAGTAAGACTAACTAGGAAATATGGCAAATACAAATCTTAGAAATAATTTTTAATTTGCTGATTTCTTGTCATTTAAAATTTTAAACTGCAAGCTGACAGAGTGAGATATTCCACCTTTACTTCAAACACTGTATGATAGAATTGATGTGGCAAAAACGAAAGGAGAAACACAATTGTGCAGTTGCTGGAGTAGCAAAGATTCCCATGAGGGACAATCAGGAAGTACCCTGAGCTTCACAGTAACAGATAGTTGGGAGTATTTTATCCTTCATATAAAATGAGCAGAGTTCTGTTATTTTTACTAAAGCAGAAAGAGTAAGGCAGTTTCATTTACACATTCTTTTCTCACTAATGAGCCTCTTTCCTAACATTTCTGGATAGAGTTGGCTGTCAAGTGTGTGTGTGTGCGTGTGTATGTGTGTGTGTGTGTGTGTGTGTAGGTAATGATGCACATATCAAAATATGCTCATTTTTGGAAAAAGTATCTGTAAAACTCCGAGTGACCTTGTAAAAATTGAAAGATGTAGGGTTGTTCAAAATTAACAGTCCAAAATAAAAAAAAGTTAATAGCCCAAATGGAAACTTGTGGAACTCATCAGTCTAGTTCTGACCTCTGACTATGTCACAAGGGTGAGTTTGAAGGTTTTATTAGGTTTAGCTTAAGAACATTACTTTCACTCCTCAGCTTTCTTTGACCCATCCACACCTAGTAAGCACCCCTCTTTTGTGTTCTTAAAAGCACACTGTACACATCTTCATTATTGTAATAACTATAGTAATTGTTGGTTTTCTTCTGTTTCCCTACTAAACTGACTTCCTTGAGTGTAAAAATGTATGAATACCCAGAGGTTATATCATATTCTGGCAAACATGAGGCTATTAGATATAAATCAAAGCAAATTGCTCCTTCATCTGGTTTTCAATGCCCCAAAATGGTAGGTTGGACAATTGGCACAGGAGACTATCAGCAAATTGATAGGACCAATGTTGTTGACAGACCTCATGGATGGCAGTTCAAGAGGAAATCCCCCAAAAGCCATAAAACTCAGGCCACTTACTTTTTGGCATTTGCCTTGGTCCTTACTAGATATAAGGAAAGGTCTTCAAAAACGGGTTAGAGTGGACTTACTGGTATTCTACTATAGAACAATTGTGACTAGTAATGGAAGAAGAAATTATTATCATTGATGTGGAGACAGTGGCCACAGTAGTTGCCGAGGGCAGGGAGATGGAAGAAGAGATGTGATGTGGGGGCATTTTTGGGACTTGGAGGTGTCCTAAGTGATATTGCAGGGACAGATGCTGGACATTATATATCCACCATCTGGATATATTCTGCCATAACCCACTGAATGTACTGGAGGAGAGTGTAAACTACAATGTAAACTATAATCCATGCGGTGCAGCAGTGCTCCAAAATGTATTCACCAATTGCAGTGAATGTGCCACAATGATGAAGGGGATTGTGGAGTGGGAGGAGTGGGGTGTGGGATTTATGAGACCCTCTTATGTTTTTTAATGTAACATTTTTTGTGATCTATGTGTCTTTTTTAAAAAAGACAGTTAAAAAATGTATGAGAAATCAATCTATATTAAGTTGATTAAAAAAAAATGCCTGAACAGATCCACATCATGACACATTGGGCAACAGGTAATGATTAAGGGACTATCTGATCATTTGTTTTCTATCACAGATGCCCATAAGCCAGGACTCCTTGTGCTTCTCACGTTAAGAGCAAGGACTTTCAAACTTTGATACAGAGAAACGGGTCTTTGCAATAGGCAAGTTCACTAGCTGTGACATTGGCAACTAGAAGTATACTCTGTAACAAATGAAGTGACCTTGGTGCTTGTGATTAGGCTAAGTGATTTGTCTGGGTCCCAAAGTGAGTTGACAGCTATGCGGTCACCCCTGGCTCTACCAGTTCTCTAGCAACTGCCGCTGTGGTGTCTAAAGATGGGCATATCAGCAACATAACACTTTGCCAGGCGACAAGATCTACAAGAGTTAAACCAGAAATCTGCAACGTCTCCTGCAGTGGTTGATACTTACCAGGTGAGTGGAGTAATGAGAGTAATTGCACTCCAGGGAGCGGTTACTAACATGATGTAACAAACTGGTTTCTTTTTTTTTATACTTTTTAAAGTTAATAGATCACAAAGAACACAAACTGGTTTCTAATCCCTTGTGTTCATCACATGCAGGAGACACACCCTGCCTTTGCCTACGCGTTTCTCTAACACAACCACTTCTCCAACAAGAGGCTGACTGTTTTCCAGGTAGTGCAAATCCAGAGTCCATGTGGGCCAGGGCACAGGGGTTGACAATATGGGCTGCTGGTCTCCCTTAATTTTAATTTCTGTAGGCATAAAATATTTTCTTTCTCATGAAGCCTCTAATCTAGATTATTGAAGACGATTGAGTAAAGCAGACTATCTAATTAAATGCAAGTACTTATTATTAAAGTATTTAGGCTAACCTAGACTGGAAAACACTGCCTAGCTGAATTATAGATTAAATGGAAGAGAAAAATCTTCCTACTTTGAATTTAGTGATTCCTTTTTGTTAGGATATGCTATTAAATCCTTCAAGGACTTTTTTAAAAATTAGGAAAAAGGGAAGTGACGTGGCTCAAGTGAATAGGCTCCTATCTACTATATGGGAGGTCCCGGGTTCAGTTCCCAGGACCTCCCAGTGAAGGTGAGCTGGCCTGTGCCATGAGCTGCCCTGTGTGGAGGGCTGACAAAACAGGAGGACGTCACAAAAAAGAGACACAGAGGAAAGACAGTGAGACACACAACAAACCAGGGAGCTGAGGTGGCTCAAGTGATTGAGTGCTTCTCTTCCATGTCAGAAAGTCCTAAGTTCGGTTCTCGGTGCCTCCTAAAGAAAAGACAAGAAGAGAAGACAAGCAGATACAGAAAAACACATAGCAAATGGACACAGAAAGCAGCCAGCTAGTGTAGGTGGCAAGACGGGGGAATAAATAAATAAATCTTTTTAGAAAAACTACAAAAATTTATGCTCCTAAAATAAAATTAAGAACACAGACCTAAAGTTTAACAAATGCCCATAATCTGACCACCTGGAATTAACTGCTTGCTATTCTAGTGTATTTCCTTCCAGAGTTTTCTATATCCAAGCTGAACTTGATAAATGAACATCATGATACTTAGGGCAGGCTACTGCAAGTCAGTGGCTGAGTAAAACATAATCAGGAGGCAGATTAAAAGCACATAGAAATGTAGATGTAAACAAAAATATCCTCAAAACTGTGGAGGAAAAATAAGAAAAGACATAGAAATAAAATCATAAAACTTGCAGGCTTTTAGAGACCACTGGCACAATCTTTTACTCTGTGGACAGAAGCCAGAGAGAAAATGTGACCAGCTGAGAGCAGGTGAAGTGAGACCTAGATGCCCAGACAGCTGTCCTAGGTTAAGACTTTCTGCATAATCGTCCTATACTTTCAGTACTTTTAACTGACTTTTAGGCATAACTGGATTTAATGACTGGTTCACATTAGCTTTGAAGTGAACACTCTTGGTTTCAGATGGGAAGAATAACATAATGCTGGCAGATCCTTTTTAATCCACCGAAATCATATTTGGCAGAGATTAAGTTCACTACTTAAGCCCTGTCAGAGAAGAAACTTTAGATATTCAGTACAATATATTCCCCTATTCTATAGATGAGGAGATTGAGGCTTGAGAGGGGAGATATCCTTCAAGGATGCTGTTTCTTGGTGGCAGAGTTGGGAGTAGACTCCAAGTCTCCTAATTCTAAAACTCTTCAAATAGTATAGAATGTAGAGCTTCTGATCATCAAAAAAAGGACTTCCAAAAGCTCCCACACACCCTGGATCACCGCCCACATACTCTCCCTCCCATCCGTGTTCATATTAAAGCCATCCCATTGGTTTGTACATTAAATCCTATCTCCTCTCAATTATTCAAGAACATCATTCACTCCAGCAATTGTCCTCTTCTGCATCATCAACTTTCCCGCTCTACTGGACTCTTCCCAATGACATACAAACTCACTGTAGTAACTCCCAATGTAAAAAACAAACAACAAACAAACAAATCTTTTGATACCTACTGTACAAAGATGGGTTGATCTGAGCATCCAGAAAAATGGTGACAATAGTGTGAAACCTAACAAAAATTTTAAAATTCATGAGCTTATCATGATACAAAACAAAAAACTCCCCTCATTGGCCATCTTGGTGTATGCTAGGAACTGAGTCATTACCCTGAAAAGAAGTAAATGTGTTTTAGTTTCCTAGGCTGTTAAAAGCAAATAACATTTGTGTTGGTTTTAACAATGGGAATTTATTAGCTTATGAGATTATAGTTTTGAGGCCATGAAAACGTCCAAATCAGGCATCACCAAGACGATGCTTTCTTCCTGAAGACCAGCTTCCAGCAATCCTGGATTCCTGTCACATGACAAGGCACGTGGTGGTGTCTGCTGGTCTGCCCTTTCTTTTCCAGGTTTCATTGCTTCAGGTTCTTGCTTCCATGGCTTTTTCTCTCTGTCTTTATCCCATTTATAAAGGACTTCAGTAAGAAGAGTAAGACCCACCCTGGGCCGTACCTTAATTGAAGGAACCTCATGAAAACGTGTTTATAATAGGTTTATACTCCCAGGAATGGATCAGCTTTCAGAACATGATTTTCTGGGGTTCATACAGTTTCAAATCCCCACAGTAGGGGAAGACTCAAACATTTAATCTGACTTTCCTGTACGGACTGCACCTCAGGGAACAATTTCTCTCTTTAGATGTATCCAGCTAATAAAGAAGAAATGGCAAAATTAGAATATCACTTTTGCAATAATGAACCTAAGCAATAATCACCAATGGTTGCCAATATAAAAAAAGAGAAAACTGGAAATTATGTGCCTTCTGATGGATATATGTAGGTCTGCAAAAAATAGGCTGAACCAGAATAAAGCATGAAGAGCTAACTATAAAATATTGAGGGGACAGAGGAACAAGTTAAATTACTCCCAGGGATTCAATGAGAAATATTCAGATTGTGGGAAATGTACAGACAAAATCTTGGTTTCTTCAGTAAATAAATATCAAGGAAAAATGGGATTGAGGATGGAATCTACATATTAAAAGAGACCTAAAGGCCAAATAAATGCAATGTATGGAAGATGTTGGGATTTCAGTTTGAACAAATTTTAGAAAACCCAGGCAAGTGGATGTGGCTCAAGCAGCTGCACACCTGCTTCCCACATGGGAGGTGCCAGGTTTGATCCCTGGTGTCTCCTAAAAAAACAAAAAAAACAAAAAACTACAAGCAAAAACAAATGAAAAAACCAGTTCAGGGGAGCCGATGTGGCTCAGCAGTTGAGTGCCAGCTTCCCACATGCAAGGTCTGTGGCTCAAAACCTGACCCTGGTACCTCAAAAACAAACATACAAACAAACAAAAACACATTAAGAGAAAGGCCATATGATTAAAAGGGAATATTATGAATATTATGAACAAGTGCATGCAAATGAATTAGATCTGTTAGACAAAATGGACAAATTCCTAGACTCAACTTTTGAAACTGACTCAAGAATAGGAAATCTGAATACACTTAAAACAATTCCACACACACAAAAAACAAAATAAAATAAGTGTAAAGAGACTAAATTAGTAATCAATGAAAAAAAAAGCCCAGGCCTAAAGGGAGTCACTGGTACATTCTACCAAACATTTAAAGAAGAAATAATATTAATCTTTCAAACTCTTAAAAAAAATTGAAGAGCAGGAATACATCAAAACTCATTTGATGAGGCCAGTATTACCCTGATACCAAAACCAGCCTAAGACCTCATAAAAAAGAAAACTACAGACCAATATCTCTTATGAATATAGATAAAAAATGCTGAACCAAATACTAGCAACATGTAAAAATAATCATACACCATGAGCAAATGGGATTTAACCCCAGAAGCCAAGGTTGGTTTAAGATTGGAAAATCAGGGAAGTGGATGTGGCTCAAGTAATAGGGCTTCCGCCTACCATATGGGAGGACCTGGGTATGATCCCTGGGACTTCCTGGTGAAAAAGAAGAAGAGAAAGCCTAGCTGTGCAACGAGCCAGTGCCTGCGCAATGAGCCAGTGCTCATGTGGCACATCTCAGGAGGATTTCAGAGACAGCCAAAGTAGATACAAATCCACGTACTGGTGCTCCTGAGGGCCAAGGAGACACCCAGGGCTTACGGTCATGACAGATAGCTCTGGAGTTCAGTGCCTTGCCAGTGGGTCCTACTTTGCAACTTGTGCTCCTGAGTGTGATGGAGTTGGACTCAGATGTGACCTCTCTACACATGCTTCTTCTGTCACTTTTACTGAAACTGTGGTTGGCACTGGGGTTGGTATATGCTCAGGAGACTTGAATCTCTGGGCTGGCTGTGTGCCAGGTGGGCCCTGAGTCTCAGCAGAGTTACAACATCTACTCTCTGGTTGGTTGGACTTACCCAGGTCAGCTAACAGGGAGGTGGGGATGACCGACCATCATACCGGGGAACCAAGAGAGCCTACAACTGCAAGCAGGAGAATTCCATCCATCAGCCATATGGGATCTAAGCCCTGTCTCAAGTTAGAGGTGGAGTGGACGTTGCCATCCCATGGTCCTCAGGATGGAGGAATAAAATATGGATTAGAGTGGACTTACTGACATTCTACTACAGAATTATTGTGACTCTAGCAATGGAAGAAACTGTATCATTGATGTGGAGGCAGTGGCCAAAGAAGTTGCTGAGGGCAGAGAGAGGGAAGAAGTATAATATGGGTGCATTTTCAGGACTAGGGAGTTGTCCTGAATAATACTGCAGGGACAAATGCAGGACATTATATATCCTGACATAACCCCTTGAATGGACTGGGAGAGAGTGTAAACTACAATGTAAACTATAATCCATACTGTGTAGCAGTGCTCCAAAATGTATTCATCAAATGCAATGAATGTGCCAAACTGATGAAAGAGTTTGGTGATGTGGAAGGACTGGGGGTGGGGCAGGGAGTGGGAGTATATAGGATCCTCTCATATTTCTTAATGTAACATTTTGTATGATCTATGTATCTTTAAAAATTAAATAAAATCGGAAAAAAAAAAAAAAAAAAGAACCAAAGTTGGGGCACTTTAAAAAGTTGCTTCAATGCTACAGGAATCAAGACAGTGTGGAACTGGTGAAAGAATTGACATATAGATCAAAAGAGTTGAGAGTCCAGAAATAAACCTATGGTCAATTGATTTTCATCAAGGGTGTCAAGACAATTCAATAAGGAAAAAATATTATTTTCAACAAAGGGTGGTAGGACAACTGGATATCTACATGCAAAAGAATGAAGTTGGACCCCTAGCTCACACCATATATAAAAATTAACTCAAAATGGATCAAAGACCTAAATGTAAGAACTAAAATTGTAGAACTTAAGAAAACATAGGTGTAAATCTTCATGTCTTCAGATGCAGAGAACAATTTCTTACATATGACACCAAAGAGCACAAGAAACAAAACAAAACAAAAAGGACTTCATCAAAATTAAAATTTCTCTGTTTCAAAGGACACCATCAAGAGTTTAAAGAGAACCCACAGAATGGGAGAAAATATTTGCAAGTCACATATCTGGTAAAGTATTTGTATGTGGAATATATAAGGAATTCTTATAACTCAACAATAACAAGATAAATACCCAATTTAAAATGGGCAAAGGATCTGAAAAAAACAAGTGGCCAATAAGCACATGAAAAGATGCTCAACATCATTAGCCATCAGGGAAATGCAAATCAAAACCACAGTGACATATAATGTCACACCCACTAGGATAACTATTATCAAAGAGCCAGTCAAACAAGTCTGGCAAGTGTTGGCAAGGATGGGGAGAAACTGGAAGTCACTTTGCTGGTGGGAATATAAAATTCTGCAGCCACTTGGCAAAAGCTGTCTGGTATTTCCTCAAAAGGTTAAGCAGACCTATTATATGACCCAGCAGTTCTACTCTTAGGTATATATCTGGGGAAATGAAAACATATGTTCACATAGAATTTTTACATGAATGCTTTAATAGCATTATTCACAATGGATAAAAAGTGGAAACAACCCAAATGTCTATCAACTGATAAATGGATACATAAAATGTATATCCATATAACGGAATATTATTTGGAAATAAAAAGGAATGAAATATAGATACATGCTACAACAAGGATGAACCTTAAAAATATGATGCTAAGTGAAAGAAGCCAGTTACAAAAGACCTTCTATGTCTGATTCCATTTCTATGACATGTACAGAATAGGCAAATCCATAAGAGACAGAAAGTAGATTAGTGGTTGCCTGGGGATGGGAGATTGGGGGGAAATGAGGAAAGACTACTGATGGCTATGGGGTTTCTTTTTTGAGATGACAAAATGTTCTAAAATTAATTGTGGTGATGATTGCACAACTCCATGACTATACTAAAGACCACTGAATTTTACACATTAAATGAGTTAATTGTATGGTAGGTAAATTATGTCTCAAAAAAGCTGTTATAAAAACTTATGAGGTGGGAAGTGACTGTGGCTCAATCAGATGAGTTCCGGTCTACCATATGGGAGGCCCTGGGTTTGCATCCCGGGGCCTCCTTGTGAAGGCAGGCTGGCCCACAGATGCTGTAGAGCTCTGCCTGGCGCACAGACGATGGGGAGAGCCAACTCAGCAAGGTGATGCAACAAAAAGAAGGGAGACAAGCAAGAACACAGAAAAGCCCGCAGTGAATGGACACAGAGAGCAGACAGCAAGCAAGCCACACGGGGGTAGGGGAAATAAAACAAATAAATACAGACACAGAAGAATGCACAGCAAATGGACACAGAGAGCAGAAAGCACACAGAAAGCTGCAAGGGGGGTGGGAGGATAAAAAAACAACAACAACAAAACTTCTGAGCCAAATCAAAGAAGCTTATCTTATAATATTAAGGAATTACTGTTAGTTTTTGAGGTGTGATAGTAATATATGAGTTATTTTTTAAAAAGTATTATCTTTTAGAAATTTAAAATATTTTTGGCTAAATGATTAAAAAACTACTCACATATCCCTTCGAGTATTACCCTATTTTTAAAATTTTTAACCCTGCAGCCAAATTCTTCCCCTAAACTACTTATCCTCCCTTTCTCCATTTGTTTTCCTGACATTCTCTCTCTTTTTAAAAAATTTCTATTGTGGTAACATATATACAATATACATTTCCCATTTAAACCACTTTCAAGTATACAATTCAGTGGTGTTAATTATTTTCAGAGTGTTGTGATTTCATTATCACCATCTATTGCCAAAACACTTTCATCACTGCAAGAGCAGCTCTGTACCCAGCAAACATGAATTTCGTCATTTCTTTTATTTATTTTAGGAGGTACCAGGGATTGAATCCAGAACCTCATACATGAGAAGCAGGCACTCAACCACTTGTGCTACAGCTGCTCCCCTGCCATCCTTATTTTTTAATTTTAATTTTTTTAAAAGATACATAGCCATCCTCTTTTGAACCCACACCAGTCAGGTTTTCATCCTCACCATGCCCACGGCTAATTTTTTGACTCATCAGGTTGCTCCTTCTTGAACACTTCTCTCCTTACTGACTTAAATTCCTCTCCTTGTATGTCAGTGGCCGCTTTCTAGCGCCTTTGCTGGCTTTATTACCTCTCCAGTCCCTAAACACTGAAGTGCTCCAGAGCTCAGTGCTTAGACATCTTTTCAAAATGTCTATCTACACTTAACGTGTAGAAGGTTTTGTTCTTGCAATGGCCCTCTGCTTGCCAATTCCCAAATTTATGTCTCTAGCCTGGACCTTTCTCCTCAATTCTAGAGTCCCTTGATCCCTCCATGTGGCCAATAAATAAGTATCATGAACTTAAAATTTACAAAATGAAATTTCTTGTCTCCTTCTGTGCACATCCTGTACCTCCTATAGTCGTCCTCATTTCAGTAGATGGCAACTCAATTCTTCAAACTGGCCAAAAATCACTCATGTCACTTATATGCTCAAAACCTTCCAATGATTTCCTATCTCACTCAGTAAAGGCGGGGTCCATACTATAGCCTGCAAGTCCCCACAA
Source organism: Dasypus novemcinctus (assembly GCF_030445035.2). Lineage (NCBI taxonomy): Eukaryota > Metazoa > Chordata > Mammalia > Cingulata > Dasypodidae > Dasypus > Dasypus novemcinctus. The sequence goes on along the minus strand of NC_080679.1, from coordinate 127,712,077 downwards.
AATTTGGCATTGTTACCTCCCTGATCTCATTTCCTACCTTTCCCTTCCACTATTCTGCTTCTGCCACTCTGGCCCTTTTTTCTGTTCTGAGAACATAGAAGGCATCCTCCTGCCTCAGGATAATCTTTGCACTAGCTATTCTCCCCTCCTGGAATGCTCTTCTCCCAGAAAAGGCACATTTCTTGCTCCTTACTTCCTTCCGGTATTTGCTCAAAGAATACCTTCTCAGTGGGGCCCTCTCTGACTCTCCTTCTTAAAGAGAAATCTTTCTCTACCTTCAGCACTCCCTATTTCTTCCTTGTTGCGTAATTTTTTCCCCATAACACTTACCCCGGACCTTAAAGAGTATATAGTTTATGTATGTATTTGGCACATAGTTGGTGAACAATATTTGTTGGGTGTCTTAAAGCTGTTTATACTGCACCGGTGTTCTCTGCCTCCTTGTTTACTGCCATTAGCTTCAGGTGACCTGGGGCATATATCCCTGAGAAAGATGAGTGAGACTGAATAGAAACATCGTCCACTCACAGACTCTTTTATCTATCTCTGTAAGGGAGACCAAAGCACATGGTGGGAATTGTGGAGGTCCATCAGTCTTGCCATGTGATAGTAGGTAAGCAATTTTTCCTCTGTGGCTCTCGACTTCGTCATCTGCCGAAAGAAATCACTTCCTTAAATAATCTCAAAGGATTTTTGAGCATGTAAAATGGGGGATGAAGTGCTGAGTAGGGAAGAGTATATCTTGCTACCTTCTTCATAATGTACAAAGATATTCTTTTCAGGCACAGAGCAGGTATTATATATTTGCTAAAGGCAATTAATAGATCTGAATCAAATTCCAGTTACCTTTTAGGGACCTTGGAAGATACAGTTTCGCTGTGTAAGCCCTCACACATTAATAGTGATTTGACACTGAAAGCTCTTGATGTCAGCCTATCCTATCTCCTGAGAAAAGTCACTCTTACATGTGAACCGATTTATTTCAAGTTCCCTTTAACCTCCTTGTGATGGTTAGGCTATTGTGTCAACTCAGCCAGGTAATTGTGCCCAGCTGTTCCGTCAAGCAAGCACTGTGCTAACTGTAATACAAGGACATTTATGGACTTTAGTCACCATTGACTTTACTGCAGTGGTAAATCATAAATAGCTGATTACAATTATGTCAGGAGCTTGCCATCAGCAATGAGTGATGCTTTATCCAATCAGTTGAATGCCTTAAAAGGGGAAGTGATTCCAGCAGTGTGAATTTCCCAGCCCCTCTTTGGACAGCCATCATCTCCCAGAACTCATCAAGGGATATCACTAAACTTTCACTGGGGCCCCTGGTTGCAGTCTGCCTGCGGAACCTGGACTTGTGCATCCCTACTGCTGCATGAAAGACTGATAATCTCTTACTATTGACAGATAGCTCTTGCCGATTCTGTTTCCCTAGAGAATCCTAATACACTGCTTAAACCGGTAAATGGTCACTGAGTGTCCAGTACAATGAGTTTTCTTTTCTAATCACTTATGTGTATTTGTGGCAGTGAGCCTCTCCTCAGCCTACCTGAACTCAGAATCTTGGTTACTTCATTGGTAAAATAAGATGAATAATGACTGGTTAATATTAATGGATTAATGACATTATCAATAATTTACATAAAGGAGTAGGTAGTACAATGCCTGGAATACTGTAAGGCCTTAAGACCATAAATATTTTGTATAAATGAAATACGTATTTAGCTCCCACTGCCAGCCATTTCCCCAAGTTATTAGCCCTATTCAAGGAACTTAAACAGTATGTATCAACTAATAATTTCTCTACTTGGTTTCAAAACCTTCCCCATCCTACTTACTGAAGCTCACTTTCCAAACTTTCCGTGTTTTAATTTTTCCATTTTAGTTAGACTGCTCTGCTCTCTTCATTGTCCTCCCGGCATTCCACCCGATCACTCTTGGCCCTTTACCCCCTGGTGTTTCTTTTCCGGAATGCTCTTACATCAGCATTCATCCGTTTTCAAAAGGTTGCTTGTGCTTTCAAACAAAAGATGTTCCCTCTTCTAGATCAACCAGGAGTCACATCCTCCTTGTCATTCCCACTCCTCCAGACCAGTTCTTTCATTTATGCACTCCTGGAGTGTTTCATGGTTTTAATTTAGCCTCTCCAACCATAACCCTTAAGCTCCTGAAGATCAGGGCATTACCTCACAGCTCTCCTGTATCCCCTCTCGACACACAAACGCCACCAGCAAGAAGCTGGGCACACAAGGACCTCCCACCGAAAACTCAATGCATCGCGTATCCAGATGGAGGGAAGTCAACTCATTCTAAGAGCGAATTCCCACGAGGCACTACGTAAGCGCACACCAAAAGCTTTCAGAGTCCTATGATCCGCGAGCGTGGGAGCTTAAGGCGGCTAAACTGTGGGTTCTTCGGGATACTTAAAGGCAGCATTCTACCTCCCAAACACATTTTCGCATATCATCCGCGGCTACCGCGAGAATGACTAAAGCAATGTTATTTGTGGAAGCGCTCAAGTAAGAAAGAGGCCCTAAATGGCAATCTCGGGTCCAGGGGCTTCCAAGGCGTCCGGTTCCTCGCTTAAACGGGCCAAGAACCGTTAAAATGCTACGCTTCCGGCACGAGCATCCACGCCTGCTCTAGAAAGGAAAGAAGCGCGGAGGTGCAACCAGTACGGCAAGTCGAAGGGCACAATTTCTTTCACCGTATCCCCAGACTGAGGGCGGGAGAGACGGGAAGCCCTTAACCCAGAAGTGAAAGGCCGTTTCCTTCAGGTATTAGCACTGACCAAAGGAAGTTCCGGCCAGAAGTCTTTTCTCCTAGCTTTTTTCACCACATTCTTTACTTTCTGGGTGCTTATTGCGGCGGCCGCGTAGCTCCGACCCTTTGGGTGTAGCCATAGTTTTGCAACAACTCCGTCGGGATAGCCGCACCACCCTTTCCTTGAAGAACCTTCCCCCTACGGATACCCATCAGGGTCAGCCAGCATTCTCTGAGGAGGCAAAAGTTCCAGGGGCGGATAACTCCCCCAGCCTGAGGGAGCCCGGCCAGCGCCTGCGCGGGGCGTTACCATAGAGAGGCAACCGCCTCTCTGGTCTCGGTTTACAGTCTCTATGGTCAAGACGGGTCGGTGGCGGTAAAGGGGAAAAGGGAGACGCACTGCGCAGGCGCCTTCGGCTTCTATTTTTTTTTTTTTTTTTTTTTTAATCCCCGCACTAAGCGCTTAACCTCATTGGGGTGGAGGAGAAGGCGGCGGCAGTCTGGTCCGCAGCGGCAACCGAAGCGAATAATACGGCCGTAAGTAGCCGCCTAGGGCGAGGAGAGGTAGAACCGAGCGCTCTGAGGCCCCTGTGCCCGCCCCCGAGGTGGCGGGCGCCGGATCTGTGTGGGGGATGTCCAGCGCTGTCATCGGCTCTTGGGTGCACTTTGGGGGGGAGGGGGCGGCCCTTAGGTGGGAGCCGGGCGAGGAGCGGGATGGGAGGGTTGTTTATCCAGCCTGCGGGTCGCTGGTCCCAGGCCGCTGCGCTGGGGGGAGGGGGCCGGTGGGGTCAGGCCGGCTCTGTGCACCCCCCTCTTCCCTCCCCCAGACCCCACCCGGGGCCCTTTCCTGACCCCGGCGTGGGAGAAGCCGGCCTGCCCCGGCTCGCGCTCGAAAGGAGCCCGGGACTGCGAGGGGAGGGGGCGAGAGAGAGAAACCCATAACAACTAGTCATGGGCGAGTGATGGGTGTGGAGAAAGATCCAGAGGGAAGGGGTGTCGGGAAGGCGGGCGGCCAGACAAAAGCCGCGCAGCGCGCCGCGCGGGATGCGGAGGGTCCTCCCGGCCCCGGGGTCCGCGGAGAGCGCCTTTGCAAAGCCGGGAAAGCGGACTGGTGCTGAGTTCAGCCTTGTTGCAGCCTCCTCAACTTGCCTTTGTTGTTCTTTGGTATTGGCAGAGGCGCTCTGACGAAGATGAGTGTGTGCTCTTGCACGTTAGCCTGGTTGGATACAATGGAGCTTATCGAATATTTTGCTTTCCATTTTCTGAGCTGTTCGGATGAGGATGGGGTTTTCCAGAGTCTAACTTATTACATCATTTATTTAAAATAGTTGTGTTTATTTCTAAATTAAAAAAATTTTGGGTGGAGCCTTGAAACACCTTGTGTGGCATAGGGGTGAGTTTCAGACCGTCGGTATTGGGGTTCGTTCATGAAATACTGACCATTCGTAGAACCCGTGAGCTCTTTAAACGTGATACTTTGATTTGTAGATGTGGCAGTGAGAGCTTCACATTCTCTGGTCCTTTGGGAAGCAGCGATGCAGAAGAATCAGAAGCTAGGGGTAGGTGTGTTACCAAGTGCCTAGCACTATTCCGGTGCCACAACCCGGTTCTGGCTTTAAAAATTGTTGTTTTTATTCCTGTTATAGGTGACTTTTTCTGAGCTCTTGGCATGTGCCTGGCAAGTGGACTTGGTGGGGGCTCCTGTACAGTGGGCTCCCTTTGCTCATCAAACTAGTGGGAGAATAGAAACATTGATGCAGGGACCAGATAGATAAGAAAAATTAGAGGGCGGTGTTCTACAGTACTGAATATTTATCTTCTCCATTTGCAAAGAAAGCTTTAAATTTGGGTGAGCTGCTTGTTTATTCATCCTCCTAAAATTGTGTTTGCATGTTTTTTAAAAGTTGTGACTCAAATCTCAGTTTCTGTAATTCATTGTTTATTATTGACTAAAGTATATCAGTATGTTTTACATTTTAAAAGTTTTAATTTTTATCCAGGAGTTTTCAGGCCAAGTTTTAATTCTCCCAGCTAGAGATCACAAAAGGCAGAACTTCTCTAAAGAGACCTTGGAGGTGATAGAGGTGTTGAATATTGTATCTCCATATTAGAATTGAAGTGGCAAATATAGAAAGGCTTTTTTTTTAAAAGTATATTTTTATTATAGAGGTTGTGAACTTACAAAACAATCGTGCACATGTGTGGAATTCCCATACAGCACCCCTCCACCAACACACTACATTGTTGTGGGATATTTGTTACAGATTATGAGATAATACCATCAGACTGTTATCACTAACCATGGTCTATAGTGTACATTTGGTATATTTTTTCCATACCCCCCTATTATTAACATAGTACATCTTTGGCATTGATGCAAGAATATTACAGTATTGCTGTTAACTATAGTCCATAGGTTACATTAGTTTATTTTTCCCATGCTTCTCCACATTTTTACCACTTTGCAAAAGTGATGTGCATTTGTTCTAGTTCATAGGACATCCTTGTATTTGTACTATTAACCACAATTCTCAACCGCCTCTGGGTTCACTATGTTACTCAGTCCTTAGATTATTCTCTAGCTTTCTCAGAAAGGTTTTTGTCAAGTATACACTGTAAATTTGTTAGAACTGAAAACCTAGGTGTCCTAATGTCAGGCTTTTGAATTAACCCACATAGTCTATTTATGTAAAATAGATAAATTTTCTTTTGTACTGATAGCAGGCAAAAATCTGAAGCTTGGTGTGTTATATGCTTCAATAACTACCAGAATAGAATCTCTTTAGGTGTAGTTCAGATGTTGTGAACTTGCTTTTTATAGAGCAAGATTTCAGATCCTTAAAATAGTTTGGCAGGAATGTTGAGAAATGATTGGCCAGAAGGACGGACATCAAGTTAATTGTTCAGATGTGTTATATTGTTCACTGTTTGAATTTAGATTTTTTTTACTTCAGTATTTCATTATTTCTACTTCCTTAGGTAGCTCAGTCTCATGATTTATCATTTGGGTGAAATATTTTCTTAGGCCTGACACAAATTCATAAATGTTTGAGACTCTGTTCGTTCTTGAACATCTACTTAAGTCGTAATTTTAATATAATACTTTTTGCTTCATAGTATTGGCAGATATAAACACTGATCTTTTTGGGTTTCTAAAACTGTCTATTTTGATAACTGCAAGTCTAGTTGTCAAATTAAATAGTGGAAATATCTGTCACATAGTAGCAAAAAAATAACAGATATTTAAAAACAAAATCATGTAAAAGATTTCCTAGAAAATAAGAGAAGAATCAGTTAGTCTTAAAAAAAATCCTAAGCAAAAAAGAAAATCAATGATACAGTTTTTGGTTTGCAAACTAATTTGTAAAAATGAATTAATCATCTTTTCCCAGTGTGAGGAGGAGCATTTTCCATAAAGTGTGTGTATATGGGTTTGAGTGTTTGACTAAATGATCTCAAAAGGCCTTATCATCAGGATTTACTGGTCTCCAGCTCATTCTTCTCCCTTCTAGAGCTCGCCTGCATTCTTTATGCTCAGACCATTACTGAATACTTCCCTTCTCAAATTTTTATGGCAGCTCCTATTCCCTGCCTGCCCCAAAGATCTCCGAAGGCCTAGCCCAAGCGGTGTGTCTTCCATAACACCTTTCTTGACTTCTGCCTGGACGTCGCCTCCCCCCTGCTGTTTTCTCTTGTGACCCTCATCTTCCTCCTCACACCAGATTCACTCCGGTAGCCTTGCCCTTCCTTCCCTAGATCCCTCAGTGCACAGGGAGTTTGTAGAATACATATTGGCGCCCTCCGATGCTTACTACAGTGTTCTGCATAACGAGTGGAAACTGTAGAGTATATGAAAGTATCAAGGAATGTCCCATAACTTAGAATAATAAATTTTGAGCCTGGGCAGAACTCTTGGAGGACATATAGTCCAGCATCTAGTTTTTATGCCTGCCTCATTCTGGTCATCAGCCTCAGATGGCAGGCATGCTTCTCTCTTACTAATTGGGTCTAATTGCTGAAAAAGTTTTAAAAACTATACCAAAATCTGTCCCCCTCCCCCTTTTACCTGTTGACCTAAGTTACCCCTGAAACTATGTGAAATATGCCCATTTCTTCACATGATAGCCCTTTGTATTTCCTACGACATTCATCAGGCTTCTCTGGATTTTTTGTTCAATTAATTCATCTATTAAACCCTTTCTTGAGTTAGACTCCAGGTCGCAAGAGGGTACAGTTGAAAAGCCATGTCCAGTCCCCATGCTTCAGGGGTTCCCAGTCTAGTAGAGAAGACACATATAACATCATGAATTCATGTGAGTGTGCTGGCCCTGCTTGTTTTGATATGGTTTTCACTGTGCTTTTTTTAGGCGATTCGGTTTTGTTAGTGTCATTTGAATGCAACTTCTGAAGCACAAGACTTTGATAGGACTTGACCAGAGTATACGGATGTATTCTAAGGTTAAGAAATGGTCCGTGATTTTTGACCTCTGTTGTACATTGTCGCTCTGTGATTTATTGGTGCTGTGATTTTGTGCCAGTTAAATGATTGCTTTTGTATTTTTTGTCCCCATCTGTAAAATGGGGCTTAATAATTGTATCTACTTATAGGTTTGTTGTAAGGATTAAATGAGATAATCATGCAAAGTGCTGAGAACAGTGCCCGGCCTGGCACATGGTAGGGCCTAATGACATGTGTTTATGTATTGTATAGTAATAAGAACATAATAGTAGCTGCAGTAATCACCTGGGGAGCTTGTTAAAATACAGATGTCCTGGCCTTATCTTCTTCCTTCCACCCAGAGATTTTAGTCAGCAAAGTCTGCCTGGGGCCTGGGCTGCTGCAGCTTTAATAAGGTCCCCAGGTGATTCTTTAGCACCCCAAAGTTTGAGAACGCTACACTCCATATAAATGTTGCCAATGATTGCATTAGCTTTTACAAATTTAAATTTTAAAATATTTCTCAAGTAATAGATGCATGCATTCTCCTAGAAGATTCCAACCACAAAGATAAAGGAAAAGACTTGGTCCCCAATCTCAGACCTCTCTCGAGAGACTCTTAGTTTCGATATGGAATGTGTCTTTCTAAATGCTGTTACTCATTTTTGTAGCTATATCTCTATATACCTGTTCATCTCTATATATCATTTTATCTATGTATGAATGTCTTCATTATAATAGCCAGATTAAACAACAACAACAAAAGATTCTCAAAGCACTTTTACATTCATAATCTTCCTTGTTCTCTTCAAAGTCCTGTGAGGTAATTGGGGAAGATATCCTCCTCCTCCTATCAATTTACAGACGAGAAACCAAGGTCTGCAAGTTAAATCCAAGTACATGCTAGAACGAGGCTGAGAACTGGGCCTTCTCTCGCTCAGCCCAGTGTTCTTTTCATTTGAACCACACTGCCTATTAGCTATCTAATTTTGTTGGCTCTTACTGAAGCCGTGGTTCATAAAAGGCTTCTGATCTTTTTGTCATATGAATAGCTGCCAAACCAGATTTCCTCCTGTCCTTGAGTACACATGGTACTTGATTTTTTTAAACCTTAAATTCAAGGTTTAACACTTATCTGTTAAAATTTATCTTTTTGGGGAAGAGAAATCTGGAACTGGCCTTGTGGTCATTCTGTTAGTTAGCACAGCACTTTGGTGAGTCTCCGTTCAAGAGAGCTGAGGTAGATGTAACCAGTTGCTACTTTTGATTTGTCACTCTGAATGTCCGGTCAGTTGGAATCAAAATTATTGATAGTCTTTTTATAGTAATCCAGAAAGTTGAGAGACTAGAGGGGGAAAATCCACAGCAAACCATCCTAAAATGATCTCTTAATGTGTCTCCCTTCAAGAGAGCCCATATATCTATGCTTTTTAATAAATAATTTTGGGTGTGGCATGTTTTATGCATAATTTTCTAAACCACAAAGTATGCATCGTTATGATTTTAATCATTTTGTTGTAATTGAGTTGATATGGCAAATATTGGTAAACTGTTCAGGGCCTTTGACATGTGGATATCTTGTTTTGTTTTGTTTTTTTTATTTTAAAGATTTATTTCCCCGCTGCCCCCCCCCCCCCTCCTTCCCCACCCCAGCCAGTTGTCTGCTCTGTGTTCATTTACTGTTTGTTCTGTGTCTGCTTGTATTCTTGTCAGCACCCAGGACCTGTGTCTCTGGGCAGCACCCAGAATCTGTGCCTCTTTTTGTTGTGTCATCTTGCTGTGTCAGCTCTCCGTGTGTGTGGCGCCATTCCTGGGCAGCTCTCCTTATGGGACCCACTCCTTGAGCGTGGGTCTCCCCTACGTGGGGGACACCCCTGCATGGCAGGGCACTCCTTGTGCGCATCAGCACTGCACATGGGCCAGCTCCACATGGGTCAAGGAGGCCCAGGATTTGAACCTTGGACCTCCCATGTGGTAGACGGATGACCTATCCGTTGGGCCAGATCTGCTTCCCTGGATATCTTTTTTGTGATATCACATGCAGTGTAGTAGTAAATATCTTTTTGAATATGGTTTTTTTCTTTTGTATTATTTCCTTAGGAGAAGTTCAAAGAAGTGAGATTATTGGGTTGAAAATGACTATATTTATGTGACTTTTGATACTTATTGCCTCATTGCTGACCAAAAAGTTTTACCAGTAGTAATTTCCCCAGAAGTCAACCAAATTTTCACCAAGTTCTAGTAATGTAATTCAAATATATTTCTTTTCTTCTATAAGAGGTATAAAATGGTACTTATTTTAATTTTTGCTTACTCATTTTCTATTTATTTAAAAAAGAATACAAAATATTGTGGATCTTAAATATGAGCAATTATGAAACTTGTATTAAATAGTTAAGTGGAGGTTATCTCTCTTGCTTCCTTGGTTTCCTGTGCTATCCTGCATTAACCAGAGTTACTGCATTTCTACATAAGTATGGAAGGAAATGCACCCTTTGCTTTGTGGGACTGAATTGGTCTGTTTACATCATAATGTTATGTAACGTTTTTGTGGCCTACCTTCAGGTGTTTCTTTAAACAGTTGTTGTGGTCAAGTGCCCTGCCCACAGTGTACTAAGTCAGACTGTCTGCGACAGGGACTGAAGCTTCAGCTTTTCTAACAGGTTACCCCCAGCTGATCGGAGGCGCACCAGAGTTTGAGATCTGCCTCCAGGAACTCCTTTCTGGCTCATTGTGTCAGAGAGTATGTCTTTCCTGTGGGCAGAGGCAGCCCGTGTTATGAACGGTTGCTCAGACGTGCTAACAGAGGCCTGTTGTGCAGAGAGAATGAATTGTGAGCAGGGCCTTTCCTAATGAAGAGTAGCTGAGTTCGTTCTAGGAACAATGAGCCAGTCTTTCAAGGGGAAGTTGAACTACATAAAAGCTGCTCCTTCTCTGAAGTCTTCTTGAGGTGCTGGGGGCAGAGTTTTTGTTTAAGCTCTGGTAAGTCATGACGTTTGCCCAGCCCAATCCTTGTTCTGCTCAGCCTTTGGCTGGCCCAAGGGTGACATGTGGACTAGGGGGCCAAGAGCCACAGCCACTGTAGATGGAACACCCACCGTTTGCTAGGCTGCGTGCTGAATGCAGACTGCACTCGTTTCTTAGAGCAGACTTTAAAGGTAGGTGATAGTTTCCGTGGATGAGAGGACACTGAGGCTTAAAGTTGAATAATTTGTCTGCGATCACACAGCCGCGGAGTTGCCTGGTTTGGCTCTCAGATTCTTCAGGTTTTTTTCCACTGATCTCTATTTTGTCTAGCTCAGGCTGTTGCTTCTTCATGAAAGGCCAGTGGGCTGCCTGAGGAGAGGGTCTGCACCCTGGCCCCCAGCACGTGGGCCCTATCTGAAGACCGACCACTCCCTTGTCGGGAGGGATGGAGACATGGAAGCTTCCCACTGGGGTTTCTGTGAGGGTTGGGGCAGATGACCTCACAGTCCTTTTAGATTTGAGTTCCTGGGTTAAAATCTACCCTTGGGCTATCCAGACCACTGGGGACTTGATATCAACTTTTTCATTACTTATCTCCTAAACCACTCAACGGGCATTTATATTTTGCTTTGGGTTTTTGACTTCATCAACCAGCTCCCCACCCAGGCTTTCTTCCCTTAAGGGAGAACGCTCTGTGTGTGTTCATTTGCTGGGAGTGTGCCTGTGTGATAAATGCCAGTTCACCTCCCTTCTTTTAATTTTTGTATAGTTATTTAACTGAATTGAGTTATGTTACCAAAATAGATTATAAGGCCCTTCAGGGGCCCCACGCTCACCCTCTCTAGCCCCATGCTCTGGCACCTAGTCTCGTGCGGTATGTTTATTGACTGAATGTGAAGCTCAACATAGATCTTTGTGAGTATATTTGTGTAGTTGCAGAAAACCCTCTTTAAAAGATATCCGTTCAGGGTTTATTATCCAGGTATTTTTAAGTCGTTTTCCCAAGTGTGGGCATTGATAATAACATCTGGGTCTTTCAGATGTCTGGGAAATTTTCTTGCATGTGACACGCAGCTTTTGGATAAACCTCGGTTATGTTGAATAATGTGGGGTTTGTTGCATGGGTGACTGAAATTTTCTAAATTTGTTACTTAAGATAATGATGACTGAGTTGGGAGTTTTACTTATTTTCAGGCTGACTTTGCGCATCCGGACCCTGGTGCCTTTTCATTTTTGACCCATGCTCTAGTTTCAGAAGCTATACACTTTACTTCATGCGAGGAGTGTGTGTTACTTTTCTAACCGAAAAAAATACATGTCATTAGAAAATTCTCCTTTCACCTAGGAATTCCAAAAGTTAGATTAATGGAGAAGTAGCCGATCTTTCTCCCTGGGTCTGTATTATATTTCCTGACATCACACTCTAGTGTTCAGCAGGGTCTGGTGTTACTTGTCCTAAGTGATCAGGCCTCCTTTGGGAGTTCGTTTTGTAATCTACAGTCCAGATGCCAGTGAAGGGAAGGCTTGGCCCGAAGCCTGGCCTTCAGCGTTTTGTGTTGCAGTTGGTTTTGACTCCTAAGCAGGTATTTCAGTTGTCTCGTTATGTAAACACTGTCATCCTCTCAGATAATGGTTATTAAACCCATAGCTATTTTAGCAATTCCTCATTATTAGCAATGAAAACAAGGAAAGGAATTATTTCATTCTCCTATTTTCTAGTTCCAAGCAACATAACAACAGAATAGAGAGGCCACAGAAAATGAAGTTTTTCAGATAGTCTCAAGAAAATTCTCAACCAGCAAAGCGCTTTAGTTGAAGAGGAGCTTTGAACTCCCTCAGTAGGAATAACAGTTTATGCTGGGGCAAGGAGGAGGGAGTGAGGTGGACCCTTTTCCACCCCGCTCCCCTTTTGGGGAGAAGTTCAGCGGGTTTACATCTGAGCTATAGCTCTCTCTATTGATTTTTGTCTACAAGTTTGATTCTGGAAGTATTTAAAGTGGGGTCCTGTTCTGAGGAGGGTGGCCGTTTAAAAAGAAACGTCCTCAGTGCACACTGCCCTCGGCCTGCGGGGTGGCCTGCTGCAGTGAGCGCTCCCATTTCCTTGTGATGGGCATGGGGGCAAATGCCCTTGGCCTCGACCTGCTTTTCTAAAGAGAACATGGTGGAAGGAGCTTTCCACTCTCTCAGGACTAAACTGCCGCAGTTGCCAAAGGAGCAGTTGTTTTGACAAACTTTAACTGGATTGTGTAGTAATGATTTTATGGAATCATGAATGAAAGCCCCTGAAGACTGGGGAGATCTCACTGAACCCTTGATTAATAACCGTCTTTTTTTTTTTTTTTTTTTAGATTTATTTATTTATTTCTCTCCCCTTCCCCCTCACCCCAGTTGTCTGCTCTCTGTGTCCATTCACTGTGTGTTCTTCTGTGACCACCTCTAACTTTATCAGGGGCACCAGGAATCTGTGTTTCTTTTTGTTGCATCATCTTGCTGTGTCAGCTCTCTGTGTGTGCATGGACAGGCTGCACTTTCTTTCGCGATGGGCGGCTCTCCTTACGGGGCGCACTCCTTGCGCATGGGGCACCCCTACGCGGGGGACACCCCTGGGTGGCACGCCTCTCCTTGCGCACATCAGCATTGCGCATGGGTCAGCTCACCACAGGTCAAGGAGGCCCTGGGTTTGAACCGCGGACCTCCCTTATGGTAGGCGGATGCCCTATCCGTTGAGCCAAGTCCGCTTCCCCTAACCATCTTTTGGAAAGGGGTGGAGGGGATGCAGAAAGCAGTATGTCTAACGTGCTAATGAGAAATGTGTTTTAATGAAAACTGCCTTTAAACGAGGGGAATTATTCTGGGATATGCTGTGGAAGTAAGTAGTAGAGAATAAGCAAACTGTGTCTCTTGATCAGGAACTTGGTTGCAACCAACATTTCTAGACATACTGTGCCAGTGCTAAGGCCGGCGGGAGAGGATGGAGGCCCGCCACCAAAGAACCTGAGACATAAGCACGCGGCTTTGTTCTACCTGTAAAGAGAGGGTTGCTGTGGGAAGATGGACGTGGCCAGCTCCTGATGGGGACTTTGACTCTGCAAGTGGGGCTCTGGGGCCTGCTTGTTGCCTCTGTTTATGTGGCACTGTGGTGGCTGGGGACTGGCTAGCTTGTGATGGGACAAGGGGACCGATTCCTTCCTGTACGGAGGCCATACTCTGAGTTGTGCAGTGGCCACAGGCAAGCGCCAGGGAAACTGCCTCACCGAGAGAGAGCCAGGGCTTGATAAGACACGGCTCTTCTATTTTCAGGGCTTTCCCTGAGTTGTCAGCCGATTGGTGAGTGAATTTTGGAAATTTTGGGGGGAGGTATATTTTTGGGAAACTGGTTGTGGAATTTGGTTCTGGACAGTGGGTGGAATTTGTAAAATTATATCATAATTGTAGTCACAAGTTGATTACATGGATTGTTGATGAGACTTTCTTTTTAAAAGCATCTGGGGATGTACTTATTTTTCTTTTTACTGCGAGCAAATTTAAATCTGATTTAGTTGTATATGAGGATTCTTTTCATTTTGTCTAAATTATTTAGAAATGAAAAATAGGATAGTTAAATGTGTTAATTTTTAAATTATGAAATGTTTTATTTTTTGAATGGGTAATATATACATATGATTTAAAAATTTAAGTTTCCCTCCTATCTGCCGTTCATCCAGTTCCCCTACCTGGAGACAGTAATATTATGTTTGTGGAAAAAAAGTGCATTTTGTGTGTATATTTTTTTGCACAGATCATGACTTACTATACACTGCCTTTTTTTTTCTTTCATTTACTATAGCTTGGAAATAATTCTGTGCCAGTACATTAAAGGGTTTCTCATTTTTTTTAATGGTGAAATAAGATGCTCTGTAATTGTGTTATTCCCCAGCCCTCTATTGATGAACATTTTATTTGCATTTTTTGCCTTTCTCAGTAGTGCTGCAGAGAATCATCCTATAGCAAGTTATTTTGAACATGTATGAAATAACCAGAAGTCAACATTTTGGGCTATGTGCCTTTAACATTTTTGGTAGAGAGTGCCAATTATCTATGTTAGGGTTTTTTTTAGGAGGTACTGCACATTAAACCCAGGACCTTGTATACATGAAGCAGGCGCTCAACCACTGAGCTACAAGTGTTCCCCTACCTTAGAGGTTTTAATAAAACTCTGCCTGCAATATGAGAGTCATATAGTAAATATATTTAAAAATGTAATTCATGAAAGCATGTACCTTGTCTTCTTGTTTGTCATTTTTAAAATAAAAACATGGCTATTAATAAAAAATAAATAGAGTACTTCTTGCTATAACTTACTTGCTTTTATATATATATATAGTAAGGAGCTACCAGTGATTGAACCCAGGACCTCATACATGGGAAGCAGGCACTCAACCACTGAGCTACACCTGCTCCACTGTTTTTCTGTTTTTGAGTTTGCAACAATTCCATAGCTGGGTGAGATTCCGAAATAAGCTTTGCATCCTTGTAGGTGTTATGATGCTTATGGAGCTGGGATTATAGTTTTGACTCTATACTTTTATAGTATTTATTGGATAAAGTATAGTTTAACTTGAGAGAATTTTGACACATACTTTAAAAAATATTAATTAAAGATAGATTACATAAATGTTACATAAAAAATGTAAAGGGGGAAACGGACTTGGCCCAGTTGTTAGGGCGTCCGTCTACCACATGGGAGGTCCACGGTTCAAACCCCGGGCCTCCTTGACCCGTGTGGAGCTGGCCCGTGCGCAGTGCTGATGCGCGCAAGGAGTGCCCTGCCACGCAGGGGTGTCCCCCGCGTAGGGGAGCCCCACGCGCAAGGAGTGCGCCCCGTAAGGAGAGCCGCCCAGCGCGAAAGAAAGTGCGGCCTGCCCAGGAATGGCGCTGCCCACACTTCCCGTGCCGCTGACGACAGCAGAAGCGGACAAAGAAACAAGACGCAGCAAATAGACACAGAGAACAGACAACCAGGGGCGGTGGGGGGCGGGGAAATTAAATAAAATAAATAAATCTTTAAAAAAAAAAAATGTAAAGGATTCCCATATGCCCCACTCCCTGCCCCTCCCACACTTTCCCACGTTAACAACATTCTTCATTAGTGTGTGTAATAGTCAGCCAAAGGGGTGCTGGTGCAAAATACCAGAAATCGGTTGGTTTTTATAAAAGGTATTATTTGGGGGAGGAGCTTACAGATACCAGGCTGTAAAGCATAAGTTACTTCCCTCACCAAAGTCTATTTGGAGCAAGATGTCTGCCATCCTCTGCAAGGGTTCAGGCTTCCTGGGTTCCTATGTTCCTGGGGCTTCCTTTTCTCTGGGTTCAAGGTTCCTTTCTTCCTGGGGCTGACTTCTCTTTCCTCTGCGTGCTGACTTCCCGGGGCTCAAGCCAAAGTCTTCAATATCAAACTACCAACATCAAAACTCCCAACATCAGAAACCCTCAACTCTGTTCTTTGCCATTTGTGAGTCCCCACCCACCAAGGCGGGACTCAAGGCCCTAATCATCACTCAGTCATGCCCAGGTACAGATCAGATGACAGCATAATCCAGTATTTCTTTTTAGAATTCATCAATAATATCAAACTGCTACAGTGTGTACATTTGTTACAATTGATGAACACTTACTGGAGCATTGCCACAAAGTGTGGATTATAGTTTACATTATAGTTTAAACTCTCCCACACTATTTTGTAAGTTATGACAAGGTATATAATGACCTGTATCTGTCATTGCAATGTAATTCACGACAATTCCAATGTCCCAAAAATGCCTCTATATTACACACATGCCCCCCCCCCCTTAGAACCGCCGGTGGCCACTGCCTCCACATCAATGATTAAAGTTCTTCCATTGCTAAATAACAATAAGTCTATAGTAGAGTAACAGTAAGTCTACTCTAGTCCATCATCGTTCATTCCCCAATCCTGAGGATTCTGGGATGGTGATGCCCACTCCACCTTTAACTGAGAGAAGGCTTAGATCCCAGGGGCGCAGGGATAGGACTATCTTGCTTGTAGTTGTAGACTCTCTCTGTTCCTTGGGATGGTCACTGTCTGTCATCATTTCCTTGTTAATTATCCTGGAACACATACTTTTTAATGCTTTAATTTTTTTTCCAAGTAGTCATTACTTTTTAAAAAGTTTTTGAAATTTTTTTTGAATAGGTAATATGTACATAGTTAAAATGTTTAAAAGGTACAAAAGGATAGAGTGAAAGGTAAATCTCCATCCCACCCTTTTCTCTGTTCTCCCCATCCCATGCATTTTCAGAGGCAACCACTATTTCTAGTTTCTTAAATAGTTTTCCATATATTCTGTGCATGTACAAGCCTGTATGTGTATGTATGTGTATCTTTTTGATGTTTATCTTTTGGAATACACTTGATAGCATTCTCTATGTATATTGTGCACTTTGCTTTTTTCACTTAATATATCTTAAAGATTGTTCTGTACCAGTACCTAGAAAGTTGTCTTTTTCTTTCTCTCTGTTTTTTTTAACCTTTTATTTTGAAATACTTTCACAATTACAGGACAGTTGCAGAAATAATGTAATCTCCATACAGAGAACTCCAGCTACCTCCACTTCCCCCAAAAAACTAGATCCACCAATTTTAATATTTTGCCACCTTTGCTGTATCTTTCTCTCTGTCTGTCTCTCTGTCTGTCTCTCATTTATCTATTCTGAACACCTGAGAGCAGGTTGCACATTCATTCTCCTTGAACACATAATACCTCCATGGACATTTCCTGCAAACAAGGATATTCAATTATGTAATCCCCTTAAATGCAGTTACCAACTTCAAGAAATTAAATTTTGATATAAAGCTTACATTCTGTATTCCATTCTTCTCCTTATGTCCCAGTGATTCCCTTTCTTTTCTCCTCCATTCTTACATCCCATCCCAGTATCATGTATTGCATTTAAGGTTCATTGTTTCTTATTTCTTTTTAATTGCGGAAACACATATATGACATAAACCTTTCTATCTCTACCCCTCCCAAATGTACCATTTAGTGGGATTAATGACATGAGCAATGTTGTAATATTCTCACCTCCATCCATTACTAGAACTTGCCCAAATTTAACAATACACATGAGTGTACACATCCAAGAAACCCTATACTCATTTTGCATTAATTTTTCCTTGCCCTCCCCCCACCCGTGACAACCTGTACTTTAATATCTATCTCTCTGAGCTTATATTCTCCAGTATTTTCTTTTTAGTTACCATGGGTCTTAAATTTTACATCCTAAATCCATAATACTTTTGTTGACTTTGATAACAATTTAACTTCAATAGTACACACAAATTATGCTCCTACACCTGTCTCCCCACTTTTATGTAGTTCTTGTCACAAATTACATATTTATACATTTTTGAGTCCTAAACCACTGATTTATCATTACATTTGCCTTTTAGATCCTGTCAGAAGTAAAAAATGGGGTTACAAACCAAAAATAGAATAATATTGGCATTTATATCTACCCATGTTGTTACTATTGTGCATGATCTTTATTTCTTCATGCAGCTCTGATTTATTGTCTGTTTTCCTTTCCATTCAACTGGAAGAACTCTCTTTAGCATCTACAGTAGGGCCGGTCTAGTGGTGATGAACTCCCTCAGCTTTTGTTTATCTGGAAATATCTTAATCTTTCCCTCATTTTTGAAAGACAGTTTTCCCAGACATAGAATTCTTGGTTGGTGGTTTTTGGCTTCCATCACTTTAAATATGTCATCCCACTGCCTTCTGGCATCCATGGTTTCTGATGAGAAATTGGCACTTAATCTTATTGAGGTTCACTTGTATGTGACATGTTGCTTCTTCTTGTGGCTTTCAAAATTCCCTTTATCTTTGGCATTTCACAGTTTGATTATAATGTCTCCATGTGGGTCTATTTGGGTTTATCCTGTTTGGAGTTTGTTGAGCATCTTGGATATGTATAGTCATGTGCATTGTTAAACTTGGAAATTTTTAACCATTATTTTCTTGAATAGACTCTCAGTCCTTTTCTTACTTTCTTCTCCTCTGGGATTCACACAGTGCATTTATTGGTATGTCTGATGGTGTCCCACAGGCTCCTAAAGCTTTATTAACTTTTCTTTATTTTTACTTCTTTCTGCTCCTCATACTGAAGGATTTCAATTGTCTTGTCTTCAAGTTCACTGGTCCTTTATATCAATCTGCTGTTGAGCCCCTCTAGGGAATTTTTATTTCTGTTATTGTAGGCGTCAGCTCTGTTTGGTTCCTTTTCATAATTTCCATCTCTTTATTGAAATTCTTCTTGTATTCTACATCTGTCATTTTCTTGATTTCCTTTAGTTCTTTGTCCATGTTTTCTTTTACCTCTTTGAGCATGTTTAGGATCACTTTTCAAAAGTCTTTGTCTGGAATGTCCCAGGATTGATCCTTATTAATGCATTAATCTTCTCTTTGCCTGGGTCATTGCTTTCTGTTTCTTTGTATGTTTTGTAATCTTTTGTTGAAACCTGTACATTTTGATATTGTAGTGTGTTATCACTGAAATTTAGACTCTGAGGCATCTGTTCCTTAAGCTTATATCCAGCTACTGTTAATGACAGAGCTTTCCTTGAATGTCAGAAGCTAAAAAGGAAAAAAAGAAGACACCTTTCTCAGTTTTTGCAGATTGATTTGTTTCATTGTTTTCCTTCCTGTTCGGCCATACAGTGAGTTTAGAGACTAGCTCCAGGCCAAAGTGTGGGGTCCTCCCTTATCTTTTCTCCAGCATGCTCTTGTTTTGGGCATGTGCATTTGGTCCTAGACATTGCCCCATTTTCACAGATAACTCTTCCCTAGGAAAGAGTTTCCTCATGGTCCAGTCACCTAACTCTGTGTCCTACAGCCAGCAATCCCTTGCCCAAGGCAGTATGACTTAACTTTTCTCCCATAGCATTCTGTAGGAGAGCTCTGTGTGCCTCCTTTTACATTCAGGGTAAATTCTAGGACAGCGAGTCCCTCAGGCCACACTAGAAAGACTGGACCAGATGTATATGCTCCCAGTATGTGCATGAGAGTTATTCTGCAGAACTGGGGACAAGGGCCTGCACTGGGAATGCGGATCGGCTCTGCCCTGAGCTGGTGAGGGGCATGAGGGGGTGCAGCCAATGTGCCAGGAGATTGCACTTCTTTTAAGTGACTTTTTTCTTGATTAGGTGCTTATCCTGTTGCTGCAGTCCTTTAATAGTTTCCTGGAGCCTTGAGGAAGATGTTTCTTCAGTTCTTCCTGATTGTTAAAGATTCTGTTGGGGATGGAGCCCCTGAAGCTTCTCACTGTGCCATTTTGATTGAGGCCGAGCCTATTCCCTCTCTCTTTATTTTTTTTTAAGATTTAAAAATTTTTATTTATTTATTCTCCCTCTTGTTTGTGCTTGCTGTCTGTTCTCTATGTCTATTTGCTGTGTGCTTTCTGTGTCTGCTCGTCCCCTCCTTTAGGAGGCACCAGGAACCAAACCTGGGACCTTCTGTGAGGGAGAGAGGTACCCAATCACTTGAGCCACCTCTGCTCCCTGCTTTGTTGTGTCTCTCATTGTATTTCCACTTAGTGTCTCCTTGTTGTGTCATCTTGCTGCTCCCTCTTTCTTAATGCCTACACGGTACTCCCCTGTGTGGGTATACCAAACTTTATTCAGTCAGTTCCTAACTTTGATAAGTTGTTTCTCATTTTTTTGTGATTTCAAACCCTGTTTTAGTGAATGTACATGTACTTACGTTGGACACTTTTGTGAGTATATCTATAAGATAAATTCCTAGAAGTAGAATGCTGTGACTATGAGCATTTTCATTTTGGTGGATATTACCAAATAGCTCTTTATGGGGATTTCATTAACTTCTTTCAAACTTATTTTGTGATTTGAGCTTTCTTTTAAAATTAAATTAAATTTAGTTTAATTTTTTATTAGAGATTTGGGTTTACAGAAAAATCATGGAAAATACAGTTTCCATACACCATCCCATTATTAACAACTTGCCTTGATGTGGTATATTGATTACACTTAATGATAGCACTTTTTTTTGATAGCACATTTTTATAACTGTAACATTAGCTAGAGGCCATGATTTAACTTAGGGTGCACTGTGTTGCACCATATCATTGATTTTTTAATTTTTATTTTTATTCTAGTAACATGCATACTACAATTAAATTAAATTTCCCCTTTTTATCCACACTCAAATATATAATTCATTGCTGTTAATTATGTTCACACTTTTGTGTTATCCTTCATCCCTGTTCATTACCAGAACTTTTCCATCATCCCAAATAGAATTCTATACAATTTAAGCCTTAAATCCCTCTTCCCACCCCTACTCTGGTAACCTATATTCTAGATTGACTCTATCAATTTGCTCATTCTAATTAGTTCATATCACTAAGGTCATACAATATTTGCCTTTTGTTCCTGGCTTATCTTACTCAATTTGACATCTTCAGGGTTCATCCATGTTGTCCTATGTGTTAGAATTTCATTCCTTTTTTATGGCTGAATAACATTCCATGGTATGGATATTCCACATTTTGTTTATCCGTTCATTGGTTGATAGACACTTAGGTTGCGTCTGCCTTTAGGCATATGTGAAGAAGGCTGCTGTGAACATCCCCTACTTTCAGTTCTTTTGGGTATATATCTAGAAGTGGGATTGCTGGCTCATACAGTAATTCTGTACTTAACTGTCTGAGGAATATTTCAGCTTTCTTAAGTAAAATAACAGTTTAGAAATTCTATGCTGAGGACAGTCATCTTAATCTGTTAAAAATGCTGCAGTATTAGTACCACTGCTATTTTCAATATTTAATACTTGATTATATATAAATAGTATATTTCATTATATATTATATAATGAAATATGTATTATATATTTCATTGCAAAAATATATTGTTAACATTTTGGTGTATTTCCTTTCATACTTTTTCTATGCATGGAAAATATAAATGCATACTTTCTATTTATAACCAGAAATGACGTCATAAAATCCTGTTTTCTATTTTTTTTTTCTCACTAAGATTACTGTAGATCATCTTTTCAGGCTAATGAGAACATATTTTTAATATCATCAGTGACTGCATGGATTTCTGTTTTGATGCATTGTAATTTTATTTCCAAATTCCCTATTTTTGGACATTTAAGCTTATTTTGATTTAAAATTTATGACCATCTATGATGAACATCTTTGTATATATATATCTTAGGGTACTTGGCAAGTTATTTCCTGAGATGAATTCTTTGATTTGGATTTGTTGGGTCAAATGATATATTTAAAAAGTATTGATGGATGTTGCCAATTGTTATGGAGTGTTATGAATTTTATTCTCATCATCAGTGTATCAAAGTATGTATTTGTTTATTCACTTACATTCTTCAGTGGTATTTTTGTTTAAATATTATGAGGGCTTAAATAAAGCCTGGATCTTTTGGTATCTGTAAGGAAAATCAATTTTAATGTTGAATAGAAATAACCAATGAATTAGAAAAACGTCGGGGGTAGGGAGTGTTTGTTGCTGGGTGGTTTAGTGCCTGTTTCCCATGACCAGGTCCTGGGTTCAATCCTTGTACCTCCTTAGAAAAAATAAAAAGAAGGAAAACATTGGGATCCTGAGCATACATAATAACATAATTAAGGCACAGATCTCTGTGCTTTTCTTCTGGAATTTTTTTCTGGAATTCACACCAGTAATAATAGTGTCTTGTTATATTTGATCCGAGAAATATAGCAAGTTTTCCCTGGCTGCTGTGTGTGAGCTTAGTAAAGTACAGATTTAGAGTTCATTTGCTTGAACTCTTATTCAATGGGGGTCGTTAAGAAGCAGTAAATGAAGTTGTCTTTTTCAGTAGGGTTTGCCATTGCTCAGCCAATGTTCCAGGTTATTTTTCTCCACCATGTCACTTACATTGTATTGAAAAGATTTGAAGCTAAATGTAATAAGATCTGATGTGTCAGTGAATAAATTAATCTCTAAAGCCCTCTTAATTCCCTGCTTTTTCTTCAGGAAACACATGGCTCCTTATTGAAGATTCTGTGACTATGGAATTTGTCCATCAGATTCCATGTTACCTGTATAAATCTTGCTGGACCAAGGAATGAAGGAAAGGGGAATGTATTTGGAGGATGAGGGCCAATAAGCAGAAGTGTGCGTTTTTATGCCCAGGGCTTCTCTTATATTTGTATCACTGTTGTATTCCTACCTTTTTCTCTGTTCGCTAAGGAGTCGTTAGAGAGGTAGCTAACTAGTCTTCCAGGAAAGCATTTGGTGTACTGTGTTGGGATAGCTTGTTTACTTATTTGTCTCCCCATAAAATTGGAACTCATTGAAGGCAGTGCCTGGCAGAGTGGTTGGCATCTTAGGTATTCATCACATTTAGGAAACTAGGACCCAGAACCTTTCCACATTTTTTTTTTTTTTTTACTTTTCATTTTGCGATAATTATCGATCCATAAGATGTTGCAAATATAGTACAGAGAGGTCTGGTTTACCTTTCACCCAGATTCTCCTAGTGGCTACACATTTTTGATTATTTCTCTTTCTTGCTTGCTTCACTGTTCCTCCTTTTCCCCACATTGTCCTTTTCTCTGTCTCTTTTTCCCACCATTCTGGTCGTGCCGTTGTTTTCCCTTAGCATGTGTGGGAAACGCTGAACCCTCTGAACTGCAGGTGCTGCACGTAGTTGTTCCTCTTGGTTTGTTCCTGAAGAAACCCTTGGTTAGCGTGCGGTGCTGTGCCAGGTACTAGATGCTCCTCTGTATTCATGCTCTTCTGATCTTATTCCAAAATAAGTGGATATACCTTTCCTTTACAGATCTTTTTCTTAAACTTTATTTTGTGTCTGAAGTACTTGGAGAGGGAAGTGGATTTGGCTCAACGGATAGAGCGTCCGCCTACCACATGGGAGGCCCAGGGTTCAAACCCAGGGCCTCCTGACGTGTGTGGTGAGCTGGCCCATGCACAGTGCTGATGCGTGTAAGGAGTGCCGTGCCACGCAGGGGTGTCCCCTGTGTAGGGGAGCCCCACGCACAAAGAGTGCACCCTGTAAGGAGAGCCACCCCACGTGAAAAAAGTGCAGCCTGCCCAGGAGTGGTGCTGCACACACGGAGAACTAATGCAGCAAGATGATGCAACAAAAAGGGACACAGATTCCCGGTGCTTACAAGAATACAAGCAGACAGAAGAACACACAGCAAATGGACATAGAAAGCAGCCAACTGGGGGCACAGAGGGAAGGGGAGAGAAATAATTTAAAAATCTTAAAAATAAATAAAGTACTTGAAGACCCATGTGTATTGTTGGTGAGAAGGAGCAGCTGTGATTTTTAAAAAATTTTCTTTAAATGTTACATTAAAAAAATATGAGGTCCCCATGTACCTCCCACCCCATTCACCCCACCCCTCCCACATCAACAACCTCTTCCATCACCGTGGCACATCCACTGCACCTGGCAAATACATTCTGGAGCACTGCTGCACCACATGGTCAATGGTCCATATTGTAGTCCACACTCTCCCCTAGTCCACCCAGTGGGCCATGACAGGACACACAGCGTCCAGCATCCGTCCCTGCAGCACCACCCAGGACAACTCCAAATCCTAAAAATGCCCCCACACCATATCTCTTCTTCCCTCTCCCGACCATCAGCAGCCACTGTGGCCACCCTCTCCACAACACTACTACAATTGCTTCCCTTACTAATCACAATAGTTCCCCAGCAGAACACCAGTAAGTCCACTCTAATCCATACTCTATTCCTCCATCTCGTGGACCTGGGATGGCTGTGTCCAGTCCCCTCTACATCAGGAGGGGTTTAGATCCCACATGGCTGATGTATGCGATTCTCCTGCCTGCAGCTGTAGGCACTCTTGGCTCCCTGGTGTGGTGGTTGACCCTCTTCACCTCCCTGTCAGAGCAGCTGTGATTTGATGGAAATAGCCCTGGTTTTGGAGTTAGAAGCCCAGGTTCAAATTCTGGTTGTGTTTGTGACCCTGTAAATCACTTTGCTTTGTTTCTTCTTCTGTAAAGTAGACATGATAACAACAATCTTATGAGCCTTGGTGGGGTTATAAAAAATAGCATTTGTATGCTTACTTAGTGAATTATAAAGTACTGTTTTAAATGTAAAGTAAATAAAGTAGCCATGCTTATTTTAAATTGTTGAAATGAAAGGCAATTGACTTCTTTATTTAATAACAGAGAAGAAAACTTTCCCTGCTTTTTATATCCCCGGCGTTCTTACGGTTTCTCTCTTCGTATTAAGTGCCCAGTATTTAATAGGGTTTTCTTTTTTTTTCAACTGGGCGTAACCACCTAGCTCCCTTGGGAAATTTGGGATCACCATGTCAGCTGTCATGCTATCAAATGACAGATCAAATGCTCTCCTCTCTCCTTATTCACCTAAGTCTGGGGATTTTTTTATGTTTCAAAAACCTTTTAGGAAATCTCTTGTGCTAGCATATGTGATGGTTTCTGCTTAGCATTTTAGCAGATTTTACTATTAGGGATCAACTCTTCATGTAGTGCTAAAATTTTGTTTATATTACCTTTTTTCTTTTTTAAAAATATACTTTTAAATAAAAAGATATTTAGATTACATAAATGTTACATAAAAAATATGGGGAATTCCCATATGTCCTGCTCCCAATGTCTCCCACATTTTCCCATGTTAACAACATCCTTCATTAGTGTGGTACATTTGTTACAATTGATGAGCACATTTTGGAGCACTGCCACTAAGCATGGATTATAGTTTACATTGTAGTTTATACTCTCTCCCGCACATTTTTTTAAGTTATTACAAGATATATAATGGCCTGTATCTGTCATTGCAGTGTCATTCAGGACAATTCCCAAGTCCCAAAAATATCCCCAAATTACAGCTATTTTTCCCTCTCCCTCCCCTTAGAACCTCTAGTGGCCACTGCTTCCACATCAATGATAAAAGTTCTTCCATTGCTAGAATCACAATGAGTCTATAGTAGAGTAACAGGTAATCTACTCTAGTCTATCATTCATGCCCTAATCCTGAGGATTCTGGGACAGTGATGCCGACTCTACCTCTAAATGAGAGGGTATACTTAGATCCTATGGGGCAGATGGGTGGGACGTCTTGCTTGCATTGCAGACTCTGTGTTCCTTGAGATGGTCGTTGTCCATCATCATCTCCTTGTTAGTTGTCCTGGGTGAGTCCGATGAGCTGGAGAGTAGTCGTTGCAAATCTGTGGAGATTCAGGGCCCAACTCGTACATAGAGAGCCCAAAGATTTAAGTCTCTTGGACATAAACCTATCAACTGTAGTACTAACTATAGGTTCAGATAGAAGGGGCAGAAGAGCCATGTGTAGGGAAACCACAACTGAGTCCAACTCTGTCATACTGGGGAGCATAAATTCCCAAGTAGGGCACATAGGCAGGGCATGAAACTCCTCAGCTGCATATTATTTTTGAAGGGGAGACCTGATGTTTTTATATCTATATCTATAGATATGATATATGTATATATATAGTTGTCAGAATAAAAAGGGGAAAATGGAAAACGAGATTTAGATTAAATAAATAAATAAATGGGCCTATTTATATGTAAGCAAATGCCATTAAATCATCAAGGAATACACATCTGTAGAACACCCCACCACGTAACAGTAGAATTATATAATCTTCTTGAGTACATATGGAGCATTGTCCAGGATAGAGCATATGTTATGCCCTACAACACACTCAATAAATTTAAAGAATGGAAGTCATCAAAATATGTTCCTCAACCACAATAGAATGAAGTTAGAAATCAATAACAGAAGGAAAATTAGGAAATACGGAAATATATGGAAATAAAGCAACATACTCTTAAATAGCTAGTGGGTCAAAGAAGAAATCACAAGAGAACTTTGAAGAAATTCTGAGATGAATGAAAATGAAATCATAGCATACCAAAATTTATGGCAAGCAGCTAAAGCAGTGTTCAGAGAACCTATACTTAAAAATATCTCTAATCAACAAACTTCCACCTTAAGAAACTAAAAAAAAAGCAAACTTAAAGTGAGCAGAGGGAAGGAAATAATAAAGACTAGATCAGAAATTATGGAAGTAGAAAAATTTAAAAAATAGATCAGTAGAACCAAAAGTTGTTTCTTTGAAGAGATCAACAAAACTGATAAATCTTTGGCTGGACTGAATTGTAAAAAAAGACTCAAATTACTAAAATCAGGAAGGAAGGAGATTATCACCACTGATCTTATAGATATATAAAGGATTGTGGGGTAACACTATTAACAATTGTATGTCAAAAAGTTAGATAACCTAGATAAAATAGACAAATTTCCAAAAAGATACATGTAATAATGGTAATAATGGTGGAGGGTAAATCACTGTATGGGAATTTTACAAATGTGCATGATTGTTTTGTATGTTCACAATTTCTGTAATATATAAAAATATATTTAAAAAAAGATAAAAAGTACTGGAAATGACCCAAGAAGAAATAGGAAATTTTAATAAACCTTTAACAAAGAGATTATTTAGAAATAAAAAAAAATCCTGCAATGAAAAGTCCAGATTCAGCTGACTTCACCTTTTGTGAATTTTAACAAATGTTTAAAAAATAATTAACGTAAATCCTTTACAAACTCTTTCAAAAAGTAGGAGAGAGAGGATGCTTTATAGCTTACTGCCCTGATACCAAAATGGGACAAAGACATCAGAAGCAAACTACTGACAAATGTCTTTGATGAATGTGGATACAAAAGTCTTCAACAAAATACTAGTAAATCAAATCCAGCGACATATAAAAAAGGTTATATGTTATAATCAAGTAGGATTTATTCCAGGATTCCAAGGTTGTTTTAACATTGGAAAATCAATCAATGTAGTACACCGTATCAATATGATAAAAGGCCAAAAACGTAATCATCTAAATAGATGGAAGAAGTGTTTGATAAAGTCTAAAACTCTATGACAACACAACAAATAAGGCCTTGAGGGGAAGTTCCTCAATATAATCTCTGGACCATCAAAGGAAACCCACAGCTAATGTCATATTTAATGGTGAATTACTGCATGCTTTCCCCTTAAGAGCAAGAACAAGAAAAGTATGTCTTTCATCACTTCTTTTCAGCATTGTACTGGAGGTTCTATCCAGGACACTTAGTCAAGAAAATGAAATAAAAGGCATCCAGATTGGGATGGAAGAAGAAAAACTTTCTCTGTTCACAGTTGACACGTTCTGGTATATAGAAACATACTAAGAAATTCACACACAAGAAAAACATTAGAACTAATAAATAAGTTCACCAAGCTTGTAGGATACAAGATCATTGTACAAAATTGAATTGTATTTTTATCCAGTAGCAATGAACCATCCAAAAATGAAGTTAAAACAATTCCATTTATAAGAGCAGCAAAAAAAAAAACCAAAAAAATTAAACAGGATTTATATTCAAGCCTGTGTTTCTGACTATAATGACTTCAAATAAAATATGCAACAAGCAAAAAAAAAAAAATACGTAGGAATAAATTTAGCAAAAGAAGTGCAAGCCTTGTGCACTGTAAACAACCGTACATTGTTGAAACGCTTTAAAGACCTAGATAAATATGTATCCGATATTTATGGATTGAAAGGCTTAATATTGTTAACATGGCAGTATTCCCCAGAATGATCCACAGATTCTATATCACCCTATCAAAATCACAGCTGTCTCTTTTTGCAGAAATTGACAAGCTCAACCTAAAATTCATATGAACGTGCACAGAGCAAGAATAGCCAAAACTATCTTGAAAATGAAGTACTAAGTTAGAGGACTTTTACAGCTTACAAAGCTACAGGAATTCAGATACTGTGATACTGGCGTAAGGACAGACATAAAGATCAGTGGAACAGAAATAAACTCTTACATTTATGGCCAGTTAAAGGGGGGAAAGAATTGTTTTTCAATATGTAGTGCCAGGACAAGTGATATACATATATAAAATAATGAATTTGGACCCCTCTTTACACCATATAATTTACTCAAAGTAAAAGCAAAAATTATATATTAAAAAATTTTTTTAAAGACCTATTTATTTCCCCTCTTCCCCTCCCCCTCCCCCTGCTCCTGCTCTGCTGTTTTTGCTGTCTGTATCCATTCGTTGTGTGATCTTCTGTATCTGTTTCTCTTTTGGTCTACTCTTCCTATTTTTTCTCCTCTAGGATTCACCAGGATTCAATCCTGGGGACCTCTGATGTGGAGAGAGGTTCCCTGTAAATTGTGCCACCTCAGTTCCTGGTTTCTGCTGCGCTTCACCTTGACTCTCCCCTTTGTCTCTTTTTGTTGCATCATCATCTTGCTGCGTGATTAACTTGCATGGGCACTGGCTCACTGCCCAGGCATGCTTTCTCTTCTTTTTCATCAGGAGGCCCGAGGGATCAAACCTGGGTCCTCTCATATGGTAGGTGGAAGCCCCATCACTTGAGCCACATCCACTTCCCAAAAGCAAAAATTATAAAATTCATAGGAGAAACCAATATGTTTTCTCTTTAAGGCCTTGGATTAGGCAATGGCTTCTTAGATATGATACTTAAAGCATAAGCCACAAAATAAAAACAAAGTAGCTAAATTGGACTTCATCAAAATTAAAAACCTTATACCTTAAAGAGGACCATCAAGAAAGTGAAAGAGACAACTCACAGAATAGGAGAACAGATTGTAAATCGTATGTCTGATAAGGAACTTATATACAGAAAATTTAAAGAATTCTTAACAGTCAACAGTAAGATGTCAGATAACCCAGTTTAAACATGGGCAAAGGATTTCGTTAAGCATTTCCCCAGTGTAGATGTACAGATGACCAATAAATATATGAAATGAAGCTCAGTATCATTAGTAGGGAAATCAAAATCAAAATCACAGTGAATTATCACTTCACACCCACTAGAAAGGCTGTAATAAGAAAGACAGAGGGGAGCAGATGTAACTCAAGTGGCTGTGTGCCTGCTTCCCATGTACAAGGTCCTGTACCTCCTAAAAACAAAAATAAGCAAAACGGAAAAAACCAACTCTCACTGGGGAGCAGATGTAGCTCAGTAGTTGAGTGCCTGCTTCCCATGTGTGAGGTCCTGAGTTCAATCCCCAGTACCTCCAAAAAAGAAAAGGTGAGTATTGGTGAGGATGTGGAGAAATTGGAACCCTCATACATTGCCATTGGGATTGTGAAATGAAGTAACCACTTTGGAAAACAGCTTCCAATTTCTCAAAATATTAAATGTGGTGATACCAAATTACATAAAAATTTTACTTGTAGGTATATTTCCAACAGAAAACATAAGTTCACAGAAAATTTTCATTCCAGCCAAAAAGTGGAAGCAACCCAAATGCCCATCACCTGATGAGTGGATAAACAATATGTGGTATGTCCATCCAATGGAATTTTATTCAGCCATGAAAACAATGAAATGTATTAGTGGCATATGGAGAAATTACAGTCATCTTAGATTGCTGGTGAAAATATAAATGCTGTAGCTGATTTGTAAAGGAGTTTTGCAGTTCATCAAAAAGTTAAACATTGAGTTGCTGTAGGATACAGCAGTTCCACTCCTACATTATACCTGAGGGAATTGAAAACATATGTTCACCAAAATTTGTACACACATATTCATAGCAGCATTGTTCATAATAGCTACAAAGTAGAAACAATGCAAATGTCCATCAGTGGATAAATGGATAAACAAAATGTATATCCATAAAATGGAATATTATTCAGCCATTGAAGGAATGAAGCTCTGATACATACTACAACATGGATCAGCCTTGAAAATGTCAGGTTGAGTGAAATAAGCCATGTAGAGAAGGACAAATCTTGTATGATCTCACTTATATGAAATAATTACAGTATGCAAGGTTATAGACTCAGGAACTAGAATACAGCCTACCAGGTGCCGGGGTAGAGGTGGAGTTGGGAGGTAATGCTTAATTGGTACAGAGTTTCTGTGTGGGATGATGAAAGGTTTGGGTAATGGCAGCACAACATTGTGAATGTAATTAATACCACTCTACTATATATTTGAGAGTAGTTAAGGTGAGAAATTTTAGGATGTATGTATGTTAAGAGGATCAAAACTACAAGAAAAAATATACCACAGAACTATAACATAGGGAAATGGATGTGGCTCAAGCGATTGGACTCTCGTCCACCATATGGGAGGTCCAGGATTCAATTCCCAGGGTCTCCTGGTGAAGGCAAGCTGGCCTGCACAGTAAGCTGGCCTGAGTATGAGTAGAGAGCTGACCCACTCAGGAGTGCTGGCCCACGCGGCAAGCTGGCCCGAGCGGAGAGCTGGCACAGCAAGATAATGCAGTAAAAAAGAGACACCGAGGAGAGACAATAAGATGCAGCAGACCAGGGATCTGAGGTGGCAGAGATTGAGCACCTCTTTTCCACTCCGGAAGGTCCCAGGATCAGTTCCCCATGCTGCCTAACAAGAAGACAAGCAGACACAACACACAGCAAACGGACACAGAGAGCAGACAACAGGGAGGGTGTGTGTATGTGAAATAAATAAATAAACCTTTTTTAAAAAAGGATTACAACATAAAGATGTACGGTTTTACTATAAGATGTAAAGTAATGTAACCTATGGACTATCGTTAATAGTATAATTATAATAACATTGTTTCATTAATTATAAACAAAATTACCAACGTTTTAATAACAGAGAAAACTGTGAGAATGTGTGTTACGTAGGAACCCTGTACTCTGCATGGTTTTTTGTAAGCCTGCAACTACTCTTAAGGGAAAAAAAAGGAATGAGTACTTTCATGCTATAGCACAGATAAACCTTGAAAACAATGGGCTAAGTGAAAGAAGCCAGACACAATAGGCCACATATTGTTTGATTCCATTTATATGAACTATCCAGAATAGGAAAGTCCATAGACAGAGAAAGTATGTTATTGCTTGCCAGAGGATAGGGCATGTGTGAGGGACTGCCAGTGGATGAGAGGCTTTTTTTTGGGGTGAATTTAAATATTCTGGAGTTAGATAGTGGTGATGGCTGCGCAATTTTGAATATCCAAGAAAGACATCACCACTTTGTGTGCTTTGAAAGGGTGAATTTTATAATATGGGAATTATGTCTCATTAAAGCTGGAGTTGTTAAGGTTTAGTGATTTGGTTTTTTTCTTTAGATTCTAAAAATTAATTAATTTTCTCCCCACCCCCTTGTTTTGCACTTGCTGTGTCTGTTTATCTTCCTTGTTTTTTAGGTGGCACTGGGAATCAAACCTAGGGCCTCCCATGTGGGAGGGAGGCATCTAAACGTTTGAAACACCTCTGCTCCCTACTTTGTTGAGTCTCTCAGTGGTTTCCTTCTTGTGTCTCTTGTTGCGCCAGTTCCCTGTGCCTGCCCATTACATCAACTCACTGTCTTGCTCTTCTTTGGGAGGCACTGGGAACTGAACCCAGGACCTCCCGTGTGGTAGGCACGAGCTCAATCGCTTGAGCCACTTCTGCTTCCATTGGGATTTGATTTTCATTGGTATAGTAAATAGAAATAAAAAATGAAAATTGTTGTTGGCCCAGACTATCAAGGTGTAAGTGAAGGTCCCTGAAAAATACAATAGGCGTGAAAAGTTGCTAGATGGAATGGAAATTTAAATCCCCTCTTTCTAGTTGAGCCAGCACGTTGTCTGTACCCAGTCTGATGATATTTCTCTCCCTAGTAAGCTGATTCTCCTCAGAGGTCTCTGGCCTCCACGTAAGACCCTTATTTGGGAAACTAATCTGTAGTCTTATTCTCTCCTGTCTGGATTAACTGCCTTGATAATACAAAAATTCCTTCTGCTGTTATTGACATCAGCCTTGTGTATATATTTAAATATTTTGCATATATTTTGAATATTTAAAGTCTTTATCTTATTTCTTCTTTAGAAAATATGAAAAATAGAGGAAATTATTAAGAAATAGGAGAGAGAAGGATTCATAGCCCTGTTAAAGTTATATTTTTACATTTTCTACTCCTGCCTTTTTCTATAATTTTTCACACATGGACTGTATCATACAGTATATATAAGTTAACACAATTTTACATCCTCATTTGTTTAATTAAAATTTTTATTACATGTGTTTTGCTCATGTTTTCCACATTGATTTAAGCTTTATTATTCCTTTGAATGAGTTTTTATTCCCTTCCTCTTTATTATGGATAGTTTCAAACACAAAAGTAGACAGAATAATATAGCAAATGCTAATGTTCTCATTACTGAGCTTCAGCAATTATCAATGCATGACCATCATGTTTTATCTTAAAGTTACTTTTGAGGATAGAAAAAAGTAAAAGCAATTGCTATCTAATATCATAAACCTGACTGCCCCAGGAAGAAAAAAGAAAATGATGTTTTAATGCAGTTCTCATTTAGAGAAAAAAATTTTAAATACTTAAAAAGATTTTAAAAGAATTCTCTAGAATGCTAGTAAAGACTCATAATAAATATTATGTGTGTCTTATTGACACCTGTGCAGTGTTTCCCATTATTTTTTAATAATGTATGTACAGTAGTGGAGAGGGTTTTTTCTTTTTTTTTAAATCGTGTGTGTTATGTTTTGCAGTTATGTGGTAATCACGCCCAGAGCTTTTCCAACATTTTTTATGGAAGTTAGTTATGCACAAGCTCCATCTTCTTGGTTATTTATGAGTTTTACTTTTCATTAACAGGTGTACATAGTACTTCATAATGCTAAAAAGGCAATTTTCCCTTCTATTTTGAGGGAAGTGCTTGATTTTTTAATAATACCTTTCCGTTTATAATTATAAAGGTAATATATATTCATTACAGAAAAATTTGGAAAATACGGGAAAGCGCAAGGAAGAAAAACCTGTAATCTTGTCAGCCATAAATTTACCAGCGTTAATGATATTTTTCCTACCCATAACTCAGTGTTAAACTGATTGTAGTTTTATAACTTGCTTTTTAAATGTATATAGTGAACATTCTCTTATTAATGTGTTTTATATAGTATGGTTTTTGTGATTACTCTAACATTTTATCATATAATAATTTAACTTTTTATTCATTTTTGTACATTTAGATTGTAGTTGTTGACACTGCACTGTAGGCTAATTGTTGTACACATTGGAACTGAGATAGGGAGTGTGTGTGTTTATCTCTGATATTTCTCCCTACAGTAGACTATTCTTGTGATTATTTATATAATTCCAGATTTTAAGTATCTTTCTAAGGAAATATTTGTGTATCCACCTAAGGTCTCCTGCAGTTCAAAGATGACTTGTACATATTGTGCTGGAAGTGTTGGGTCTTGTCTGCTCTATGCCTGACTGGTTATTTCCAGATGTTTTGAGAATAAAGATTCCTTTTTAGTGTCTAATATCACAGAACTTTGCATAAATGGAATTTCTAGTATTTGGTGAGAAAAAATTCCAACCTAAAATATATGCATTTAGAAACACTTTTACATTGTCTGTGCATTTAAAAAAATCATGACCATGTGAGTTAGAAAAATATGAATATGAATACTCAGTTCTTGCATAATGCTTTGTGTATATAGAATAATTCCCATGGGGGGTATATGGGGACCTCATATTTTTAAAAATTATTTTTTTAATGTAACATTAAAAAAATAAAGACAAAAAAGAATAATTCCCAGATATCCTATCCACGGGTGGGCGTCAGCATCATTGCTGGCCTTTCTAAACTGCTTGTTTTCCTCTGAAAATGCCACACTCACTTGTATCTGTGCTTTGTCCATTTGTATATCCATGTACTTTGAATGTTTCATGCTTTCTTCCCTACTTCCCTCTCTTACCCTGCTCCTCCCCCTCCCCTAAGGAAATAGATCTCAGCCAGTGACTGGCAATGACTGTTCATCTTTTGATTTTCAGTTCAAGCAAACTTCATTCAACAAATATTTCTTGAGTGCTTTGTTTGTACCAGGTATGTACGCATTAGATCAACAAAACAAAACAAAAAAAATGAGGCCGGCAGTCCTGTGGGAAAGTCTGACAGCAAATAGATATACAGACGTCTAATATAATTGCATCTTGTCATGAGTGCTTTCAAGAACTCAACACAGAACAGGGTGCTCTGACAAGAGTGCCTCTCAAGTGGTCTTCCAAGGCTCTGTCAGGAGGTGACATTTAAGTTGAAGCCTGAAAGATGAAAAAGGAGCAGGCAGGCTGATGTAGGCATAAGAAGTGCATTTCAGGCAGAAGGCAGGCCCGAAGTGATAGCGCCAGGAGCCGAAGAGGTTGTTGTGGAGCAGCGGAGCTCAGAGGGATTTGGCTGGGACATACACATTTGGGAGTTGTCGGTCGATAGGCAGCTTTTAAAGTCATGGGAGTGGATGCCAACCACTTTTGGAGTGAGCAAAGTGAACAGACAAGAGGCATTAGACTGAATCTGCCAACACTCGGAGCTCTGACTGGGAAGTGGAGGTGGCTAAAGAAACTGGAGAAGGTTGCAGCCAGAGAAGTGGCAGGCAGGTGGGATAACTTTCACAGAAGTGAGGAATTTTTCAAGAAGGAAAGGTGGTCAACCTTGGGATTGCTGAGAGGTTGAATTAGTTAAGGAGAGAAACTATTGCTGATTCTGACAAGAGCCATGGGAAAGAGCTTGGTGGAAGAAACCAGAGGGGAGGTCCGAGGTGTGGATGGGAGGTGGAGCGAACTGTTGCAGACAGCTGGTTGATGATGTGATTGCCAAAGGAGCACGTGAGCTCAAGAGAACCTTTTTTATTTTTTTAAATTTTATATTTCATCTTTAAGAGTCTTTTAAAACTGGTGATATATATATATATATATATTTTAAAGATTTATTTATTTATTTCTCTCCCCTTCCCCCCACCCCGGTTGTCTGTTCTCTGTGTCTGCTTGCTGCTGCTTTGTCCGCTTCTGTTGTTGTCAGCAGCACGTGTTTCTTTTTGTTGCGTCATCTTGTTGTATCACTTCTCCGTGTGGACAGCGCCATTCCTGGGCAGGCCGCACTTGATCTTTCGCGCTGGGTGGCTCTCCTTACGGGGCGCACTCCCTGCGCGTGGGGCTCCCCTACGCGGGGGACACCCCTGCATGGCAGGGCACTCCTGGCGCGCATCAGCACTGCGCGTGGGCCAGCTCTACATGGGTCAAGGAGGCCCGGGGTT
The DNA here is from genome assembly GCF_030445035.2 of Dasypus novemcinctus. Taxonomy (NCBI): domain Eukaryota; kingdom Metazoa; phylum Chordata; class Mammalia; order Cingulata; family Dasypodidae; genus Dasypus; species Dasypus novemcinctus. The sequence goes on along the minus strand of NC_080679.1, from coordinate 127,676,760 downwards.
TGAACCGCGGACCTCCCATGTGGTAGGCGGACGCCCTAACCACTGGGCCAAGTTCACCGCCAAAACTGGTGATATTTGAGGAAGTTTATGAGCTGCTTTTGATGAGCCAGTAGTGAAGGAACAGTTACTGAGGTGGGAGAGCAGGCAACTGAGAAGTCAGTTGAGTGACTCTGGGGAGGGTAAAGGAAGTGCTCTTCTCGTTACCCCAGGAGCAAAAACGAGACAGGCAGGGGTAAAGGGTTGTCGATGTCTACTTTATCAATGGTAGGGCTAGTAAGAACATCAGGTGACAGCTGCAGGGTGGACAAGCGTTTGACAAGACAGGAAAGTCACGTTGGGCAGACAGCAGGGCAAACGGATTTACAGAGAACTTGACCTGGAGTGCTTGGTGGTGGCGAGGGCCTTGTTGAAGTTGGAGGTGATGCAGTAACTGGTTGTGTGCGCGTGTGCGTGCGTGTGTGCGTGCGCGTGGCATGTTCGGTTGTTTGGTGCAGTCATGGAGAAGGCAGCTGATCAACAGGTGAACTTATCCAAGGTTAGGATTTTAGTTAACTACTTCAGGGACAGAAAGTTGAGGGTAACTTTAAACCGTCAGCACTGTGGACTTTAATCTGGATGAAAGGAAAGTGAAGCCGAGAAGGGGTCTATGGAATTGAGGTGGTCGGCGCAGTATGCTTGGACAAAGGAGCTAGAGCGATGGGCAGTTGTGCTGAGCAAGTGGGATTGTGGAGGAGGTCACAGGTGTGCCATCCATTGGGGTACTGAGTCCACCGAGGGAAACGAGCACACACAGACATGGCCACAGGGAGGCTGGAGTCTCCAGTCTTCGGGGAATGAGGGGAGTGGCCTGCTTCACTGCAAATTAAATAGGGACTGGCAGAGTGGGGCCCGGGTGTGCATGTGGGAGCCTCATGGCCTGGTCCTTTCATTTCTCAGCTGAGGCATCACTTGCTTCCCCAGGCAGCAAGATTTACTTCTTCTCTCCCACCTGCACCACTATCCACACCTCTGGCTTAGGACTTCCGTTCTTCTGCAGCTTCTCTCAAGGCTCCTTGAGGACACTGGCCAAATCTTACTTTCTGTGGATTCTAATATCAGGCATAGTACACACATGCCACTTAATAACTGTTGTCTGAATGGATGTGTGACTGTAAAAATGCTTGGCGGTGTGGGAGGGAGGAGGAGAAAGAGAAGGAAGGACCAGAAGGAACAGGTGAAACAAGAACTGACTTAGACATGGCAGGGCATGCTAGAGCTCCTTTTTCTACTTCAGACTTACTGTAATTGTTAAAAGCTCCTCCTCATGCAAAAGAACTTGTTTTACTGGTAGAAACATGTCACCTTTTGATGTAGTATGAATAAATTCTCACCCCACAGGCACTTGCTTGGGCACTCGGCTTGCTGCCCAGGCACTCACATGGGAACTCGGCTCGCCGCACGGGTGCTCGGCTTGCTGCGTGGGCACCACGTGGGCACTCGGCTCACCACGCGGGCACTCAGCTCGCCATGTGGGCACTGGCTCACTGCACAGGCACGCCTTTTCTCCTTTTTCATCAGGAGGCCCCAGGGATCGAACCCGGGTCCTCCCATATGGTAGGCGGAGGTCTTATCACTTGAGCCACATCTGCTTCCCATGTTTCAATTTTTAAGAGTCCATGTTTCAGACTTTCAGTGAGGAGGGAGAAGAGAATTGTAGAATAATGGAAAGAATACAAACCTTGGGACTAGGTAGATCTGATTGTTTAATTAATTAATTTATAGAAGTTGTGTTTACACCCCACCCCCTAATATTAACACCTTGCATTATTGTGGTACATTTGTTATAACCGATGAAAGTATATTATTATAATTGTACTATTAATTACATGGATTACATTAGGGTTTGTCGTTTGTGTTATATAGTCCTTTTGTGTTTTTTTTTTTTAAGGCTGGGGATTGAACTCATACATGCAGAGCAGGTGCTCAACCACTGGGCTACAATCACTCTGCAGTCCTGGTTTTTAAAAAAATTATGTTTATTCTAGTAACATAAATACAGCCTAAAATTTCCCTTTTTAGGCAAATCTGGGTTTGAATGTCTGCCTGAGACTTATTAGCTTTAAAACCTTGGACAGTTTTTTAGAATTTTTTATTAAAAAAAAATTTAAACATAAACTTTCTGAACTTCATTTCCTTATCTTCAAAATGGGATTAATCCTACCTCTCACAGGTATCTCACTGTCTCTGACCTACCATGCTTCTCCCCTCAACCATTCGTAAGTTCCCACCTCCCTTACTTTGCTTATCCTTTATTTTCCTTTTAAGTGCTATAACTGATTGGTGCAAATCCTGTTTACTCTTTGAAACAGAGCTCAAGCTCATCTTGTTTATATAGTTTTGACTCTGTCTTGCTAGGCCTCCTCGATTCAGTCCTTCTCTGAATTACCATTGTAGTTGTCCTCTTAACTGTAGTCCATGTATTACATTAGGGTACACTGTGTTGAATAAGGGTTACTTATTCATACCCCTTATTTGGCAGGTGCAGTATTCTACCTTTTGAAATCTAAATGTGGCATCTTGTGTTTGTGTTGAATTTCTAGAGTGATGAACTTTGTGTGTTTTAAGTCTTGCCCTCTCCCAGTAGGTTAGGAGCTCTTTCAAGCTGAGTCATAGGCTATAGTTACATCTTCTGTATTTTCTCTAGCGAGATGTGTTATTTAATAAGTTGATGAGTGTTTTAGTTGACTCGGCTGCTTAAGCAAATACCATTAAATGGGTTGGATTAGACAATGGGAATTTTATTTGCTTACAGTTTGTAAGTAAAAGAAAGTCCAAATCGAGCCATCATCAAGGCTAAGCTTTTGTCCTGAAGATTAGCATTCTGGGGCTGGCTGCCGGAGATCCTTGGCCCCTCTGTCCCTCTGTCACATGGCAGGACATGGCGGTATCTCCTGGTCTCTCCATTCTCTTCTGGGTTCTGTTGATTTCAGCTTCTGGCTGCTCTCTCTGTGGCTTTCTCTCTCTCTGATTTTCACTCTGACTATAAAGGACCCCAGTAATAGGATTAAGACCCATTCTGATTGAGGTCGGCCACACCTTCTTAAATGAAATGACCTCATCAAAAGGTGCTCCTTACAATGGGCTCACACAGGAATCGATTAAATTCAGGAACATATTTTTCTGGGGTACATACAGGTCCAAACCACCACAACGAGAAAATAAAAGTAATTGAGATATTTAGACTAAGTGATTGATAAACATGGAATAACAGTGTATTCATTCTATAAATACCTATCAAATATGTATGTGTTAGATTGAAAAACATGGCCACAACGTTACGCAGCTCCTCCCATTAATAGGCAGAGACTATTTCCTTGTGCTTTTAATCTGGGCTGGCCTCGTGACTGGCCGTGACCAATACAATGTGGCAGAAGTGATGGGGTGCAAGTTTTGGATAACAGGCCCCAAGAGGCCCAGCAGCATGTACGTGTGCCATTTGGAATGCTCGAGCCGCTCAGGAATGAGCCTCAGGGTATTGTGCTGAGTGGTAAGGGGCCACGCGTGGAGGGAGGGCCAGCCAGCTGCCGGCCGCCACCAACACCCCAGGCACGTGTTGATGCCTTCTTAGCTTCTCCAGCCCTAGCCAAGCCGCCAGCGGACTATAGCTGCATGGTTAGGTCTCGATGAGGCGAGCAGGAGAATCTCCCAGCTGAGCCCAGCCAGCCCATAGACTTAAGAGAAATATTAATAGTAGCTGTTTTTATGCCACGAGGGAAAAATGATCCAACTTTTACCTTCTTTATGGAGTGATCTGTAATAGACCAAGAAGTTGCCGAGCTTATGGTTGGTTCTGTTCTGCTCCCACCCTCCACTGCTGATAGTTCTCTATGGTTTTGGATCTCAATGCCTTAGAGTGGATATGGTGAAAATACCCTGAGCCTTTTTCCACCCCTAATCTTATTTAATGTCTGTAGAGCTGGTTTTCCTCCCAGTGCCACTCAGGATGAGGTCAAGATGTCCAACTTTATTGCTCTTTGAGTTTTTATACAACTCTGCTTTCAAAGTTTTTGTAAAACTCTGCTGCCCTAGGAAGTTTTGCCTATGCTTATGTGTTTTATATCTCTTTTTATATGATTAAATTTTAAATGTTTAAAAATATCTTCCTTGGGGGAGACACCTAACCTGTTTGCCTGGATGGCTAAAAATATCTCTGAAAGGCTATACAAGAAACAAGTGACGTTATTTGCTTCTAGGGATGGAAACTGGATGGCAGCAGACAGGGGTGGGAGGAAGGCCTTGCTCTTTTGTATCTTGTGAATTTGGAACTTTGTGATTAATATTATTCCCTGAATACCTTTGAAAATAGAGACAGAGAAAATGCTCAAGAAACTGGAAAAAAGATATAAAACACTAGTTTAGAAAGAGTAATTGTTAAATAAGAATAGTCGGTGACTTTATTTTTTAATTTTTTTCTTCTTATTCTTTTAGTCAGTGACTTTTTAAAAACTTTTTTTAAATTAAGAAGGAAAAGTAAAAAGAGAGGGTCCAGTCTGCTTCATGCCCACGGGCTTCCAGTGTCTTCCACGCTGGGGGTTTCCTATATGACTTCCTGGCCGAGTTTTGAGCACACTAAGCCTTTATTGCATGATTACCTTCAAGAAGCACATGTTTATGTGTGAGAAATCTTGTGCAAGTCCAGTAGAAGAGGAGGTTTATGTATAATACACCTATTTTAAAATCACAGTAGAGAAATTTGAGCGAATGGTACCTTTTCTAGGGTTTACTTAAGGAATGCAGTTTTGCTTTCCTGCCTGTTGCTTCTTGGTCTGATGTCCTTTCCCTGAGTCAGACAGAACTAGGCTGGCCAGATTTCTAATAAGGGTTTGGAGCCTGGGAAAAGAAACTCAGTGGCTGTGCAGCCTTGGAAAATACTTCACCTACCTTCAACTCAGTTTCCTCATCTTAAAGTAAGGGTTTTGGTAACTACTTTATGGAGTTGGTTGGAGAATTAGAGATGGTATAGATAGCATAGAATCTGACATCTCGTACAGATGGGTAAAAACAGTATTATTATCATTATTATTGGCTAGTGTATTGATTTTAGACCACTTAGGGATTAAAGGATATGAGAATTTTTTTCATTGAGGATGGAAACTAGCTATTTAGGGGAAGATTGTATCAGTTATCTATTGCTGTGTAACAAACCACCACAAATTTATGGCCTAAGACAAGAGGGGAGGATTATTTTTCATAATTCTGTGCTTTGGCTGGGTACTTTCTCTGCTTGTCTCCGTAGACTTATTTGTGTAGCTGCAGGCAGGCGATGACCTGGAATGGCTGAGTGGTCCAGCCTGGCTTCGCTCCCATGCCTGGCAGTTGCTGCTGGCTGGTGGTTGGAGTGTCTTTGTTCTCCTCCACATGGCCTCTCATCTTCCAGTAGGCTAGGCCAGCTTCCCACACCTGGCAGTCTTGGGGCAGCATTTTAACAGGGCAGGCTCTACTGCTCACTCACCAAATCTCTGCTTGCTTTTGCAGTTGCTGATGTCCCACTGGCCAAAGGGAGGCTTGGGACCAAGTCCAGAGTTACTGTGGGTGGGGCCTCAGACTCCACCCTGGTGGAGGAAGAGTAGCAAAGCCATTTTATTGTTTATTTATTTATTTATTTTATTTTATTTATTTGTTCCCCCCCTCTTCCCCCAGTTGTCTGCTCTCTCTGTCTATTTGCTATATGTTCTTCTGTGACTGCTTCTGTCCTTATCAGCGGCATGGGGAATCTGTGTTTCTTTTTGTTGCATCACTTTGTTGTGTCAGCTCTCCGTGTGTGTGTGTCAGCTCTCCGTGTGTGCGGCACCATTCCTGGGCAGGCTGCACTCCTTGCATGTGGGGCTCCCCTATGTGGGCGACACCCCTGTGTGGCAGGGCACTCCTTGTGCACATCAGCACTGAGCAAGGGCCAGCTTCACATGGGTCAAGGAGACCAGGGCTTTGAACTACAGACCTCCCATGGGTAGGTGGACGCCCTATCCATTTGGGCCAAGTCTCCTTCCCCAAAGCCATTTTAATCCATCATAAGGCCTAAGGTTGTTTGATCTGTTTCTGGGGCTAATATTGGTCCCAGAAAGAAAAGGTTGCATTGGTTTTTTTCCAGTTTTCTGGTATCATTGATACCTTCTTTAGTGCTACACAAGAGCTGGTTGGACAGGAGATTGTTTGTCTGGACTAAGAATTGGAATGAAGGGAAATAACTGCTTTTATGTGTTGAAGATTTCTTTTGTGTGATGGAGGTACTAACTCCAGGTTGTGGAAATGACCAGAAAGCAGGCTCCTCTTCAATTTAAGGATTACCCTGTGAAATAGTGAGTCTTGTTGAATGCCGTGCCACCCCCAACCCTCCTGCATTGTTAGAAACAGTAAAGTTGAAGATGGATAATTAAATGCCAGGAGTTTCGAAGGAGGGTTTTCCTTACTGAATGACTGTACTTAATGTGATTCCTACTGGCATCTGGGGGGCAGGGGAGAGAAATTAAAAAAAAAAAAAAGTCTGATTCTGGAAGCAGATGTGGCTCAAGTGATAGAGCTTCCGCCTACCTTATGGAAGGACCTGGGTTTGATGCCTGGGGCCTCCTGGTGAAAAAGAAGAGAAAGCATGCCCACGTGGCAAGCCAATGTCCACACGAGTGCCCAGGAGGTGAGCCAGTGCTTGTACTAGTGCCCGCGTGGTGAGCCAGTGTCCTGCACAAGTGAGTCACGCAGCAAGATAATGACTCATCAAAAGAGAGACAAGAAGAGAGTCAAGGTGAAGTGCAGCAGAAACCAAGAACTGAGGTGGCTCAATTGACGGGACCTCTCTCCCCATCAGAGGTCTCCAGGATCGAATCCTGGTGAATCCTAGAGAAGAGAAAATGAGAAGAAAAGACAACACAGACAGCAAAAACAGCAGGGTGGAGGAGGGGAAGGGGGAAAATAAATCTTTAAAAAAAAAAAGAAGTGTGATTCTTTTTAAAAAACAGTATGATTCTCTAACTCAGTATTACTTTTTTTAAAAAACAAATCAATTTTATTGATACATTTTAATAAAACACAGTTTATCTAAAGTGTATAATCAGTGGTATTTGGTATAATCACTTAGTTGTGCGTTCATCACTTCAATCATTATTAAAGCATTTTCATTATTTCAGTAATATAAAGCAGACACAAACAAGCAAGAAAATTCCTCACCTCTCAGCATTGCTCTTTTTATGTTGGGGGTAGGGATGGAGAAGAGCCTGGTATCAGAAAGAGAGAGAATTGCTCTGTTCACCCTGCCTAGAATTTTAATTTCACTTGATTTACCTGCTGAAACCCCAGGAAGTTAGGATTTCCTATTGGTGTGAAGTACATTTCTATCTTGTATAGTATCAGGGAGGTGGTGAATCTTGAAAGGTAGGTTTTCTGTGGGTCGTCTTCTGTTAGAATGAGAGAAATTGAGTAGTGGTCCCAGGAGAGAAGAAATTAAAATATGAAATAATTGTTTCAGTTATTTGAACAACAAATAGTTTTTCCAGTAGCTGTAGATTAGCTCGTTGTTTGAACAACAAATAGTTGTTCCAGTAGCAGTAGATCAACTGGCCAGCGTACAATTTGTCTTATTAAAGCGATTTCCCGTATCATATGTTTTGCCCTATCCAAGGGATGATTTTGAGATCTCTCTCTCTTTTTTTTTAAATAACAGAATGCCAAGCCCAAGCTCTTGGTAGCTGAGACTCCTTTGTCAGAAACTGATCAGAATATGAGCCTGTTATCTTTTCACTTTCTTGGTTTCTCTCTTTTCTTTGGGGTTCAGGGGAGGCAGGGGCTACACTGACTGTCAAGCTGACCGCGTGGTCGATGGTGTTTCTGTGGCTCTTGCCCCATTTCCAGCACTTGGTTGTTAAGAAGACGGAGTGTGTGGCAATCAGCTGCTGTGCCTGTAACGATTCAGACACAGAGTGGTGTTAGGTTCTTTGGTGGGAAGCAAAACTCATGCTACAAATAAATATGCTAACCGAAGTGAGAAGACTGCTATCCTGACTGGAAATTTACAAGCTGGGAAATTGTAAAAAACCACCCGGCCAACTGTGTAGCTCATTGGCTCTTTTCTTTGGGCGTTGATGTTCTTCCTGATAAAAATAATAATTATGTTATTCAGATGTGGCTGCCAAGTGTTCATGCTTCTCACTCCTCTTGTGATTATAAGTGATTCTGCAGCATGCATCGCTTTGTCTTTGATTTAATGTTTCATAACATTTGAGTGTTTAATCTGCTGATTTATCATTCTCTTCTCTTATTTTTCAGAATGGACTGCTGAATTATGAAGTATTTCAGACCCAATAGTGTAGCATCTCTCTGCCACTCACTCCTTTATCGCCTACTAGTTATTTAAATTGGACTTTTAATATCCTCCCAGCTGCTCTTCAGACACACATGGTGCATTGTTGCCATTCCCCGGATTGCATCTTTGAAACACAGGCTCTTAGTAACCTTTGGCGAGCACGAGCAACGAGGCAGCCGCCGGGGCACGTTTACCAGGAGGGGTCGTCCTGACTGCCTGCTAGCTTTTGCTGGGTCTGGATTTGAATCCCACCATGGAGCCTCGCATGGAGTCCTGCCTGGCACAGGTGCTGCAGAAGGACGTAGGGAAGCGGCTGCAGGTCGGCCAGGAACTCATCGATTATTTCTCAGACAGACAGAAGTCCGCCGACCTCGAGCATGACCAGACCATGTTAGATAAACTTGTGGATGGACTCGCTACCTCTTGGGTGAACTCTAGCAATTACAAGGTAAGCTGTACCTGGGTGCCTTGGCATGGATCAGAATTGTTCCTTAAATAAAATCCTTTGTAAGCAATCAACATGACCCCTTGGCTTCCAAGAAGACACTCAGTTAGACACTGTTGACTTTTGGACATTTCATTCTAGAACACATAGAGTTTTCTTTGGTTTTTGATGGAGAGCAAAAAATTTTATCCTTTGGTGCTTTGGGAGTAAGCCTAGTGAACAGATAACGAGGATTTTATGCTGGAAGGTTTACAAACATTTGCTGCCTTGAAGTTCAACTGTATATTGTGTCTTGCAGTAAATGGGACGTGGAAGAAAATGTCTTGGTGAGTGGCCCTTCATGAATGACAAGTGCCCTCACTGATTTTCTCTAGGGAATGGAATTGGTAATAGGATACGGAGCATTTCACCTTCAAAGTCACTGATTTGAAGTTAGCCTGGGTATCAGGCCAGAAATAGTGTGGGTTGTCAGGGACTCTTCTGTGACCTGTGGACGGCCTGGAGGTTATCGTTCAGGTTCTAGAGATCAGGGCTCTTCATGCACCCTTGTTGGGGGGTGGGTCCCATGGCCCAGCTGAGTTTGAGGTTGACTACTTTCGTCATTCAAGGACTGAACTCTCGTGAATGAAACCTGGACTGTGCAGAGGTGCTGAAGAGTTTCTGTTCCCCTGCCAGCAACACCCCCCCACACACACACACTTTCTCTCTCTGAGTATGCCTAGAGTGTGGCCCTTTGGATCAAGGTCAAGATGGAAGGAGGACTGGGAAATTTGCATGACTGCTAATGGGTGCTATAGACATTGTGAAAGAGACCTGCAGAAAATGAATCTTTTGTGCTTTTTTTCATTGCTCTGTCTTCTGAGATTGGTTTTGGACTTGGAAAAGCTGGTGCTTACAGGATTCTGGTGTTTGCCCTAGTATGGACTCTGTTTTCCAGATGTGTTTAACCTCAGCCTCCCTGAGGAGTCAGCAGGCTTTCTACGTGTTAAGGGCTCTAATTTTTGTCTGTGAAAGCTGAGCTTAAATTCTCTTTTATTCACATTTTTATTCACCTACTAGACATTAACAAGTGCTAATGTGCTAGGCATTAATGCTAAATGGTGGAAGTGCTGCAGAGATGGGAGGTGAGAGTAAGTCTAATCATTACATTTTTGAGGGCCAGGAAGTCATCTTGTCTGTGTTTGAACCACAGCTCCACCACTTTTTGTATGTGCATATTAGGATGCTTCTGGCTGATAGTGTCCAAAAACTCTTGATTCACCTGGTTTAAAGTTCATGTAAGGAAATTTAGTATCTCAGGTAAGAAGCCTGGCAGTAGTTAAGGCAGTGTCCAAGGAAGAAGAATGTTGCCTTGTACACTGCTTCTTGGAAGGCATCCTTTCTCAGAAGTGTCCTAGCTCTCCAGTCTTCCATCCCGCTGGCCAGAGTGGCTCTGCCTGCATGCCAGCCCCAGCACTGCTGGGAAGTGGCATGGGTGTCTGTGATTGGTTTCAGTCGTCATGCTTTAACTTCTTGGTCGTAAGAAGAGGTCCAGCCCCCCTGAATGGAGTTCTTGACCTGGTGAAGGAGGGGGATATTTGAACAATATCAAGTTTCTTTTAGGAAGGATGAGGTTGGGGGTGGGACTGGGGTATCATGGATGTGAAATATGTCATCTATGGGGTCTGCAACACATGCTTCAGTCTCTTCATTGATAACATAATCAAGCTATTGTGAACATTAAGTGAGGGAGCACATGCAAAGTTATTACACGCCTGCCACGTGGTATGCACTTAGGCATTGGCTGTAGTTTTCAAGGCATGGCTCGTGTCTTCAAGGAGCTCATGGTGTATGGGTGGGAAACATAAATAAGCAAATAGTTATGATGAAGTATAGTGTGTGCAATAACAGAGGTATGTAGAGTTCTGTGGGAAGGCAGAAGAGGAAAGTGGTAACTGCCTGGAGCAATCGAGGGTTTTGAAGGTTGGGTAGGAGCTTTACCGGAGGTCCCAAAGGAATGAACAGACTTGCCTCTTCGCGAAGTAGTTCCTAAGGACAGGTGGCAGCACCGTGCAGAGGAAAGTCAAGAAGGTGGTTTGCTGCCAGTTTGGTTCTGCCCTCAGACAGGTCGCTTCTCCTGTGTGCAGTGCCTATGTTAGACTAGGTTCCCTTGAGATAGAATCTTGCCTGTCTTTTTTTTTTTTTAAGATGTCGTATCTTGTGTGATTTAATGTGGCTCACTTTGCGTGGCACTGCACAGCCCCACTTGTGTGTAAGCGCTCTATGTGTGATGGCAACTTGCCTTTTCACAACTGGATCCCAGAGCCTGGAGCACAGCTCGTGCTCAGAAAACGCTGCCGACGCGCGTGAACTCAGCAAGCTCAAGCCACTGCTCAGCGAGGATTGTCAGCTGCTTTACTGAACTCGGGAAATTAATCTTCTAGAATTTCCTGCCCTCTCCTTGCCTTTTTTTTTTTTTTCCAAATCATAGATCAAGACTTCTCATTCAGAGCCTGAGGGAGATTTTGTTTTTTTTCTTGACATGTTTTGTATGGATAGAAGGGATTAGCTTTATTTTAAACAAAACTTTTGAAGCTTGGTTTCTTGGACTTTTTTTTTGAGATACTGAGGGCTGAGCATTGAACCCAGGACCTCGTATGTGGGAAGCCGGCACTCAACCACTGACCCACATCAGCTTCCCTGCGTTGGTTTTTTCATTTGTTTTACTTGTTTGTTTTTGTTTTTTCAGGAGGTACTGGGAACTGAACCTGGGACCTCCCATGTGGGAGGCAGGTACTCAGCCACTTGAGCCACATATGCTCCCTTGAACTTTTTGTTTGTTTCATGAAGGGTTTAAAAAATAATGAGAGAAAGGGGAAGTAACTTTGGCATTCCAAAAAAATTGTTGTGAGTGTTGTTATTCCTTTTTTTAACAGGGAATACACATAAATGCCAGCAAAATGGCTTAGCTTTTAAAATATTTGGCTGGAGCCCAAATCACTCTGCATTTCCGCATTGCTTAATATTGTAGACAAAGTTGTATTTGGTATTAGTTGCAGTCTAATAGCTTCCATTTACTGATTACTTCCTATGTGCTAGGCATTTATCTATCTTACTTAAATATCTACATAGCACTTGTGAAGGGTAGATGTTGGTATCCTAACCCAATACATGAAGTAACTGAGGCCCAGAAATATGAGGTGATTTCTACTGGTGATTTTGGAACTGGGATTTAAATGAATCCCTGATTTCCTAGCCAGGCATCCTTTACAAGGCTTATCATTTCCAAATAATTGGGGAGCAGGGACTGCATTAGTTTAGATGGAAAGCACTTTTGTTTTTGGACTGTCTTAGTTGATGTGTCAGGAAAAACTTGCCGTTTTTCAGCCCTCTCATCCACATAGTTTCATGATAAGTTTGCGTTCTTTTGGCCTGTTACTAATCGTCTACAGCCAGCCAGTCTTGGGGTTTCTTGGGTAGCAGAAGTCGTCTTGGGGTTGAGTAGTGGGTTATTTAAATAGTGTCCTCCTCCACCCAGGACACACGCAGGGCTGCACTGTGGAATCGCTGTCCAGCCTGGGAAGACGTGCTTAGTATCTTCTGCGTATTCTTCATTGTCATGGTGACACCAGGAGACCTGGAAAGGGACTAGAGACCTTACTTGTTCATGAGGCTTCTTTTCTGAATTTCTCAGACATGAAAAATACAAAACTGTTGAATACAACTGCTTTACTCATTTGGCCTCCTCATCCCGCTTCCCTTATTAAAACATGAAGAAAGGGAAGGATGACGAGGGAGATTCCTGCATGTACCTGTGGGCATTCTTGTTTTTTTTCCTGTCCTTCTTGTCCTTCAGAGAAGAGATGAGAGGTAGGGACAATCTGACCTGGCATGGCTGCCCGGCCTGTGACAGCTGGAAGAAACTGAGGGGGCTCATGCTGTGCAGTTTTCCAGATCTGTCTTGCATCATAGTGCAGCATCGTAGAGCCTCACATGTCCTCACCACTGCAAGCCCTTGCACATTTGGTGGACTCAGTGCAAACAAAGCATGCTAGTAGGTAACTGGGTGCTTTTAGGAAGCAAAGACCCACATCCTTTGTTGCCACCCCCAAATCCAAAAAGCTCTGAAAACCTTCTCAACTCATTTGTCATTGAACTGACACGAGGCTGCGCATAGTCTTGACTTATCTGCTTAGGGCATGTTTCCCTGCAGAATTATTACTATGTTGGATTATGTGTTGCCACCCCAGCCTCAGCCTCTTTTGAAGACTATACAATGTGTGCACTATTTTTACCTTTCCAAGTCCTGGAAGCTTCTGTATCCAGAGAACATCTGGCTTGGGAGTCTTGGATAAGCAATTGTGGACCTATATTTAATATTGTAGAGTAATAATGATAGCCCATGGTAATGGGGCATTTACCATGTATCAAAAATTGTGCTAAATATCTGTTTATTTTTTTTTTGGAGATTTATTTCACCCCCCCCCCCCCCAATTTTCTGCTCTCTTGTGTCCATTCGCTGTGTGTTCTTCCATGTCTGTCTGCATTCTTGGCAGCACTGCGAATCTTTGTCTCTTTTTGTTGCATCATCTTGCTGTATCAGCTCTCCATGTATGCGGTGCCCCTCCTGGGCGGGCTGTGCTTTTTTTTGCATGGGGCAGCTCTCCTTGTGGGGCGCATTCCTTATGCGTGGGCCTCCCCTACACGGGGGACACCCCTGCGTGGCATGGCACTCCTTGCGTGCTGCAGCACTGTGCATGGGTCAGCTCACCACATGGGCCAGGGGCCCCTGGGTTTGAACCCTGGACCTCCTGTATGGTAAGCGGATACTCTATCAGTTGAGCCACATCTGCTTCCCTGTGTTCACTTTTAAATCAGAACAAATAACCAGATGAGGAGATTGATGCTCAAAGAAGTCAAGTAGCTTGATGAATGTGACAGACCTAGTAATTAAGGTTTTGAGGACTTGAACCCAGCTGTTTACACAACAACTGAAGTTAATCGCACACTTAGGATTCAGTGGGGAAGAGGCAGACACAGTCCCTGCCCTAACAATGTCTAGGTCTGTCTAGGTCTAACTAAATATGCGTGGACTTTATCCCTGTGCACTATTGTCTCAGGCCATGTTGCCTTGTATTTGAAATCCTTGGTTTCCCTTTTAACCTAGAGCCGCCGTTGTCTCTGGGCACCCAGGTAGGGCATATGAGAGGATGGGATAGGAAAAATGAATTCTTCATTTGCTCTCTGGCAATGTGTATAAATGCTGTAGTGTGAGGAAGAAAAAGTTGTCAGGGTGTGCTTAGGGCGAGAGCCTGGATGCCCAGGGAAACTCAGCCGGCAGTGGAGCCTCAAGAGGAGGGAGCTGCAAAGGGTTCCGAAAAGTCCCTCTCCTTTCCGTGCTCCTCCCCTTTTGGGCAGCCTTATCTCTGTAGGCTGTAGAAGATTTAGTCTCTCCTTAAGCTTCGCAGAGAGCAGGGTTATCCCTGGATCTAGTGCACTTTATGGGCAGAAGCAGGGAAGTGTGGACTGATAAGGGTGGTTCCTCTCATTTCCTTGCCTATCTCCAAAACCTTGGCTTTCATTGAGGTTTTTATTTCCCCCATCCTTGTGTCCTTGAGAAGAGAGCCAGAAAAGATAATTGGATTCCTGTTCAGTGACTTCTGTTTCTTTTCCTGGCAGCCTGCTTGGCGTCAAGCCATGGGTCACTTCAGAGGCTGTTCACTTCCTCCAGGATTGCCAGGCAGTGTTGTCCTGCTGTTTGCAGGAGGTGAACTTCTCTGGTGTGATTTTGAAAGACAGGTGCCTCTGTTGTACAGTGAATAGCACTAAGCAGAAAACTCAAGAAAGGTTATTTCAAGAAAACTTACATGGATTGTTAAGTAAACATGGTGCAGTCCTCAAAAGGACCGCTTGTAATAAATAGCATTTCTCCCAAAATGTGTACTTGTATAAATGCAAAGGCCGTCAAGCATATTGGAAGTGATTCAGATTTGAGAATGAACTGTCTGGTTTCCCGTACAGCTCTGCCACTTAGACCTTTGAGCAGGTGCCCTTCTCTGAACATAATTCCTCTTTTGGAAATGCGTCTAATAATACCTACGACAGAGCTGCTGTGAGGATTGAAGTGCCGGGGGTACTTGGTATGTACCGTATGCCTCAAAGGAGGGTCGTGATGGTATTACATTGTTATTGGACCACGTGATAGTAAGACTGGTAGAAAGTTCACTTGATGTGGGTTGAGTTCGCATGACTGCCTGTATCCAGCCACTTAGCCTGTGCCCTGGAAGGGTGACCTTGGAGGGTTAGGAGGGTTGATAACCGCAAGTGTTGATAACAAAGTCCCTGAGCAGGCCAGCAGCTGCTGGGAAGTCTATGAAGGGTGAGTTTAAAACCCGGTAAAATCTGGTAAAAACCGAGCTGTTGATTGAAGATCCCTGTTTTAGGAGGATTTCACCAGTTCTTTTCATTTTTAACCCTTTACTTTGCCCCTGTTTCAGAAAGTTAAAATTCGTGAAAGGATACATATAATAGACGATCGTAATTTAAATGTGAAAGCAAAAAGAAAGAGAAACAGAGCTAAGGGGGTGACAGGGGGCCAGCCCTAAGGCCAATGGTCTGTGATAGCTAAAGCTTCAGGGCTCATGTTTTTTAGGACTCATTCTGGGCCAGAGCTTTACTTTGTATTCTCTGCCTCATTGAATCATGACCTGGGAACTGTTTGATAAGTGCTGTGACCGTTCACATTCTACAGCTGGGAAATCTAAGAGAAGTGAAGAAATGTGCCCGAGTTTACATAGCTGGAAAGTGTGGGAGGCAGTATTTTAATCTGAATAGTCTGACTTTAAAGCCCACTTCTGAAGCAATGTGCAATATTACTTTCTCTGCAATATCAGTAGTTGCATTTATTGCAGCATGAAGGAAAGAGCACAAGAATATATGTCACAGTTAACAATGATTACTTTAGGAGATCAGGTCTGGGGTGGGAGATAACCCATTTTGTACTTTAATAAACAAATAAACTAAAAATGTTTAAGATCAATACATTTAAAACAGTTCTTTGGTTCTAGTAGAATCATCACCATCTATGCTTTTGAAACTGTACTTTGGAAAATATTCAGACCACAGGAAAGCTTCAAAAAACAGTGCAAAGAATTTTCGTTTGTGTTTTACCCATCCTACAGTGTTTAACCATATTTGTGTAATCATTCTTTCTCTAGGCATGTTATTGTCTTTTCCTTTAGAGCAGGGGTTCGTAACAAGAGGTCTGTGAGCTTACATTGAAGTTCAAAAAAACATCATTCTTGTGGGGATGTGTTGGTGTGGGTATGATAAAATTATTAAATAATACACAGTATAGTGCAGACTTAGTAAGGGTTCCGTGGTTTTCACCTGACTGGCAAAGGGGTCTGTGGAGCAGAAAAGGTTAAGGACCCCTGCTTTAGAGAGTAAGTGTAGACACAATGTCCTGTTACTCTGAAATATTTCAGTGTCTATTTTTAAAAGCAAAGATATTCACTTCTGTAATCACAGCAGTTATCTAAATCAGGAAATTAAGATTGATACAGTACTATTACCTTATCTACAAACCTTATTCCAGTTTTACTTTTGTCCCACTAACGTTGTTTCTAGCAAAAGAAAACAATTTTTTTCTGGTCCACGGTCCAATCTGGGAAAGTATGTTACATTTAATTGTCATGTCTGAAGATCTCCTTTAATCTGGAGCAGCTCATCACCAGTCTTTTGCTATTTATTTTGTATAGTTCTTCAATTTGTGCTTGTTTGATATTTTCTCATGATTAGAGTTAAGGGTATGCATTTTTGGCAGGAATATCATAGAAGTGAGGTTGTGGCCTTCTCAGTGCAGCATATCAGGAGGCACATGATCTCTCTCTCTTTCTCTATTGCTCTGTCTCTCTCTCTCAAATTATAGAGGTTCTGTTTGCAGAACAGTCATGCATAAAATAAAGGATTCCCAAATACCACCTTATTATTACCACCTTGCATTGGTGTTAAAATTTGTTACAAGTAATGAAAGCATATTTTAATAATTGTACTGTTAACCATAGTCCATAGTCATAATCCACAGTTCCATGGATTAAAAAAAAAAATTTATTCTAGTACCTTTTATACAACCTAACATTTCCCCTTTAACCACATTCAGATGTATGTTTCAGTGCTGTTAATTATGTTCATGGTGCTTTGCTACCATCACCACCATCCATTACCATCATTCCAGGAAGGAACTGTGTACATTTTAGGCCTTAACTCCCTGTTCCCCACAGCGTTTTTGGGAGGCCTGTGAGAGAAATGAGGTTGCCTTCTCAGTGCATCATATCAGGTGACACAACATTTTCTACCTGGTGATGGTTTTTACCAGAACAACAAAGTTACACCAAAAGCTACTATTTTTCTTCTTGTAATTCCTAAGTATCTTATGGGGATATTGTTTGATATTGCTTAATTATCCTATTTCTCTTCAGACTTGTACCTTCTAGTTGATAATTTTTACCCAAAGAAGTTATTATTGTGATGGTTGGCAAAGGGCAATTTTTTTTTCTAGATCTAGCATTCCTTCTACAATTATTAGTTGGTTCTATATACTTTTGCAGTGTATATTCTATGTTTGTTTGTATATAAATAGTGGTAGTATATATTTTAATGGTTATTCCCAAAAGGAACTACTATGAAGGAAGAAACAAATGTTTAAAATTAATCTCACTTATATACATTAATATTAAGAATTTATAGCAACCCAATATGAACATAAAATTAGGTAATGAAGTTTGGTTTGGGCTCTGGGCTTCCTAGCATCTAATAGAAATTGGAGGGATGGTGGGTTGTAAGATTTTTATAACTATTATGAAGGGCAGCTGAAAAGGCATATAATAGCAGAATGTCTTTCTGAATTTAGAATACCAAAGGATATTTTGCAGGAAGGGGAAAAAACAAATCATGGAAATGGCATGGAGGAGAGTACAGAGATCTAGGCTATTCAACTGCATTTTTCTGTTCCTTTAGATACCACTCTCCTGCTTACATTTTGGGCTAAAGGGAGTGGGGGTGGGTATCTGGGGTGAAAAGGAAACCCAAAGCTGGGCAGACCCCGCCAACCACGTGATCCTTTAAACATTCAGTAGAGAGAGAGACCCGGGGCCAGGATCCAGAGAAATTGGGTAAAATTGCCTTGAGGTAGAGAAGGGGAATTCAGGCTGGAGGACTTATCTGAGCTACAGCACCTTTTTCACATGGGATGTGGGATAGGGCCAAGTAAATGGGTTCTGTGTGGGGGGAAGTTCTGTGTGCCAGGTTTGATGACTGTAGGAATCTCTTTCTATTTAGTAATTCTTTAAAGGCATGGTTGGAGAGATGAACTTGAAGGCTCTTTTGGATGCGGGAGGAGAGAAGGCCCCGGAGGCTGCGTGGAGGACTGCAGCTGTCATTCACAGAAGGCCTTGTGAGATTCGCGCGGCTGACTGCTCAGTGAGCCGGGCTAGGTGCCGGGGAGTGGGGTCTGCAGGGCAGCAGGGAGGCCCGCCCTTGTGGTACCTTGGTAGGGCTGTGGGACTGACTGGCAGGCCATGGAAGCCCTTGGAAAGGGCCTCAGCGGGCAGGGACCCAGTTCCAGCGGGCGGCGCTGGCTTGCCGAGGGGGCTGCCTAGGAGCCTGGAATCTGGCGAAGGTGGTGTTGACTTGACCTTGGGGAAGTGAAGGGAGACGCTGATTCAGGGAGTGATGGCCTGGAGTGAACCTGAGAATTCTTCAAGATTTCAGGCTCCAGGATGCCATTTATTGACTGTAGGCCACTATGTAAAACGAGAGTAAAACAAGATGGGCAAGTTCTTTTCCTGCAGGATGCATTTGCTTTCTTTCTCTCCCTTTTTTCCCTTTCCTTGCTGGGAGGTCCAGAAGGCTGAACAGGGACCTTATATGTGAGAAGCAGGTGCTCAACCCCTGAGCCACAACCACTCCTGTTATTTTCTTTTTGATGTAGAGAAGACATAAAAAAAAAATAATTTGAAGAACATTTAGAAAAATAGCCATGGAGATATTTTTGTCTTTGTCTTCTTAGTTTGGCTGTGAGGGTCCTAAGCCTTTAGTGCTTTCTGATTGATGCACACATCTGTGGAACAAACCTTTTTCAAACACATTTCTCAAGCCTGCTAAATTGAAGTATTTTTGCAAATGCTGATTTTTAAAAATAATTTTGTTTTTATTACAATAAAAGTGATATGTGCCTATTGCGCACACAAGAACAAAAACTCCCAATAATAAAGTTATGAAGAAAAAAGTGACAGTCATGCATTGTCTTTTGCAGTGAGGCAGCAACCATTACTTTATTGTTTATATCGATAGAGAAACGGTGGGAAGAGTATTATCAGACTGCATATGCTCTTTTCTCAGGTGTTCTTTTTAGGTTAAATGTCTGTCACATTCTTTCCAAACCAATAAATTAGCTCACTTAGAATATAATTCTTCTGTAAATGTCTAACCTTCATTTCTTTAACCATGCGTGTTTGCTAGTGCTTAGGCTATCTTGAGTCTTTCGGTTAAGGGCACTGCACGGAGCAGCCTTGTACATGCTGTCATGTGTTGCTGCTCTCTCATGTGTTTCTGTGCTAGAAGTACAGAAAGATTGAACTGCTGGGTCTGAGTGTAGGCCGGATGGGCCACCTGCCAGTGGGGCCCGAGCCCCTCCCCTCCACGACTTGGCATTACCCCTTCTCGGGCTGTTTGTCCTTGACATTGTGCTCGCCTGTGCAAGAACATGGTGTCTCCATTCAGAGAACATTACTCAAGGGGAAGGAAAGGGGTCTTGGCCCGGGACCATGGGGGGGATTGGGAACTTCAGCAGGAACTTTATATTTTAGAATACTCGGGAGGTCGCAGGGACTTGGGAGAAGAGGCACCCGGGTTTGCGTCACAGCTCTCCTCATTCTTTGTGTGGCTCGAGGCTTGTCGTCGCTCCTTGGTCTTCTGTCTGGAGGAGGAGACTGCTAAAAGTGGTACAATATCTATCTCCGAGGCCTGTGTAGTCAGGGTAAGACTTCACACACAGAAAGTGCTTGGCACCCAGTAATCGTTAGCTGTGTGGTGGTTGTGTTAGAGCATCCAGTGTGGTATCCTTCCTTCCTTTGTGGTTGGTCCAGCACTGCTTGCCTTTGTTTAGCTGTTGTGGCTTTACACTGTCCCAGAACAGCCAAACAGTGGCAGAAAGAGACGCCACAGAGGAATGAAGAGCTGGCTGCAGAACGGCCTCGTGTCTGGGCAGGACTGCCTCAGGTCAGGAGACAGGAGTGCAGGACTGCCGCGCAGTGGGCCGGTTGATGGGCCCGGGTTTCTCCGTGTATTAAAATGTGTCCTAAGAGCTTTATGTGTAGACTGGGCTGTGTATTCCACTGTTGTTATTATTTTTAAAAGGAAGCCATTTTGTAAACCAGTAGTAGCTGAATAAGCAGTCATCCCTGCATGGCATTTTTCCCCATCCCCCCAAGAACCCGAGCTGGAGTGTGTCCAAGCTTTATGTTACTGGTTGGCGCCCAGGCTGTGGTGCAGGAGAGGCTGCACAGCTCTGCCTTGGGCAGTAATTCCACTGACCGTGGAGGTGAGCTCTGGCGCCAAGCGCTCTAAAAGGCTTTAGTGTTGGGAGAAATTGCATTGCATTGTATTCAGGTGAGCATAATGCTGATCATAGTGAAGTTCAAAAAGAGATCTTTTTCGAGCAAGGATAGAAAAGGACTTGGATGGGAAGACACCAGCTTGGGCGGGGAGTCTTCGTTGATTACTCTGTGAAAAGATAGGAAGGAGATTTTGCTTAAGTAAAGTCAAAAGTGAATTAGAAATCTTTCCTTGGTATGCTTTGCCAAAATGAATGAATGGCAAAGGAATGAATGAATGGTGAAGGAAATTGTGGAAAAGGGACTCAGTATCATAAGGACAGTCATCGTATATTGGACCTCCTGCTTTGTCAGAAATACCAGGTTATATATTCATTATTCTGAAATCTCATCTCAATGCCAGGAGGCTAGCCCTGCGACTCCTAGAGGTTAAGTGATGTCCTCTCTGGCTCTCGGCAGTTTGACTGGATTTTGAATGGAAGTCTCTAGAACTTCAGAGCCATCAACTTCCTCATGCTGTTCCTGGCTGATAGGTATAACTTTGCTCTAAAATCACATGGTTTAGGCAGCATGGTAAGAAAAAGAAAACAAGTCTTGGGTATCCTGCTGGGCTAATAGTAATGGGTAGTGAGTTTAAATTCTCAGTGGAAGGAATTAAAAAAAACAAAAACAGACAAACAAAAACCTCCACAAGTTTAGCAGCTGCTTGATAGAGCAACAATTTCTTATCACAGTGACTGGAAACTGGCTTGATGTCCACAGGTGAATACAGAAAACACACTGGTAGGGTTTTAGGTGGGCCAGCACTCTCTTCTAATAGCCAGAAGAAATTTTGATGACCTTAGAACCAATTTTAGGAGGAAAACATTGCTTTGTTTTTTTACTTAAAAACAAAGGAGACTTTGGGCAGGAGAGAATTATTGGTCCTATTTGTAGGTTCCTGAGGTAAGAGGGAAACAGCTTGATAGTGAAGCAGCAGACAAGGTAAGATAATAAGCAGTCTTCATTTTTAAAATGAAGGCTAAACCAGGATCAAATTCACATTCTCTTTTTTGGTTAGGTCTGTTTCAGTATTTGATTGGAATCCTTTCTCTGAGAGTTTTCTGCAAAGAAGTTTGTTTTATGTTTATTTAAACAAGTAATTTGCTGATAGACTGAGAGGAAGAGTTAGAAGTTTGAGCTTTTATTTATTTGGTCTCTGAAAATGGGCCTGGAAGTCTCCTGTTTTGACTGTAAATCCAGACCTGCTGCTTGGCTGCCTGAACGCAAGGTCGAAGTGGAGCCTCTGCTTCTGGCGGTCACCTTTACAAGATGCCAGTCAGCCTGGGAAGAGGATCTAAATGAGAAATCCAGGGTCTGCTAGATGAGACAGCCATTTGCCAGTGACACTCAGGTAAACAAAATGAAGCTTCCCCCTTGGGTCTCCATATTCTTGGTGTTAAAGGTCAGGAGAGGGCTCTGATTGCACGCTAGGCTAGGAGAGAATGCTTTTTGACTGATTGAGGGCATGGCCTTTAATTTCTAAGTGGTTTAAAGAGTTCACGGCCCATTGTTTGTTCATTCCAAAGTCCTGATGATATGGATACTATTCTTTTTTCTCTGACAGCAATGTGGCTTTTGGCTGTGACTCTGCATCACAATTGCTTGAAAATAACCAAGTCCATTGGAATCAAAATGTGTGGCCTCTGTGCGTGTGTGGTGTGTCCATGAAAGAAATTGTACACGATTAAAAACCACTTGAAATAAGCAAGAGTAGCTTTTAAATTGGGAAAAATGCAAATGCTCAGGATTAGGAGCATATAGGATATATGCGTATGTTTGTCTATAAAGTTCAGCCATATGATGGTGCATAGTTTATAAAGAGTGTTCAGTGGCATGGGGAGATAAATAATGTAAAATGAAAAAAGCAGGTGCAAATTTATTTACAGCAAGATCTCTGCTACATACAGATGTGCAGAAGAAAATGGTATGTGAAATTGTCAATAGTATCAATCTACATGATGAAATTATAGTTGCTAGCTTTTCTTTTTTATGTCCCTGTATTTTCTAAGTTTTCCACAATAGGCATATATTACTTTTAGAGCCAGAAATTTAAAAATATTTGTCCATAACTGCTTCTGAAAAATATTGTCAGGATATGACAAGGATAATAAATGGTTTATATTGTCTGTTACATGAAGAAATAAATGGAAGTTGGATCTAATGCAAAAAGCAGTACCTCTGTTTATGTGTTCATTTGTATATCTGGAATTAAGGAGCATCACCGTGAACTTACAGTGGTTCTTTCATTTTCTTCTTGGAGTCACGCTCACAATAAAGTAACTTTTTGTATTTAATATGTGGGGAAGCCCCAAGCAATATAGCAGTTAGGACCCCAAGAATCCACTAAGTGTATTCGCTGTTTCAGCTCTACTTTCTTTCCCTGCATTTTCATCTGGTTGCTCTAAAATGATCTTAAAAATAACCCCACCCCCCAAATTTGTAGAAAATCTGTTGCTGCATTTAATACATGAACTATTTTGAGGAGTTTTCCAGCTAAATGAGCAAACATTGGTATGGATTTAGCTTATTTTAATGACTTCATTTCCTGCTTGTTATATGTTTCATTTATCTTGTAATTGCCATTGATTTTTTGTTTGTTTTTTGTTTTTCTCAGAATTTTGGGGTAGAAGATTATGAAACATGCCATGCCCAAATGCTCAGAGTCGATTAGCAGTGTAGTCAGCGTAAGACAAATCTGCTGCTTGGTTTGATTTCTTCTTTATTGTAGAAGAAGGATTAGTTCAGGGGCAGCATGTTTACATTCTTAAGTACATAAGGGTATACGTGTGGAATTAACTGTGTTCTTTATTTCTTATTTTTCATTAATTTATTGAAATATATCACCCACACATAAATATACATAAACAATAATTGTATAGTAATAGTTGTGAACTTATGTAACAAACATATAACATCGTACAGGCCTCTCATAACTCACCGTACTGCCAACACCTTACATTGTTTTTTGTTTTTTTCAGAGGTGCAGTTCTTTATTTCTGACAGACCTCGTAGAATGGAAATCCCTTGACGTGTGAACCAGTGCACTGCATCTTCCCCTCCCCTTTCCTAACAAAACAACCTTGGTTAAAATTATAACAGTGTAAATGGCCACCAGGGACCAGGGGAGGGAAGTGGGGAGTGACTGCTGTCTGGCCCCGGATTTCTTCATGGGGTGATGAGAATGCTCTGGAATTAGATGGTGGGGATGGTGTGCAGCCTTGTGCAAGAACTGAAAACGACTGAATTGCACACTCTAAAGGGATGGGTTTTAATGTATGTGGATTCCATCTCAATTTCCTAAAAAAAGGAGCAAGGAGAGGAGGAGACCAGATTCTTTGTGTGAAGGAAGCTCATACACGAGGGAAGGCACATTCCAGGTGCCACCAAGCCCTGCGGCCCTCTTGGTGACGAGCCCAGGGAAGCCCAGGGCTGGAAGGAAGCTGCATTTCCACAGGCTTGACAGGAGATGAACAGCCGCACAATTAACAAGCGGCCTCACATCTACAGTGCTATTGTGAAGTGGAAGAGGTTTTCACAATTCAGGGTATGGTTAATACTCTATTTTAAAAAGACCTGTTTTTGATGTATTGCATTATGGAGAGGTATTAATGAGGACTGAATTCTGTCTTCACCTTTAAATAAAGAAAACATGTCGTAGTTGTCAGCACATAACTAAAAGAAGAGAAAGGAAGCACATGGGTTTTTTACTCACAAGATTGACTTTTTTTTTTTGACTTTGAAGAAGCAATTGATCTATTATGATTTGTAAGCATTGTAAAAGAATAAAAAGAGAGCTCACATTTTTGAATGTCTAGTTATATGTTAGATCTTGTGATAACTGCTTTCTATGTTTATGCCATTTAATTACCATAAGAACCATATTTTCAACCTATTTTAAATTTGGAGAAATTAAAAAGAAAACAAACATTCAAAGCCTGCCCGCCACCCTGAATTATAACTGTATGAGTGCATACCTTTATAAGAAATTCCCAGAGAACAGCAAGGAAGATGACTTTCCCAACACATGTCACCACCCAGAAATGCCCACGCCTGAGTGAGCAACCTGGCAGGCATTTCTCTGTGCTCTTCTACAGCCTGGTTTTTTTATTTTTGTTTTTTAAAATTTTTATTTATTTTTCTTTATTCTACAGTCTGTTTTTATTTGTTTTGTTTTACTTAATGTAAAAAGTTAGTAAAATAACTTTTCTTAAAACCCGGCCATTTTCAGTGGCTTCACGATGGTGCTTTTTATGTGTGTTATGATTTACCCAGTTTATCTCCTGTTGATAAAGATTTAGGTTGTTTGCAAGTTTTTGCCATTTAAACAGCATTGTGGTGATCACTCCTCGCATAAGGGTTGCATCTTTTCCCAATCTATTTTCTTTTTTTTCCCCCACCAAACAGACTTAAAGGCAAAGAGAATAATACAGTGAATCCCTACATACCGTCACCTGTTTCAACAGTTATTAGCATTCCACCATTCTTGTTTCATCTGTCCTCCTACCACTTTTTTATTTCCTGGAGTATTTTAAAGCACATTCCACATATCGCAGCATTTTACCTGTAAATACTTCAGTATGTATCTCTAATAAATGAGACTTAAAAATAACCACACCATCATTATCATCCCCTTCAGAATTATCAGTAATTCCTTAATTCCTTAATATCTTTGCATAATCATTCTGTGTTCAGTTTTCCTCAGTTGTCTCAAAAATGTGTTTTTACAGGTAATTTGTTCAAGTCAGGATAGAGATGATGGCACATATTGCATTTAACTTTTTGTTAAAATCGATCACAGTTTCTCCTGAAACCCACCTTTTTTACATATCATTTATTTGTTGAAGAAACTGGTCCTGTAGAATGTTCCTCTTCTGGATTGGACTGATTGCTTCCTTTTCTGCCATTGTGTCGTTTAGCACGCTCTTCTCATTATGGAAAACCTCGAAGTTAGATCTGCTTCTGGAGGCTTGGTTAGTGTTGTGGACGCTGCTGGTGTGTTCTCCTTGCGTCCACTTAGGAGGCCATGCTGTCTGCTTGTCCCACTTTGGGCCATGCTGAGATGGATCAGTCGGCTCAGGTGCCGTCACTCTGATCCCTCTGTTATAAGTTTTCCAGCAATCTCAACGGTTTTAGCAGCAATTGATGATTATTGCTTAGATTAACTACATCAGATAGAACAGCTTTACCATTTCCTTTAATACTATTACTTATTACCTATGACTTTTCTATAAAGAAGAACTTTGCCTCATCAACTATTTGGTTCCTCTGATACACATTCTATGTAGGAAAAGCACTTTCACTGCTTTATTCTTTCCTTCCATTTATCAGTTTTCAGAACAATGAGTTGGTGCCCTAGCAGCCTCCAAAGATGACCAAAGAGGCTCTTTTTACTATTAAAAAACTCGGGAATTAAAACATATTTGACATATTCAACCTATTCTGTTTGGGCGTCTTCTTGCTGACCTGTCCATATTTGGCTTGAAAGGAGCCCTTTCAGGTCATGTCAAAAGGGCACAGAGCCAATGTGAAAGGGCCCTTTCCCAGGAAAGGGAGTCTGGGCTCCTTGGAGAAACGGCTTATTCTGTATCTAAGAGTCTGAGACAAGAAGCATTCCAGATGAGCCTGGTACATCTCGTCAGACCTGAAAACAGCGAGCACCCTTACCTGGTCTCATGCTGTCTTACTGTACTGAAGTTACTCGGTGGTTCCTGCACCCTCCTCCCCTTCCCCAAATGAAACAAAACAAAAACCACAAAACCAAACAAAAAAATGAAACGGCCTCAACTGAGAAGGACTCTTGAGGGCTTTAGAAAGGTCCTGCTTTCTCCATCTTCAACTGTAATATTTCCCTAGTGACTTGGTTGTTCAGAACAGCCTAAGTTGCTAAGAGTGGACTGGTCAGTATCTTACTGGGGCTTTCTTTCTTATATCCTTTAGTGAGTACAAGTAGGAGTCATGGTGGGGATTTGATCTTGCCTACATTGTCTGTACGTATTTATAGCTCTTTTCAAAAGCTGATTTTCTGACTTATGTTCTGCAGATTTGTTTGGTTGATGTTCTGTACAGTTTGATCTCTCATCAAATCTTATTTTTTGACCTTTAGGCTAGAGCAGATCCTTCTTTTATATGCTTTCTAAGCTTTCCCTCATAGCACTTACCACTGCTTAGTTTTTGTGGTCCTTATTTGATGCATGCCTATCTGCTCAGACAATGTTTGCTTTTTAAAAATTATTATTTTAAAATTTTATCCTTAACACCTTGCTCAAGAGGTGAGCACATAGTTGTTGCTCAGGAAAACTTGTTTAATAAATGAAAAGACCCTTAACCTTGATACTCCTCCGGATTTTTCAGTGGATGATGAGAACAATACCAGTGAAAGCCAGACCGCATGGTTCCTTGCTTTGTGGAGTGCTGTCTTCCAGGGCTCAGGTGCTTGCCTTGGCCTGTGCCCGGCCTGAGCATTACCATAAATAGCACACTCAATGTGAGGAGAGTGAAGAATGGAGTAAGAAAATAGGATAGCTGTCCTTTTAGCTCTAGGGAACCAAGGAATGCAGACCATGACAAGTTGGGGTAAATAGTGTAGTAACACTGCCTAACAGCTGTTTTAAAGAATAGGAGGCTAATTTACTAACACACATTCTTGGCATGGCAGTGACACTTTAAAAAGGACTTTAATTATACTTGAAAACTGCATGTTAATCATCTCCCTCCGTGACTTTGCACCTTGTTTACGACGAGGACTGCAGAGTAATTTTAATCTAGGTCTGATCTAAATCTTTATTAAGTCTGTGTTGGTGGAACATGAGCTAGATTTAATATCTTTGGTTCTCCTGTTTTCCTTTTCTAATTGATCTGAAGAAGATGTGGCTTTAGAGCTTAGTAAAACACACATCTGCATGCCAGTCCCTGCTCAGAAGCCCCGAGTTCTCTGCAGCTCATACGATATTCAAAACCTTCTATTATTTTTATTTCAGCTGTGCCATTTTTTACTTTTCTTTCACCACATCATTCTCTCCAAACCATAGCCACTCTGAGTTGGTACTTTTTTTTTCTTTCCCCATTCACTTTTCTTTGTATGGACTGCCTCTTTTTGGCCTTGTCAAAAACCCTTTTCTTCATTGAAGGTTCTGCCTAAATGCTATGGCTTCTAGAAAGCCTGAGCTGACTTTTCCCAGTTGAAACTAATTGCTCAATCATCAGTGCTCTCAGAGCATCTAGCCCCATCTTGGCTTTTGTCCTGGACCATACTTTGCCTTCTATTGTGGTCATCTAAAGTAGTCATTTCAAGTATATTATTGATAATTTTGCAGACGAGGACCATTTCTTATTTATCTTTGTGTCCCTGGACCCTTCACTTGCACAATAGGACTTACCGTATAGTAACTGCTTATTAAATTTAATTATAAATATTCAACTCTGAAATAAGCATCTCCTACTTGTCTGCATTTGAGATCCCTTTTCTTTGTGATTTTTTTGTTTAGTCTTTGTCTTGCCGTTTAAAAAACCCTGTGGCAGTGTCCTCTGTTAGAGTTGTATCCTAATGTACTGTAGTTTTATAAGGACTGGCTATGGTATGAACTTCTAGAATGGCCCTCCGCAAGGCAGGAGGACTTGGTTAGGCTTCTAAATCCCGTGGGTGACTTTGATCTTGAGAGGTTGAAGTGAGGAGGGGCGGAGCAGGGGGAGGAGTCACCTGTGACTCAGCCAGGTATATTCCTTCTTTCCTTCCTACCCAATAAATCCAGAAAATGAGTTTGGCATTCATCATAACCTTTGTTAGTTATTGAATAACTTGCTTTTAAATTGTGATTTATTCCCAGAAAACTCTGAATAGAAAAATCATGAATATTACATAAGGTTCTGGTGATGAAAATCTAGAAATGTAAGTGTAGTTTTGACATTGTCAAAGAAATATTGATAGTCACTCCTCCCACCCCTTGGACTTCTGACTGTACGTGTGCGTGTTTTGATACTGGCGCAGGAGGGTGCGCTGTGAGCTCATTAGGGTCTGTCTGCCGCGGTGAGAAGATGAGCAGGCAGGCATGGTGGGATTCTCCCATGTTCCCAGATGCTCAGCATGGACAGTTCAAGCCACGGAAGTGTTTCTCACTTAGAGGTGGAAAACTTCCTAGCCACGAGAAGATTGCCTTTATCTTTAAGAAGCACTGTTCTGCACAGAGGTACGCTGAATTCTAGTTCACATTTTGGGCACATTTCTTCCTCCTGCCATTCGTGGTAGCCACCAACAATTAAAAGGAGGGAAACATGACTTTGTTAAGAAAACCTTACCACCTGTTCATTTCCTCTCTCCGAGAGAGCGTAAAGGCTGGTAGCTAATGTGCGAGAAGCTTCTAGAAAAAAGTGCTTCTTTATCAGTAACCTTCAGCCACTTTGATACCTTTTTACTTTTGCCCTTAAAACTGAAACTAAAACAACTGCAGAGAGAGATTCATGTTTACCCCTATTTTACAAATGAGGAAACTGAGGCACACAGAGGCCATAATTTGCCCAAAATCACACAGCTAGGAGGTGGCAGAGTGAGCTCCGGACCTACGCTCTTTACTGCTGTGCAATGTTGTCCTGTCAACCTGTTTAAAAACAAGGCTTGCTGTGATGAGCCTCCCCGGGCATACCATCTCCAGAACCGTCTTTGAAGATCACGAATTGGAGTCTATCACTTCGCAGTCTGAGCCTCCCCAGTGTCTTCCCATTCTGCTGAGAATGAGATGAACGCTTGTCTGGATTTCTAGGACCTGATTGCACCTTGTCTCACAGCCTTCTTTCCCCTTCTGCTCCCGTTTCCTGTGCTTCAGGCGTGCTGGCCTTTCCCCCGTATCTTTGTGTTGTGAACTTCACCTTCCATCGAGGGCTCTGCTCAGATCATATCTCTCTAGCAGCCTTCCTGACTTCCCCAGCTAAGGTTGGCTCTGCCCCCAGCCATTTACTTTCACCCTATCTGAAAATCTCCCCTACTTGAATTAAGTTTCCTGCTTGCAGAGATCTTACCTGTCCTGTTTAACTACAGAATTTCCACAGCCTAAAACAGTGCTTGGGACAGAGACGGTGCTCAGTAAATATTTATGGTGTGAATGAATATAGAGAGGGGTTGAACCTGCATGTCTGTGGAAGGCCTGTGACCTTTTTGAGCCTTCTGGCCTGAAGGATATATCACACCAGCTGAGGGCAGCTAGAGGCCATATTGTCCCTGCAAGCCCTGCCACTTCCCAATCCAAAACCCAACCAAAACAGCTCCTCTGATGTCCCAGCAGCAGGCAGCAAGATGACAATAAGCAAAGGCCTGAATTATACAGCTGGCCGCCTCCGACTCCTTGCTCTCCCTTTTAGATTCCTGGAAAGACACTTGGGCTTCAACACAGCACCCTAACTATGTAATGGTGACCCTGGGACATCAAGAAAGGCTTAATTATAGAACATCCTCTAATGAACGCACCTTTAGGAGATTTCCATGAACTCAATGGAGAGTTCAGACTTTGGAGTCAGTCGTCAGGTATCCAGAAAAGCCCCTCTCCAGGTCAACTCCTCCCTTCAGGCAGGGTATGTCTGTGGGCCCGTGCCTTGCTTAGCATTGGGAGGTCTTTGCTGAGGATTTGTTATGGTTATTAAAGAAATGTTTCTTTCATTTGTTCTCCTACACTGTAGAACATGGCATGTTCCTTATCTGAAATCAGAGGCACTCTGAGTTTTCTAAGGGTCATTTGTTACCTGACTGGACTGTCCCAGGGTGAGGGCGGGAGGCTCTGTGTGCTGCAGGGAGGCCTCCCAGACTCCACTCGAGGAGACCTGAGCCCATGGGGGCGGGGCTTGGTGGGCCACGCGCTCTCTTGCTGGTGTGAGCCCAGGAGCGCGTCTCACATTGGCCCGAGGTCTTGCGGACAAGCGGGTGGTCCTTCTGGTCTGGACTAGACTTTCCTCTGTTGCCTTTCAGCAAAAACTTAGTAGTGAGAAGATATTAGGCATCTTAGGATCCGGATGCTCTGCTGGCTCCCTGAACGTGTCAGGCCTTTGTCGTTCTGTTCCCTGAGTTTAAAGTGGACACAGGGCTTGAGCATGACTGTGGTGGTGGCAGCAGGTCGGGTGAAGATCCCGGCAGAGGGGGCAGCAGGTCGTGCCTGGCGATGCCCTGGGCTCACTCTGGTTCTCTGCAGCCTTCAGCATCACCTCAGGTTGTGTCTCTCTCCTGGGGCAGGCTACAGTGGAACAGGACTCTGTTCACTTGGTCCAGTGCCCAGCCCGGAGGATGTACCTGAATGTTAGTTCAGTGAGCGGAGTCGAGGGTGACACAAAAAGAGCTAACAGTGATTGGCCACTTCGTGTTCCCGGCCGGCCCCTGTGTGCCACTTATTTCTTCTGTCCCGATTCCCGTTTAATAGGTGAAGATAAGTGGTAGAGCCAGAGTTTTCCACCAGCTACCTAGCTTCAGCACCCAGATCTGAACTGCACCTCCCCAGCAGGCAGGAACGCTAGGCTTGGGCGGTGAAGACTTGAGCTCGTGCTTTACACAGACGTCCTCGATGAAAGGACTTGATTTTGTTTTCTTTACAGGGCCTACTCTTCACAAACTTTGAAATCTCCCTTACCCCCGAGGATGTACTGTGATTCTCATCAGCAGTACCTCTTCAACCCTCAGGCAAGGTTCTCCTTGACAGCAAAAAGGAATGAGACCCAAGTTATTTCCATTAAATGATTACATTTAATAAACTAGTTTTTAAAATCAATTTCATTGAAACATTCCTAAACCATATAATCCATCTAACATGTACAGTCAATTTTTAAACACAAAGTGTAGTGCAACTTAAAACATGTTATGATGTAATGTAATTTGTGACATTCATAAAATAGTTCCAAGAATTCGTGTTATACCTCTAACATGTGACCTGGTAATGGGAACAAGAAATATCAGGCTCTTAGAGGTCTGCCCAGTCGTCCTTTTGGCTTCCTCCCCCTTTTTATCCTTTTAAAAAAAAAATTATTTATTTTTTATTAATTTCTCCCCCCTCCCTCCATTTTCTGCTCTCTGTTCATTTGCTGTGTGTTCTTCTGTGTCTGCTTCTTGTATTCTCATCAGGTGACTCCAGAAACGGATCCTGGGGCCTTCTGGAGCGGGAGAGAGGCGATCATTCTCTTGCACCACTTCAGCTCCCGGATCTGCTGTGTCTCTTATTATCTCTTCTCAGTGTCTCTTTTTGTTGTGTCATCTTGCCGTGCCAGAATTCCTGTGTGGGGCAGCACTCATGCGCAGGGCAGCACTCCACACAGGCCAGCACTCTTAATAGGCCACCTTGCCGTCACCAGGAGGCCGTGGGCATCAAACCCTGGACCTCCTGTATGGTAGACGGGAGCCCAACTGCTTGAGCCACATCCATTTCCCCCCTTTTCCCTTTTGAACAGCCCCCACAACCACCTCCACGTGGGAGTACCTTGAAACAGTGGCTTTGGAAGCACCTGGATGCTTATGGGCTGGTCTCATTTTAATTACAGGGTGGCTTGGATTAAACCAGGGAAATCCAAGAAGGGTGCAGGGGGTACACTAACAGGACTCCCGGCTGTCAATCTCAAAAGAACGAAGGCCCCAAGCTGAGCCGGTGCTCCTGCTGCAGGCTTGTTTTGGGCCTGGGATGAAGCACCCCTGCAGGAAATCTTCCCCTTGTGCTTTCTGGGCATTTTCTCCTCAGGAAAAACAAACAAACAAAACAGATCCCAAGGCTCTCTTTTAGAACCTTGCCTGAGGATGACTTATAACAAACTGACCCCAGAAGGGAAAGGGCTTGGAACAAGCTTGGGGATCTCTGTTTCGGTGTGTTCCCTCTCCCAGGATTACAGTAAACGCCTAGACTGGCGCCTGTAGACCTGCTGGGCTGCTCTGAGTTACCACGCCCAGGCGTGGCCCAGAGCAGGCTCGTGGCTTGGGACATCACTGGCCCTGCAGCTTCTCGGGCTCTGGCATCCTGTCCCTGCCAAGGGGAGGCTGGGCAGGAAAGGTCACCTTGACGTCAGTGGGAAAGCAGCTTCCCGGGAGAGCCTGGGTTGGCTGTGGGCGGGAGGAGGTCCATTGCAAAAATCATTTAGAGAGGCCCCCCTGCCTTCTTAACGTAAAAAACGTGCATCTCCTTTATGGGACTGCAGCTGCCCCGATGGCTATGCCATCGCCTCTTGGTGTAGATAGTGTCCAGGTTGCTTTGGGCATATTTAGAATTACTGAAGAGAGCAGTCCTGTCAGCTGTGCAGCCACCATTTACTTGGGCCTACTGTGCTTGGCCTTGCCAATACAGAGTTGAAGGAGAGACAGTTCCTGCCTTGAGCGGCTTGTGCCTAGGGTCCATGCATGTGCTTGGCCTGGCACAGTCCCGGTTTATGCCTCTTGTCCTGGTGAAATTATTAATAGCATGCCCTTTTCATCCCAGAGTGTCCCAGCTTGATGATATGCTATTTGGTTACCCATTCATGGTCTAGGGGCAGGGGGCAAACACGGAAACACAGCACAGCATGTGGTGAGGTCTGAGCTGAGCCTGGTGTGCCGGGGAGCCCGGCCTGGCCTGTTCATGGGAGCTTCTCCCTGGCCCTCCCACCTGTCCACACAGCTCCGCTGCCCCTCCCTCGGCAGCCCCCTTGTCCGCCTGCATTCTGCTTGTCTCAGATGTCCAGTCTCCTCTTGCCCTAGAACTGCCATGGAGCCAGAACTTACTTAGGGCCCGAGTGGGTGAGCTGTCATTGTTGCTGGGTTGCAGCTTCCCCCTTTTTTTGTTCCAGAATTGTCTGGGGGAAAAGCTCATCTGCCGAGGTCGCTGTTACCCTCCACCTCCAACTCTCTAGGTTGCTTTGGGGTATAATCTGTATGTACTGCTCTGCTGTCATCTACATGGGCCGTTAGTAGCAAAGTAGATAAAAATGTGTGCTTGGTTTCCTTTCTCTAACTGAGATGCTTCTGGATGCTTTGATTCCTAATTCTCTCCTCCCATGGGAAGAAAACGTGGTGCTGTAAGAGCCTGCTTTCCTCTCAGAGCCGGGCGTGAGCGCAGGTAATAGGCCTGCCGCTGAGCTGGGGTAAAACCAAATGTGAGGCCGATGCCCAAGAACCTTTCTGTCTAAAACCTTCTATAATTCTCCCTGCGGTGGTTTTGAGTTAGGACAAAGTCCTTTATTATAGAAATCTAACACTTTTTTACTTCCATTAACATTTTTATTGAAGTACGTCATTCACATGTGAACATACATAATAAGTATATAGTAAAAGTTGTGAACTTACAAAAGAAGCATGCATATCATCATACAGGGCTCCCATAATCACCCCACCACCAACACCCTGCATTGTGGTGAAATAATTGTTACAACTGTGAAAGAGCATCGTTAAAATACTGCTAACTATAGCCAGATCTTACATTTGGTGTATTTTCCTCACAACGCACCTGACTATTAACACCCTGTATGAGTACTATATATTTGTTAAAGTCCACGAGCTAACATTTTCGTATTTGTCCTGTTAACCACAGTCCATCTTCCATCACAGGCTTCCCTGTGTTATCCAGCCCCATGCCTTGTACAGTCCATTCAACGTGTACACTCAGTGGCTCTCATTTTCTTCACAGATTTGTGCTGTCACCACCTTGGTCAATTTTAGAGCATTTCCTTCGCCAAAAGGAAAAGTCAGATACCCCTTATACCCTGTATTGTTGTTCCTTAGAGTTGCTGTATCTTCTTTGCCATTGCTGCAAAAATATGACAATATTACTGTTAACTCCCATCCTTGAATTACGTCAGTTGGAAAGAAATGTAATCATTTGATGTGAGGACCTGCAGTCTTGGGCCAGAGAGGGTAAGTGGCAGGTTTCACAGACGAGAGCATGGTTCCTGGGGAGCAGATACAGGGAAGTGGGTGCAGGGTAGCAGTCCTCGTCTTTTGTTGTTTGCATTGCCTCTGGCTGGGCATGAATTCCTCACTGGAAAGAATTCCCTCATGAACTTTCATTTTTATCCCTCGCCCATTCCTTTTTTTTTTTTTTAATCTTTTCCTCCCCCAAGTGCCCACTTGTGAAATTTGAAGTCAGAATTAGGAGCAGGAGGCAGTACAGAAGATCCTGGCTTCTCCAGAGTTGAGAATTTATTCCCAGTGCCC
Organism: Dasypus novemcinctus; assembly: GCF_030445035.2. Classification (NCBI taxonomy): domain Eukaryota; kingdom Metazoa; phylum Chordata; class Mammalia; order Cingulata; family Dasypodidae; genus Dasypus; species Dasypus novemcinctus. Next base: position 127,642,216 of record NC_080679.1, on the reverse strand, counting down.
AGGGCCATTTTGTTTTCCAAGAGGATGGAAGTTAAAAGAGCTTAGGACAGCAAATTCATTTCATTTAAAATTTTATTTGAAATAATTTTCAACTTACTAGAGAGGTGCAAAAATAATACAAGCCCTGTACAGAGAACTCCAGCATATCCTAACCCCTACCTCCCATGCCTGTATCTGGCAGCTAGCAAATTTGTTTTAGTTTCCTTGTCCTGCCTTTAAGCTCTCTGTGGCTAGGACAAGCTGGCTTATTTTTCATGAGTACATCAAATGTGTAGGCATGTAGACGTTGTTATTTTTTTTTTTGGCAAGGCTGTGGTAAATTTTGTGGATTGAAAACATGAATGAACTTCTGGAATGGAAGAAAAGGGGAATTAGGCTCAACCCAGAAGTGAGGGCTCTGGTGATTCACTGCCACCTCTTTAAACTACTACTTGGCCTTTTTGACAAAATCAGCTTGTTCTGCACCTACCTCTTTTTTCAGCGTGATTAGGTCCTTAGAACAAATTGTCTTGACTGCCTTCTCAACACTGTGCAAACTGCGGTATGAGAAAAGTGGAGAGAAACTAATGTCAGCTCATGTGGTCCTGGACTGTTGTGGCCAGAGATCAGAGAAGGGAGAGACATGTGATGGCTGCAGGATGGGGGGAGCCCCATTAGGGTAGGTGGGCAGGGAGAGGAATGGGGAGCCAGATGGGAAGTGCGCAGCCTCCCTGAGCCTTGTGGGACCTGTGCGAGCGTGCTTAGTTTGGCCACTGTTGGCACCCTTATGGTGACCTCAAAGGCGTACCTGTGTGTCATAACCTTGTTGTTTTTTTTTTAAGGATTTATTTATTTCCTCCCTACCCTCCTCGTTATATGCACTGTGTGTCCATTCGCTGTGTGTTCTTCTGTGCCTGCTTGTCTTCTCTTTAGGCAGCACTGGGAACTGATCTGAGACCTTCCAGAGTAGGAGAGAGGTGCTCGGACTCTTGCACCATCTCAGCTCCCTGGTCTGCTGCATCTCTATTGTCTCTTCTCTGTGGCTCTTTTCATTGTGTTGTGTTGCTGGGCCAGCTCTCCACTCGGGGCAGCTTGATGCACGGGCCAGCACCCCTGTGTGGACTAGCACTCTGCTCGGGCCAGCACTCTGCTTGGGCCAGCTCTCTGCTCAGGCCAGCTTGCTGCATGGTCCAGCACTCTGCATGGGACAGCTTGCTTTCACCAGGAGGCCCCATGAATCGAACCCTGGATCTCCTATATGGTATATGGGAGCCCAATCACTTGAGCCACAACTGCTTCCCTTCACTACTTTTGAAGCCAACAATTATTCCATTGTATGGATAGACCACGTTTTGTTTATACATTTATCTGTTGATGGACACTTGGATTGCTTCCACCATTTGGCTATTGTGAATAATGCTGTGATGAATATGAGTATACAAATATCTGAGTCCCTGCTTTCAGTTCTTTTGGGTATATACCTAGGAGTGGAATAATCAGGTCCTATGATAATTCTATTTTTAATTTTCTGAGGAACTGCCAAAGTTTTCTACAGTGACTGGACCATTTTCCATTCTTACCAACAATGAACAAGTATTCTTATTTCTCAGTATCCTTGCCAACATTTTCCATTTTTAAAATAATTAGCTGTGCTAATGGGTGAAGTGGTGTTTCATAGTGTTAATTTGCATTTAATGGCTAATGATGTTGAGCATCTTTTCATATACTTATTGGCCATTTGAGTATCTTCTTTGGAGAAATGTCTATTCAAATCCTTGGCCCATTTTTAAATTGGGTTGTTTGTCTTTTGTTGTTGAGTTTTGGCAGTTCTTTATATATTCTGGATATTAAACCCCTATCAACTGTATGGTTTCCAAGGATTTTTTTCCCATTCTGTAGGTTGTCTTTCTACTTTTTTGATAACGTCCTTCAGTGCACAAAAGTTTTAAATTTTGATGAAGTCCCATTTAATTTTTCTTTTGGTCATGCTTTTGGTATAAAATCTAAAAGTCCATTGCATACTACAAGATGCCACAACTTTTTTTTTTTTTTTTTTGAGGTAACTAGGGCCGAGGATTGAACCCAGGATCTCATATGTGGGAAGCTGGCACTCAACCACTGAGACACATCACCTTCTCTGAATTGGTTTTATCATTTGTTTTGCTTGTTCTTTTTGCTTTTGTTTTTTTCAGGAGGCACCAGGAACTGAAACTGGGGCCTCCCATGTGGGAGGTGGGTGCTCAACTGCTTGAGCCACATCTGCTCCCCCATAACATTTTAAAATTAGGAGAGATGTGAAAAATAACCTAGAGCAGGGGTTCTTAACCTTTTTTGTTCCACGAACCCCTTAGCCAGTCTGGTGAAAACCAGGACCCCTTACTAATTCCATACCATACTGTGTGTTATTTAATAAATATATCACACCTGTATATATTATTCTTGGGGGTCATGGACCCCCTGTTAAGAACCCCTGTCCTAGAGCTACTTCATTTTCCAGGTGAAGAAACCTAGAAAGGCCTAGAAAGAACAGGTGACTTCCTTTCCTGTATGAGAAACTAAATCCTATATCCTATAAAAGATTCTGATCAAGCCAGGGCAGGAGAGGATTCTCTAGCAACCACACCATTGAGATATAAAACTTAAAAACAAACCTGAACAACAGTGAAACCCCAGAGGACAAAAGCCCAGCTTAAGTGAAATTTGCCTGTTGTGTTTCTGGGCTTGAGTTTGATCCCCTGGTAAATAATTGAAGAGTTTGGAATTGTGCCAAAACTGAGAAGTTTCCAAGTGAAAATGTTCAGAAGGGCTGTTTAGTATTCTACAGAGTTGATATTTTTTGAAGGGAGTCAGGACTCCATGAGGATCAGAGCAGCATTCTTGTGCTTTAAACTGCCTTGGCCGTGGAGTTACTTGTTCTTTGCTGGATGACTAGTTAGATTGGTAAAAGGCAGGAAAAGGGATGAGCGCAGTGGTGGCCTGGAGAACCAAATTCATTGTTGTGTAGCAGCCCTGTGCTGAGTCAGCTCCTCCAGCCCTCCCTCCTCCCTTCTACCTGTTTTGTGAACATTTGAGACTATGTTGTATGTATCATGCTCCTAGAACACACAATACTTTCACATACATTTCCTGAGAACAAGGATATTCACTTACTTAATCAAGTACAGTGGCCAAGTTTAAGAAATTGATATAAAGTTTTTACTGTATATTTCAAATTTTTCATGTGTCCCAATTATCTCCTCTTGAGCTTTCGCTCCTCATTAGATCCCACCAGGGTCATGTATTACTTTTATGCATTATTGTCATCGTTGTCTTTTAGTTATTCTTTTTTTTTTAAAGCAGTTTTATTGAGATATATTCACATACCGTGCAATCTATCCAAAATGTACAATCAATGGCTTGTAGTATAATCACAGTGTTATGCATTTATCATCACTAAAAAATTTTAGAACAATTCCATTACTCCAAAAAGGAAAAGTCCACACCCCTTAGCAGTGAACCTCTCAATCCCTCTATCCTTCCCCAGCCCTACGTAACCACTAATCTAATTCCATCTTTGTAAATTGATTTATATTTACATTTTATATAAATGGAATCATAGAATATGTAGTACTTTATGTCTGGTTTCTTTCACCTAAAGTGTTTTTTTATTGTCTGATATTGACATCTTGTAACATTGATATACATAATATGTGTTCAGTTTCAAAGAAAAAGTCTTATATGTGCAATTTTACCTGTATTCACATTTCACACATGGTTTTAGTATGCTGCACAGGTCCTTGTTAAATTTTTTAGCTTTCCTCTTAGTAATATACATGACCTTAATTAGACTTTCCCTTTAAACCACTTTCATACCTACAAGATAGTACCGCTATTTGCTTTCATTGTGCTTTCACCTTTTCTGTTTATTTCTTAATATTAATATACATCCTTTGTATCAATTCTGCACAAGTTAACCCTCAGCTTTCCATTTTCTAACCTCATTCTATTTTCTGGTGACCCATATTCAAGTTAACTGACTGCATGAAATTACACAATATATTTAGTTCAAAGCAGTACAATCATACAGTATTTGTCCTTTTGTGTCTGGCTTGCTTCACTCAACATAATGTCCTTCAGGTACATCTATGTTGTCATATGCTTTATGACTTCATTTCTTCTTAAAGCTGCATAATATTCCATCCTGTGAATAAACCACAGTTTGTTTATCCATTCATTGTTTGTTTGATGGACACCTGAGTAATTTCCAACTTTCGAAAACTGTGAATAATGCTGCTATGACCATTGATGTACAGATAGCTGTTCGTGTCACTGCTCTCAGTTTTCTGGATATATACCTAGTAGTGGTATTGTAGGGTTACGTGGCAAATCTATATTCATCTTCCTTAGGAATTGCTAAACTGTCCTCCACAGTGGCTATACCATTCTGCTTTCCCACCAACAGTGAATAAGTGTTGCTCTCTCTCCACATCCTCTCTACCACTTGCAGTTCTCTCTCCTTTTAATAGTGGCCATTGTAATAGATGTGAAATGACACCTAATTGTAGCTTTGATTTGCATTTCCCTAATTGCTACTGATGTTCAACATTTTTTCATTTCTTTTTTTGCCATTTGCATTTCTTCTTTTGACAGATGTCTACTGAAGTCTTTTGCCCATTTTTAAATTGGGTCATTTGTCTTTTTATGTTCCTGTCCCATCTCTTTGTAGATCATGGATATTAAATGCTTATTGGATATGTGATTTCCAAATATTTTTGCCCATTGAGTTGGCTGCCTTTTCACCCTTTTGACAAAATCCTGTGAGGTACAAAAATGTTTGATTTTGAGATGGTCCCATTTATCTATTTTTTCTTTTGTTGCACATGCTTTAGGTGTAAGATCCAAGAACCCACCACCTACCACAAGCTCTTTAAGATGTTTCCCTACATTTTCTTCTGGTAGTTTTATGGTCCTGACTTTTATCTTTAGGTCTTTGATCCATTTTGAGTTGATTCTTGTATAGGTAATGAGATAGGGGTCCTCTTTTATTCTTTTAATTATGGATATACATTCTTCCAGCACCTGAAGAGACTGTTTTGTCCCATTAACATGGACATGGTAGGTTTCTCAAAACCAGTTGGCTGTAGAGCTTTATTTCTGGACTCTCAATTTATTCTGTTGATCAGTATGTCATTCCTTTTTTTTTTTTTTTTAAGACATTACCAGGGATTGAATCCAGAACCTCATAAATGAGAAGCAGATGCTTAACCACTGAACTACACCCACTCCCCTGTGTGTCATTCTTTATGCCAATACCATGCTCTTTTAACCACTGTAGCTTTGTAGTATGTTTTGAGGTTAGTGAAAGCCCTCCCACATCGCTCTTATTCTTTAGAATGCTTTTGGTTATTCAGGTGCACTTTCCCTTCCAAATGAGTTTGTTATTTACTTTCATATTTCTGTAAAGTAGACTGTTGGAATTTTGATTGGTATTGCATTGAAGCTATGTATCAGATTGGTGCAGAAATATTTGAGGTTTTGCATTGTTGAAATTTGCACCTTGATATTGGCATACATTCTTAAATAAATGTGGTTATGTTATACATCATTTTAATATGCATTTCTTGCTTTATGTTCTTTTGGTAATGACTTATTACTTGCTGTTTATATTTATTTTAACTTATGGAAATGATGTTAGACAAAAAGCAAATTTGAGCGATTTTCTTATTTGAGTTCAAAGTGGGTCATAAAGCAGTAGAGGCAGCTTGCAACATCAACAACACATTTAGCCAGGAACTGTTGAAGAGTGTACAGTGCAGTGTGGAAGTTTTGCAAAGGAGATGAAGAGTGTTAGTGGCTGGCCATTGAAAGTTGACAACGACCATTTGAGAGCAATCACTGAAGCTGATCCTCTTAAACTACACGAGTAGTTACCGAAGAACTCAATGTTGACCATTCTGTGATCATTCGGTATTTGAAGCAAATTGGAAAGGTGAAAAAACTCAATAAGTGGATGCTTCAGGAGCTGACTAAAATTTTTAAAAATCATCGCTTTGAAGTGTCATCTTCTATTATTCAGTGCAACAACGAACCATTTCTCCATCAGATTGTGACATGCAATGAAAAGTGGATTTTATACGATAACTGGCAACAACTAATTCAGTGACTGGACCAAGAAGAAGCTCCAGAGCACTTCCTAAAGCTAAACTTGCACCAGAAAAAGTCATGGTCACTGGAGGTCTGCTGCTGGTCTGCTCCACAACAGCTTTCTGAATACTGGCGAAACACACATCTGAGAAGTATGCTCAGCAAATTGATGAGATGCATCCAAAACTGCCTGCAGCCATGATTGGTCAACAAAAAGGGCTCAATTCTTCTGCACGACAACACCCAACCACAGGTTGCACAACCAATGCTTTAAAAGTTGAACAAGGGCGGCGGGCTTGGCCCAGCGGTTCAAACCCCAGGCCTCCTTGACCCGTGTGGAGCTGGCCCACATGCAGTGCTGATGCTCACAAGGAGTGTTGTGCCACGCAGGGGTGTCCCCCGCGTAGGGGAGCCCCACGCGCAAGGAGTGCACCCTGTAAGGAGAGCTGCCCAGCATGAAAGAAAGTGCAGCCTGCCCAGGAATGGCGCCGCACACGTGGAGAAGTGACACAACAAGATGACGCAATAAAAAGAAACACAGATTCCCATGCTGCTGACAACAACAGAAGCTGACAAAGAAGACGCAGCAAATAGACACAGAGAACAGACAACCGGGGTGGGGGGGGGGAAGGGGAGAGAAATAAATCTTAAAAAAAAAAAAAGAAATAAAAAATAAAAGTTGAACAAATTGTGCTGTAAAGTTTTTCCTCATCCACCATATTCACCTGACCTCTTGCCAAATGACTACCACTTCTTCAAGCATTTTGACAACTTTTTGCAGGGAAAACACTTCTATAACCAGCAGGATGCAGAAAATGCTTTCCAAGAATTAGTCAATCCCAAAGCATGGGTTTTTATGCTACAGGAATAAACAAACTTATTTCTCACTGACAAAAGTGTATTGATTTTAATAGTTCCTATTTTGATTAGTAAAGATGTGTTTGAGCCTAGATATTAGTGATTTAAAATTCACCATCCAGAAGCAGACTTGGCCCAGTGGTTAGGGCGTCCGCCTACCACATGGGAGGTCTGTGGTTCAAACCCCAGACTGGCCCAGTGGTTAGGGCATCCGCCTACCACATGGGAGGTCTGTGGTTCAAACCCCGGGCCTCCTTGACCTGTGTGCAGCTGGCCCACGTGCAGTGCTGATGCATGCAAGGAGTGCCGTGCCACGCAGGGGTGTCCCCCGTGTAGGGGAGCCCCACGCGCAAGGACTGCACCCCGTAAGGAGAGCTGCCCAACGGGAAAGAAAGTGCAGCCTGCCTAAGAATGGTGCTGCCCACACGGAGAGCTGACACAACAAGATGATGCAACAAAAAAATAAAATAAAATTCACCATCCAAAACTGCAATTCCTTTTACAGCAGCCTAATATCAGCTAGGATAGGATTGTTGTCTTCACGATATTTAGTCTTCCTATCCATGAAAACAGAATGTCTTCTGTTGGTTTAGGTCTTCTTTGATTTCTTGATTTCTTTTAGCATCGTTTTGTAGTTTTCTGAATATAGGTCCTATACTTCTTTGGTTAAATTGATTCCTAAGTATTTGAGTCTTTTTGTTGGTATTGTAAATGGATTTCCTCCCCTGATTTCCTCTTCAGATTGTTCAATACTATTATACAGAAACATTACTGAATTTTGCGTGTTAATCTTGTATCCTGCCACTTTGCTGAACTCATTTATTAGCTCAGGTAGCTTTGTTCTAGACATTTCAAACTTTTCTAAATATAGGATCATGTCATTCATGAATAGTGATAGTTGTATTTTCTTTTTTCCCATTTGGATGTATTTTATTTATTTTTCTTGTCCAGTTGCTCTAGCTAGGACTTCTAGCACAATGTTGAACAACAGTCGTGACAGCGGGCATCCCTGTCTCGTTGCCAATCTTAGAGGGGAAGCTTTCAGCCTTTCCCCATTGAGCACAACGTTATCTGTGGTTTTTCCTGTATGCCCTTTATCATATTGAGGAATTCTATTCCTGTGTTTGATGTGTTTTTCTCACGAAAGGATGCTGCATTTTGTCACACGCCTTTTCTGCATCAATTGGGACGATCATGAGTTTTTTCCCCTTCAATTTGTTAATGCAGTGTATTATGTTAATTGATTTTCTTATATTGAGCCACTCTTGCTTACCAGGAATAAATCCCACTTGGTTGTGGTGTATAATTCTTTTGATACACTGTTGGATTCTGTTTGCCATATTTTGTTGAGAATTTTTGCATCTATGTTCATTAGAGAGATTGGTTATAAATTTCTTTTCTTGAACTAATAGTATCTTTTCCTGGCTTTGTATTAGGGTGATGTTGGCTTCATAAAATTCGTTGGTTAATTTTTCCTCCTCTTCATTTTCTGGAAGAGTTTAAACAGGGTTGGTGTTAATTCTTCTCAAAAATGCTTGATAAATTTACTTATGAGGCCATCTGGTCTTGGACTTTTCTTTGTTGGGAGATTTTTGACGACTGATTTGAGTCTCTTTAAATGTGATTGGTTTGTTGAGTTCTTGGGTTTCTTATAGCGTCACTGTAGGTTGTTTTGTGCCTTTCTAGGAATTTGTCCATTTCATCTAGGTTGTCTAGTTTTTGGGCATACAGTTTCTCATAATATCCTCTTATGATCCTTTTTCTTTTGTGGGGTCAGTTGTAACTTACCCCCTTTCCTCTTGGATTGTTATTTACTTGCATCTTCTTTTTCTTTGTTATTCTAGCTAAGGGTTTGTCAATTTTATTGATCTTCTTAAAGAACCAGATTATGGTTTTGTTGATTTTCTCATTTATTTCTGTTCTAATCTTTATTATTTCTTCCCTTCTGCTTTTTTTGGGACTAGTTTGCTGTTTTGTTTCTGTTTTCTCCAGTTGTTTAGATCTTTGTAGCTCATTTTTCTTTTTTAATATAGACATTTATGGCTATAAATTTCCCTCTCATTATTGCCTTTGTTGTATCCTATAAGTTTTGTTATGTTCTTGTTTTCATTCCTCTCAGTATATTTACTAATTTCACTTAGCAATTTCTTCTTTGACCCACTGATTGTTGAGGAGTTTGTTGTTCATCCTCCACACATTTGCAAATTTTCTCCTTTATCATCCATTATCAATTTCCAGTTTCATTCCATTATTATCTGAGAAGGTGCTTTGCATAATTTCAGTCTTTTTGTATTTATTGAGACCTGCCTTGTGACCTGGAGAAAGATACGTGAGCACTTGAGAAGAATGTATAACCTGCTGAGTTTCGGTGCAGTGTTCGTATATGTCTGTTAGTTCTAGCTCATTTTATCATATTGTTCAGGTTTTCTGTTTCCTTGCTGACCTTCTGTCTAGTTAGTTCTATCTAATGATGTGAGTGGTGTGTTGAAGTCTCCAATTATTATTACTGAGATGTCCATTTCTACCTTCAGTTTTTCCAGAATTTTCCTCATGTGTTTTAAGGCACCCTGGTTGGTACATAGATTATTTATATTATTTCTTCCAGGTGGATTGTCCCTTTTATTAAAATGTAATGGCCTTCTGTTTATCGTATTCCTTTTTTGCATTTGAACTGTTTTGTCTGATACTAGTATGCTGCCCTTGCTCTTTTTTGGCTACTGTTTGTGTGGAGATCTTTTTCCAACATTTCACTTTCAGCCAGTTTTTAACCCTGGGTCTAATGTGAGTGTCTTATAGGCGGCAGCATATGGGTGGCTCATGTTTTTAATCTATTCTGTCAGCTGGTATTTTTGTTTGGGGACTTTAGTATATTCACATTCAGTGATATTATTGTAAATGCATTATTTACTTCCACTGTTTTATTCTTTGGTTTTCATATGTCATTCTGATTTTCATCTGTCTTTTAGGTCTTTTGGTTATCCTTTCTGCTATTCTTGCCTTCTATACTCCCTTCCAAGCCTCTTTTCTCCTGTCATTTTCTTTCAGGCTCTCATGTTTCCTTTAGTATTTCCTACAAATGTGGATTCTTTTTATGAACTCTTATTTCTGTTTATTTGTGAATATTTTATACTCACCTTCATTCCCTGCTCCCCCTTGCAGCTTTTTGCTTGCTGCTATCTGCTTTCTGTGTCCATTCACTGTATGGTCTTCTGTGTCTGTATTTATTTATTTTATTTCCCCTCCCCCCTTGCCGCTTGCTTGCTGTCTGCTGTCTGTGTCCATTCACTGTGCGGTCTTCTGTGTTTTTGCCTGTCTCTCTCTTTTTGTTGCGTTACCTTGCTGAGTTGGCTCTCTGCAGCGCTTGTGGGCTGGCGGCTCAGCAGCACTCTGCAGCATGCGGGCGAGCCTGCCTTCACAGGGAGGCCCAAGGATGCGAACCCAGGACTTCCATATGGTGGACAGGAGCCCAACTGATTGAGCCACAGCTGCTTCCCTCTTCTTCATTTTTGAAAGACAGTTTTGCCAGATAAAGAATTCTTCTGGCAATTTTTCTCTTGCAGTATCCTAATTGTATCATACCACTGTCTTCTCTCCTCCATGGTTTCTGATGAGAAATCTGCACTACTGGGTGTCCCTTTTATGTGATGGTTTGCTTCTCCCTTGCTGCTCTCAATATTTTCTTTTTATCTTTGACGTTGGTCGTTTTAAATCTTATGTGTCTTGGAATAGGTCTATTCAGATTTATTCTGATTGGGGTATGCTGCACTTCTCGGACGTGTAACTTCATTTCTTTAATGAGAATTTTTAATTTTCAGCTATTATTCCCTCAAAGATTCATTGTGCCCCTTTTTCTTTCTCTTTTCCTTCTGAAACACCTATGGCACCTAAGTTGTTATGCTTTATCATTCAGCTTCCTTAACTCCTGCTCAATTGTTTCCATTCTTCTCGCTGATTCCTCTCTTCCATTTCCTTATTCTCTGTCTTCTGTATTCCATATTCTTTCTTCTGTCATTTCAAGTCTGCTGTTGTATGCCTCTAATGTGTTTTTTTTTAAAGATTTATTTATTTTTATTTTATTTTTCCCCTGCCCCAGTTGTCTGTTCTCTGTGTCTATTTGCTGCATGTTCTTCTTTGTCCACTTCTGTTGTCAGCGGCACAGGAATCTGTGTTTCTTTTTCTTGCATCATCTTGCTATGTCAGCTCTCCATGTGTGAAGCACCATTCTTGGGCAGGCCGAACTTTCTTTTGCGCTGGGCGGCTCTCCTTATGGGGCGCACTCCTTGCACGTGGGGCTCCCCTACGTGGGGGACACCCCTGCGTGGCACGGCACTCCTTGTGCGCATCAGCACTGCGCATGGGCCAGCTCCACACGGGTCAAGGAGGCCCGGGGTTTGAACCGCAGACCTCCCTTGTGGTAGGTGGATGCGCTAACCACTGGGCCAAGTCTGCTTCTCTCTACTGTGTTTTTGATCTCACCTGTTGTGTCTTTCATTCTCATGAGCTGTGTTATTTTTCTATTCAGGGTTTGAAATTCTTTTTTGTGCTTGCTCAGTGTCTACTTGATCCCCATATCTCTTTAGCCATATTGCTTTCAACTTATTAATTTGAATTTGGATTATTTTTGTGTGTATCATGTTGATTAGTTGTCTCAAATCATATGTCTTATCTGGGCCTTTGATGTATTGCTTTGTTTAGGCCATTTTTTCTATTTTCTTAGTATGGCTTGTGATTTTTTGCAGATTTGTAGGCATCTGATTATGGTGGTGAATTTACTCTGATGCTCAATTTCTCTCTCTCTTTTGTAGGTATTTAGTGGCAGGAGTCTGTGTTACTACCATTCATTTTGATTCTTGTTCAGCCTTTTTGGGTCTTTGAGGTTTTCCCTGTTATTTGCTCAAATCTTAGCCCAGGACCCAGGAACGCATTGCAGACCTGCTTCCAAGGACCGTGGGGAGGGAGGTTGTAAAGGCTGGAAAAAACCTCTTTTTTACTTTTTATTTCCTCGCCTGCACTTCTTTGGTTCGCCAGCAGATGGCGCGTTCTAGCAGCCCTGTCAGTTCAGTGCCTGGTGGACTGTGTTCACTGCAACACAGACTGATCAGTGTGATAGAGGATCCCGTAATTCAAACTTTCTCAGAGACAGTTCTCCAACCTTTGCTGGCAGCCCCTCCCTTCTCCTGGGTAAGAAGTAATTCTGCTCCCCTCTGCGTCCTCAACAACCAGTCCCTGTCGGTGGAGAAGGAGACCGAGAGGGTCATATGGCTTTCGTCTCGAGCTGGCTCCCCAGGCAAACAGTGGTGCAGCGCCCCTCGGCCTCGGAGGGCATGGGACACGGCAGGCCTAATTTGTGGGCCAAAAGCTGAGTCAGCCTTAGGCTGTATCCCTCTGTCTTCCTTTAACTGGCCAGGTGGATCCCTGAGGCCCCCTTTGTTTGAGCTGCTGGCCCGAGGCTGGGAAGGCACTGGTGGCTGCGGCTGCAGCTGCAGCTTCTACTCACAGTCTTAGCGTTGAGATTCTTTTCCTGTGCCCCTCTCTCCTCTGGGCAGTGTCCAGCCTTCCCTGGTGTCCTAAACCCTAGAATGTTTTTCCCAGGCTGTTTCTAACTGTCTTCTAGCTCCTTTTCTAGGAGAGGAGAGAGTGCTGTATCTTTCTAACCCGCTGTCTTTCCGGAAGTCCTTTTTCTCTTTCTAACTGTGGATATATATATTTAGCATAAACTTTTCCTTCCCGCTACTCCTAAGCATATGCTTCAGTGGGATTAATCACATTCACAATGTTGTGCTCCATCACCCCCATCTTTTGCCAGAACTTGCCCATCGTGCGAACAGAAACCCTGCACCCTTTACTCAGTGCTCCCTGCCTCTTCCTTCCTAGCCCTGCATGGGGCTACCTTTACCAAGTGTAGCTCACCGGGGCAGGTCCTTTAACTAGGTTATTTCCCCCAGCCACCTGGAGAAGGGATATGATGATTCAGTTCCCATTATTACAGACAAATAAATAGACTCTAGAGATGTTAGCTTTCTTGAGATCTCATAGCTAGTAAGTATGGTGGAGCCATGTTTTTAAAAAAATATTTAATCCCCCCCCCCACCCCCGATTGTTTACACTCGTCGTCTGTTCTCTGTGTCTGCGTGTCTTCTTGAGGCACTGGGAAACAAACCTGGGACCTCTCTTATGGGAGAGTTTCTCAATCGCTTGAGCCACATCTGCTTCCTGGTGTGTTGTGTCTCTCATTGTCTTTCCCCGTTGTGTCTCTCTGTTGTGTCATCTTGTTGCGTCAGCTGGCCGTGCCTGCCCATCGCACTAGCTCGCCTTCTCCTGGAGTCCTGGGAACTGAACCTGGGACCTCCCATGTGGTAGGTGGGAGCTCTATCGCTTGAGCCGCATCTGCTTCCTGGAGCCATGTTTTGAACCCCACTTTGTCTGACTCCAAGGTCCATTCTCTGCTACTTGACAGAAAAATTGCTGTTTTTTTTTTTAAGCTAGAGCATCCTGCTGAGTTTGTCTTGCACTGAGTGGTTGGCATGGCTCTCGGGATATTGCCCACACCTTGCCCCCGTCCACCACCACCGCCCCCAAATAAAAGCACAGAACATTTTCCTCACTCTCCAAAGTTCCCTTGTATACATGATCTACCCCCCTTCCACCCCTCCTGGGAAGGTTTTAGGATCTTTTTCACCAGCTGTTGTACCCTGATGCAGGTCTCCTTGCATTCACTTCACCTGTGAAGGCCCACGACCCTGCTGTGCTGTCTCTGTATGAGTGCCTAACAACTTTGCCGTGGATCTCTTTTATCTAACCCGCCAATACGGGTACAGTTCAGATCCACCTCTCAGCAAGACAGTGCTAAGATGGTCCTTTTTTTTTTTTGTGGAGGTACTGAGATGTATATACATACAAAGCAGGTACTCCACTAACCTCTTTTTATAGACGAAGGCACTGGGGCCCAGAGAGAAGTGACACACTCTACACCTTCCAGCCAGCTGGTGGTAGAGCAGGGACTAGCACCCGAGGCTCTCCTTCAGGTGGGAAACCTGGCTCCTGGGTGCCCGGGTTCCATCACAGGGCTCTCAGGTGTCTGTAGCTTACCTCAGGCCCTTTGGCACTGGTGGGTCCCTGAGGGTGGCTGGCTGGTTATACTTAGGCTCCTGGTGTGGGGGCGGGGAGCAGGAGGAGCCTACAGCAACCAGCTTGTGCCGCAGCAGGTGATCTGCCTCTCTGGACCTCAGTTTCCTCATCCGTCAAATACTGATTACACTTCCTTAGCCCATCTCACACGGTTGCTGTGAAAGTTAGTATGACATTAAAAAAAAAAGGAGAAAGACTATGAAAATGCAATGAAAACATCTTTAATCCATAGACTGTAAGGTCTTCATTGCCTGGAACAAGTGCCACAGGTAGGTGAACGAATAACAGACCTCCCTCTCCTTTAAAAATAGGCATCACGCGTAGTAAGAGAGTGTTTTAGTTTGCAAGGTTGCCAAACGCAGATCACCATAAAATGGGTTGCCTTTTCACAGTGGGAAGTTACTAGCTTGTACGCATACAGTTTCAAGGCTGAGAGAAATGTGCAAGTCAGGGCATCGTCAGGCGCTGCTTTCTCCCGGAAGACCGCCCGCCCGCCGGTGCTCCCGGGCTCTGCTATCACAGGGCAAGGCGCCTGGCGGTGTCCGCTGGGCCCTCCCTTCTCTCTTTGTCCATCCTTTCATAAAGGACCCACCTGGGCCACACCTTAACTGAACTGGCCTCGCCCAAAGGTCCCACTTACAGAGGGTGCACACCCACACGAATGGCCTCGCCTTAAGAACCTGGTTTCCTGGGGTACGTCCAGTTCCAAGCCACCGAGAGAGCGTTAAATACAGACTGTTCTCATATCCTTCCAGGTTTCAGTGTTTCAGAAAGGGTAGTGTTTTTATTATTTATTTCTTTTAAAGTAGTAAAATGTCATCCTGGAGCCAAGATTTTTTTGGGCCAGGATTTTACCCTGGCATGAACTCTGAGAAAATCAATGACAGTTCTCCATTACTTCAGGGGAAGTGCTGACTCATCTTTCCACTGTGCCTCTGTGAAGACTGGGGTGCTAGGAACTGTAACCCATGATTTAACTCACAGGTGTTTGGCCCCCAGATTAGTGAGAGAGTGCTCTTGGAATGGTTTGTGTTACACACTTTTTGTCAGGAGCAGAAGCACACCCAAGGGTGATTTTGATTGTGCTAGTGTCACTGCAGACTTAATATTCTTAGTTTCCTTTCATAAGACTGATGGATTAATGAATATTATCTGCATTACCTAAGAGCTGCGTGACCTTTCCCAACTATTTTTTTCATCCTTTCTGAGACTTGGTTTCCTAATCTGCTGTGGTGTCTGCCTAAAAGAGTTGTTTGTGAAGATTCGACAGTACAGCTTAGCACACAGTCTTACCTGCACAGTCAAGGTGAAAGTTAGTTCCCTCCTGCCGGCTCTGGAGAGGCAGTGGTGATGAGAAAGGCTGCTGGAGAGACTGCCCTGCCGTGGGTGCCGTGTGGCCCGTGGGCCGAGAGGCTGGGATGTGCGTGAAGGCCTCCGTGTCGGTGTGCCTGGTGGGGCCTGGGCCTGGGCCTTGGAGGGGGCTCTGGGAGCCTGGGCAGAGCCGGAAGCTCTGCTGGAAGAGGTGGAGGCCTGCTCGGGAGCCCCGGGAGAGGCCTGGGGCCGTGGTGCGCTGCCCCTGCTGAGCGAAGTTGCAGAGCTGGCGCCCGCGGGGTGGCTTTGGCCCACCCGTGTGTTTGCTTGGTCTCCTCAGTCCTTTAGTAATAACTTCGTGTAAGTTGCACGTGGTTAAAATCTGGCTGCCTGCCCTGGCCTGTGCTCCCACCTGGCCCAGGTGCCCTGAGCTGAGAGAGCTTCCCGGTGTCCGCGACCCCTGCCCTCAGAGGGCTGCCTCACTCCCTCCTGCTGCTGGTCGGAGCTGCGCTGCCCGGTGCGGTCGCCCGAGCCTCAGCGATGTTTATAAAGTCCAGCGGAGAGCTCCGTCGCCGTGACTGTTATAAAGTCCAGCGAAGAGCTCCGTCGCCGTGACTGTTATAAAGTCCAGCTCTTGAAGAGCCCCGTCGCTGTGCGCACTAGCCGCGGCTCAGGTGCTCGGCAGCCACACGGGGCTAGGGGCTACTTATTGGGCCACGCAGTTATGGAACATTTCTCTCACTGAGGCGAGTTGAACCGGGCTGTTCTAGATCTTTAAAGAAAGATACTGAGGAGGGTCCTAACGCCGCCTCCGGCTGTGTGTACACTTGGCTTCCTGGCCGCTCGTGGCTACTGGTGCCTCGAGGGTGCAGTGACGTGGTCTGACGGCCTGACGATCCCACGTGCCTTTCTGATGGCAAAATCCTTGTCTTTGGGCAACAGTGGACAAGCGTGTAACGTCTCAGCTCCCATTAATCTGATATGAAGAACTTGCGTCATCATAAGCATTTGGTTCTGTGGCTCCTGACCTGTCTCCAGAGGCCCCTTCCGGAGGAGGAATTTAAAAAGCGTGCTGCCCAGTGGCGTTGTTACTGGGTTGAGTGTCCTGGGACTCCCCAGGTAAGGACAGCATATTTGGGTGAATAAGTCTCCCATCCCACATGTGTATATATGGAGGCACTTTTTTTTTTTAACATTTGTCTTGTGCTCTTATTCCTGAAATTGAAAGTGGGTGCGTTGTAAGAGTGCTAATTAATTTCCCCTTATTCGGTAAGAATGCAGTTTAGAGTCTTTTAAAATAACTCATAAATGTATAGAACTCAGCAGTGCACAGCCCCGTTTTTAAAAGGGCACCCAGTGCCTTTTGTTAAAAACAGTGCTGACAAAGTAAATAGGGTGTATTTGTTCTGAGTGCAGCTGTCCTTCTGAGAGCATGTGTGGAGGTGACTGCGTATCACAGTATGACTTAAAGCAGCGTTTCTTAACCAGGGGCCCCGCATCCCCACGAGTCGGTGAGCTTGGATTGAAAAACCAACTTACTATGTTTATTTTCTTGGACCGCTGACCTTGAGTGTCATAAAGCTGCTGCTACATTCTGAGCAGCAGAATGTTCGCCTGACTGGCCAAGGAGTCTATGGAACAGAAAAAGCTAAAACCTCCGATTTAAAACAGTGGAAGGATTGTAAGCAAGGCCGGATGTCAGGGGAGGTTTGGGGATTGGTTATTGGATTATGATACATAATACAAGAGGATGTCATACAGCCACCGAAAACAGAGTTGTTTCTGTGATAGCTAATTTGGGAAGATGCCCAAATGCACGTTTTTGACTGCAAAAAGCAGGTTATAGCAGAGCCCACTCATATTGTGAACCTGCTTATGTAAAATTCATCTGCACACACGCACATGCACACGCACGTGTGGGGAGCAGAGACGACTTGAGGGATTTTCACCAAAATATTGACAAGGGGTTTTAGGCGACTTTACTTCTTTGGCCTTTATGCTTAGTTTATTTTTCCCCTTCCCTCCGTAAGCCATGCTCCTCCCCCTCCCCTTAAAAGCGCTGCTTTTATAAAGAAGAAATCAAGCATTTATTGAGTGCTTACTGTATGCCAGGTGTTTTGTTAAAACCCTCATATATCCTCTTTTTTTTTTTTTTTTTGAGGTACCAGGGCTGGGGATTGAACACAGGACCTTGTATGGGGGAAGCCAAAGCTCAGCTTCTGAGCCGCATCGGCCTCCCTGAGTGGGTTCTTTTGTTTGTTTTGCTTGTTGTCTTATTTTGGGAGGCACTGGGAACCAAACCCAGGATCTCTCATGTGGGAGGTGGGTGCTCAACTCCTTGAGCCACATCTGCTCCCCTCATATCCTCTTTAAGGTAACAGCACTACGTCTGGTTTCACAGATGAAGAATTTGGAGTGTGCAGATTGAGCAGCTGGCCAGTAGGTGTAGCTGGGATCCAGCCTCAAGTCTGTACTGTAACGCTCTTGGGCTTTTCCCGGCACTAGACATGATCAGAACATCTGAAAAGCTCTGAGCTGAAGCCGGCCTTTGAGGTTACCTGATCCTGCCAGAGCTGTACTGGAACTTGTTCAAGGTCTTAAGCTGGTTGGAGAGATGGAAGAGACCGAAAGCACGGGGTTTTGTGTATTTTGTGATCGTAGAATACTGAAAATGGCCTTGACCTGGAGTTGGAGGCTTGGGTTTGGCTGCATCTTGGTTACTGTCCTAACATCAAGGCCTTGGGGAAATCTCTTTGCCTCTTTGGTCTTTATTGTCCTCATTTGTAAAGTAAGGATAATATCTTTTATATCTCAGAATTATCATGAAATTATTCAGATTCATGCTGAAATGTCTTAAAAACAATGAAGTTCAATATTAGGGCAGAATATTATTTTCACTCCAATCCAGTCTGCCAAAGCATATGAGCTGTCATCCTACTTACTTTTTCTGTGGACACCTTTTTTTTTTTTGGTGAAAGAAGATCTTAATATTTCTGTCTTTGATCAGTGAGAGCTCATGCTCTGGAAAAAGAACTGTGGTGAATTTCATTTTGATGCTTTTATCAGTGTTTTGGAAAGTAAGAGAGAGACAAGGTCTAAGCCACTCACAGACTTAAAGGTTAAGCCACTAGCAGTCCAGGATCACCCCTACTTTTTTAGGTTTAAAAGCCTTTAAGATAGTTGTGAACTAGACGTGGAATGCGCATAAAACAAAGTCTGATGAGTTGTTGTAAAGCTAAGGGCCATTTAATTACTACTCAGGGCAAGAAATAGAACATTGCCAGCATCCCCGAAGTAACCAGTGCCCTGGCTTTTACAGGAATTGCTTTCTTGATTTTCTTTGTCATTTGATCATTCAGGTACATTTGCCTGTTTTTCTGTTGTTGTTTCTTTTTAGGAGGTACTGGGGATTGAACCTGGGACCTGGTTCTAGCAAAGCAGGCACTCAAGCACTGAGCTACACCCACTCCCCTATTTGCCTATTTTTGAGCTTCATATAAATGTATATATACTTTGTGCTAGGCCTTTTCACTTGTTAATATGAATTTATCTGTACTGTTTAAATGTAGCTTTGGTTCATTTATTTTCTTTGCTTATTGAATTCCGTGGTGTGAAAACCACAACTTAGGCATTCTGCAGTGGACAGGTGTGGTTTCTCATGTTTGCTGTGGTGAATAGTGCTGCTCCAAGCACCCCTGTACATTGCCCCTGATAGTCACGTGCATACCTTTTTACTGGGTGTCTTCCTGACACTGGAATTGCTGCATATGTGTATCTTCAGATTCAATAAATATGGCAAGATGCTTCCTAAAGTGTTGGTTGTGCCATTTTATGTTCTTACCTACATGTATGAGAATTCCTGTGATACCATGTTCTTGCCAACACTTGGTATTGTCAGCCTTTTAAATTTTAGCCATTCTGCGGATGTGTGATAGGATCTCATTATGATTTTAATAGCATTTCCTTGATGGACTAATGGAGGCTGAACAACTTTTCATTTGTCTGTGATCATTGGACTCTTCCCTTGTGAGATGCCCTTTCAAATATTTTGTCCATTTTTCTACTGGGTTGCCTATTGATAGATTTGTAGAAAAGATCTTTATATATTCTAGAATCAAGCTTGATGTTGCTCTTTTGTTTTACAAATGTTTTCTTCCAATATGATTCGCTTTTTCATTCTCCTACGGTGTTTTTAAATTCCAAAGTCCTTAATTTGAATTTGGGCCAATTTCTCAATCTTTCCCTTTATGGTTTGTATTTACTCTGTCCTGATGTCTTTATCCTGTGGTCATGAAGATATTTTCCTCTTATTTTCTAGAATTTAATATTGTTTGGTTTTACATACTTATAGTTATTATCTAGAATTCATTTTTGTGTCTGGTGTGAGAGAGGGGTCAATTTTATTTTTATTCCATATGGATATTTGGTTGACCTGGAAACACTTGTTTACAAAAGCAGCTCTATCCCCATACTTCCATGGCTTTGGAATGCCTCCTTTTTGATAAAGAAAGTGCCTAAATATTCCTGAATCTCTTTCTTTATTCTGTTGATATATGTCTTTCCTTGAACTGATAGCACGTTACCTGAATTCCTGCTCTTTATGATGAATCTTGATATCCAGTAGAGTAAGTCTTACTACCTCGTTGTACCAAAACTGCCTTTTCATTTGAATTTCCACATGTATTTTGGAATCAACTCAAGTTCCTAAAAAAACTGAAGGTGGGAATTTGAGTGGAATTGTTTTGTTTTGAGTGTACAGATTAATTTTGGAAAATTGAAATGGCTACAATGTCAATCTATAGTTTTTCTCTCCATTTAGTTTAGTTATCTTTAAGTTTTTTATTCCATAGCTTTTTTGTTAAAGATTTGTTTTGGTTACATTTATTCCTAGGTATTTACTGTTTTCATGCAATTAAAAATGGCAGCTCATTAAGTTTGGTTTTTGGTTTGTTGCTGGTATAGAAATGCAGTTGATTTTTTTGTATATTGAATTTGTACATGTCAGTCTTGCTAAACTTGCTTATTAATGCTTATTTATTAATATATATCTGTAGATCTTCTAGATTGTCTACAGTTTTATTTTCCGTTAATAATGACAGTCTTGTTTCTTTGTGAGTTTTCATACCTCTCTCTTTCTCTCTCTCTCTATATTTTTTCCCACCATTAAATATTAGTTAGACCTCTGTTACAATATTGAAAAGAAATTGTAGAGTGGATATTTTTGTCTTGTTTTTCCCCATCTCAAAGGCAAAGCTTTCAGCACTTCATCATTAAGTGTGATGGTTGACATAGGTTTTTTTGGATATCCTTTATCAAGTTAGGAAACTATCCTTCTATTCCTAGTCTGCTGAGAGTTATTTTATTTTAATTATGAATGGAGTGGATTTCAGTTTTTCTTACGGTTTTGCATCTATTGAAGTGAATAACATAATAAAGGAGAAAATCGTGTTCTTAATATGGCAAATTATATTGAGTGGTTTATTAATGTTAAACCAACATTTATTCCTAGAATAGATCCTACTTGGTTCTCATGTATTATCTATTTTATATATTATATATATTTTTGTTTAGGACTTTTTTCTTCTATATTTATTAGTATTATTGGCCTGTAAATATTCTTTTCTTCTAATGTTTTTTCAGGTTTTAGTGTTAAAGTTATTCAGGCCTCATAAAACAAAATGGATTATGTTTCCTCTTTTTCTATTACATGGTAGATTTTATGTATGATTGGCATAATTTCTTCCTTAAATTTTTTGGAGATTTTACCAGTAAAGCCATGTTGGCTTGGATTTTGCTTTCAGAAAAGATTCCAACTTATAGAGGCCATTTCTTAATTAGTTAGAGGAGGTTTGGCAGGCCCTATTTCCTCTGATGCCAGTTTTGGTAAACTGAAAGTTGTCTCTTTCACCTAAAATTTTAAATTAATTGATAGAAAGTTGTTTATAATATCCTGTTTTTGTTTTTTTTAAAGATCTGCAGTGCTGGCCTCTTTCATTCCTGACCTAATTTATTTTTTCCTAACATTCATTGTGTTTAGCTCTTTTACTTGTCTTTATAATGAAGTACATTTTGGCTTTGATGGTGATCTCTGTGATCTGCTTATTTTTTAAATTAATTTATCCTATTTTTATTCTCTTTTTCTGGGGTTTTGTTTTTCTAAGTTGTTGATGCATTCTTTTTTTTTTTTTTAATTTATTTTCCCCTGTCCCTTCCCCCTCCCCCTGTCCTGCTGTTTTTGCTCTCTGTATCCATTCACTGTGTGATCTTCTGTATCTGTTTCTCTTTTGGTCTTCTCTTCTTATTTTTTCTCCTCTAGGATTCATTAGGATTCAATCTTGGGGATCTCTGATGTGGAGAGGTTCCCTGTAAATTGTACCACCTCAGTTCCTGGTTTCTGCTGCGCTTCACCGTGACTCTCCCCTTTGTCTCTTTTTGTTGTGTCATCATTTTGCTGCGTGACTCACTTGCATGGGCACTGGATCACTCTGCGGGGACTCGGCTTGCCATGCAGGCACTGGCTCACCACGCGGGCACTGGCTTGCCATGTGGGCACGCTTTCCTTTCTTCTTTTTCACCAGGAGGCTGCAGGGATGGAACCTGGGTCCTCCCATATGGTAGGCGAAGGCCCTATCACTTGAGCCACATCCGCTTCCCTGTTTGATGGATTCTTATCTCATTTATTTACAGTTTCTTATTTTATAATATATGTGTTGGGGCCTCTAAATTTCCCTTCAAGTACTGCTTTATTTGGATCCCACAGTTTTGGTATACATGTTTTTATTATCTTTCAGTTCAAAATGTATTCTTTCATGATTGCTTCTTCGATCCAATGGGTAAGTTCATTATGGAAGGCAGTGTTCTAATTATCTTTTGTTGTTTTCCGGCTTAATTTCCACTGTGATAAAAAATATATATATACTGTGTTATATCAGTTCTTTGAAAATTTTTTTGGTCAGTTTTTATAATTGAATTAATTCTTCAACAAACAAATGTGTATTCTGCAACTGTTGTGTGCAGTTCTCTATACCCTTCTGGTTAAGTTTGTAATTGTACTTTCTGATTTTAATGTTAATATAGCTAACCAGCTTTTTTTTGGGTAGTGTTTTGTGTAGTGTATCTTGGTCCATCTTTTTACTTTCAATTTTTCTGAAAATTTTAAATGTGTCTCTTGTAACTAGCATATGCTTGTCTTTTGTTTGTTTGTCCAGAATGACAATTTTTACCTTTTAAACCAAAAATTGGACTGTTTGGTCCATTTACATTTAATGCATGTACTGTCATATTTGCGCTTAAACTTATAGTCTTAATATGTGCTTTCAGTTTATCCTGCATATTCTGGTTTCTTTCCTTTCTTGTTACTTTGGATTGAGGGTTTTAAAAAATTCTTCTTCTTATGTTTCATCTCTTAGTTTAGAAGTTACCTATTCTTTTAAGATTCATTTTCATGGTTATCCTAGTGGTTTCAGCATGCATCATCTTGACCAAATCAAATGGTAATTGTTAATTAGCCTCCTGATACTGCTAAGACCTTAGAATAACTGAACTGTGCCAGTCCTCTTCCTGATTTATATCTTATTTCTACATATGTTAAATTCTGCAAGAAACATTATTATTTCTGTATATGGTTAATATTTATTTAGATTCACCCTTTAATCACTTTCCATACTTTTACACCTTCAAACCTCTACTTAGGATTATTTTCCTTCTGTCTGGAGGACACCCTTTAAAGCTTCCTTTAGTGTAGGTCTGCAGGTGACTGATTTCTCAGGTTTTGTTTGTGTGAAAATTATTTCACTTTCATTCTAGAAAGATATATTTTACAGGTCTCAGAATTCTAGGTTGGTGGTTATTTTCTTTCCTCACTTTACAGACACTTTGGTGGTGATGGTCTTTTTAAAGATCTGTGTAATTGTTTAGCTGTGGATTTCATTTCTGTTAGCTTGCCTGTGATTGACGGAGCTTCTCAAATCGGTGGCTTGTTTTCTTTCTTCAGTATCTCTTTAGCTATTGCTTTTTTAAATTTTTAAAGTATTCAATTCAGTGATTTTTAGTATATTCAAGAGTTGTGTAATCATCACCACTATCCAGTCCAGAAAGTTTTTATCACCCGGAAAAGAAACTTCATGCCCATTAATTACTGTTGCTTTTTTTTTTTTTTTAACCTGTCTCTAGCCTCTCCTTTTTAAATGTCTTTAAAACTTTGCTTAGGGCTTCTCCTCTATGCCCTGTCTCCTACCTCTCTTCTGGATTTTTCATCCTCCTGCCTCTCTTTGCTTCGTTCTGCTTTTTTCTGTATGTGTAATTTCTGTTTAATTCTGTCTTCAGCTATGTCTAATTTGCTGTTAAACAGATTGAGTACTTAATTTTGGATATTGTTTTATTTTATTCTTTTAAATTCTGTGTTACTTTTTAGAAGTTGTCATTTCTCTCAGAAGTTTTATTCATGCCTTTTATCGTCTTAGGCATGGTAAGGCTTGTGTTTTAAAATCTGTTTCTGATTATTCTGATATTCAGTGCTCATGTTGATCTTTGTTTCTGCTAGTTTCCAGTCATGGGTCCTCTGTACATGGTAATCTTCTGGTTGGGTTGTGGCTATTGTTGAAAATTTTTTTTACAGAAATACATTGAGGACTAGAGTAGGATGATGTTCTCTCCATCAAAATGGTTTGCATTGTTAATTTGCCAGGGGCTTTAGTATGCTAGTAGTCTAGGACCACCTTAATATGACGTCAGAGATGGGGATTTTTCTGGACCACTCAGAGGTTTGGAAAGTGGGCGGCAGACTATTTTATTTCCAATTTATTCTCTTACAATATATAGCCTTTTGGGTTTCCAACCACATTGTAGTGGATTTACCTGGGTCAACTACCTTGGAAGACTTTGGAATCCAGTATTTGGCCCTCCAGCCCAGAGGTTCTTAACCTTTTTTGTTCCACAGACCCCTTTGCTAGTCAGGTGAAACATATACTACTGTAATTTATTTATTGCACACATTCATAAGTGAAGGAAATGCTAGATTACAGTTAGAGGTCAGAGAAAATAGTAAGTTGATCTTTTTTCAGTCCTAGCTCACGGACCCCCTGAAATCTTTCCATGGATGCCTTGGGGTCCATGGACCCCTGGGTAAGAACCCCTGCTCTGCCTCGAGGGGCTATTAAAAGGCTTTCTCAGGGCTTGGTTTCCCTTCCCCAGAGTATGAACAGCCCTAGGGCAAAAACGGACCAGTTGCTGCGGCTCACCGCAGTTCTCTCATCTTCTTAGGTTTCTTTTCTACCATCTCAGCTCTCTGATACTTCCAAGAAGACGTTCTTTTCTATTATGTCCAGCCTTTTCAGTTGTCACCACAAGGTGAATTGGTCTGAATTACCTAGACAGCCATTATTATGTCCTTTTTAAAAGCATCTTTTTAAGGTTTTATGATAAAGGAACTGTGTCAGGTGTTGAGAATTCCTCTGTTTCAGCCTTATTTATTATTAGTCGGTGAAATAGTGGTTTACTGATCACCTGCCATTGTCCCAGTGTTGTGCTATATATTATGGAGATTTTGAGGAAATGCAAGATGTAGTGTTCCTTACATTCCAGGAGTTAGCTGGGCATGCACAGAAAATTGAATAAAGTGCTGGAGGAGGGCCAAGAGTAATGGCAGGTGTAGTAGCTCCGTGAGAATTAAAGGCAGTAAGTGCTGGGGGTTCTGGGGAAGCTTTGAGGGCAGGTTGGATTGCCCTGGGGTAAAGGACAGCTAGAAGAATGAGTGTGGAGCTACACCAGAATGAGTGTGGTGTACAGGCAGGTAGGGGTACGCACTTATGTAAAATAATTGTCTACGAGGAAATCATAGCAGGCGAAGGGGTTTCAGCCCCTGATGTCTCCTCTTCCTTTATCACACAGGTGTGCAGCAGAGCTGCCCTCTCTACGGGCCACAGCTTGCTGAGTCGTAGCCAGCACCCACGTGGAGTGGTCACCTTCCTAGCTTGGTCTGTGCTGGGTGGGGGCCAGGGACCCAGACATGAGTAGTCCTTGGTCCTGCGCAGTGTCAGGACCAGATTTTAGATTTGCCAGCTCTGTCCAGGCTGTTTGTCACTCTGCCCTCTAGGAAGAGTCACTGCCCGCCTTTGGCCATAACTATTTTTTTAAGAACAGTTTTAGAGTTACAGAAGAATGGTAAAGACCTCTCTTCATATGTTTCAAAGGCTTCGTCATCTTTAGGTTGAAGTTTTTTCCATCAACAGGTTTCTGGGTAATACCCTTTTTCTTTAAAATTTAAAAAAAATTTGAAAATATATATACAACACAAAAAATCACCATTTTAACTACTTTATAAGTGCAAAATTCAGTGATACCGTGACAATATTGTGCCACCATCACCACCTTTCCTTACCAAAGCTTTTTCATTGCCCCAAACAGAAACTCTCTCTTCGTTAAGGAATTGACTCCCCATTCCCTACCTGCTACTCCCAGCCCTTGGTAGCCTGTAGTCTTCTTTCTTTCTTTATAATTTGCTTATTCTAGGTATTTCATGTAAGTGAAACTGTATAATATTTGTCCTTTTGATTTGCATTTTCCTAACGGCTAATGATGTTAAGCATCTTTTCATGTGCTTATTGGCCATTTGTATATCCCATTTTAAGAAAAATCTATTCAAATCCTTTGCCCATTTTTAAATTTGGCTGTTTGTTTTCTTTTTTTTTTTTTTAGTCATAGCAGTTCTTTATATATTTTGAATATCAATCACTTGTCAAATACATGATTGCAAATAATTTTACCATTCTGTTGTCCTTTCCCTTTCTTGATAAGTCCTTTGTACAAACATTTTCATTTTGATGAAGTCCCAATTTTTCTTTTTTTCTCTTGTTGATTGGGCTTTTGGTGTCATATCTAAGAATCCATTGCCTAATATGAGGTCTTGAAAATTTTCCCATTTTCTTCTAAGAATTTTATGGTTTTTAAGCACTTAGATTTAGGTTGTTGATCCATTTCGAGTTAGTCTTTGTATATGATATAAAATAAGGGGCTAATATTCTTTAATGGGGCCCAATCTTTTGGTTTTCATTCAGATAACCCCAAATAAAACAATATGAAGTACAAGTAAATATGAGCATGTATAGGGATATTTCAAGAGAAATTTTTGAAAGTCATTGCCACCTGACAGTCTCACAGCATTTTAGACCTTTGCTTATTAAATCCCCTGATCTTAGTCTTTGAGGTTAGTAGGAATTCCAGTAATTGCTACTTAACAGAGATGAAATGTTTGGACATGAATTATGGGAGAACAAATGGAATAAGCCAGTAGCTTCTCCTAGCTCTGGACAGAGGCTGGTGCAGACCAGGGGATTTTTCGGAAAGGTTGGCGAGACACGTCTGTACCCATGAAGGCATTTGCCGCAGAGGCAGGGCCTGGGGACCTCTTCTGGCTCACCCCTGCTTCAGCCTCTCCGCACCTTTCTGGTGGCAGCTCCATTCACCTCTTCTCCCTCAGGACTTGAAAGGTGGATTTTAATTTTTCCTTTCTCCTGGTTTTCTAATCCCTGTGACCTCCTTACCCTCACGCCTCGCAGATCAGGCAGTCATACAGCATTTGCCACCCTCGACGGGCCCCGTTGTCGTTGCTGTTCACGCCTCACGTTTCTGAGCACAGTGTGCAGGGCAGGGCTGCCTCCCGCCCTGTCCCCACTCCCAGGCGGGCCGACCAGGCTGCGCAGACGTTTTTCATCGGGGTGACTGTGGGTAGACACATAGGTTGACATCAGAACTCAATTTTTGAACAAGACATTTTTGGAGCTGGTTCTTGATTTTATATATATATTCCCCCCGGCCCGGCCCCCCCCCCGAGAATGCCCTAAGTCGTATTGTGAGGCTCGCCTGTGTTTAAGAGACTCTTTGCGGCTCCCTTTCGAGGACTGGGCATCGGAGCTTTGCGCTCAGGCCTCCCACCCCCGCGCCCACCCCCTCCCCAGTGTTGAAGTGACACCGTCCTTCAGAAGCCACCAGAGGGGCAGCTTTTCCCGGCCCAGCACACGCCCGGGGGCGCTCGGGAGGCGGCCCTGCCCCGCGCGCCGAGTTCCGGGCCAGCTCTGCCTGTGGTGACAGACACGTGTGAGGGCGTGCCGCGCCCTTCCGCGCTGAGGCCGCTTCGCCCGGCCTTTCACGGCCTCCGACCCTCACACCCCAGGAGACAGCTGGTTTGTTCGCAGAGGCTAGCTAGGGGACGGGGGGCCCAGCACTCTGTGCCAGCGCCCACAGCTGCAGCGGACGGAGCCCCTCCTTGCCCGGGGGCTGGGGCTGGGGGCGGACTAGCCGGCCGAGCAGCCCCTGCCTCCTCCCCGCCTCCTCCGGGCCCTGGCCGCTCCCCTGGCCGCTCCGGGGCTCGCTGCACCTGCCCACCCAGGGCCCTTCCACCGGGGCGTCACCTCGGGGCCTCCTGTCTAGGCCTTGGCGAGGCCCGCCCTGTCCGACCTCCCCATTAGCCCTCCCTGAAAAAGCTTAGTCTGCACCCCCCCCCCCCCCCCCATTTCCACAGATAGGGCCACCACATGCACTGCGGGATCTGAAAATAGAATGGCCTCTCACGCCGAGTCTGGAGGGATTTAGGCGGGGGCGGGGGGGGGGGGGGCGTGGAAGCGGAGGCAAAGCCTATGGCGTTGCTAATGTTTCTGTAGCAATGATACCCCGCCTCCTGCCGACCATCTAAGCATATAGACGCTTAGGATTTCACTCCGTATCAGTTAAGTGATGGGCTGCCTTTTCTTTTTTTAAAGTAAACAATTTTTTAGAACAGTTCTAGATTTACAGAAAAATTGCAAAGATAGTAAGGAGAATTCCTAAGCACCCCAGAGTTTCCCAATTATTGGCATCTTACATTATTATGGTGTATTTGTTACAACAAACCAGTATTGACAACATGATTATTAACTAGTCTAAACTTTATTCAGATTTCCTTAGTTTTTATTTAAAATTTTTTAAATTCCCCCTCAAGATGGCCCCCTCATCTGTCTGCTTATTGTGTCCACTCGTTTGAGTTTTAGTACTGCGCAGGCATTTTATAGAATGCCCATTGAGTGGAGACTCAGTTGGGATTTTCCTGATATTTTCCTTATGATTAAACAGGGATTATGAGTTTGGGGGAGGAAGATCACGAGATAAAGTGCCATTGCTTCTTACTTCCTATTAAGTGAACATATGGCATGATGGATGGTGGGTGTTGGCCTCCATCACCTGGCAGGTGTCCCCACTGTCAGGTTGCTGCTGCTCCCCTGCCTCACTGTACTTTAGGCAAGAAAGTCAGCCTGTGAAGATAGGCTGCTTTTACAAGTGGTAGCGCAAAAGTAATTATTTCAAAGTGTTTTACATCATTACATAGTTTTCCGAAATCCTGGATTCTGTCCATAAAGTAGCATTCTCAATCTCAATAAAAACTACTTCCTTCAGTATTTTCAAGTAGTCACTTGAAGGAAACTATGTACTGTGATTTCTAGTAAATACTCAATTTTAAAAGTTACATGGTGTGATTGCTGGGCTCAGTTGCCTACAATGCCAGAGGTATCTTGTGTACAGTGAAGTATACAGGCTTTCCACCGACTGAATTGAAACGATTCCTTTAGAGAGAAATACTTTAGAATTGATCAGACTCGTTAAACTGTTAATTAATAGACATGAAGTGGAAAAGATGCATTCCAGTTTTCCAAAAATTGCACCAAGATAAAGCAATGCTCTACCGATGCGGGTGTGTTGTGTAGGCGTTAGCAGTACTGCCCTCACTAGGCGTTCATTGGACAGTAACGCAACCCCAAGAAAAGGATGGTTGATGGCGGGCGGGCGTGCGCGGCGGGCGGCAAGCGCCGATACCAGGTATGCTTGTGGTGACCAACTCGTGCGTCCCGCCTTAGCTGCCCGGGGGCTGGCGCCGCTCCGGCGACCCCAAGTACCTCCGCCAACCTCCGACTTCTGGTTTCCGGAGGCCTTCGCTTGGCCTCGGAGTGGCCGCCCGGGTCTACCCAGAAAGCCTCGCGCCGATCGCGAGGCTATTTGCATACGCGCCCTCGTCGGGGCGGGGCCGTCTGGGGACCGGGCTGCGCGCGCTCCAGGGCTGAGGAGTGGCCCCGGCTGGGGACCCGTGGAGGCGGCGTGTTCTTTTCGCCGCTGCTGGCGTCTTGCGAGAGCCCTCCCCTCGGTGCGGCCAGGCCACCCGCCCAGCCGGCCGGCGCTCCAGCGGCTCTCAGGCAGGGCCCGAGCCGGCCAGGCGGGGGCGTCTTCGGGACCCTGGCCGCCCGCTGACGGGCTCCCGCTGTTTCCCGCTGCAGGTGGTCCTTCTGGGCATGGACATCCTGTCGGCGCTGGTCACCCGGCTGCAGGATCGGTTCAAGGCGCAGATCGGCACAGGTGAGCCGCGGGCGGGTGCGGGGGAGACCCCAGACTCTGCGTCCTCCAGCCCCTGCTCTCCAGTCCCTTCAGCCCCCACCCCCCGGCTCTCCCCGCCAGTTCCCCCAGCTCCCCCAGCTCCCCCAGCTCCCCCAGCTCCTCCACCTCCTCCACCTCCTCCACCGCCAGCCAGCCCTGCAGCCCCTTTCTCCAGTCCTTCTCCCCCTCCCCAGTTCCCCAGCCAGCCCCCAGCCGGGGCTGCACCCCTGCCTTCGCCCTCCTGGACTCACCCATCCCTGCCTCACTGCTCCCGCTGGCATTTTAACTCTTTTTGTTGCATACCTTTCCGTGGGCTTCTTGCAGCCTCCACGTTCTTATATGAAGTATGACTGCTAATTGTTTTATTTTTTGTAAAACAAGATATCACGCTTTCGTGCCAGCTGAATTGTATTTGTTCCTCATCCTTCCCTTTGTCCAGAGAGTGTTTTCTTTGAGAAGCCCTACAAAACCTATGCAATTATATTTTTTTTCCAAAAGATTATTGTTGGTATTACTGTTTTCACTTAGATTGTAAATGTCTTTACGAGCCTATAGTAAATGCTCGCTCTCTTATTTGGAAGGGAAAACAAGCTGTCAGGAAAATAAAAGAAAAATCATCCCAGATTTCCAAGATTTAGACATCTCTATGTTCCTGATGTGGGATTGCATGGTGGCCTTGTAAACACTGAGCTTCTCTGTCTGTTCAAGTAATTTCTTGTAGACTTTCTCTATTTCACTTGGTCTATGTGTATTTTTCTTTTTTGGTTAGTTTTCTGGTTCATGAGCTTCTTTAGATAAGGTCGTGGAGAATTCCCCCTTCTGGCACTGAGTGAGTCTCTACACCTACAAATAAAGCAAACCCTTCCTTTTAGAAATTGGGTATTTTTATAGTGTTCCATTTTTCTACTAAATTAGCTGAGTTATTCAGGGCTGTCTCTAGTAAAGAAAGGCTTGTAGGCTCTCAGAAGAAGCAGAGTCAGCTGCCCCCCATGTGCAGTCTGCCCTTGGCGGTGGGGGAGGAAGGGTGGAGAGCTGGGTTCAGTCTGACCTGCACGAATGTGTGTTAGGCAAAATTAAAAGTAAGCCACGAGGATGAAAGGCAGGTGGCTCTCTAAATGCTTGCCCTTTTTACCCTCAGGCGAAATGTTGGAGCCCCTCTCTGCTACCTGAATTCCCTTTTGTCACCGCTGGCATCCATATTAGTGGTGCTTCACCTGCTTGAAAATACGTCAGGGCTGCCAGGGGAACATGGGGTGAGGAAGAAGGCAAACAATCTGTGCATGTGAAGGACTGCGCAGGTTCTTGTAGCAACTCACAGATTTCAGTGAGGGGCTGTGAGCGAGGATGGGTGGCTTAGGATGCCAGTTCTCGTTTAGGCTGGGCTTTTGTCTGCCCAGTTAATCGAAGTATCAACCATGCGTGACCACAATCCCCCCAAAGAGGTTGTCTCTCCATCCCCTTGCCTTCTGATTTCCAGTGCTGCCGAGTTTAATAGACAGACTGGGAGATGCTAAGGACTCGGTGAGGGAGCAGGACCAGACGCTGCTGCTGAAGATCATGGATCAGGCTGCTAACCCCCAGGTAGGCAGGAGGAGCCAAGGGCGCGTCTTGTCAGCTCTCGCATTGCAGAAGAAAATCAGCCAGCATGTATTCTGACCCTCGCCAGCGCCACGGGGTATTTAAATAAATAATGAACAACAAAGGTATTATCTACCAAATTAGTGGGCTGAATATTGCCAGAACCTGTTAGCTCCTCTCGAGCTGATTCACATAACTGAGTCTGTCTGTGAAGGGGCAGCTGTGGTTCCTGGGAGCGGTGGTGCCAGCTGGGCCCACTGAGGGGGCCTAGCGCAGCTCTGCCTGCCAGAATCCCCCTGTCTGCTGTCGGGATGAGGGCGGGCTCCAGAACAGCCGGCCCAGAGAAGAGAAAACCTGAAGTGGGCCTTCAGAGAGGAGCAGGTGCTGGGGTGTATGTGATGCGAGTGTGTGACCTGGCACGTCACCGAGCCTGCTGTGGCCTTGTCTCCTCACCCAGCAAACAGGGCCAGCATGCCTCCCTTCCAGGGCTGTTGGGACATGGAAGGCCAGTTCTCTAAACCAGTGTTCTGACCATTTCAAATTGCTGCAAATTATTTAACTGTCACTCTCCAGTATGCTAACAAGAGGGCTGAGTGGGTTGGTGGAGGGAGGCTAATTTGGCGCCTTGTAAAGAGGCACCTCAGCGCTTGGCCAAGTGAGAGGCCGCAGGAATCTTCTCCTACCTGCTCTCTGTTGTCTGCAGTACGTGTGGGACAGGATGCTCGGAGGCTTCAAACACAAGAATTTCCGCACACGGGAAGGCATCTGTCTCTGCCTTATCGCAACACTGAACGCGTAAGTCTGGGCTGAGCTGAGATTTTTATTTGGATGAAGGTGTTTTGTTTTTAAGTGTTTTGTCTTGAAATAATGATAGATTTATAGGAAGTTGCAAAGAAGCATACAGGGAGGTCCCATGTCCCTTTCCCGTAGCCTCCACCATGTTGCCCTGTTACGTGATTGCACTCTCAGTACAAATGTAGAGAAGTTGTCGGTTGACAGAAAAGTCATATCAGTGCAGCAGTTATTAACTGAATTTCCACTCTACCAGAGAGTGGTAGTTGGGGAATCAAGTGAGGTCCCTCAAAGCACGTGCAGTTTAGTTGGTGAATTAGCCAGGGTTCTCCAGGGAAACAATCTACAGGAGGTATTTGTAAATAGTATGAGAATTTATAACATTGTCTCATGACCTTGGGGATGCACAAGTCGATTCTGCAGGGAGGCTGCAAGCCAGGAGCTCCGATGGTCCTTGATGAGCTCCCCAGGACTCACTGGCTGCCTGAAGTAGAGATGGGAACTC
This sequence comes from Dasypus novemcinctus, assembly GCF_030445035.2. Classification (NCBI taxonomy): domain Eukaryota; kingdom Metazoa; phylum Chordata; class Mammalia; order Cingulata; family Dasypodidae; genus Dasypus; species Dasypus novemcinctus. The sequence goes on along the minus strand of NC_080679.1, from coordinate 127,609,548 downwards.
TCTCCTCCGACTCCTGAGCCACTTCCCCTTGTAAGACCTTCAGCTGATGGATGAAATGTCACTCATTGCTGTAGCTGGTCTCCTCAGTTAACTGTAGGTGTCATCAGCCATAGATGCACTCAGCTCACTGATGATTGAAATCCCTGAAACGTCCTCACAATAACAGCTGGGCCAGTGCTCGTTTGACCAAACCACCAGGCATGGTTACCTGGCCAGGTTGACACATGAGCCAGACCATCACAGTGGGGTGTGCTGTGCTGGGCAAAATAGGAACAGCACTGGGGATGTGGCCAGGCAGACGGGGGCAGCAAGGCCGTAAAGGGTTAGGGCATGGTGGGGGCGCCCGTCCGAGCCAGGCCCACAAGAGGACTTGAGCTCGTGCGCATGGGTGACAGGGGCCAGCGTGGCATGTGGATTCCAGAAGCCACATAGGTGGGAAGGAGGGAGCTTGGGGTGGAGGTGCTGACGGGGAGAGGGCTCAGTGTGCACAGAGAGGGCCCTCTCTTCCCCTCCTCACTGACGGTGAAAACTGCTTTTGTTTCAGCTCTGGAGCCCAGACTTTAACACTAAGCAAGATCGTGCCACATATATGTAACTTACTTGGAGATCCCAACAGCCAGGTGAGTGTCCCAGGGTGAGGAAGAAGCCACCGGCTGTGGACAGGTACAAGGCGCTGGGGTGCTCCGCGTGCCCCTGGTGGGCGGGGGCTTTTTCCATCTTTACAGAACTCCAGCTGCTCTAAAAACGGCGGGCCCACTCTGCATGCCTCTGGAAAATCACCCGGGCCACCACGGCCAAGGGCACGGGGGGTGATCCTGGCCGCTAAGTCAGACAGCGGCCGTCCCTGCCTGGGTGGGGCCCACGGGGGGAATGTCCTCCGTCTTGTTTTAGGCAGCGGTTACACCCGTGTACATCCTGTCAGAACTCCTGAACTGAACCCTTCCCAAGGTCCATGTCATTTTACATGAATCTTCCCTCAAGAAAGAAAAGGAGGGAAGTGGGCCATCTGTGAGAATACCAAGTGTCTCCTCTCACCCAGTTGAGTTCTGAGTCTCGTCACTAAAAGCCATAGTTCTTATTGTGGATTCAGCTCATACCAACTGGTAAGATCAACACTTCGTTAGCTAAAGGAGCAGAAAATAGGAACTGTAATGTGCAAAAGAAATACACGTGGTAGACAGCCACCACGTCGCTTCCTGCTTGGTCATTGCCACCTTGTCTTCCAAAGAGGTTTTGTCAAGCGCCGCTTGCACTCTGTTCACAGGCCCCCGACGGCACGGGGTTCAACGCCCTGCTCCCCCAGCTGTTCTGCCCGCCACGCTGCCGCCCTGCGTCCCGCTCGCCCTGCTCCCCGTCCCTTCCCTTCTCTTTCAGCCTGCCAGTTTTCCTGGTCCCCTTGCTTGCTTGTGCTTCCCTCTTCCCACTTCTCTAATCCAGCCTGAATTGAAAACATTAGATTAGAAATACAATTTTTACTTACTGGATCATATCTTATATTCCATATTAATGAAAAAATAACAACCTAGCCTATTTTTACAAATGCTTCTAAATTACCAAGTGGACTGCTTGCCCCCCTGCCCTTTGGCCTGGTCTCCATCTCTGTCTGGATAGAACCTTCTCTAGAGGCCACCTGAGACTGGCGCCGTTGCCGCACGATGCCCGTCGGCAGGGCTTCGGCTCGGCTGCAGTCAGTGTCCCGTCTGCGCGCTCCCAGGCCAGGTGGGTCGTGCGACTCTCCACCGGGGCCTGTGGGAGCAGGAGAGCCCATGGGCGCGTGCTGGGGCCACAGCGAGGACGGCGGCTAAACTCTGGTTTGGGGAGGGCAGGCACCTCCAGGTTGCAGCGTACCCCACTGAAGATACAGTTCCCTGTGGTCTGTCTGCAGTGTCGTTTCTGGAACTTCATAGCCCCCTGCCCAGCCCCGCCCTCCCCCCTTCTTCCCGTCTTCCTCAGCTGTGCCTGGCGGGCTTCTGCTCTGGGCCTGCCTTCTCCCAGGGGAGACCTGGGCGGTGACCAGCTTGTCGGTTTCTGTAACCGGGGGACACGGCACCCCCCCAGAGGAAAGCAGACACCTCGTCATCCTGGGACCCTCCGTGACGGGTGCTGCGGAAATGACACGGCGTTCCTTCCAGTAGTATCCCATGTAGACTCCCCCCTCACCCGGGGACTTTCGCCAGTTTACTTCATAAAAAGTTACTACCGGGTGAGGTGCCTGGAAGAGAGAGAGCTATGCCAGTGTCTTACTCCATGGCCTTTCGTTCGCTTCTGTCCTAGAAGGAATTAGTGAAAGTCGTGGCGGGGTTTTACTCGTGGGACTTGCACCTTTGAGTACAGAAGCTAGGGTTCCTTTAGTAAAGTCTCCGTTAGCTAGTAGGCTGTAGAAAATGCTGAAAGCAGTGACAGTCTCAGAGGTGACCTATGAAAGGTTTTTTCCCACTGAAGACCTCTATAAAAGGTTTTTTCCTTGTGGCCTGTAGGACACCAAGCAGACAAGGCCGTCTTTGCTGTGGTAACGAAGGCCACAGCTGAGGGCACCTGTGCAGTGGCAGCCGAAGGGCTGCTGGCGCCAAGTGCCACAGCACTGCCGGCTTTGGTAAAGGGTTTTCATTTGGGGTAAGGGCCTGTAGTTACAAGGCCCTAAAGAGCCTGCTCGAGGCTTTCTCCCCAAAGTCGCTTGCCACATGTCGAAGCAGGGAGACAGCGGATCCCTGCGCGGGTTCAGCCTTGCGCTCTGGGCGTCCCCTCTCCTGGCTGGGGGCTGGTTTCTTTCTGGGTCTTCTATCTCTGTCTTCCCAAGGTTGGCTGCTAACTACCAGGCAAGTGGTCATCTCCCCCCAGGGCCCCAGGATCAAAAGTAACAGCGCAGACTTTCTTCACGTGTGTCCTCTTGAGTGAGTGTCCCTCTCTCTTTGGGATTCACAAAAATAATCTCAAACTGTGACAACCACTAAGAGAAAAATATCCTTGTAATAGTTTTAAAATTGCATCCAATTAAATTTCTTTGGGTGGAGTGTTAGTTGAAGAGCAGCTATACTTTAGAAGTTCTGCTGGTACTCTGTTGAAAGGAAAGTTGTTTCCGATTGCAGTTCTTTTTTTTTTTAGGGCGCCGTCCCATGTAGATTGAAAGCGGGAGTGGAATGTTAGGAACATTTAACATTTTGAAACCGTTACTTTCTCATCCTTGAAATCCTTTAGACTTAATCTCTAGGAAGGCTTCTCCGCAGCTTCTCCTTTCTCCTGAACTCCTTCCCATTGAGCAAGCACTCCCTCCCCGTTATTAGTCCTGGAAGGTCCCTGCAGATCTGTGGAAAGGAGATGGGAAGTGAGTCACCTGTTTGTGTGTTGACTCCTCTGATTTCTCTTCTACCTCTTTGCATCTAGAGGAGGAGTTAACTTTCCTTAAAATTATTGTATGGAGAAGGAGGGGGTAAAATGATTTCCCTTTTACAAGATGGAAGACGTGAGGCTTGTTAAACGTTTTCTTGAGCCCGAAATTGCAGCGCCTGGCCGGAGGCCCCGCAGCCTCGGGAGCTGTGCGCAGGAACCCCGCAGGCCAGAGCAGGGGGCCCTCAGCTGTGCGCAGGAACCCCGCAGGCCAGAGCAGGGGCCCCGCAGCCTCGGGGGCCCTCAGCTGTGTGCAGGAACCCCACAGGCCAGAGCAGGGGGGGGCCCCGCAGCCTCGGGGGCCCTCAGCTGTGCGCAGGAACCCCGCAGGCCAGAGCAGGGGGCCCTCAGCTGTGCGCAGGAACCCCGCAGGCCAGAGCAGGGGCCCCGCAGCCTCGGGGGCCCTCAGCTGTGTGCAGGAACCCCACAGGCCAGAGCAGGGGGGGGGCCCCGCAGCCTCGGGGGCCCTCAGCTGTGCGCAGGAACCCCGCAGGCCAGAGCAGGGGGCCCTCAGCTGTGCGCAGGAACCCCGCAGGCCAGAGCAGGGGGCCCCGCAGCCTCGGGAGCCCTCAGCTGTGCGCAGGAACCCCGCAGGCCAGAGCAGGAGCAGGCGGCCCTAGTGGGTCTGCAGGTGAGTCTGAGGCCAGGCGCCTCCTCTTGGGGGAACCCTGCTGCTGTTTGTTCGTGGTTACCTGTAAAGTGAGGCTGCATTTGGGTGGGCAGTTTGGGTAGCCCGTAGTGGACAGGCCCTCCAGCCAGAGTCTTCTAACTGAGCAGTCTCCATGCCAGCCACACGCCCACGTGTGCGTTGGGGGGTCATCTAAAGGTGAACTGTCCCGTGCGTGCACACACAGTCCTCCTCCCCCAGAAGCTCCTCCCACCAGGGCTCTCTCCCCGCACGCCCCTGACCACTTCGTCGGTCCTCTCTCTGGGAATATGAGTGTCCTTTAAATGTGCGTTGTGGTTCTTGTTTTATCTTTTTTTTTTTTTTTACGGATTTATTTGAAATTTGAATATCCATGATGATCACGTTTATTTCACATCATTTTCTGTGAAGGATGGCTGCACGTATTTGTCCATTCTGCACAGCTTAACACAGTTGGTTTTTCTCTTTATTTATGCCCATGTATCCCTGCGTGCTTCTGCCATTGCCTCTACCTCCCCTTTTGTTTCCTTCCCCTGCCTTGCCTACCGGCCTCTGGCCCTGGGGGCTCGGGCTGCTGCTTGCCCCCTCCCAAGTCCCTGTCCTGCCCCCCAGCGCCCCATGGCACCTGAAGACAGCCCGCCCTTTGAATGCGTTTCCCCTCCCTGCTGTTCACGCTGGCCGCAGCCACGCTGCCCGGACCCTCCTGCCTGGCGCGGCGGTCACCTCCCAGCCTTCACTCCCCTGACACGCGCGGGCCCGCGTGTCCTTCCCACGTAGCTCTTCAGGCCACCGCTGGCGTGGTTGGGCCTGGCATTTAAATGAACGCCGTGGCCACTACAGCTCAGAGGTTGCCTGTTCCTTTGATTATTGGTCTGCGTGCACTGGCTCCGTGCAGGGGACGCCCCTTGGAACTCCGCAGAATGGGCCACAGGTGGCCTCGGCATGTGTGTAGGACGCATTCGGCTGCAGATGGAAATGAATTCTGCACGGCGAGAGGCCCTGACGCAGGGGGCCCCTCTGGGTCCTGAAAGCCTGTGGTTCCACCCTGGGGCCCAGCTAGCCTTGGGCAGCCAGGGGACCGAGAGGGAAGGGCAGCAGGCCAGCCGCTGTCTGCCTGGAGGACTGTGAGGGAAGGGCAGCAGGCCGGCCGCTGTCTGCCTGGAGGACAGAGGGAAGGGCAGCAGGCCGGCCGCTGTCTCCCTGGAGGATAGAGGGAAGGGCAGCAGGCCGGCCGCTGTCTCCCTGGAGGACAGAGGGAAGGGCAGCAGGCCGGCCGCTGTCTCCCTGGAGGACAGAGGGAAGGGCAGCAGGCCGGCCGCTGTCTCCCTGGAGGACAGAGGGAAGGGCAGCAGGCCGGCCGCTGTCTCCCTGGAGGACAGAGGGAAGGGCAGCAGGCCGGCCGCTGTCTCCCTGGAGGACAGAGGGAAGGGCAGCAGGCCGGCCGCTGTCTCCCTGGAAGACAGAGGGAAGGGCAGCAGGCCGGCTGCTGTCTCCCTGGAGGACAGAGGGAAGGGCAGCAGGCCGGTCGCTGTCTCCATTGCTGAGGCACTCCCCACACCTCCTCGAAGCCTGAAACCACCTTAAAATGTCCAGTGCCTTGGCTTGGCCTCCACTCTGGGCCAGGCCACGCGACAGTGCTCACAGGCCTGTGCCGAGGCCGTGGCCAGAGCTCTGGCGCTGTGCTGCCCCAGCCTGGGACATGAGGGTCCCGGCTGGCGCGTGGCCCCCTCCTGCAGGCCATGGCAGTGGGGCTGTGCTGGTTTTCTAGGGTTCCCCGCAGCTCAGAAGTTGAAGCCCTCCCTTGAGGTGCTTGCTTCAGTCGGGAGCCCTCATTCGGGTGCGGCGTGCTGATGGGGAGAAGGTGGGCTTTGCCCGACAGGGAGCTGAGGACACTGTCCCTGAGAGGAAGGGTGAGCAAATGCTGCCGCAGTTGGAAAGCCTCAGGGTCTGTGAACGTTCACTCGGACCTGCCAGGAGGTGCTTCACGCGTGGCTCCTGTCCTTCACGGTCCCTGCAGCCCAAAATTGTGGGGCCCCTTCTATCATGCACCTCAGCCAGCAGGCAGAGCCTGGGAGACTAATCTCCTGTGTAGACACGAGCAGCTGCGTTTGTTCATTGAACTTACTTTGGTTTAAACGTCCCTTCTTGAAGTGCAGTACTTTGTAGTAGCGGAGAAAATTTGTTCACCGGTATATCTTGAATCAAGATGGTTTAAACCCTCCAAAGCTCCCCGACTTAGACTTTTCTAAATCTGGTGAAGGGTTATTTCAAGTCCAAGGATGTTGGGTTTTTTATTTTTTAAAAACGTGGTTAATACTGGTTCCACCCACCATTGCGTTAGGCCCTTTACAGACAGTGCAGGTGGCAAAGTGCCGCCCAGAAGGCTGGTTTCAGCCTGTAGACGAGAGCATGTTTGTGTGTGTGTCTGCAGAGTGTCTCTCTCTGACATTCCGAGTTTGGGTGGTTTTGCATTTGGGGGATTTGTATTCCTGACTTCTCTGGAAAAATCTGAAGATCCAGCACGGCTGGGCGCACACGCCTCCTCTGCTGAGTCTGTCCCGTTCTGCCTGTAGGGGCCCTGGTGCCTTCAGCGCCACGCGACACCCTCCCCGCAGCCTGCACCCTCATCTCCGCTTGGCATGTGGCAGGCACTCAGACCCTGGCTCAGCCAGTCCCCAGAGCAGCCCTCAACTTGGGCAGGAAGAAGCCGAGCAGACCAAAAGGCTTTTAAGTATTTTGTCCAGGTTACACAGCCTCCATCGCCGACTCTAAAGCTCACAGTTTTATCTGCCAGGTCTCCTAAACTAAACTTTTCCTAAGTTGCTGCCTGGGTATTGATTGCTCTTTAAGACAGTCACCTGGTGCTAGTTACTCTGAGCAAAATGTTTTCCCCAGACAGGAAATGAAGATGATGACTTATTACTGATATTCATGACCTAGTGGCATTGAATACTTTTGTCATATATGCAGGTTTCGATGTAAAGATGTTTCCCAACAGAAATTATTTCTTTTCCGTTATAAACTGATGAAAGTTTTTGTCAACTAGATAATATGGCGTAGAATTTGCCTTTTTCCACCCTAAGAGGGAAAAATAAAGAATTATGAATACGATTCCCTATCATATTAACCCTGTTCAGTGATAAAAAGCTTTGTATCATATATGTAATATTCAGAACTGTAAAGTTTTTTTTTGCATCCCTGGCTCTTCCCTCTTTCATTCTGTTACTTTGGTCTCGTTGCCGAAAGCAAATCTAAAATCATCTCTCTCCTCTAGCCGTCTTTGCCTACTTAGTATAAATCCCCCCTCCCCATCCTGCCCCCACTGATAGTCAAGACCTGGATTCCATTGTATATTTTAAAAATTTCTGCTGCCTCCCTTTTTTTTTTTTAACCCCCCCACCATTATGATTTTTCCTTGCTGTCTGCTTTCTGTGTCCGTTTGCTGTGCATTCTTCTGTGTCTGTATTTTTATTTATTTCCCCTCCCCTTGCCGCTTGCTTGCTGTCTGCTCTGTGTCCATTTGCTGCATGTTCTTCTGTTTTTTGTTTTTTGCTTGTCTCCCTTTTTGTTGTGTCACCTTGCTGAGTCGGCTCTCCGCGGCACTTGTGGGCCAGCAGCTCTCCACAACATGCAGGCGAGCCTGCTTTCACAAGGAGACCCCGAGACGTGTACCCAGGGCCTCCTATATGGTAGATGGGAGCCCAACTGATTGAGCCACAGCTGCTTCCCTCTGCTGCCTTTTATTTTACAAAATTTTAATCCTTACAAAAAAATTGGAAAGAGTATGGTGAATACCTACATTCACCTGTTGACATTTTGTCACATGTTTGATATTATCACTCTGTATAATATTGTTTTATACTATTCTTTGTATAACACATGCATGCACAAACACATTATGTTTTATTTGCCTGACCCATTTGAAAGTCACTTGCAAACATCATGATATTTTCCCTCTAGATACTTCAGTGTTTATCTGAAAATATTTTCTGAAAAAAACCACAATGTCATTTTCATACCCAGGAAATTTAAGCTGATATAACAACTTCATCTAATACACAAGCCATATTTAAATTTCTTCACTTTTGCTTGTTTCCTTTTGTTTTTTTAATCTTCTCTCTAAAGCCTTCTTTACTGCTGCTTTCTTTGTTCCTTCTTTGGCCAGACGGCTTACTTGCGCACCCTGAGGCACTGACTGCACTGCTGCGTTCGTGCCTTTGCTCAGCCATGCCTTCACTTGGACTCCTGTATCATCCCCCTTTTACCTGGTGAAATCCTGTCCTTCCAAGCTCATTTCAAGTGGTTCCTTCCCTTTCCATAAAATGTTTATATCCCCTGAGGTGAATGCACCTTCATTTAAGCTATGGGACGTCTTTTTTTCTCTTTTATAACATTTATTGCATCCAGCCCTGTATTAAATGTAGAATTTAGGGTCTTTTTTTCCATCTCCTTTTAAGGATTATGAGCTTTCTTGACTGTAGGCTCAGAGTAACTCGTACCACCCAGTTTTGTTGCTCATTAAGTGTTTAATGTTTAGCAGAGTGCTTTGCATGGTGTTTTAATTTCAGTATAATTCGTTTATTTGTAGTGTTGTTTTCTAGTTTGGAAAGATGGTCTGAAAATGCTCATTTTCTGACCTTATCTAAGAATGGAAAGAACTAAGGGATATGAACTTTAAACCATATACAAAAATGGGGACCTAAATTTTTTCTGCCCTTTGGAATTGTTCAGCAGAGTAAAACCGCCAAGGCCACCTCTGTGAGGACAAGTGCATGTGAGGGATGTGTCCACTGTCGCACTGTCAGTGTGGTGACCAGCCTGGGGTGGTGGTACAGCCTGTGGGGGCCCAGCAGGAGGTGCAGCTGTAAGATCTCTTCTTTTACACCTAGGTTCGAGATGCAGCAATAAACAGCTTAGTGGAAATTTACAGACATGTAGGAGAACGCGTGAGGGCAGATCTCAGTAAAAAAGGATTGCCACAGTCCCGGTGAGTTCACACGTGTTCGTTTTTTCTGCTCTTTTCCCTCTACTTTTTTCAATTAACATTTTGGTTTGCACTTCTTTGTTTGTCGTGGGAATTTGATTCAAATAATTCGTGAGAGCTCACCCAGAGCAAATGTTGGGGGTCCCTGCCCATTCCACATCTGCAAAAGGAAGACTTCCTCACCCAGACACCTAGCCAAGTCCCATGCCGTGTACTGGTTCTGGAACACATGTCAAGAGGTCGTTACCGTGTGCTACCCCAAGGAAATGAAAACGGGTTTATACACATCCCTGTGTGTGCATGGTCATGGCAGCACTATTCTCATAGCCAAAAGGTGAAACAGGCCACGTATCCATCCCTGGATGCTTGGAATAAGCACGGTGTGCAGTAGCCATGAAAAGGAATGCGGTTCTGATACGTACTATGGCATGGCTGAACCTCACAAACATGGTGCTCCGTGAATGAAGCTAGGTGCAAAAGGCCATGATTGTAGGATTCTGTTTATATGACGCACACAGACAAATCCAGAGAGACAGGAAATAGATGGGTGCTTTCCAGGGGCCGAGGCGGGGACGATGGGCAGAAGCTCCTTACAGGGTATAGGGTGTTCCTTTGAAACGATGGAGATGCCTGGGACCTAGAGGTGGTGATTGCCCAGCTTTGTGAATGTACTACACACCCCTGCATTATTCACTTTAAAATGGGTAATTTTATATTCTGTGCATTTTACCTCAAATTAAAAACATTTGAGAGGTGATGACTTGTTGTTTGTCTGTTTTGTATTTTTTATTATTATTGGATTAATGAAAGTGCTCTAATAATGATTGAATTGATGAATGTACAACTATGTGATTATACCACATACCACTGATTGTACACTTTGGATGGACTGTACATTTTATTAATAGATATCAGTAAGATTGATTTGTTTTAAAAAATAAAAACAATTGGGGTTAGTTCACTCTTAGAGAACATTATTTTCTGTACACACAGCACGTAGTCTAGTAGGTGCTTAGAATATATTTGTTTGAATGAATGAAACTTCGCAGAATGAGTTTGGATAGAAATATACAAGTAGTAGTTTTGGAAAACATCTCTGAAATGTTGGTTTTTTTGTTTAGCCATGTCATTCTCCAAGTGTAGATGCCAAAGCAAGGGGATCGGGGTCTTAGACCCAAGACAATTTGGGTCCACAAAGGTCTCTTTGTACAGACAAAAACAACAACAATTGCACCAGTAATTTTAAGGGTGTTGAAAAACCTAACACCAAATAAATTCTAAGAGTTTTGCTGCATGCCAGTCTTTTAAGTGAGAAAGTAACATGAAAATCCTGGAAAGTCATAACAGCAGTGCCCTCAGAATGGCTTGTGTGAGCCTCTCATTATGCTCAGAAAATTAGAGGAGGCCCAGAGAAAGGAACGGGCTCTGGAGAGGTTACACAGCCAAGAGTCTGAGCTACAGCTGAAGCCCTGCTCTTCTGACTTGCCTTTTAATTTTCTCCACACAGTTTCTCAAAAGAGCCGACAAAGCACTAGGCTACTGGATATGGGATAGAATACTGAAATATACAGGAATCACCTGTCCCAATGGCTGTCATCTCCCTCCCTCAGGCAGCGGTGATGGCAGTGTCACCTACCCTTGATGGGGGGCTCCCTGCGCGTGAGTGGGGCTGCACTCCTTGTTGTCAGGGGCTGGACCTGACTGCAGGCTTGCTCACACCATGGCCCCTGTACGGTATACAGGATAAATAGATGGGAATAAAATTACTTATTACCACTTACAAAAGATAATCTGTGAGGATAGAATGTTTAAATAGCTGTGTTTTATGAACCTCAGTCTTCTGGACTTTGAGTATATGAATACTTAGGAGAAGAAACACTTAGGTGAATGCTTAGGAGGAAGAACTTAAAGATAAAGGGGAAACTGGAGGACGCAGGTGAGTAGGGAGGCAGCAGCTGGAGGGAACGGGCTATTGAGTGATGAAGTGGCCACTACTGTGGGGGAAGCAGGCCTTCAGCAGTGACACCCCTTCTGGCTCCAGAGATGGCTTCACGCCCTGCTCCATAGCTCCAGGGTCGCCCCAGGCCATGGACCGGCCATCTTACACTCTGGGGTTCCTGTCTGGAAAGTTCCTATCTGTAGCAAGCAGCAGTGACATGATTACATGGTGAAGCTGAGACCAGCTGTTGGAAGAAAGCATTCACATAGCAGGCCTGAGACTGCTGTCCTTAGGAAGGTCTGTTTGCAAGTTGGTTCCTGGCTGGCATTTAGAAACTTGGATTTTGGGAGGGTTTCCACCATTCCCAGAGCTGATAAGAGTGGTGGTTGTGCTCAGATTGTTTGAGCAAACAATGTGGTATAGGTTAAACACCTTTTTCCCTTCTTGGAGTCTGGAATTTTGGTACATGCTGGGCAGAGGGTGCCTTTGTGATCAGCTGCCAGTAAAAACACTGGACGCTTGAGCCTCTAATGAGCTTCCTTCATGGACAACGTTTTTGTTTTTTTTTAAGATTTATTTTCTTTACTTACCACCCCCTCTTGCTGCTTGTGCTTGCGGTCTGAGCTCTGTGTCCATTCTATGCACATTCTTCTGTGTCTGCTTTTGTCTTCTCTTCTCATTTTCTTTTTAGGAGCACTGGGAACCAGTCCCAGGACCTTCTGACGCGGGAGAGAGGCACTCAAGCGCTTGAGCTGCTTTAGCTCCCTGGTTTGTGGTGTCTCTCATTGTCTTTCCTGTGTTTCTATTTCTGTTGTATCATCTTGTTGTGTCAGCCCTCTGCGTGGGCCAGCTTGCCTTCACCAGGAGGCCCCGGAAACCAATGGGACCTCTCAAAGGGTAAACAGGAACCCGGTCGCTTGAGCCACATCTGCTTCCCATGGATGACAACATTTCACATGTTTTCACAATTCATTGCTTGGAGAGTTAAACATGTCCTATGTAGACTCTACTGGAAAGAGACTCTTGGACGCTTGAGCCTGGTTTTCTCCAGACTTCACCCCATGCACCTTTTCCCTTTCTGACTTTGTAAATCCTTTTTGCTGTAATAAATCATGTTCATGATTTATGCTGAATCCTGTGGGTCCTCCTAGCAAATCCTCAAACCTGGGAGTGTTCTTGGAGACCACTCGACAGTGAATTAGCTAAGGTCCCGGGGCAGTAATGCCCGAGCTGGGGTTAGAATCTTCTTTTCCAGACTCTAGTCATGTGTTCTTTCTACTACCCTCTAGCATTTTTTAAATATTAAAAAAGAAGCTCTGAAGGAGCTTGGGACTTTATGAATAGGAATGAGTGTTTCAGCTCATGTTACCTAAAGTCCTTAAAAGTCCTGGATTAAAATGGAGAGGCTGCAAGTGGGCCCACCCCTGTCATACCACGATTGTGGAACTCTTGACAGATACTCTAGTAAAAAGCCCAAACTTTGTGTTTCTTATTTATTACAAGACACCCAAAATTTATACTCTTTGTCTTGTTGTGTATGTGTCAAGGTGGAATGGGGTTTTTAAGGTATCGTATCATTGTACCATTGTTTGGGAAATTCAGTATCTGTTGTAGGCAGCTCCAAGGGACCAACCAGAATCCTTGACTATTCCAGAATTCTATTACATCATTATAGAATTCGGAGCTGTTATGTGAGCAGAGTAGATTTTTTTTTTCAATATAGAAAGATTTCATAAGAATAATAAAATTTTATAGAATTTGTTTAATGCTTTCTGAAACTTGGATTTATTGCTGGAATAAAAATGTTTACTGAGTGCTGTATCTGAGAAAAAGATTAATTATAGCTCTAATGAAATATATAAATAGAAGATGTATAATAGCCCCATTGCATAGATAGGTATAGAGACTTGTACATTAAACAGCTTTACTTTGGAGAAGCTGGAATTAGCATTTGGGCTGTGTATTAAGTTGTTATTTAACAGTGTCAAAGTCATATTGAACTGCATAATAACACTCAACCTTATTAGATTGATGGCCTCCCATCCCCAGCCACATGGGATCTTAAAATAGTTAAGCAGTGAACTAAATATGCCTGTCATAATACTTGACCATTTTATATTGTTTGACACAGTATTTCATGGTTCATACATGTGACATGTTCTGAAAGTAAGGACACAAGTACCTGCTAGCTATTTACCATGCTGTGTCATATAGGTATATGATACTTTTTAGCAACTTAATAAAATAGAAATAGGTCACCTGTATTTCTTGTGAGTTATTTTCATTACATGTGCTTTTAGGATGAAGTACATGCTTTGACATTTTCAAGAAATACTTCTATAGACATTCATTGGCAGCCCATTGAATCTTCCATAAAATATTTTCAACCAGTAGGGTGTACTTTAGTTTGGAGTTAATAATTGTCTTGCTTTCATTTCCATAGTTGTCTGTGTACTTACTGGTGAATAAACCTAGCTTCTCTGCAGACTTGGGTAAATTTCCTTGAGCTTACCCCGGTCTTGACTGCCTACCTTTACAGCCTCTTGCACGGCTGTCCTCTGGTCTCTGTTTATCATCATCCTGGGCCTTCATGTCATCTCTGGGGGTGCATCTGCTGTTTCTTGGATAGCACGTCTTTTCTCTCTTGGTTTACACTCTCATTTTAATTGTGTATATTCTCTAGTAGTTTCAAGAGGAAAGATATGGAGAAGGAAAAATTTTTGAGTCCGAGGATATCTTTATTCTTCCCTGACACTGATAGTTTGGCAGCATATAGAAATGTACTTTGGAAATCATTTCATCCAGAATGTTGAAACTAATGCCCGGTTGTATTCTAGTCATCAGTATTGCTATTGAGAAGTTCAAAGTCATTCTGATTACTTATCTTATGTATGTAATTTTGCTTTTCTTTGGAAGCTTGTAGTATCTATTCTTTGTCCCAGTGTTTATCCAGCACTTGAGTGAGTGAGACTGTTTTAGTTTTGTTGTGCTGTATACTTGAAGGGCCTTTTGGTCTGAAACCTTATGTTCAGATCTGGGCAAATTTCTTTAAAAATATAACTTATTAAAATGTTGGATCACTTGCATGGTTTTCAGATTTTCTTAATTTTTCTTTCTCTACATAATTTTGCTATATTTTTTGGGAGATTTTCTCAAATTTAATTTCCATTATGTATGTATTTGATGCTTTGTCCTTTTTTGTGTCTAGTTTCTAAAACCTCTGTATGTTCCCTTTTTCTAGTGTTCTTTTTTTTTTTTTAAGAACTTTCTTAAGATATAATTCACATGCCATGATTTTGCCCCTTTTAAAGAATAAAATTTGGTGGTTTTTAGTATATTCCTAAAACTGTGCAGTTATTACCACTATCTTGGTTTAGGGCATTTTCAAAAGAAAATGAAATCCTGTGCCTATTAGCTGACGCCTCCATTTGTCCCTCTCCCCAGTCCCTAGCAACCACTCAGCTATGAGTTTGCTTATTCTGGCCATTTCATATAAACAGAATGAGACAAAGGACATTTTATGGCTGGCTTTTCATGTAGTATGAATCACAACTTCATTCCTTTTGTTGCTGAATAATATATATTATAAGAAAATACAACTTTTTGCTTGTTTATCATTTGATGGCTATTTCAGTTTTTCCACTTTTTGGCTATTAGGAATATATAATGCTGCTGTGAACCTTTGTGTACAGATTTCTGTATTGGCATGTATTCTCTTGGGTGTACATACCTAGAAGTGAAATTGCTAGATCATATGGTAAGTGTATGTTTAACATTTTGAGGAACTGTTTTCCAAAGCATCTGTGCCACATTACAATCCCACCATCCATGTATGAGAGTTCTAATTTCCCCATATCCTTGACAACAGTTGTTATTTGCTTAATTTTAGCCAGCTTAATGAGTGTGAAATGGTATCTCAATGTGTTTTTGAGTTGCAATCCCTGATAACTAATGATGTTGAGCATTTTCTCATGTGCTTATTGCATATCTTCTTTGGAGACTAGACATTTCTTTTATGCATTTTCTAATGGGATTGTTTGTCTTTTTATTCAATTGTGAGTATTTTTATATATTCTAGGTTTTAGTGTCTTATCAGATAAATGATTTGTGAATATTTTTCCCAATCTGGGAGTTTCTTTTCACATTCTTCCTGATGTCTTTTGAGGCACAGAGGTTTTTAATTTTTTACCTTTTTTCCTTTTCTTTGCTTTTCATTTTGGTGTCAAATCTGAAAAAAAAATTGCCTAATCGAAGTTGTTCACAAGGATTTACCTTGAGTTTTCTTCTAAGAATTTTATAGTTTCAGCTCTTCCATTTCCATCTGTGATCCATTTTGCATTAGTATGGTATGAGGTAGGGCCCAGCGTCATTCTTCATCACGCAGTTGTCTCAGCACTATTTTTTTTTTTAGACTATTCTCTCATTTTTGAATTGTCGTGGCAACCTTGTTGAAAATCATCTGACCATAAACATGAGGATTTCCTTCTGGATTTTAATTTTCGTTTTGTTTTATTTATTTTCTCCCCACCCCCTTGTGGTTTTTCACTTGCTGTGTCTGTTCGTCTGCCTTGCTTCTTTAGGAGGCACCGAGAGCCAAACCTGGGACCTCTGGTGTGGGAAGGAGGTGCCTGATCACTTGAGCCACCTGTTCCCTGCTTTTGTTGTAGCTCTCATTTTGTTTTTCCTCCCCATGTCTCTTGTTGTGTCATCTTGTTGAATCAGGTCTTCGTGCCTGCCCCTTTTGTCAGCTTGCTGTCTTCTTTAGGAGGCACTGGGAACCTCTGCTCCCTGCTTTGTGTCTCTCATTATGTTTTTTTTTCTTTGAGTCTCTTGGTGTGTTACTTGCTGCACCTACCCTTTTTGCCAGCTTGCTGTCTTCTTTAGGAGGCACTGGGATCTGAACCAGCAACCTCCCATGTGGTAGGCAGGAGCCCAGTTGCCTGAGACATATCCACTTCCCTCATTTCTGTTTTATTGATCTGTATGTATGTCCTGCTAGTACCACACTGTCTTGATTAATGTAGCTTTGTAGTAAGTTTTGGAACCCAACTTCATTTTTCATTTTCAAGACTGTTTTGGCTATTCTTTTAAAAATATTTTTATATGTTCTCCCCTTTAAACTTTATTTTGAAATAATTCAAAAGTTACAAAACTCATACAGAAGCCTCTAACATACCCCTTTCCTCATCCCAAGTTACCCACATCCACCAATTTTAACATTTTGGTTCTGTATTAGTCTGCCAAAAGGGTGCTGATGCAAAGTACAGAAATCTGTTGGCTTTTGTAAGAGGTATTTATTTGGGGTAAAAGCTTTCAGTTACAAGTTACTTCTTGAGTGTGTGTCCATTTATACCAGCCCACCAAAGGGGCAGGGATTCAACCTGAGTTATGCTTTACTAACGCATAGTCCAGTCAGAAGCCCTAAATTGATCTTATCAGGTATACTTCATCAGAGGCCCCTCACTGAATTTAATACATTTTATAGGGTATCACACCCAGAGGAATAGATTGATTTATGGAAGATAGTCTTTCTCTTTTCTCTTTTTGGGATTCATAAATAATCTCAACCTACCACAGGCCCCTTGCATTTTCATGTGGCATTAGGATGAACTTGTCAATTTCTACAAAAAGTAGCTGGGATTTTGGTAGGGATTAATTTTTTAAAAATTAAGGATAAGGAGGTATTGGGAATTGAACCCAGGACCATGTACATGTGAAGCTGGCACTTAGCCTGTGAGCTTCACCCACTCTGCTGGTAGGGATTACTTTGAATCTGTAGATCAGTTGAGGATATATTACCATGTAAACGACATTGTCTTCTGATTCATGAGCATGTTTTGTCTCTCTCCTTGTTTAGGCCTTCTTTAATTTCTTTAAACAATGGTTTGTAGTTTTCACTGCACAGGTGTTGGACATCTTTTGTTAAATTTAGTCCTGTGTCTTATTCATTGCATACTATTGTAAGTAAACGTTTTTCCTTATTTTCGATTTCAGATGGCTCTTTGCTAATTGTTTTAGTCTGCCATATCTGCCGTGACAAATACCAACCACACAACGTGTAGGCTTAAACAAGGGAATTTATGGGCTCACGGTTTAGAGGCCAGTCTGTTGGAGATTGTAGCCTTCTGGTGTTGCCTTGCTGAATTCTTGGTGGTGTTTCTTTTCTTTTCTTTATTTTTTTTCATTAAAAAAAAAATTAAGTTAAATTTAATTATTTTCTTGTCTCGGTGTTCCTTGACTTGTATTTCTTGCACCATCATACGGTGATGTCCTTGGTCTCCTCCTGGGGTTTTCTTTCTTTCCAAGGCCTCCAGTAGTAAGAACTGAGACCCCCCTGGCTCAGCTTGGCCACATTTAGCAGTAACATCTCCTAAAGGTTCTCCGCACGAATGGGTCCATACCCACGGGAGTGGGGATTAAGACGGAGAGCAAGGCCTTTGTTGGGGTTCACGAGTCAGTCTACTGCGCTGATGTACAGAAGCCCAGTTGGTCTTTTATATGCATCTTGAATCCTGCGTTTTTGCTGCATCTCCTCTCCATCACCTACACACACTTCGCGCTCTTTTTAAGTGTTCTACATTTGTTACAGTTGAGGAACCAATATTACCGACTGAAGTCTGTAGTTTACATTAGTTTTCACTTTTTGTGTTATATAGTTCTCTGGGTCTTGACAAATGTATTCTATGTATCTCACCCTTATAGTAGCATTCAAAATCATTTCTCTGCTCCAGATAACCCCTGAGCATCACTGTTCATCCTTCCCTCTCTTCCCCCACTGATATATTTTTACTATCTTTATAGTTTTACTTTTTCCACAGTTAGATAGTTGGAGTATATACTCTGTAGCCTTTTCAGACTAGCTTCTTTCAATTAGCAATATGCATTTAAAGTTCCTCTTTTTTACTCCATTATATGACTATACTACAGTTTGTTTATCCTTATACCTATAGAAAGATACCTTGGTTGACTTGAATTTTTGGTAATTATAAATACAGCTGCTTTTAATATTTATGTGCAGATTTTCAAGTGAATATAAGCTTTCTACTCATTTGGGTAAATACCTAGGAGCATGTTTGCTGGATTGTGTGTATGGTTAAGCCTATGTTTAGCTTTGTAATAAAGCACAAGTCTGTCTTCCAAAGTGGCTATTCCATTGCTATTCCATTTTGCATTCTTACCGGCAATGAATGATAGAGTTGTTGTTGCTCTATATTCTAAACATTTGGTATTGTCAGTGTTTTGGGTTTTACCCATTGCAATGTGTGGGTAGTGGTATCGCTGTTGCTTTAATTTGCAATTCTGTAATGACATAGGTTGGGCATTTTTTCATTTACTTATTTGCTATCTGTGTATCTTCTTTTGTGAGAGATCTGTTCAGCTCTTTTGCCCATTTTGTAATTGAGTTGTTTCTTACTATTGAGTTTTAAGAGTTCTTTATATATTTTAGATAAAAGTCCTTGATGAGAAATGTGGTTTGCAAATATTTTCTCCTTTTCCTTGCCTTGTCTTTCACAGATCAGGCATTTTTAATTTGAATGAAATCCAGCTTAATACATTTTTCCTTTCAGGCATCATACTTTTAGTAAAAAGTCATTGCTAACCCTAAGGAACATAGATTTTCTCCTGTGATCTAGCAGGTTTATAGTTTTCTGTTTAACATTTAATTCTTTGATCCGTCATTGATTATTTTTTATATGCTGAATCAACCTTGTTTTCCTGGGATAAGTCCCCATTGCTCATAATGTATAATCCTTTTTATACATTGCTAGATTCAACTTACTACCATTTTGCTTAGGAGTTTGCACTTTTATTCATAAGGAATATTGGTCTGTGCTTTCCTGTATTGTGTTATCTTTTTCTGGTTTTGGTGTTACTATAACATTAGTTTCATAGAATGAGTTGGGAAGTGTTATCTCTTCTATGAAAAAAAAATTGGGAAAGATTGATATTAAATGCATCTCTGACAGAGCTGGAGCAGTTAAAGTCTTCTGCTGTTTCCACTGTAGATGCAAGAAAAAGAAGGTCCTTGCGCTTTCTGTCTGTCTGATGTGGCAACCAAGATTGAATGGGGAAATACAGGAACTTCTAATTTGTTGGCATACAGTTTTTCATAGTATTCTGTTGTAATCCTTTTTACTTATTATTATATTTTTAAAGATGTATCTCCCACCCCTATTGCTTTGCACTCACTGTCTGCACTCTGTCTGTTTGTCGTGTGCTTGTCTTCTTTTTAAGAGGCACTGGGAACCGAGCCCAGGACCTCCCATATGGGAGGGAGGCACCCAATCGCTTGAGCCACCTCTGCTCCCTGCTTGTTGTGTCTCTCATTGTGTTTCCTTGTTGTGTCACTTCCTTGCGTCAGCTCACTGCACCAGCCTGTTGCATCAGCTCACTGTCTTGCTCATTTTCTTTAGGAGGCATTAGGAACCAAACCTGGGACCTCCCCTATGGTGATGGGCACCCAACCACTTGAGCCACATCTGCTTTTTATTTTTGTGAGGTCCATAGTAATGTCCCCTCTTTGATTTTTGATGCCAGTAATTTGAGTCTTTTCTCATTCTTCTGGTAAGTGTAACTAAGGGCTTGTCAATTTTGTTGATCCCTTCAAAAAGTTTTCAGTTTTCTTGCTTTTCTCTATTGTTTTTCTATTCTCTATTTCATGTATTTCTGCTTTAATTTTTATTTCCTTTTGTTTGGTTTAGTTTTCTTTCTCCAGTTTCTTAGGTTGAGTATTAGGTTATTGATTTGAGATACTTATGTTTGAACCTAGACCTTCCTTTATAGCTGTGAATTTCCCTCTAAGAAATGCTTTAGCTGCTCCCTTAAGTTTTGGTATGTTGTGTTTTGTTTAATTTATACACATTTGTGACTTTTTTTTTTTAGGAGGTACTGGGGATTAAACCCAGGACCTTGTACATTGGAGGTAGGTGCTCAGCCACTGAGCTCTGTCTGCTCCCCAGTGAGAACTGGTTTTTTAATTTGTTAGTTTTGTTTTTAGGAGGTACTAGGGATCGAACCTGGGGCTTTGTACATGGCAAGCAGGCGCTCAACCACTTGAGCTACATCTGCTCTCCTTCCCATTTCTTACTGTTATTTGTTTCTAGTTTCATTCCATATTGATCTTTTCTTTCTATGATTTAAAGTTTTTAAAACTGTTGAATTATCTATTTCTCCCTTTAATTCTATCACTTTTTGTGTATTTTGGGGCTCTGTTCTTATGTACATATATATTTATAGTTGTTATATTTTCCTGATGTATTAACCATCACTTTTTAACATTATAAAATGTTTTTCTTCTTTCCTAATAACAATTTTTTTCTTAAGGCCTGTTTTGTCTGATCTTAGTATAGCCATTCCAGCTCCCTGTTGAGCACTGTTTGCATGGTATATCTTTTTCCATCTGTTTTCTTTTTTTAATAAAATCTTATGGAAGTATATCATTCTTACATGAACATACGTAATAAATATATAATAAAACTTGTGACTTTACAAAACAAACACGTATCATAGAAAGCTCCTGTACTTCACCCCATCACCAACACTTTACATTGTTGTGAAGCAATTGTTACAAACTAAGAAAGAGAATAGTCAAAATATTGCTTCTAAGGATAGCAGTTATAACTAACTGCTATTTCTGGCTGTTCTTGCACAGTTCTTTATTTATTAAGCAGTTTTATTGAGCTGTATTCACATACCATATGGTCTATCCAAAATGTATGATCACTGGCTTTTAATATAATCACAATGGTGTACATTCTTTAGCACAGAAAATTTTAAAACAATTTTATTTAGTGGGTCACAAAAGATATTTTAATGAAGCAGAATGGAAAAGAACGTTTGTTATATTTTCCATTATTACGTAATAAGTATTGTACTTTACCTTGTGACACGCATGTATAGTATTTTCCTAAAAACAAACAAACTGGAAACAAGATAGAAACACTCAAAATTCATGACATTTTCACACAGCGGAATATAATAAGGCAGTGAATGTGAATGAACTAAAGCTACTGCATCTGCATGGATCTCAAAATAATATTAAGTGAAAAAAGAAAGTCTGGGAAATAATAAGATATATGAAGTTCAAAGACAAGAACAACTAAATAATAATTCTTTAGAG
This sequence comes from Dasypus novemcinctus, assembly GCF_030445035.2. Classification (NCBI taxonomy): domain Eukaryota; kingdom Metazoa; phylum Chordata; class Mammalia; order Cingulata; family Dasypodidae; genus Dasypus; species Dasypus novemcinctus. The sequence continues at coordinate 127,588,475 of NC_080679.1, read as the reverse complement.
ATACTTATGTAAGTGGTCAAACTATAAAGAAAATTAAGAGAATGATAAAATTAAAAAAAGAAATTAGGATGGTGGTTACTCTTTGGAGTTGGAAGGTGATGTGATACCATATACACAGAACTTCTGGAGTTTAGTGATATTTCTTTTTCTTAAGCTGGACAGTGAATGTTTTATTTTATGTCAAATATATAGAGAGAGTATTTGGAAAAAATACCTTGTAGTGAAGGAAGAGAAAAGCTTTGTCACTAGAATTAGTTCAGCAGCAGCAGCACTGCCCTTGCTTGTCTCCACGTCTCAAGGGCTCCGTGGGGCCTGAGCTTGGTCCTAACTTTGTTCTGCACTAAAAGGAGACTCCATGTCTTGGGGCAAGGAAACCGTCAAGACTGTTCTGGCAGTTTCTGGCCCTGCGGGAAAGCAGGAATGCTTTCAAGGCTCGAGGGTCAGAGCGGAAGGAGAAAGACACCAGCTTGAAGACGGTGTCATTGGTTAGCCTGGAGACTTTCTGGCATCACAAGGAGAATCAAACTTGAAACAAACTGAAACAAACCAAACCTGTGAAAACAAGTTAGCATTGCAGACAGGCTGTCCAGAGGGGCTGAGGTGAGTGTTTCTGCAGGGGAAGGTAGAGTAGCCCTTTTCCTCCATTGGGAGCATAAGATAAAGACAAAAATGGAGCGGAGACTGAAGGGAGAAATGTACAACTCTGGCTCCACCACTCGTGTTGTTCACCATCAGTTTATACTCGAGATGGATCGTATGGTTCATGAATACAGTTCAGTAAAATTGATTTAAAAAAAGAACAAGATCTTACTCACCAAAAGAATGGACTTAAAATGGGTCCACACCCAGAGGAATGGGGGGTGGGGGTGCAGTAGAGATTTTAAAAGCCTCTCTGTGGCTGATTACAGTCCCCTTTTCTTAGTTTTAGGTTAACTGCAGAACATAGAAATTAGCCACTATTTTTACCCCCAAACAAGGCAGTAATAAGCTTTATAATAAATTCATTTATATTTTATCTGTTAAGGTATTTAAAGTGTTTTAAAGAGTAAGTTATATTAAAATGTAAATTTTAACTCATGTTTCATATTTCAACATCACTTTTCAATAGGCAATTATGTACATGACCATTAAACAGACCAAAAAACAGCTTAGAAGTAAGACATAAAAAAGTTACAGGTAAGACTTTTTCCTTTAAAGCCAGTGGTAACAAATGGCAGTTGATTATCCACATAGTCTTTGGTACTATCCAAATGCTTGAATTCTAAGATTTGTTTTTGGCTATCCTTTCAAACAGATCCCCTATGCCTCAGTTTTCTTTCTGTAAACCCACTCATTCATTCATTCAAAGAGCACACTGAGTGCTCTTTCAACGCCTACTTTTGTAGGTGTTGTGGATACGGAGGGAAGTAAACAACACAGCCTGGGTTCCCACTGTCTTTGGGCGTATGACCTCTTCTAACCATAGCCTGCACACATCTGCAGGGCCCAGTGCTCAGGGCAGCAAACTCTCCAGGTGAAATTCAGGATTTAAGTCAGAGATGCAGGTCCCCGTAATTGCCTTCAGATCACTGACAGTTTGATACTGCTATCAACATTCACAGATTTTTTTCTACTGTGGAACAAAAAAAGGTCTAGGAAGAACTATTCATCTTATCTCTGAACAGAATGTTAGGTCAGGTTTTAAAAAACATAGGAACAGGGAGTGGATTTGGCTCAACTGATAGGGCGTCCACCTACCACATGGGAGGCTCACGGTTCAAACCCAGCGCCTCCTTACCCATGTGGTGAAGCTGCCCACGGGCAGTGCTGATGCGCACAAGGAGTGCCGTGCCACGCAGGGGTGTCCCACATAGGGGACCCCCACGTGCAAGGAGTGAGCTCCGTAAGGAGAGCCACCCAGCTCGAAAGAAAGTGTGGCCTGCTCAGGAGTGGCGCCATACACATGGAGACTGGCTCAGCAAGATGATGCAACAAAAAGAAACACAGATTCCTGGTGCCGCTGACAAGAATACAAGCAGACAGAAGAACACACCACGAATGGATGCAGAGAGCAGACAATTTAGGGACGGCGGAAGGAGAGAAATAAATAAAAAATAAAATCTTTAAAAAAACAACATAGGAAGGGATAACCATTTAACAAGCTTGGAAAATTAAAAAAAAATTTTTTTCTAATATGCAATAGAGAAAATAACTCTGAACACATGAACATGTTTTCTCCTTGTCTATCTGAGTTTCTCAGGGTCTCTTTTCTCTTTGGTTCCCCTGGTTCCCTTGTATTTGTTTTCAGAACTTTTGTTCTTTCTTTGCTCTCTTCCTCCACTTTTGCAGTGCACAGCTTTGACATGGTCTGGAATGTGGCCCTGACCCTTCAGGAAGTGATGGCAGTGCAGGGTCATTAACCTGAGGCTTCTCATTTTGCTGGAAAAAGAATTTGGCTTCTCTGGGTGCAGCACCCACTTCTTTTGTCACCCTGACTTCTTCACCAGCAAAATCAACCACCTCAATGGTTTTAACATTTTCTGTTTCTTTAGGCTTCTCTAGCTCTTTTGTTCTGACCAAGAATTGACTTGAACTTATCTCTTCAGTCTCTTCTCTCTTAACTTGTGTACTCAGAGACACTTTCAATTTTGGTCCCACATCATTGAGGAAGCTGGCCCAGAGTTTATCCTCCTCCTTTTTTCTTGCATCTTCTGACCCAAAGCCTTCTTCTGTGTCTTCCTCCTCACTGCTTCTTCCTCCAGATTCTTCATTGGCATCTTCCTCTTCCTTATTGTCTGATGCAAGGGTTATAAGGGGTCCTTGAGCTTGAATTGAAATTCAAAAAAATTATTCTTGTGGGGACGTGTTGGTGCAGGTGTGGTGTATTTATTAACTAATACGCAGTCTAGTGCGGACTTAGTAAGGGGTCCTTAGTTTTCACCTGACTGGCAAAAGGGGCGTGGTCTAAGGTTAAGAACCCCTGGTCTAATGAGAGGGCACCTTGCTCTCTCTTCCTGGATGGAATGCTCTGAGACTTTCTTTTTTCTCCTTTGGTTTTCTGTGTCTGTTCTTCACCATCTACTTTATCTTCCTTCATGAATTCATTTACATTATCTTCACCATACTGTCCACCTGAAGGCACATAGTCCTCATCCGCCTCTGAGGTGGAGAAGTCTTTGGAGTCGAAGTCCTCCATCTTGCTGCCATCCAACTCACCAGACTGCAGTACCTTCTCCAATCTTTTTTTTTTTTTAAAGACTTATTTATTCCCTCATGTGCATTTGCTGTGTCTGTCTATTGTGTGCTGGTCTCCTCTTTAGGAGGCACCAGGAACTGAACCTGGGACCACCCATGTGGGAGGGAGGCGCCTAATCACTTGCGCCATCTGTGCTCCCTGCTTTTTTGTGTGTCTCATTATGTTTTCCTCCTTGTGTCTCTTGTTGTATCTTGTTGCATCAGCTCTCTGTGCCAGCCTGTTGTGTCACATTGCTGTCTTGTTTGTACTCTTTAGGAGGCAATGGAAACCAAACCCGGGATCTCCCATGTGGTAGATGGGAACTCATTCGCTTGAGTCACATCCACTTCCCCCAATATATTTTTTATTTTTGTTTTTTCAGGTACCAGGGCTGGGGATTTTAACCTGGCACTATGTGGGAAGCTGGCACTCAACTACTGAGGCACATCGGCTGCCCCCAATATATTTTAAAAACTTTTCTCACCCCTGCATAATTATTTCTTCCCAAGTTTTTTGTTTGTTTTGTTTTGACTTTTGTGTGTATATGGCTGTGTATATATGTATGTGTTTGTTCATTATGGTCTCATTTTTCATTTTAGAAGCTGTGCTCATATCTCTGGTAATCCTTGATTGCCTGCTCATATTTAAGAGCAGAGGACTTAAAAAGCTGTTTAGAAGATTTGAGTATATGTGGGTGGAACTTGTTGACTGTGAAGTTACCAGTACCTCTAGGAAATTAAAGTTTATAACATTTTCTAAGAAAGAATTAGTTAAATGTAAGTTATAGTAAAATAAACGTTTAGAACAAGGAGTTAAGTATAAAACTTTAAATTCAGAAAAACCAGGGGGCAAAAAGATAAACTGAGGGGGGGAGACTTTCAGGAACACAGCATATTAGAAAGTCATGGGACTTTCTTGTCTCCCACAAAAATAGCTAGAGGACAGAAGTGGCCTACAAAATTTTTTCTAGGGTTTAGGACACCAGGGGGAGGCTGGACACTGCCAAGAGGAGAGAAGGGCACAGGGGAAGAATTCGCGATGGTGAAATTGTGAGTTAAAAACTGCATCTGCAACTGCCGGCATCCTCCCTGGCTTAGACACACTGTTGAATTCTTAGGCCTTGTGGCCAGGGCTCTAGACAAAGGGATCCACCTTCCCAGGAAAGGGGAGAAGGGGGGGAAAGCCTAAGGCTGACTCCGCTTTGATCCACAAATTTGGCCTGCTGTGTCCCAGGAGCCCTTCTGGGCAGGGGTACTGTGCCACTGTTTACCTTGGAGCCAGCTCGAGACTAAGGAGATCCAACCCTCTCAACCTCCTTGTCTACTGACGGGAGCTGGTTGTAGAGGGCGCAGAGGAGAGAGGAATTGTTTCCTACTGGCAAAAAAAGAGGGGACTGCCAGCAAAGGTTGGAGAACTGCCTGAGAAAAATTTGAATTACGAATCTTTTAGTCTTCAGACAGGAGGTGCTATCACAGTCATCCAGTCTGTGTTGCAGCAAATACAGTCTGACCAGGCATTGAACTGAGAGCTGCCACAGAGTGCCATCTGCTGGCAGACCAAGGAGGTACATGTGAGAAAAATAAAAATAAGGAAGAGGGACATTTAAAACTTTAAATTTAAAATTTAATATAAAAGCGGAGACACTATAATTTTAACATTGTCAAGTAGCAGTTGTCTGAGAAATGGTATTTTAAAGACAGTTGAACAGAGCAAAGTGAAGGATTACTCTGTTAGGATATCCTCTGTGAATAAAATTCAGGTTGTATCAATTTTAATTACATTGGAAGTTTGGTGCCAGACTGAATGAACACTGGTCAAAGCCGATATATTTTTCCTTTAATGTTTAGAAATGCTGAACATTTTTTTCCTTCAGACTAAAAGAAAATCTCTATAACAGAGCATCAATAGCTTAACCCTGGGTATTTTGAGTGCAGTTTGGTTTAGGCCACCAGTATCTCCTATATAATTTCAGCTAATGCAAATAAACTGGTATTGCTGCTAAGGATTTGAAGCTTAGGTGAGATGTGAATTTGCAACAATTTACCTCTGATGTGACAGTGCACATCCCTCCAGGGTTCACCCCCCACTCTAATGTCACCAGAGTCTCTAAAAGGGAGCTGGAGACCAATTCTTATTTCTCCAGTAAGACTGCTAGTTTTCAATTCCTTAACGTAGGAAACGAACAAGGTTTTATTCTATCAAATGCTTGTATAATTTCAACAGGAAAAATGTCAACATACATTTGTTAAGGTCTCTTTAAAATCTGTGAGATGGGTCACAAAAGATTGAGAGTCAAGACAGGCAAGTGACAGGAACCAGTGCTCCAACAACCATATGTGCATTCCCACAGTGCACTTTGTACGGAAGGAACAAATGCACTAAGTTGTTACCATGAATAAGGTGATTGCTAAGATAGAATCAGAACCCACATTAAGTGATTTAGCTGATTGGGGCAAGGAATGCACAAGGAAGTTACCACTCGTCCAAATCAAATGCCCTGGATGGGCTGCGGCAGGCCCTGGTCACCTCACCCAGTGACTATCATCATCGATTTCTTGGGAATCTGGCTATATTCAATGTGAAGTTAAAATATCCCAAGTCTCACACCAAATATAGGCTCTGACTAAGAAGTACGCTTTTCGCTTTTTTTAAAAAAATAAGACATTAAAAAAAAATCGTTTGAGACATAGTAATACTTATTTTGACAAGATAGCAACCAAAATCTGAAAAGCACAATTTGTATGTCCAAATGTACAAGGCATTAAAGAACAAATTATAATACCAGAGGAAAAACACAGTGAACAAGCAAAAGATGCAGTATGTCTAAACATCTTGAAATTATAATCTAAATCATAAAGGTAAAAACTGAAACATTTTGCTAGGTTTTTGCTAGGGATTAGTGCACTTTTTCCTGCTTCCCCCAAGCAGAATCACAGAGCTTGCTATGTAGTCATACACCCAAGTTTGAGTTCCCTCTCAATACAAAGCTACTGCTACATACACACAAAATGCTTATTTGTTAATATAATACCATCCCTGGCTCTTCCAATGTGCAATGCACATGATTTCCAAGACTATAGTTTGGGGCAAGTGTACGCAAAGTGAAAATGAAAACAAAAGAAAAAACATTCAAGTTTCAAAACCTTCTCTTAAAGTCATTAATAGGATACTCAGGTCATTTTTACTTGTCAGTTAAGATCAAATGTTGCACTTTCATTTGATTATCAGTACACCCTGGTGTGTTCAGAATGTACATTACCATATTGCCAATTTAAGGACTGGAGAGAAAACTTTAAAACAAACTATATTAATTACAAATACCTTATGTCTGTATTCTACTGAAGGACTTTTTACAGTTTCAGCATCTAACAATATTATATCTACTAGGGTCCAAGAACCCTATCAGATTAAACGTGATCACATTTATACCGTTATAAAAAATAAAGATTTCTTTTTGGTCATTCTTCAGATTTTTGGCTCTGAATGACTTAAGCTGAAATAATTGACTTCTTTTTAATCTATTGCATGAGAATTCTTTAGCCAGTAAAATTGTCCTGCAAACATGAAAGTAAGTTTAAAATACTCACAAACAGAAAGTAGGAGAGTTTGTGAAAAAGAATCCACTTTTGCAAGACGTATTAAAGGAAACCCTACAACCTGAAAGAAAAAGACAGGAAGGAGGCTTGGGAGAGAGTATAGAAGACAAGAATATCACAAAGGATAACCAAAAGAGTAAAAGACAGATGATAATAAGGTATGACTTATTAAAACCCAAGAATAAAAAGGTAGAAGTAAATATGGCATTTACAGTAATAAAATTGAATGTGAATGGATTAAATGCCCAGTCAAAAGATATAGACTGGCAGAATGGATTAAAAAACATGAGCTATCCATATGCTGCCTACAAGAGACTTCCCCTTAGACCTAGTGTACAAACCTGCTGAAAGTGAAATGTTAAAAAAGATACTCTACATATAGTAACCAAAATGCAGGGTAACTATGCTAATGTCAGACAAAACAAACTTTAAATGCAAAAAAGTTATGAGAAACAGAAGGCCTTTATATATTAATAAAAGGGGCAGTCCACCAGAAGAAATACCAGTCATAAATATCTATGCACCTAACCATGGTGCCCCAAAATACATGAGACAAACTGGCAAAACAGAAGGAAGAAATTTACATCTCTACAATAATAGCTGGTGACTTCAGCACACCACTCACATCATTATATAGAACAACTAGACAGAAGAAACAAAGAACTTGAACAATATCATAAACGAGCTAGAACTAACAGACATATACTGAACATTGCTCCCAAACTCAGCAGGTTATACATTTTTCTCATGTGCTCATGGGTCTTTCTCCAGGATTGACAAGGCAGGTCTCAATAAATATAAAAAGTTTGAAATTATACAGAGCACCCTCTCAGATTATAATGGAATGAAAGTGGAAATCATACTGGACAGGAAATAGGTAAACTGTCAAATGTGTGGCAGTGAACAACACACTCCTAAACAATCGATGTGTCAAAGTATAAATTGTAAGTGAAATTAGTAAATATATTGAGACTAATGAAAACGAGAGCACAATTTATCAAAACAATGCTGAGGGAAATTAACAGCCCTAAAATTCTATCCTAAAAAAAGAAGAAAGTGTGAAATCAAGATGTAATTAGCTTTTTGCTGCCTGACTGCCGCCATCAAAGATCGCATGCGTGCTCCTGGGAAGGGCCTGTCCCAGTCGGCCTTGCCCTGTTGCCGCAGCGTCCCCACCTGGCTGAAACTGACATCTGATGACGGGAAGGAGCAAATCTACAAACTGGCCAAGATGACCTGACTCCTTCACAAATCAGTGTGATCCTGAGAGACTCACATGGCGTTGCACAAGTATATTTTGTGACAGGCAATAAAATCTTGAGAATTCTTAAGTCCAAAGGACTTGCTCCTGATCTTCCTGAGGATCTTTACCATTTAATTAAGAAAGCTGTTGCTGTTAGAAAGCATCTTGAGAGGAATAGAAAGGATAAGGATGCTAAATTCCGTCTGATTCTAATTGAGAGCTGAATTCACCGATGGGCTTGATATTACAAGACAAAGCGAGTTCTCCCCCCCAATTGGAAATACGAGTCATCCACAGCGTCTGCCCTGGTTGCCTAAGTTTTTGTGTTTGTACTTAGAAAATAAAGTCATTGCTTAACTAAAAAAAAAAGATCTAATTAAACAACTGGAGAAAAAGGAACAGCACACCTTCCCTAAGCAAGGAGAAGGAAAGATATAATAAAGATTAGAGCAGGAATAAATGACATTTGGAACAAAAACACAATAGAGAAAATCAAAACCAAAGCTGGTTCTTAGAGAAGATCAATAAAATTGACAAACCTCTAGCTAGGCTATCAAAGAAAGAAGACACAAATAAAATCAGAAATGAAAGGGGGGAACTCAACAAATCAATCACATTTAAAGAGATTGAAATTGGTCATCAAAAAATGTTCCAACAGAGAAAAGCCCAGGACCAGTTGGCTTCACAGGTGAATTCTGCCAAGTGTTTGATCAAGAATTAACACCAATCCTGTTTAAAACTCTTGCAAAAAACTGAAAAGGAGGAATACTCATGCAATGTATTTTATGAAGCCAACATCACACTAATACCACAGCTAGATAAAGACACTACAAAGAGAAAATTACAGACCAAACTCTCTAACAAACAAAGATGCAGAAATTCTCAACAAAATACTTGCAGATCAAATCCAACAGCACATCAAAAGACTGATATACCATGACCAAGTAGGATTTATTCCTGGTATGGAAGGGTTGTTCAGTATAAGAAATTCAGTTACTGGGAAACGGACTTGACCCACTGGTTAGGGCGTCCGTCTACCACATGGGAGGTCCGCGGTTCAAACCCTGGGCCTCCTTGACCCGTGTGGAGCTGGCCCACGCGCAGTGCTGATGCGCGCAAGGCGTGCCCTGCCACGCAGGGGTGTCCCCTGCTTAGGGGTGTCCCCCGCATAGGGGAGTCCCATGCGCAAGGAGTGCGCCCGTAAGGAGAGCCACCCAGCGCGAAAGAAAGTGCAGCCTGCCCAGGAATGGCACCACCCACACTTCCCGTGCCGCTGACGACAACGGAAGTGGACAAAGAAACAAGACGCAGTAAATAGACACAGAGAACAGACAACCGGGGGGGGGGGGGAATTAAAAATAAATAAATAAATCTTTAAAAAAAAATTCAGTTACCATAATACAGCACATTGAGAAATTGAAAGAAAGAAAAAAAACCCACATCACCTCGATCAGTAAAGAAATTGCATTCAACAAAATCTAGCATCCTTTCTTGGTAAAAACACTTCAAAATATAGGAATAGAAGGAAACTTCTTCGATATGATAAAGGGTGTATATGAAAAACCCACAGCCAACATTGGACTCAATGGGGAAAGGTTGAAGGCTTTCCCTCTAAAATCGGGAAGAAATGAGGATGCCCACTCTAACCATTGTTTTTCAGTATTGTGCTAGATGCAGTTAACTAGCTAGAGCAATTAGAGAAGAAAAAGAGACATCCAAATAGGAAAAGAGGAAGTAACAGTCTCACTATTCGTGGATGACATCCTATATTTAGAAAATTCTGAATGTCTGCAACAAAGCTACTTGCGGTAATAAATGAGTTCAGCAAAGTGGCAGGATGTGAGATCAACACGCAAAACTCAGTAATATTTCTGTACACCAGTATTGAACAATCTGAAGGGGAAATTGGGGAAAAAATTCCATTTATGATAGCAACCAAAAGACTCAAATATGTAGGAATCCATTTAACCAAAGTAGTACAGGACCTATATTTAGAAAACCACAAAACAGTGCTCAAAGACATCAGTGAAGACCTAAACTAGTGGAAAGACATTCCATGTTCATGTATTGGAAGACTATTGTGAAGATGTCAATCCTACCCAAACTGATTTATAGATTCAATGCTCTACCAGTCAAAATTTCAGCAGCCTACTTTACAGACATATAAAAGGCAATGATTAAATTCATTCAGAAGCGAAAGTGCACCTGAATAGCCAAAAGTGTTCTAAAAAAGAGAGACTTGGGAGGATTTTACTGCTTGACCTTGAAACATATTATGAGGCTACCGTGGTCAAAACAGCATGGTATTGGCGTAAAGATAGACAAATGGATCAGCGGAGTAGAATTGAGAGTACAAGAAACAAACTCTCACCTCTATGGCCAACTGGTTTTTGACAAATCTACCAAAGCCATAAATGGAACAGAACAGTCTTTTTAAATGGTGTTGGGAGATCTGGATGTCCAGAATAAAAGACAACCCCTATCTCACTCCCTATACAAGAATCAACTCAAAGTGGATCAAAAACTTAAATATAAATGCCAGCTTCATAAAAATAGTTGTTGAAAATGTAGAGAAACATCATAAAGATCTTGTTGGTGGTAGTTTCTTGGACCTTACTCCCAAAGCATTAGCAACAAAAGAAAAAGATAAATGGGACCTCCTCAAAATTCAACAGTTTTGCACCTCACAGGACTTTGTCAAAAAAGGGTGAAAAGGCAGCCAGCTCAATGGGAGAATGTATTAGGAAATCACATATCTGATAAGGGTTTAATATCCATGATACATAAAGAGATGCTACAACTCAACAATAAAAGACAAACTGAATTTATAAAACAGACAAAAGACTTGAATGATCATTTGTCCAAATAGGAAATACAAAGGGCCAAAAAAAAAAACACCAACAAAAACACATGGAAACATGTAGGGAAATGCAAAGCAAAGCCTCAATGAGTACTTCACACCTATTACAATGATCACTCTTAAAAAGATAGAGAACTTACAAGTGTTAGAGAGGATGTAGAGAGATAGGAACACTTACCACCTGTTGGTGGGAATGTATAATAGTGTAGCAATTTGGTATTTTTTTTTGAATTCCAAAAATAGATATTGGATTATGTTTGTAAACTGGTCTATCCCTCCAGGCAGATTATATTGGATTCAGAGGTTTCACTTTTATTTGATTAAATAATGATTAAGACTTTGTTTGGGCCATGTCAGTAGGACGTTGCATCCCTGCCCCCTTGTTGGGCATTGACTCAGAGTGAAAACAACATGGCAGAAGAGTTATTAATTTTTGGAGTTTTGAGCTGGAGCCTGAGAAGTAATCAGCACAGCAGCTGAGCCTGGAGAGAATCGAGCCCCAGGGAGACAGAGCCCATCTCCTCATTGTCTACAGCTGATCTTGTGGAGAAAACAAAGAACTGAGCTCAGAGAGAATCGAACCCAGGAAGAGAAGAACCCAGGAAGCCTGAACCCTTGCAGATGTCGGAGGCCATCTTGCTCCAACACCTGGCAGGAAGTGATGCTTTATGGCTTGTTAACTGTAAACTTCTACTCAAATAAATTTCCTTTATAAAAGCCAACAGATTTCTGGTATTTTATATCGGCACCCTTTTGGCTAACTAATACAAATGGTACAGCTACCGTGGAAGATGGATTGGTAGTTCCTAACAAACTTGAATATAGATTTGCCACATGACCCAGCAATACCACTACTGGGTTTATACCTAGGAGAACTGAGAGTAGTGACACAGACATCTACACACCAGTGTTCATAGTGGTGTTATTCATTATTGCCAAAAGATGGAAACAAATCAGGTATCCATCAACTGATGAATAAACAAACTGGTATAGACGCATGAAGGAATATCATGCAGTTGTAAGATGAAGTCATAAAGCATATGATAACATGGATGAACTTGGAGGATATCATGTTGAATGAAACAAGCCATAAACAAAAGGACAAATACTTTATGAATACACTACTATGAACTAAACATATTTTGTAATCTCATGGAGTTAATAACTTGAACATGGGTCACCAGAAAATAGAACGAAGTTGGAAAATGGAAAGCTGAGGGTTAACTTGTTCAGAGTTGGTAAAAAGGATCTGTGTTAATCTTTGGAAATGAGTAGAGAAGGTGAAATCATAACATAATGTTTGTAACTAGCAGAGCTATTCTATGGGTATGACAGTGTTTGAAAGGGAAAGTCCGAAGTCATGTATATTACTAAAAAGAAAGCTAAAAAATATAACATGGGACCTTATAACATAGTAAAACTACATGTAAAATATGAATATGGGTAATAGTGTATATATAAAATCGTTTTTCTTTGAAAGTGCCCTTCTGTATGCAAGATATTAGTATCAGTCACACAAAAAAAAATCATGCTAATTGGAAGAAACCAGACACAAAGTACTACATATTGTATCATTCCATTTATATAATATGTAAACATACATCAGATTATAAAAATGAAGTTAGAATAGTGGTTATGTAGGTCTGAGGAAGAATAAAGGGTTTGAAGCGTGACTGCTGAGGGATGTAGCAGGTTTTTTTGAGTAATGCAATTTTTTTAAATGATGACTGCATAATATTGTGATAATACTAAAAGCCTTTGATTGTATACTTTGGATTGATTATATGGTATGTAGATATTTCTTAGTAAAACTACTTAAAAATAAATATGCAAGAATATTCAGAAAAAGCAGCAATGTACAGCAAGGGAAGCATAGAGAGATTGAGATGTGAAGGATTGTCCTGTTTGATTTTTATTCTTATTATTAAAATAATGAAAACACTTTTAAAACGATTGAAGCAAACACACACTATGTGATTATACCAAATACCATTGACTGTACCCTGGATGAATTGTATGCTTTATTAATATATATCAGTAAAATAGATTTGTTTAAAAAAATTGGCAGAAAACAGTATTGAACATTTGTCGGACTGATAAAGACATTGATTTTAAATTGACATTCAAGGTTTAAAATGAAACAAGAAAAATCATTGGTGGCCTCAGAGGGTAATCATTAGTTCTGTATTAAATGGCTTTGAACACATAAAAACCATCCTTTTAGCCTTGTGCAAGTTTATGGCCGGCGAGAACCCTGCCTCCAGGCCTGCGGAGTGCTTTGGGCGCTAGACTGTCCTCAAGCCAGATTGCTGGTCTGAGATAGGAGCCTCAGTGGAGCTGTTCTCTGGGCAGGCATGAGCAGAGACTTGGCAGCTGACGAGGAAGCGGGCTCTCAGCAGAGGGAAAGGCACATCTGCCTGCGGGAATTCTGAATTAAGGTGCAGGTACCACTAATGGTCATCCTTTTGGGGTTTTCATACCTGTTTGTGTGGGGCTGCCTGGGCTGGGCAATGTGACCGCAGGAAGTAGGCGTTGCCCCAGAGAGAATCTGCAGATTCTTCCACCGCTGCTGTTTTCGATGGTGAACATTCCCCCTGGAATAGAAGAATAACGTGTCCCTCCCAAGAATCGCAGGAAGTGGAGGTAGGCCTGGACCCGACCTGCCGACTTGCAGGCATGCTCAGGCGGGTGTGGCTGTGACACAACAAAGCAGTGCCTTGGTCAGGGCACGCCCCGGCAACCTGGGTGCTGAGGGTATTGCTTATGGACTTGTCAGGCCACTGGGGATCTTCGTCACTTCTAAAAGGGAAGGTGATGGAAACATCATGAGATATTGATCCTGAGTCATCTCTGCAGATCCTTAGTCACCTCTGGATTCGAAAGTGAGTGGAGGTTTTCCTCATATCTGGTTCTGAGAGGGCAAATCGGTTTTGATTTCAGTGCCAGCTTCACTTAATTTTTACCAGCTGCCAGTTGCAGTGTTGAGAGGTGTTCTGAGGCCACATCTGGGCTTAATCGGAGAGACGCTTGGAAAGATGATCCGTATCTGCTGTGCAGCAGGAAGGGGGCGAGGCCGTGTGTCAGGCTGGCTCATGCCCTTTGTTTTCCTTGTTCGCCTCTGTGTATTCTGTGACTTAGAATGTAAGCTCCAGGAGGGCAGGAACAGCACACCTTTTTTCGAGGGTGAGCAGGGACAGGGCTAGGAGCCAGCTCTCTGACACTCACTGCTGTCCTTTCACTGCGTAGGCATCTGCAAGGCACGGTACTTAGCACACACGGAATTCTAAAACAGCACGGTCCTCATCCCTGCCCCTAAAGAGAAGGTCAGCGTGATTGAGGTGGTGCGGGCTTCTATGACCATGTTCGTAAGGGTGCTCAGTTGGCCCGCGTGGTTCCCAGCGTGGGAGGCGTGGATGCGAATGCAGAGTCCACCGCTCTGGAATCTCGACCTTTACTCCTACTCCAGTGTGTCTGTGTATTGCTTTGGAAAGCCTCGGTTCTTTTGACTTTTTTCTACAAGAGGAAATACTCCCTCCCCACCCACCCCATCTTTGGTGTTACTTGAATGGAATATTTTGACTGGTTAAGGAGTTTCGCATCAATTTAAATGCCAATGTGCGAATGCGCCATTAACAGAAAATAAACGTCAGGCAGATTTTTTTTTAAACTGAAGGTTATCTAGTCATAATGGTGCTGGAGAAATTGCACCATTTTTGAATTAACCATAAGTCACAGAGAAGCCTTTGTATTATATAGTATAGTGGATTTTGAAAAGCTTTTTCCTAAGTACTTGATCACCTGTGCTTGGAAATAAGAGAACAGTGTCCTTTTCATGGCGTATCCTTTTGTGTAAAGCAGTGAGTTTAGTATTAATATAATGTCTGAAAACATGGGCTCTGTGGTCTCACGCTCAGCACTGGCGTCTCCTCCCCATTAACCATGGCACCCTAGGTGTGCCTTCCTGTGCCTCGATTGCCTCATCTGTGAAGTGGACGTGAGGACACTCCCTCCGGAGGCTGTTGTCAGGGTTCAGTGAGGCCTTCCAGATAGAGCCCTCAGGCCCAGGCTTGCCCCACAAGAGGGGCTCAGCTGCTGTTGGCAATTGTTGATGGTATTGAGAGTTGATGTTATTGTCAGGGGGGTTTGTATTGATTGGTGGTGGGGGGAGATCAACTTAATGTAACTGATAGAAAACAGTGATGATTAGTAGTTTATGTCTATTTTTGCTTTTATACAGATTGAATGTAATTTTTACAAAATTTGATGAAGTCCAAAAATCTGGAAACATGATACAATCTGCAAATGGTGAGTAGATAAATCTTTGACTCTCATTTTTGCTTTTTTCAGTTTTATGTTGGTAACGTCATGCTATTTCTGAACAACTGAATTTGATGTTTTTAATTAAGGGTCTATGGGTCTTGAGACCTGCCTCTGTACTGTACACCAGTGTTCATAGCAGCATTATTTGTAATAGCCAAAAGATGGGAGTACCCAAGTGTCCATTGGCAGATGGATTAACAAAATGTGATATATACACTTAGTGGCATATTATTCTGTGATCAAGGGATGAAGTTCTGATGCCTGCTTACAGCGTGAATGAACCTTGAAGACGTCATATTGAGTGAAATAAGCCAAGCACACAAAGACAAATAATTATAAGATCTCACTTATGTAAAATACCTAGTAGAAGCAAGTGTCATAGAGTCAGAAGATAGATTATCAGGAACCAGGGGTGAGAATGTGCACAGTTACAACTTAATGGGTGATGCATATTCGTGAAGTAATGAAAAAGTTTGTTTGAAGTGATGAAAAAGTAGTGGTGATGCATATTCATGATAGTAACACAATATTGTGAATATAATTACTACTACCAAATATAATATAATTACTACCAAATTGTACCCTTGAATGTGGTTAAAATGGGAAATTTTGAATTGTGTATTTGTTACTACTATAAAAAACAAAAACACAAACCATAGACACAATGAGGTATCACTTTAAAAAAAAAAAAAAAGGTGAAACCAACTTGCATTCACCCACTTTCTCAGGCCAGAAACTGTGAGGTCATTGTTGACTTTCTTTCAGAGAGCACATGAAATCCTTGAGCTAATCCTGCTGCTTTAGGTTTGAAACTGCCTGCGGAATCCAGACTCTTCTCCATTGGCCCTCCTGTCCGCTGGTGCTTTGCCTGGCTCTGCGGGAGCCTCCTCATTAGTGTCCTTGCTTCTTCTCTCCTGCTCCCAGAGTATTTTCCACACAGCAGCCAGCCATCCTTTTAGAATCTAAGTCAGGTGATGTCAGTCCCTGTTGAAAATTCTCCAGGGGCTTCCGCCACACACAGCTGCTCTTCAGTGGCCCGTCGTGGCCGGCCAGCCCTGCACAGCCTGGCCTGGAACACCATTCTGATTCATCTTGAGTTGTGTTGTGTCCCCCGCCCCCTTCTCTCCTCTTTGCCCTAGCCATGTTGCCCTCTTTGCTATTCTTTTTTTTTTCCAATGACTTCACGTATTTTTCACAAAGCCAGTGTATTGAAGGGAAGTCTAACTTGCTCATAAATTCCTGTGATTTACAAATGTATTAAATAGGAACAATTAAAGATTTTATTTATGGGTGAATCTATATTTCTTCAATTTCCTTTATTTAACAAGGATTTTTTTTTCTGTTCTTTTGTGTCTTTTATTTTTTAAATTTTTTTGAAGCTTATTCACACATGGACGTGCATAAATAAGTGTATAGTCAAAAGTTGTGAACTTACAAAACAAACGTGCATATCATCATACAAGGATCCCATACTTCACTCCACCACCAACGCCTTGCATTGTTGTGAAAAAATTTATATAAACTATGGAAGAGCATCATCAAAACATTGCTACTAACTATAGCCTATGTCTTACATTTGGTATATTTTTCCTCCAACGCACCTAGATATCGACACCCTGTGTTAGTATTATATTCTTGTCATTGTTCATGAGAGAACGTTCTCCTATTCTGTTAACCACAGTCCATATTCTACCACAAGAGTCACTGTTACACAGTCCCATGCTTTGTATGGTCCATTCAGTGTGTACACTCAGTGGCTCTCATTTTCAGCAGAGTTGTGCTGTCATCACCTTAGTCAATTTTAGAAAGTTTTTATTACTCCAAAAGGAAAAATCCCATCTTCCCTTTTATTGTTGTCCTTTAGAATTGAAAAAATATCCCTTCCATTGCTGCAAATATATTTCTTTCTTTCTTTTTTTTTAATTTTAGGAAGGAAACAGGATATATTTACGACCAGCTGGGCTCAGAGCTTCTCATTCCAAAATCTGAGCCAAATATATTTCAATATCACTGTTAACGTCTGTAATTTTCATTAGTTGTAATTTTCCTATGTATCACCATATTCTTAACACTTTGTAAAAGAACATTCTTGTATTTATGCTATTAACAACAACTTTCATCAACCACGAAAATCACTATGTTATGCATTCCCTAGATTATTCTCTAGTTTCCTTTCAATTGACATTTATATTCATACACTACTCTTTTTTAGCCACAATCACATTTATAAATCATCATTTTTAGTTATATTCACTATAATGTGTTACCACCAATTCTGTTCATTTCCACACTTCCACAATAAACCGTATTCAAAATTCTACGTACTTAAAGCATCGGCTTCCATTCTCAACCCACATTTTATCTCCTAGTAACCTATAATCTAGAGAGTACCTCTGTGAATTTATTCGTTGATTTAGTTCACATTAGTGAGACCATACAATATTTGTCCTTTTATGTCTGGCTTATTTCACTCAACATAATATCCTCCAGGTTTATCCATGTTGTCACATGCATCCTAATTTGATTTCTAACAGCTAGTAGTATTCCATTGTGTGTATATACCACATTTTGTTTACCCACTCAGTGGTTGGTGGACACCTGCTGTTAAGTATTCTGAGCCTCTCCTGCTCCAGGAGCTCTGTGCTTCTGATCCCTTCTGCCTGAAACGCTCGTCCCCTGGGTATCGTTATGCCCAGATCTCGGCTGAAGGGTCTTTTTATTATGATACCACACAGAATAACACATCCCTCTTCTAAAAATACCTGCTCTGTAATAGAATTTAAAATTGCCAGGGATCTTAGACCACAGTGTGGCGTTCACATTTTGGATGTTAAGGCTCTAAGAAAGTTAGTGCTTCTGTGCAGGGTGATTTGTGCCTCAGGACAGAGCAGGGGCCAGAACCCAGGACCCTTGCCTTGCAGCCTGCTGTGCACCTACCCTTGCCACCAGGTGATTTTTCTTTCAAGGAAAAAACAGTATGCACAAAAAAAAATGAATTATATAATATTTACTGTCATTCAGCTATCACCAACAAATCAGTTTTCATTTTCCTATATTTTCTTATAACTATAATTTGTGTGTAATTTTCTGTAATTAATCCCCTACTTCTGTATATTTTTAAAAGGTATCACCGGCAGAGCTCTGTCCTTTGAGTTGTGCTCCAGTGACAGCGTGTATGATGATGTACATAGACAGGGCTGTCCAGGGAGTTTGTTTGTGTGTGATGGGGTTTCTCAGTTAAAGCTTGGTGGCCCTAAGATAGGAAGAGCTGGACAAGAGAGCAGAAGTAGTGGCAGAAAAGCAGGTTGCGCTTCAGAGCCTGTGCTGTGGTTGTCGCATAGCATCTCAGGAGAACCCTGGCTTTGGGGAGCAGGTGCACCTCCGCGTCAGGCGCCTTGCCGTCAGGACTGTGGTGCTCCTCTAAGGGTTCTGATGAGCATGATGACTGGGATGTAATCAAGAGCCCTAGACTTGTGTGGTGTGGGCGCATCACATCAGCATGCTTAATGCCCAGTGTAACTCCTGCTCCCTGTTTCCTTATTATTATTTTGTGCATGTCTGTGTGTGGGTGGCTGAATGCTGGGGGTAGGGTTGAGGATAAAATAGTTCTTTCAGGAACCTGTGTATGTAATAAATAGTTAATTGTAAGGAAGTTTTAACTCAAAGTTTCTTGGACATCTATAACTTTAGCTTTTTAATGAATTGTATGTATGTATCAATACTCTTAATATGAGAGCAAAAATTTTTATGTTTAAGGAAAAAAATAACCTAAAGGCGTATTTATAGAGATTTTTATATTCCAGACCTAAATAATTTTGGTGTCTTTGCGTTTTGAGAAATCAGTAAAATGTTCAATAGCTGTTTAAAAAAAATCACCTAATTTCATTCTTTGCTGAAGACATTGAGCATTTAGTTGACATAGAGAAGGTGCAGTAACAATGTAATAAAACCTGTTCACCTCTTCTTGTATTTCTGCTCACCTGCTCCCAATGTGGCTGTTCTTTGAACTTTTCTGGACTTAAGACCATTTCTCTCTTCTTTTGCTCCATCTGTAGCTGTGCTTGTGACCTTGCTGAGCTCACTTAACATTCGTTCTGTGGGTTTTTTGTTTGATTCTTTGGGGTTTTCTACATAGACAATCGTGTCATCTGCAGACAGGGAGTTTTAAATTTTCCATTCAGCTCTGTATGCCTTTTATTACTCTTTCTTGCTTCACTGCCCTGGCTAGAACTTCCAGGACTATGTTAAGTGAGAATGGTGAGGTGGACATTCTCTTCTGATTCTTGATCTTAGAGAGAAAGCATTCACTCTTTAACCATTAAGTCAGGTGTGACCTGTAGAGGTTTTTTTTGTTAGATAGTCTTTATCAAGTCGAAGAAATTCTGCTCTACTCCTATTTTTCTGAGAGTTATCACAGATAGGTGTTGGGTTTTGTTGTTTTTTTTTCGGGTGGGGGGGTGCCTTCAACATATTATTTTAAGTTGAGAACTCTCATGCCCTAAAATTTACCTTTTTAAGTATATATAGTTTAGTGGATTTTATATATTCACAGAATTATGCAGCCATTACAACTAACAAGTTCCAGAAAATCATTATCACATCATAAAGAGACCCTATACCCATTAAGCAATAACTCCCATTTCCCCCTCCCACTCCATAGCAACAATTAATCTACTTTCTGTCTTTATGGATTGTTCTGGATATTTCATATGAATGGAATCGTATAATATATGACCTTTTGTCGACTAGCTTCTTTCACTTAGCGTAATGTTTTCAAGGTTTATCCATTTTGTAGCATGTATCAGTACTTCATTCTTTTTTATGGCCAATTAATACTCCGTTGTATGGCTAGATCACATTTGTTTACCTATTCATCCATTGACATATTTGTCTGGTTGGTCCTTTTTGGCTGTTATGAATATTGTGGCTATGAACATTAGTGTTCAAGTTTTTGTGTGGACATGTGTGTTGCATTTGCTTTGATATATAAGTAGGAATGAAATTGCTGGGTTATATGGTAAGTATAGCTTCAGCATTTTGAGGACCTGCCAAATTGTTTTTCAGAGCCACCGTACCATTTTAATTTCCCACCAGGAATGTATGAGTGTATCAGTTTGTTCACATTCTCTCCAACGCTTGCTGTGGTCTGTCTTTTTAATTATAGTCTGTCTAGTGAGTGTGAAGTGGTATCTCATTTTGGTTTCAATTTGCATTTCTCTAATGACTAGTGATGGTGTTGAGCTTCTTTTCATGTGCATATTAGCCATTTGTATATGTTGTTTGGAGAATTGTCTATTCAAATCCTTGACCCATTTTCAAATTGGGTTGTCTATTGCTGGGTTGAATTGAGTTCTTTATATATTCTGGATAAAAGTCCGGGAAATGATTTGCAAATACTTTTTCCCATTCTGGGGGTTTTTCATCACTCTCTCTTTTTTTTTTTTTTTAAGATTTGTTTTATTTATTTCTCCCGCCCCTCCCGCTCTCCCATTGCCTGCTCTCTCTGTCCATTTGCTGTGTGTTGTTCTGTGACTGCTTGTATTCTCATTAGGTGACTCTGGGAACAGATCCTGGGACCTTCCAGAGTGGGAGGGAGGTGATTACTCTCTTGCACCACCTCAGCTCCCTGTTTTGCCACACCTTCTTATTTTCTCTCCTCTGTGTCTCTTGTTGCGTCATCTTCACGTTGGCTGGCGCTCCTGCGCAGGGCGGCTTTCCCGCACTGGGCTGCATTCCCACGCAGGGCAGCACTCCTGCCCGGGGCGGCATTCTTGCATGGGCCGGCACTCAGCGTGGGCCAGCTCGCCCTCACCAGGAGGCCCTGGGCATCGAACCCTGGACCTCCTATATGGTAGACAGGAGCCCAGTTGGTTGAGCCACACCTGATTCCTTGATTTTTTTCCCTCAGCTGTTGATATTGTTAATTACATTGATTTTCAAATATTTTATCAGCCATGCATTCTTGTAATAAACTCCTCTTGGTCATGGTGTGTAATTTTTAAAAAATAATATTGTTGAGGACTTTTGGATCTAAGCTCATGACGGATATTGATTTTTAGTTTTCCCCGCCCATCTTTGGCCTGCTGGTTTGTTTTTTTTTTTAAAGATTTATTTATTTATTTCTCTCCCCTCCCCCCCCCAACCCCGGTTGTCTGTTCACGTGTCTATTTGCTGCGTCTTGATTCTTTGTCCGCTTCTTCTGTTGTTGTCAGCGGCACAGGAATCTGTGTCTCTTTTTGTTGCGTCATCTTGTTGTGTCAGCCCTCCGTATGGGTGGCTCCATTCCTGGGCAGGCTGCACTTTCTTTTGCACTGGGCGGCTCTCCTTATGGGGCGCACTCCTTGCACGTGGGGCTCCCATATGCGGGGGACACCCCTGCATGGCAGGGCACTCCTTGCGTACATCAGCACTGCACATGGGCCAGCTCCACACGGGTCAAGGAGGCCCGGGGTTTGAACCCCGGACCTCCCATGTGGTAGATGGACGCCCTAACCACTGGGCCAAGTCTGTTTCCCATGGCCTCAACAGGCCTTAAACATGGTGCTTATCTTTCCCTAAAGTCATGCATACCTCTGTCTATATCTCTTTCCAGCCATTGCTGTGCCTCTCTCATCCCTTTAGAGTGGAATCTCTCCTTGTTTTCAGGCTCTTCAGCTTCAGTCAGTCCTCGGATTGCTCTGATCTTCCTCCCTCCCGTCATTTTATGGATACAGCTGCTGCCGCGGTCACCCTGACCTTGGTGTTCCAAAGCCAGTGACTTCTCCAGCCCTCGCCTTGCTTGGCCACAGCCAGGTCTGACTCTGGTCACCTCTTCCTGTACCTTGCCTTCTCGGCCTGACCTCCTCCTGGTTTCTTCGGCCTTTTGGCTGCTCTTTTTTAGTCTCTTCCTTTTGTTTAATGTCCCCTACATGGTTGTTAAATGTTGGAGCTTCTCAAAGCTTAGTCCTAGGCCTTTTCCTTGCTCAGTCAGCACACACTCTCTCCCTGGTTATGTTTATTCATGGCTATGACTTTATTTACTACTTACATAAAATTTTTTCATTAGTGTTTTTCTCCTGCCAGTCCTTGCCTCGCAATTGTAACTCTGTGTGCAGCAGCTGCCTGGCATCTCCTCTTGTATTTGAGATATGCATTTCAACCCAGAGTTGGAAGACAAAACACAGAAAATTAAACATAACACCCTCCTGATGGTTTCTGTCTCCTGCATCGTTGACCAGCTCCATTGTCCATCAGGTGAATGATGAAAGACTTAGGATTCATCGCTGCTCCCTCCTCTTTCTCACTTCCTCTCTATCACCAATTCCGGTGGCTTTTAACTTCGAAATATTTCTTGAATCCATCCACTTCTCACCATCTCAAGCACTCCGATCCAGTTATCTTTCTCTGCCTGAACTACTGAATGCCCTGCTGACTTTTCTACTGCCTCGTTCTTGTCTGTCCAATCTGTTCTGCTTTAGAACCTTGCCAAAATGAGGACTGACGTCCTTCTCTAGATGAAAACCAATTGAGACGAAAGAGTCTCATCGAAAGGTTTTCTACTGTTTCTTTCTTTCATTTTTTT
This sequence comes from Dasypus novemcinctus, assembly GCF_030445035.2. Lineage (NCBI taxonomy): Eukaryota > Metazoa > Chordata > Mammalia > Cingulata > Dasypodidae > Dasypus > Dasypus novemcinctus. The sequence continues at coordinate 127,565,681 of NC_080679.1, read as the reverse complement.
GCTCTACCCTGGATAGTGTTGCACTATTACACCTCCACTGCCATTTCGCTTTCTGTTTGAGAGAGACTCATGTTTTCAGAGGTCTGAGCAGGTTGGACCTGTGCTTTCTTGGGGATGGAAACAGACCGCATCCAAACTCTGTAGGTACACCTGGGTGTCTGCGTCAAAGCAGCAGGGTGTTCTGACCCTCCTCCCTTTCAAGTTCCTCCTTATGGAAATGGTCAAGAATAGATTAAAGTAGGGAGTTAGGACGGTGGGCCTCCACGTGTCCGTCACCCAGCTGCAGTAATGGTCAGCACATGGCTGGTCTGGTTTCATCTCTGTCTCCCATATCACTTAATCCTTCAGTATTTCAGTACATTTCTCTAAAAGACAAGCATGGTTTCTTTAAACATACCACAGTATCACTATTACATTAAGAAGTTCTCATTGTCAGGTATTCAGACAGTTCAAATTTCTCCAGTGTTTTTGAGCCTCTCCTATTACTTGCCTTGACGTCGTTTGAGCCAGGTTCAAGAACTAAGCACATATCTTTCTAAACTTTCTGGTAGAAACATTGAGATAGAAAGTGACCATTAGTTTCAGACATAGACAGTATACTTTGCAGAAAGTCTGCAAGCAGTAGCCTGGAAAGTCCACACAGGCGTTACCATCATCTTCCAAGAACAGACAGTGACAGTGATAATTTGTAACTCCCGTTTGTTTCCCAAGAGGAAGAAGAAAGCATTGACGTCAGCACATTAATAATATGGTGGGAGTGGGTGGGCTTCCATCCCATAAAGGGACTTGGACTAAGGGTCTGCCAGAACGTCCCCACGTGGTAGCTGCTTCTCTCTCCGGCCCTCATCACGCTCTTGTAAATAAAAACTTCTATGACTTCCACCCGTTCCTCTCCAGAGAAGGCCAGAATCCTTGCCGCAGCCTGTAAGGCTGTGCTCCAGGCGTCCTCCATGGCCCTCTCCATCCTCCGCTGTGCAGACTCTGGCCTCTCTCCCCAGGGCTTACCACAGCTGCCTCTGCCTGTGGGTTTGTGTTTTCTTCATTTAAAAAAAAAAAAAGGACTGAAGTATGTCATCCATACATGAACATACATAAACAATAAGTGCATTGTCAAAGTTGCGAACTTGCAACATGGCGTACAGGACTCCCATACCTCACCCGTGGGTTTTACTCTCCCCGTCCCTTCTGCCCTCTCTTTCTCGTTGGTGCCTTCCCATCCCTCGGATGCCAGCCCAGCTCCATGCCCCCTCCCTCTGGAAGGCTTTCCCCGACCTCCGCAGCTGAGGCCAGCCCCCGTTAGGCGCTTCCCAGCTTGCCCTCCTGCTTGCCCATTTTCACGATGGTGGCCCAGAGGCCACCCCTGCCTTGGACCGAAGCCCCTGAGTACTTTCTGGGACTTGCACACCTTGCCGTCTGTCCTGTGGTATTCCCAGTGAGTCCTCTTTGGTTTGTTCGTTGGACAGACATCAAAGTTTTTTCCTCTTTTTCTCTTTGTAATCTTAAGTGCAAACAGGATCCCTTTGAGATGACGCAGTCTTATTTTCTCAACTCTCCCCCTGGAGTCTTGCTTGACAGCTGGATTCTGGAGTCTTGCATGTGAGTTGGAGCTGAGGAAGAACCGAGGCAACACCAGGATAGAATGGCAGCTGGGGGCGCAAGCGCGCAGCCTGTAGGCAGAGGTTCTGCTCAGCCAAGGCTGCCTGTTTGACGGACTAGCAGGACTCTAGGCTGTATATGTGTGTGTGGCTCTGTGCTTTCAGAACCCCGACTCCGGAATGTTCAGCAGCCTGTCCTCAGCATAAGGACCTGATGAGGGGTGGGTTTGCATGTGCTGGTGACCATGTTTGGCACAAGTGGTCATGGTTGTCCATTTTGGAGTGTGTCCATCTGCTTCCCTGCACAGGGAGGAGTAGACGCAATGTTGGTGGGAAGTTAAAAGCCTTAGGTAAAAGTGTCTCTGCTGTGAGCCATCACTCTCTAGCTGTGTGACTTTGGGCAAATTACTTACCTCTTCTGAGCCACAGTGTGCTCATCTGTGAAACTGAGTGAAAACCATGCAGAGTTGTGCAGATTTAGTGAGATTGTGTGTAAAGGCCCTGGCAGTGTCTGGGGCAGGGTTGATGCTCAAAGGGCAGGTTTCTCCTCCAGTTGTGTCATTTAGGGGTATTTCAGTTTTAAATAAAAATATAATTTGGGAATAAATAATGGCATCCTGCCTTTTTTTTTTAAAACCCCAGAGTTTCAGGTTATTTGAAGTGATGTATGTTTTCTTTAAATTAAGAATAATGCTCTTTTGTGTAAGAAATATAAGCTCTGGGTTTGAGCTAAGTTGGAAGAAACTATTAATACCAGAAGGGCAGTACTTTTAGGGAAGAAGTAGATTTCATATCCTGGGTTGCATTTTTTGACATGTTCAAGATTATAGCGTTGTAATATATTTAAGTGATTACATTTATATAAAACCCATAGATTTAATTTTTGAAAGTGTAATAAAATCACCAGTAGAACAGCAGTGAAAAAGCTGAGGATGCAAGCTCCGGAAGCAGTGGGCTTCCTAGCCTGTATTGAAGAACTTGTATGATTCCTTTTTGTTGCTAGGTTACCAGGAGGCTAGAATATGCGAGCTAAAAATATGTTGTTTTATAGATTTTTAAAAAATTGCCATATAATTAGCAAACCCCTTGAAGCAAAAATTACAGTTTTTTCTACCATGGGTTTCAAAAAGCAAATCATTTTCTATGTAAGTTTTTAAATTATACAAATGTGCTTATGCTCATGGGAGAAGGGATTTTCAGCATGAAAGAGCCAGTAATTATGGGGTAGTCAGTTCCTTTATCTGCAGCCATTTAATGATCTTTAACTGTATTTGATTGAAATGAGGCTGGTGGACATTAATTTGGTTAAAAAAATACACATGCTTTTGAGTTTCTCTTGCAAAGCTAACATATTTATGAAGAAAGAAAAGTGTCATGCTGGTTAAATCCATGAAAATTTCATAATCATCTGTAGTTAAAGAAAAAGATAAAATATTTACTTGCCAACAAAATCATGAACTATAACAGGCGATCATAAAATCATTGGCCCTTATGCATGACTGTACCTGAGATATCATTTTGGTCCCAGTGCATTCTGCCGTATGTTTTTATACTAAAATAAATTTATATGACTGCAAAAATGTTACTGACTTCATTTTTAAGTTATTGAAAATAAGGAATTCCTGTGCAGGTAAGGAAATGACTAGAACAATGATGGATTGCTAGCTAAGATCTGAACTGTTGTCTAGAGCAACTAGAACAAGACATTTGTTTAAAGGCAAATTGGATTCTCTTTTTTAACTTTTAAATTTTTATTAAGAAGCCAGGCTGTTATTATCCATGAGTAGCCTTTAAAAATAATGATGGTGAGTAAGTGGATCAGGTGCTGCAGCTAATGGGCTCCCCTACCCCACCCCGTGCTTGTTTATTAGGCTCTGCTTGTTACAAGGTTGGGGGTTCTGGTTCAGTATCTAGGAAGGTGTTCCCATAGTCATGGACAGTGTGCTACAAGGCTGGCAGCTCTGTTTGCCAAGGAGAAGACCACCTAAAGACCCTGGAGGAGGCTCTGATACCTGCCTAAGGGGCGCAGGCTGCACCTGGCAGCTTGCTTTAGCGTCTGTGTACAAATAAGATTGCTTTTTGATATGTATTCTCATTTAAGGTTTATGAGAAGAATATCCCTCTTCTCTGTTTCTTGAGGGAGAGATCCTTCTTAGGAGGATCTGGTGGAGAAGGCTACCCCCTCCTTTTTAAAAGATCACAGTTACATATAGTCTGGGCTTTTATTTTGGAATAGGGTGGCAGTTGTTACTGGTGCTGAAGAAGGCGTGTGGGTGGAGATTTGCTGATGCTTAAGTCGCCGTGAGTAGGTATAGCTTTCAGAGCAGTGCTCACATCGGGTACCACGATTCGCGCCTGTCATGACTACTGGGAGAGGTAGGCTCTTCATATACCTTCGGAAAGGTGCTCGCAATGACTGCCACTTGGGCGGGAAAGCAGTGGCAGCATTTTTAAATCGCTTTGATAGCTGAGAAGCATGGATGAAGCTTGAAAAAATAATTGCCATCCATATTACTTGCATTTTGGCGGGGGAAACTGAACCCGACAGATAAAGTAATGTTACCAGCCTGTGAGGGCCCGGGGAAGAAGTAGACGGAGTGAGCTGAGGTTAGCTGGGTTTCACCAGCCCCTTTATTTCATGTGCTGTTACTTTTTTTTTCTGCTTTCTTGTGCTCATGGCACATCGGTCATGAAAATTAATCTCTTTTGTAATTGCAGGGCATTTGTTGATAAGTACATAGTATTGTGGAAGAGATGTACTGGCTAGAAATGTGTCAGGTTTGCCACAGTGTTTAGAAGAAAAGCCCATGTAAATTGTGATGTTGCTGCTGTCTTGAGAATCACTATTTAAAATGTATTCTTCCCTCTTAAAGGCATTTTTAAGTGCAAAAATGGGAGGAAATTTTTCCGAAAGAAGTGCTGTTTACAAAAAAAGCCTTACTGATCAGCCCTCAGGGATGGCTTAGTGTTCCCATGGAAGCTTTGCTGGGGTTTTAGTGGCATTGAAGTGATTTCGAAGGATCTCCAATTAAACAAGGTTTGAGTTTGAAAGAAAGGGGCTGTGCACGTGAATGTACAATTTGTAACGCTGTCTTGCTTTCATATGGGATGTTTTTCTTGGCAGGCTTTTAATTTGTTGTCTCCGTAGAGTATTTCCAAACCCTTCAACTGAAACAGGTATTACACAGAGTTTGACTTTGCACAACAAATGTTTGTCTCCGCCTGTGGGGGAGATTGGCACACATCCAGCACGTTTATTCTGTTCTTATTCAGTAGCAAATTGTTAAGATGTTTCTCTCTTCTAAAACAAAATTTGGTTTAGTTTGGCAGAAAATGGTTATGTTTGAAGGTGCTAAATTTCTGCTTGCTTGTATTTGTAATTGAGAACTTCAGGTGTACAGTGTTGATATTCCTTTCCATTTTGTCCCTCAAGACAGTATTCTGTTTCCAGAATACTGTCTTGACGGTGCTGGAGGAAACCAGTACCTGGGCAGCAGCGTCAGACAGTTGGTGTTCCGAAGTGACCCCTCCTAGTGCCTTTCATTTGAGGATTCCAATGTTACTTAGAAGCAAGCTTATCTTAAGTTGTTGCATTTTGGTTTGTTTGTTTTTTAAACAATGGGGCAAAATAATTATGGGAATCGGGAATCGGCTGGTTTATATTAAAGCTGGGGGAGAGTCACTATGGATCTGAGTTTAAAATAGATTCTTCTTTCGCCTGGTATGCTCCCTGTCGCTGCTACCTGAAATGTGCATTCTCATGAATATTGGTAACTTTTATGCTAACTGTGAATGTGCTGGGAAGTCAGGATGAAAAGCCGCTTGTAGCAGTGGCATATTTGAATCTGTTAACCAGCGATTAATAAAGGATCTGTAAACCATCTGCCCAGTGATACCAGCCATTCTACCTTAGGTCTGTATTGGAGTACCTCAGTGTTTTCAGCGCACCTCTCCCGCGTGACTCTTGATGTTCGCTCAGGCTCTATGGCCCTCACAGCAGCCCTGGAGGGGTGGACAGGGCAACCTCAAACACACCCGTGCAGTGTCGCGTTTTCAGTAAGCAGGTTAGGGCAGGCCAGAGGGCAGAGCCTGCACTGGGCCGTCTTGACCAGCCTGCCCTCCGCCAGCCGTCTTGCCAGGCGAGGGCCCTGCCTTCTGCTGGGGTGCCTCCTCGAGTCATTGTTTACTTCTCTGATTCTGAAATTGTGCCATTTTCAATAGTTGCCTTAGGAAATAATTTTTTAACATGAAAGCATTCTGAGAGGGTTTGTTACAACAGGCATTAGTGCTCTGTAACCAGGTTTTAGCCCTCTGGAGTAGGTACTGTTCTTTAGATTTGCCAGGGGGACAGGATGGAAAGAGGGCAATTCGGAGAGAGTAGGGGTAATACAAACACGCGAGTGTGCCTTGAAAGCAGTTAGTGTTGCTGGACAGGAAAAGGTAGTCCTGCGTGCCGTGCTGAGAAGCCGAGGTTCCTGATGTAGGCCACTACGCCCCAGAGAGCTAGATTGGAAAAATGGTACAGGGCAGTTGGCTCGAATTTTACCAGAGACAGCAACAACAAAAACAAAACCCAGCTAATTTCTTCTGTCATCAGTGTTTCAGAAAACAAGCATTAGTGCCGCTAAATAAGAAGGATGCAGTTTCAGAATAAAGGGTAGTCCTTTAAATGAAACAAATTAAGTTCTGTGAGGAATTTAACATTTTCTCAGTTTGATGCAGACTGGTATATCTTCCAAAAAATGTCCCCATACTGACTTTTGGGGGCACTACTGTAGGTGACTGGGTTGTTAGTGGATGAGTGATGGCAGGGCTGGAATGAGGAAGTTGTGGCCGCTAGGATCCTTCAGGCAGAGTGCAGGTGCTCACTCTGCACCCAGCAGTGTGTGGCCAGCCTCGGTTTCCTCGTGTGCAAATTTGGGGACAGTAGTACTGCCTGTGAAGAGATGATACATGTAGACAGCGCGGCACAGGGCCTGGTACATAGAAACCGCCCTGTGTGGTTCAGGCACACAGGCCACTCTGGTGGCATTAGAGCATCTCCTAGTGGGACGTGGATGTTGGAATGGCATAGATCTCTGCGTGTATATGGCAGACTAATAAAAACAGCGTCCATATCAGACGTATGGGGTCTCTTTAAAGAAACTGCCCCCCATAGCCCAGAGCTTGGTTTCTTTCTTTTTTTTTTTTTTCTTAATTTTTTTAATGTTACATTAAAAAAACATGAGGTCCCCATATACTCCCCACCCTACCCCCACAACAACAACCCCCTCCATCATCATGAGACACCCATTGCACTTGGCTTTTCCAATAAAAGGAACCAGCCTTCCTTGTAGAAATGGACTGTTCTAGGGCCGAGACAGGGACTGCACAAGGTAAACATGGTGCATCTTGTGCCAGAAAGTAAGGAGGTTCTCAAAAAACAAAACCACAATGGGGGCACAGCCAAGGGACACAGCAGTCACTGAGAGAGCTCCTGATGGCCAGTGCACTTTGAGCAACAAATAAAGCAGTATTGGAGTATAACCCAAAGTATAAGAAATGTCCACGAGTCCATCCTGATAGAAATGACCGCACTGAGATACAAGTGGGGAACAGAGAGCTCTCCTCTGCAGAATTCCCGATCACGCGTGCAGTTGCTTCTCCCTCCGGGAGGTGGAATGTAACTCCCCACTCCTCAAGTGTGAGAGGTGCAGAGTGACCTCCCAAAGCTCAGGGTGGAAGGAACTGGGGAGGGTAAGTGGGCAGCCGAGCGCTGGCCTGCACGGCCTCAGCCAGGGGGGCCGGTCCCCACCAGCAGTCTCCTTGACTACACTGCCCTCGAGATGAGTGATGAGCCTCTGTGCTCTTCCTCCCCAAACAAAACCCCTGTGCCAGCGTGAGCCACCATCATACAGCCCATTGAGGGTCTTGGTGCAACGTGCCTGCCTGGTGCTCCAAACTGTGAAGGGCAAACTGTGAAGGGCATCTGCAGCAAGGAAAGCCCAAGAACTGCCACAGCCAGGAGGAGCCTAAGTGGCACGAGAGCTAATGTAATGTGCTGTCCTGGGTGGGATCCTGGAAAAGACAGAGGCTCAGACTGAAGAAATATGGTCACGTAACTGTGGAATTTAACAGTGTATCAGTATTGGTTCGTAAATTGTACCATATGTGCCAGCTAATGTTAGATGTTAATAATGGGAAACTGGGTACATGCTATATGGGAACTCTACTCTTTCCAACTTTAAAACTATTTTAAAATAAAAACTAAAAAAAAAAAGCCTGCTAAGAATGGTTACCTTTGAAAAAAGAAGTATATGACTTGGAAGAGAATCTCATTTTATTCTCATTTTATTTCTTGTAATATTAGAATTATTAAACCGTGTTTATACCTGCACTAATTTTTGTATTTGGAAAAGCCGTAATGTGTGTCTGGGTGTGGGGATTATGTGCTTCTTCTGTTTACCTTTTTTAATGATTTATATTGAAAACTTAATGTCATTTATTAAAAAAAAAGATTGGAGACAGGAAAGCAGTTAGAAATTATTTCAGCAATAGAAACCCCTTAAGAGAGGACAAAGCCCGGAATCAAGGCAGCCTTGGTGGGCGAGAGCGGAGGGAGGTGAGAGATGGCTGTGAGCCCCACAGGCCCCGGGGAAAAGGACACAGGGTGGGTGTAAGGGTGAAGTGGGGAACCGGTAGTTCCCTTGTGGGGTGGGACGTTTTTATTTAGTTTGGGACATTTGGATATCGAATTTGCTCTTACGTGGGTTTGATTCAAGTGGGTTGCTCCTTGAAGTAGAGATCTAGGCTGGCTTTAGAGAATTAAGATTTATTAGAATGTAGCTGTTTAAATTGTTATCCTTTTTCTCTTTGTCTTCTTATGCAGAGGTATTGTTATTTGCCTCTCAAGTTAAGAAGGTTCTTGGAAACTCATGAAAGCAAGGATAGGCTATTTGAGGGTTATTTACACAGTGGACAAGTAGCTCTTGGTGCAGTCACTTTAAGTGTGGAGGGAATGTTGTGGTAGGAGACCTTTTCCAAATGTGCTCTGAGATTTTGCAGTTGACTTGCTTTTGTGCCTACGTTGTCATTGTCGAGAAGAATTGGGTCAGGATTGTTAAAGCGACAATTAAAATGCCATTTCCAAGAGAATGCAGGGATCTGAAACTGAAGGATTTGGGTTCTGACATTTAAGTATAATGCCTCTTAAGGACAAGTTTGGGAACAAAATAAGTACTCTGTTTAAAAGGAGAAATGCATATTTAATGAGTAGAAGAGAGTACCCAGCGATTCTTATTAATTAGACATTCAGAGCTTATCTAAGGTTTTGAAATATTAGATGTTGATTCCTAAAAATTCACTTTTAGTTTACAGTCATAAATATACAAACATCCACCTCCCTTAAAGTTGCTTAAAACTTCTTCCTCCTCCACAAAACAGTAAAAATACAAGCCAGAAAGTGCCCCATTAAAATTATTCTGCCCTGTACCATTCGAGTGCTTTCCTAAGAGGTCAGTAGCAATTTAAATGCCCCCATTCTCTACCTTCCTGCCTTGGGAAGTTTGGGGTTCCCGCTCTTAGAATTACTTCTCACCGGCTCTGCTTCTCTCTAAGCCCGTCCTGTGTGCCTCTGCTGCACTCGCTCCAGCCTTATCGTGGAGCACCCACTCCACTCTTCTCTTCACCTGCCTAGTGCCAGCTCTTCAGTTTTGGGTGTTGGTGTAAAAGGGACACCTCCCCGTGGACTTCCGTCGCTGCAGGGTTCGCCTTCTGGAGGCCCCTCCTGATGACCAGGGTGTCTGCTCTGAGGTGGGGACCGGGCGGTGTCCACCTCGAATGGCAGCAGCCAGCCCTGTCGGGAAACCTTCCTTACACACCAGTGAAGGGTCCGTGAAATGACCTCGTTCGTTCGGCAGATAGAAGCCCGGCTGGGGGGCCTGGTAAACCGGCTCGGGGAGGCCTGGTCATCCCTCCCAGCTGGAGCCAGGGCCGGAACCCTTGACGCCTGGAGGGCACTCTGAGGGCCGGCACTCTGCCCAGGCGCAGCTGCCCCCAGGCCAGGTCTTAGGTAGAACATTTGACTCCCCTTGCTGGTTTGTTTTCTCTTTGGTGGATCTCGTTGAAACTGCTCATTATCTCATTGATTTTTGTTCCCTGTGCTAGAAATGCCGAGACCGTTATTCGGCATGGCAGAGTGAAGCCCTCAGGAGGCTCCCACTCGCCTGTCCCTGTGACACGTGCGTGGAGGCTGCTTCTGGCTTCTGCTGCGGCAGGAGGCTCGGCTAGCTCCGCAGCCTCACTTCACCTCTTCCAGCATAGTCAGGGTGCGTTCATGGGTGCTAAAAAAGCTGGGTGCAAGTCTGAAAAGGCATACACACACACACGATTTAAAAAGTGAAATTGGAAAGAAGTACTGTAGAAGGGCCTTCTTTTCTATATTAAATTCATTTCTGGAGGCTTCCATCTTCACGGGTTTCTTTGCACAGAACGAAGGCCCTGTTTGAGGGTGGCCTCCTACACACAGTCGTGTGTGATTGGGCCCCGAAACGAGCTGTCTGCTGCCGTCTGCAGGTGCTGTGGCTGTGAGGCAGCCAGGCCTGCAGGCGCACGAGGGTGGGTGCCTTTTCCAAAGGGAAGAGCAGCCCCGCTGGAGCACCCCTTTTTCCTGCTGAGAGAGCGAGCTCTGCCCTGCTGCCTAATCAGGGGCGTTCTTTTACTCCGCTGTTCAGAGCAAGTCGGAACAACTTCCCACCTTTCTGCCCCTCCTGCTCTTGACTTCCTGTCTGAGACAGCTGCCCGAGTGACCCTCACCCTGTGGGTGAGTGGGGGCTTCTGTTGAAAGCCCCCAGGCATGATTTGCCTTCCCTGGACCACCCTGCCCAGAGAGCCCCCCACCCCCACCGCGCACGGCTCCTTTACTTGGTGTGTTTACAAATGTCAGTCTGCCCCTCTGTCCAGGGGCCCCTGTGCGCAGTTAGATGCTGCTTTGTTCGTTCTGCATCCCCAGGGCCTGGCCAGGGTTCCTGAGCCGTAGCCGTGGAGTGAAGGGCCAAGGAACACACTGCTGGTTCAGGTCAGGCGGTGCCTCGCCTCCACTCCTGTAAGGCCCGTGGCCTTTCTGTCTCTCAGGAAATCGGGGCTTTGCTGTGAACTTATAACTTCGGAAGGGGAGTCTGTTCTCGCCTTGCCTTCCCTTTTCACTCCCTTCCTCACCCCCCGCCCCGTTTTTCTCACCTCTTTCCCTTTTCCACTCTCGTGTGTTTGAGAGGCCTGGAACCTCCTGGCAGAGAATCCTAGCCTTTAGGGTTGGAGCACGTTTCTGGGCTGGCCTGAGGGTGTAATGGGTTCCGAAGAGACCCAGCCCCCATCTCTGTCCTCAGCCAGGTGCCCTTTGGCGGCCAGGACAGAGCAGCATGGGAGGCCACGTGCTTATAAATGGGGTGGGAAGTAATTCACCACCGGTCTCTCTTGGTATCATTTGGGCACGATGACAATTATGTGGGGAACTGCCCAAGAGATGGGGAGTGCTGTGGGAGCAGCAGATGGTGGTGAGAAGGCATCGGTGGTTGAGGGAGATACTGGAGATGCTGAGTGTTACACTATTCTTTGCTCTAGAAAAGAAACATATGAGCAGTGTGTAAGGGCAGCAACCAAATAATCCAGTCCAATAATACGTCTGTAATTAGATGTAAGGATATTGCACACCTTACGTAGTATAACTGCACTTACTTGCACATTGCGTCCCTAAGACGCACTTGCTCACACCCTTCCATACTGTCAGTGCTTCCCCGAGCTTTGCTCTGCTCGTACTTAGTTTTTAGCCTGCAGTTGTATGGTCTCTGCACGTCACCGTGCATTAGGATTTTCCTTTAGATGCTCTTAGCAGGCAGAGACTGGATGGAGATAATTCTCTAGACATACAGCAGAACAAACCTGAGTACCACTTACAGTTAGGCTCGGAATGGTACCCAAGTGCAATTTTAAAAATGTAAAAAACTGACTACTTTGAAATTTTGAAACAGGTTATTCTTGTTTTACGTTAGTTTGCTTTGTAATTATATTACATAATTACAGTAATGTAACTTCAGGTAGCTATTCAAGTAGGCTCAGTAAATGATGTTAAAGCAGTAGTAAATGTGTTATAGGCATGCATGTGCTATAGTTATATGAAAGTCTTACTAAAACCATAGAAAGTCATCAACTATAATATGACTTCGTTGCTTCAGATTATAAGACTGGAATTATCCAGATTTGAATGTGCATTGCCCTAAAGAAATGACACGTTAATTGTTGGAGAAAATAAAACCCAAACTCTTGATGTATTTGCTCACAGATACTTATCAGGAAAAACATCTAGATTCTTAAAATAAGAACAATTTTTTTCTTCACTATGGTGGTTAATTCCCTGTTAAAATTGCCTTTTTAATTGTCCAGAGCTTGACTGATTTGTGTTTCGTGGGGTCCAGTACAGACTTTGATAATCACCATGCATCTGTGGAGAGAAGCTTGAAAGTAGCTAAAACTTCAGGGCCAGAGTGTGCAAGCGTCAATGGTGAATTAGTGTTCTCTGACTTTCTCTCAGGTCCTGGGCTGGGGCTAACGCAGGTTGTGGGAGGTATGTCTTCTGCCGCAGAGGCAATTTGGCACCTAGGAGGGAAAGATTCCAACAGATAAGCACTTTTTAAGCCTCGCCCTCTGCCCTGGGGAAGGTAGCGATGGAGGGGCGGGAGGACAGTTGTCAGTCCAAGGCAGGCAGTGGGAGCAGGAGAGGCTCTCTCTGGAAAGGAATGCTCGTGCTTCTCTCCTGCCCTGGATCTGGTCCAGTCCTGGGCAGAGTTTAAGTCACTGACAGCTCTGGAAACAGTGGTCCTTAGTAATGTGTGAAGCAGGTTTTCTGCCTGGCTCAGGGCTCCTGTGGGTCCTCAGGAGAAGGTGGCATGGCACCTGCGTGGTTCCTCATCCACGGGGCGGGGGTGGGGTGGGGGGGGCAGCCGGTCACTCCCGTCTTGGGTCCACCCTGGGGCTCTCTGAGCCCCGGGCATTCGAGCAGCAGCCTGTTTGTTAAGGAGGCAAGTGCACAGAAAGGAGGCATGTGCCTCTTGGTTACCAGGTGAATGCGTTTTTTTTTTTTTTTTAAGTTTATGGGGAGAAACTCTTCTTCGAGTCTGTTCTTACATGTCTGTCACTGCTTTGTCACTGTAGGCTCTTTTCTCTGGAGAAGGTACAGTATTAACAGTGTTAGTTTAAATTGGACCTCCGGATTGGTCAGCAACCCCTTGGACACGAACTGGGGACTTGTGCCTTCAGCTCTCTGCTCCTTAGTGTCCAAGATGGGAAAGTCCTGGGGCAGTGTGGCCCCGGACATCTGCCCAGGAGAGGTCTTTGAATAGATTCCCTCATACAATGTATGAGAGAACAGCATCCAAGCTGTTCCCAAATCACGGAGAGTGCGCTCACTTTTAAAGCATCTCACACTCGCAGGTAGGGTTCAGTTCCCCAGTGTTGGGCACAGTTACCCCAGCGAGTCACATTGGAGGCTGGGTAGGAGGGCAAAGCAGATCCTTTCTAAGTTTATTTGGTCTTACGCTGTTACCCTTGTTCTGTATTTATCAGGCATATCCCGTGCTTACTTTAGGAAAGCATCAAACTGAATTATACCTGCTGCTGGTTGTGTGTCTGTCTCTGCGCTAAGCTGCGAGCTCCGGAGGAAGCACTGTGCCTTTCCTTTCGCCAGCTGCCCGCATAGCGCCTAGGACCCCGCCGTGCTCAGTGAATGCTGAAGGGCTGAAGAGGGTGTGTTCTGCCAGGGGTCTTTTTTAAGCCTCGTGCTTGGGAGGCCATCCAGTCTTTGTTTTTGTGTCTTACACTTTTTATTTGGAAATAATCCCAATTTTACTGGACAGATGCAAAAACTATAAAACCTGTACAGTGAACTCCAACATACCCCCACCCAGATGCCCAGATCACCAACTTAACTTTTTCCCACAGTTGCCATATCATTCCCTCCATCCATCTATGCTTTATCTATTTTCTCAACATAGGAGAGCAGATTGTACACATCATGTGCCTTGGAAATGTAGCTAATACTTCATGTCCATCCGGCTTTGTTACAGAAGTTAAGAAAGATTAGCTTGGGGCCACATCACTTCCACGGTGACCCTGTTCCCTGAACTTAACCTTTCAAGTTACAGGGAGGCCATATAGGATTCAGGGAGAATTTTAAAAAATTGATGCCACTCAGTGAAAGCTTATTATGACATTAACACACACACACCCCCCTTATAAATGGCAATTTCATTTTCTGTGACCCTGAGCAAATTGTCATTAAGACCATCCCAAGACTCCTTTCCATTTGGAACTGCTCTAGGGAAGGTGGATTGAAGGCTGTATTAGTCAGCTAAAGGGGCGCTGACACAAAATACCAGAAATCAGTTGGTTTTTATAAAAGGTATTTATCTGGGGTAGAGCTTACAGATACGAGGCCATAAAGCATAAGTTACTTCCCTCACCAGAGTCTATTTTCATGCTTTGGAGCAAGATGGCTGCTGACGTCTGCGAGGGCTCAGGCTTCCTGGGTTCCTCCCTTCCAGGGGCTTGCTTCTGTCTGGGTTCAGGGTTCCTCTCTTCTTGGGACTGGCTTCTCTTTCCTCTGTGTTTTCACTTTCTGGGGCTCCAGCTTAAGGCTTCAGCATCAAACTCCAACATCAGAACTACAACATCAAAACCCTCCACTCTGTCCTTTGCCATGCCTTTTTTAAATCTGTGAGTCCCCACCCACTAAAGGGTGGGGATTCAGGGCCTTACTGGCACAAGAGGTTTGCATTATTACTTAAGTAAACCTCTGAATCCAATATAATCTAATATGCCCAGAGGAAAAGATCAGTTCACAAACATAATCCAGTATTTCTTTTTGGAATTCATCAGTAATATCAAACTGATAAAATGCCTTCTTCCATTCTCAATACTGTCCAGACATTCTTGTTTTTTTTTTAACCTAAATTAGTTGTGTGCCTTTTATAAATATATTTTATTTTTATTGTATTCCTAATTCCTCAGCCCCACCCTCATATTTTTTGACGCATTTACATACTCAAAGCATAGCACAAATAATAATGTAAATAGCTGCCACTTAACTCCAGTTTTCCTGTCTGTACATATATTCTAATCTTCATGGCATGCCTTTAATGTAGTATAAAGATTCTTTTGGTTGCATGTGACACAAGCTCCATTCCAAGTGGTTTAAGTAAAAAGAGGTATACTCACAGCCTCTGGCTCTGTTTTCTTCTGGTTTGCTACATTCTTGGGCAAGTGTCTTCATTTTGTGGGCTCCAGCAGCTCTAGGCTTCCATCTCTATAGTTCTAAGTCCAGAATAAAGAGAGGTTCTAGAATGAATTGCTGTGGTGGGTGGGCGGAATCTTGGTGCTTTGGCCAGGGCTGGGCTGCGCCCATCCCCGAGGCCTTGGGGAGTGGGCCAGGGTGGACCCCTACAGGTGTCCATGGCAGAAGGGGTGGGCAGGCAACACCTTGATGTTCCCTCCAGGTGAGCAGTGTTACCTGGTTTTTGTTTTTGTTTTCTCTTTAAACCTCAGGAGGCTGGTCTTGGTGGAAGTGCAGGCCTCTAATAGCCTGCGCTAGGACGGCTGGACTCCCTGCTGAGGGCTGGCTGTGCTTGTCCTCACTCAGGGATGAGCCTGCTCGTTGCTACCTGCTCCTATTGTAGAGCAGCAGCCAGAACATTCTCCACCTACGCCTCCATCTCCACCCCAGAAGGCCTTACTCGGCTCTCACCTCATCTCGAGCTCCCAGCAGTGCCCCTAAGGAACAGGTGTCTGTGGAGGTTTACTTCGTGCCCTCCTCAAATTCCATTTTCCTGTCTAGTTTTCGATGGCGTTTCCTTCCCTGTCTTCCCCCAGTTTCTTCCCTTTTTAGCTCCCTTTTAGAAGAATTATTAAAATGGTAAGAACCTGTCCTTGCTCTGGTTCTCTGCTAGCTTTATCTGCACCAGTGGTGTCGTGTTGAGGTGTTCTTCAAATGCCAGCCTAGCCTCTGGCAGCAAGCTCCTGAGCAGGAACCTTGATGCTTCTGTGGTAGAGATTGAGTAGCTGGCACCAAAAGGGGGAATTAGCAGCTGCTAGCAACAGTAACGGTAGGCTCACATTGACTGGATTTGGGGGAGATATTGTGTATTTTGAAGGGAAAAGGAATTTAGAAAATCAGGCTTTTACCCAGTTACCCAGTTCAGACAAAGTGGTTCGCACTTCTGTGTGCCTCTTTACTTAGATATCATCCAACTTTGGTTAAGATGAAAAGCTAGGGGGAACAGATAGACAAGAAGTATAGTTTGGGTAATGAGCAGAGTGACTTTTTTTTTTCCTTTAATCTTCTGATCCATGAACATGGGATATCTTTACATTTTATTGAGGTCTTTAATTTCTCTCAGCAATATTTTATAATTACAGTGTACATGTATTAGATTTGTTAAATTTACTCCTGAGTATTTTATTCTTTTTGATGTTATTGATTGTTTTCTTAATGTCATTTTTGGATTTTCATGGGCAATTACAGAAATAAAATTGATTTTTTTAAAAACTTCATTTTTAAAGAAGTTTTCGATGACAAAAAAGTTACATTGAAAATATAGGGGACTCCCATACACCCTACCTGCTCTCCCTCTCACATTTTCCCCTATTAATATCTTATATTAGTGTGGTACAGTTGTTACAGTTGATGAATATTGAAGCATTGCTACTAATCATCAAAATGATACAATTGACTTTTTTAAAAAATCCGACCCCCCCTCCCCCCCGGCTTTTTGCTAGCTGTCTGCTTTCTGTGTCCATTCGCTGTGTGTTCTTCTGTGTCTGTCTGTTTGTTTATTTATTTACGCCATCCCCCCCCCCCCCCCCCCCCGCAGCTTGCTTGCTGTCTGCTTTCTATGTCCATTCACTGCATTTTTGCTTGTCTCCCTTTTTGTTGCGTCACCTTGCTGAGTCTGCACTCCGTGGCACTTGTGGGCTGGGCAGCATTCCATGGCACATGCAGGTGAGCCTGCCTTCACAAGGAGGCCCTGGGACACGAACCCAGGGTCTCCCATGTGGTAGACAGGAGCCCAACTGACAGAGCCACAGCTGCTTCCCAATATACAATTAACTTTTATTTGTTGATAATTGTGTCCTGCAACTTTGCTGAACTTGTTTACCAATAATTTTTTAAAGCTAAGTCCTTAGAATTTTCTACATATAAGATCATGTCATTTGTGAATACAGGTAACTTTACTTCTTCCTTTCCAACTTGGATGCCTTTTATTTCTTTTTCTTGTCTAATTGTTCTGGCTAGAACCTTTCTGTGTCCAGTGTTGAATAGAAGAGGTGAGAGTGATCATCCTTGTCTTTTTCCTGATCTTGGGAGGTGGGGGGTGGGGCATCCAATCTTTTGATTCAAGTATGATGTTTATAGCATTTTTTGTTGTTCCCTTCCCTTCTCTTCCTTGCTTGTTGAGCATTTTTAGCAGGAAAGGGAACTGGATATAAAATGGTTTTATTGCATTTAGGAGCATGTTGTTTTGTCTTTTGTTATATTAGTATCATAATTGATTTTCAGCTCTTAAACCAACCTTGGATTCCTGTGCTAACTCCCACTGGATCATGGAGTATAATCCATTTATATGTTGCTGGACTTGATTTGCTAGTATTTTGTTGAGGATTTTTGCATCCATAGCCATGAGAGATATCTACGATTCTGTGTTTAAGAAACTATCTTAAGTAAATAATTTGCTTAAGTAAGCAAACATCTGTTATAATAATTAATAAAATAATGTACAGAAAGTACTTAGCACACTGCCCAGCACGTAGTAAGTGGCCAGTTTATGTTTATGGCTTTCTTTGGGCAGTGGTCATTTGAGATAGTGATTGGGAGCATAGACTCTTAAGTCAGATAGGACTGGGTTTGAATCCTGCTTTGTTCATCCTCCTGTGAGCTGTGTGACTTGGGGCACATTACAGCTGGATGCCTTAAGTTTCATACAAGTGACAATAGTGCTTTCCCTAAGGGTTTTCAGGAGGATTAACTGAGAATATGCAAAGTGCCTGGTGCACAGTTATATATTATGTATATATTTACTGTTGTTACTTTTAAACATATAGAATGCAGTGGTATTATTAGGGTGAAAAATTGGAAATAACCCAGCTTCCATTGATAGGGGATTGATTATAGTATATGTGAACAGTATAATAGGTAATCTTTAAAGATGGTTTAGATTAATATTGATATAGAAAAAATTCACTAAATATTGGTTGTGGGCAAAAAGTATTTGTGTACACGTCTGTTTGCACAAAATTGTTAGGTATTAATGCATGAAAGTCTAGAGATGCATATGTATCAAAGTGTTAACAGTTTAATTTTAGAGGGTGATGATTGTTTATAGGGGAACTTGTACTTTTAATTTTAAAACAGGCATGTATTTTATCAGGAAAAACAGAATATAGATATTTCTGTTTGAGGGGAAATCAGGAACCTTAAAAAATACTTAGGATTATGATTGCCTTAGTTTCTTGATTGCCCTCAGATGTTTTGGTAGCCTTGTTTGAGTTTAATGAAATATCATACATTTTTAAAAGGTAATAAAAGCGTTACAAAATATTTAAAGAAAGGTTTACATCCATTCACAAATTTTGCCTTGCTAATTGTCGACTGCTATACTTAAATATTTGAATGCCTGCTATTTGTTGACCCAAGTTCTGTTCTAAGTGTTGGGGATACAAAATAGAATATGAAATGGTCCCTACTCCGTGACAGTGAAACAGAACAGATCTACAAGGCAGCAGGCACAGGGTGAGATGCAGTAAATGTAGTAAATGGCTTAATTACGGCGTGGATGTGTGGCACAGAGAAGGGCGTCAGCAGAGCCGGGCAGACATCTCCGAGGAGCTAACAAAAGGCTAGTGTGTTCAGGACTGCATAGGAATGTGTTGGGCAGGCAGGAAAGGACTTGCAAACAGAAGAGATGGCATTTGCTAAGGCTTGGGGCTGTGAGAGACCTAGAAAGGAAAGCTTTTGGGGTATTTATGAAAAGCAGTCAGCAAGCCTCCTCATGGGAATGCTAATTATAGTCTCGTTACTAGGCTGCCCTGCTTCGTACTCCCTTGGAGGAGAATTCCAGTAATGGGAAGTGGGTGAATCTGCAAGCCTGTCAGGAGCGCCTGCTTCTACAAAGTGACCCTGATGCAGTCTCTCTCCTCCCAGAACATGAGCCACTTGCTCCTCGCTGGGCTTCTGGCAGGCAGACTGGGTCTCAGGAGTGGAAAGGGAAGGAGAGGAGCTCTTTGGTTTGGGATCTGGCCTTTCTGGCAGGTAGACATTGGAATGGATACTGCTTAGTGTCTGTGACGTTTTGCCAGTCCTCATGGGTGAGTGTTTAAATCTTCTAAATGGACAGTATATGGTACATAGTGGTCTTTCCTGCCATTTGACCCATAAAATCTGTCGGTGGCTTGCTTTATCTAGCCCCATCCGGCCTGATGTAAGTCCCCTTCTCAGGCACCCGCGGCACCTCTGGGCTTCCCTCGGGCTTTCTGGATCCGAGTCCCTTGAGGCTGAGTAGGGACTGGTTCTGACCTCCCACTCCAGCCCCTGCCCACTGTCTTGACCACGGTGTCTTCGACTCGCTCAGCGTTTAGAATTCTGCGGGTTTGTCCAGAAGTCCACAATGACTGTGCTTGTACTCTTTTTGCCTTTGTCTTCAGAGGGTTGGTCTCCTCCGTGCTTTCAGATGGCTTCTGGATCAGCAGTTCTTTTTGGCAGGCTGTCTTGCTGCTGTTTTTTGCTTCACCCTGCCTACGAAATGGATTGCTAGGAAGGGGGTGATTGACATCTGGACACAAATTCTGTTGTCACTTTGCAGAAATTTCATGAGTCCCTTTTAAACGTCTTATCCCTGGAAAAGGAGGGATGATGCTCAGGTGATTTGTCAAGGATTAAACGTGGTGATGGCTGGAACTTCAGTCTTGCCAACTCGCTTACCCAGGCTTCCACGGCAGACTAGTGACAGAAGTGGCCCTCAGATGACAGCCTTGGTTGTGGTGGCAGAGGATTGAATTAATAATTTCTTTGCACTCAGGAGGAATTTATCCTTCTGTAAAACCATTTCCCATTAACATATGTCATTGTGTGAAAACTTTTAAATTGATATAGTAGCACAGGCTAGCATGGATAGAAATACTCCTTTTCATATACTTTTTTTCCTCTTAAAGTTCTGGAAAAAGATTATATATTAACAGATGTCTGCTTAACTTAAAAGCCTAAAGAAACTGTGAATTTAAATGTCTAGTAGAGTTTTGTTGGACCTACTCTGTAACCACAGCCAGGTGCAGATATGGCTTATTTGTCCCCATTGGGAATGGTGCATTCTATAGAAGAGAATGTTCCAGTTTCCTGGAACTAGGTACCTTTCTGAAAGCTCAAACCTCCTTTTTAATTTGATTTTAATGACTGGGTATCCAAAATTCTGGGGAAAATAGGGCAAACTAACTTTTGAAACAGCGTTAAATTTTCAAATAACATGCTCAATTTGTTTTCTGTCTTAACGCCTTTTCAGGAACATGAACTACCGCTAAATTTAAAACTGTGTGTCCAACTGTTCACCTAGGAAATAAATACATGTACTGTTTTCCCTAAGGTTTCCTCAATTTCCAGTTCAGATAAAAATGTCCACAAACTATTCTCTTTGTTGTGCACAGACCATGTGAAAAATGCTGTATCCTTTTCTTGCTGATTCAGAGTGATAACCATATCTGCTGTTGTGCAGGTGAGGTGTGCAAATCTGATTTGACTCCTGAATTCTAAGCAGATTGTGTTTGGGGGTTTTTCTGTATGTATGTTGGTTTTTATAGTTTCTGTTTAGCTATCAGGTTATGAGCTGCCATTTCTCATTAACATCACTATGTTTGACTCATGTATATCTTCATTTCTCACTATTCCTTAGAATTAGTTGCTTCTAATCTGTTAGGAATTCAGATTGGTAAGCTTGTTAGATTTCCAAAGGGTATGAAAAAAGACCAGGTAGGGCTCTTGTGGCTAATTTTTTTTTTAACTGTTCTTTTTCTTTTTTTTCCCTGCCCTCTGCCTGTTTTTGCTGTGTCCATTCACTGTGAGATATTTTGTATCTATTTCTCTTTTTTTGTCTTCTCTTCTAATCTTTGTCCTCTAGGATTCACCAGGATTCGATCCTAGGGACCTCTGATGTGGAGAGAGGTTCCCTATCAATTGAGCCACCTCAGTTCCTGGTCTTTGCTGCACTTCACCTTGACGCTTCCCTTCATCTCTCTTTTGTTGCACCATCATCTTGCTGCGTGTCTCACTGTGTGGGCACTGGCTTGCTGTGCGGGCACCCAGCTCGCCACATGGGCACTGGCTCACCACACAGGCGCCCGGCTCACCATGCAGGGACTCATGTGGGCACTCGGCTCACCATGTGGACACTTGGCTCGCCGCACAGGCACGCTTTCTCTTTTTCTTTTTCACCAGGAGGCCCCAGGGATCAAACCCAGGTCCTCCCATGTGGTAGGTGGAGGCCTTATCACTTGAGCCACATCCGTTTCCCATGGCTAATTTTTTAAAACCCTGGATTGGCTGCTCAATATGCCTTTTCCATGGAGCATTTATAGCTCAAGTGATTGAGCACGTGCTTCCCACGTACAGGGTCCCCGTTTCGATTCCTGGTACCTCCTAAAAGCAAATAAGACAACCAACTCTCATTGGGTAATGAATGTAGCTCAGTCATTGAGTGCCTTCTTCCCATGGACAAGGTCCTAGGTTCAATCCCAATACCTCCTAAGAACATACCTTTTCCCCCTTTCCCTTCCTTGGGAAGCATTTCCACATATTGATTGATTTAATTTCCTGGGTTGGTCAAGCAAATACCATACAGCGGGTTGACTTAAAGAACGGGAATTTAATGGCTCACAGTTTTGAGGCTAAAAGAAAGTCCAAATCAAGGCATCATCAAGGCAGTGCTTTCTCTGCAAAGGCTATGGCCTTCTGGGGCTGGCTGCCAGTGATCCTTGGACTTTGGTTGTCACATGGCAAGGCGTATGGTGGCATCTCCTGGTTTCTACCTGCTCTTGGGTTCCATGGACATTCAGCTTGTAGCTGCTCCTTGTATGTCTTTTTCTTTCTGTGTCAGAATTTCATTCTGCTTCCAAAGAACTCCAGTAATAGTATTAAGACCCATCCTGGTTGAAGTGGGCCACGTCGTCACTGAAGTAACCTCAAAAGTCCTACTTACAGTGGGTTCACACCCATAGGAATGGATTAAGTTTAAGAACATGTTTTTGGGGGGTACATAACAGCTCTAAACCACCACATTCTACCCTCCAGACCTCAAAGAGACGTGTTCTTTCTACATGCAAAAAATACCTTCATTCTATCACAGTATCTTAAAAGCCTTAAGTCACGTTAGTAACAAGGTTAAGTACAAAGTGTTATCACAATCAGTTTTGGCTGTGGTCTGTCCTGTGGCACAATTCCCTTCTGTCTGTTGCCTTTGAAAACTAGAAAACAAGTTATCTGCTTCCCATATACACTGGAGGGACAGCCATGCATTCCCTTTCTCATAAGGAGAAACTGAGAGGAAAACAGGGGTCATGGGTCCCAAACAATTCTGAAACCCAGCAGGGTAAGCTCTGTTAGATTTCGAGGTCCAAAAGTCATCTCTAGATTGATGTTCCTCTGGGCCTGGGGGAGAGGCTCTTCCACCAATGGGTCCACACATGTTTTTCTGGGGTCCATACAGCTCCACACTACCAAAGTAATGAAAGATGTTCTTTCTCGGTGCCATTTGATTTACAGTAATCATATGACATCCTCAGTAAATTTGGACTTTTAAATTAACCATTACAAATATAAGCCCTGATGGAGAGATATCTAAGTGGGTAGGTAGATGATTGATACGGTAAGGCAATGATGGAAAAATGATAAAATTGGTCGATCTGGGTATCTGGGGGTAGGAGTTGGAGGTATATTGCTTAATAAAGGGCTTATTTTTGCAGCTGTCCTGTAAGTGAAAAATGTAAGCCCTTTGAGGACAAAAATGGAACCATTTCCATTTTCTTCATGCCTTCTCTGTGCCTTAGGTCCCTGTACTTTCTGTGTGGCATCTAGTACAGCCATGTGTATGTTATTGCTCTGCTACTTCATCTTCTAAAAGTTGCTTCTTAAGTAAGAAATATAATAATTGAAATTCCTCTGGCCACTTTCTTCAGCTACTTAAGCTTATCTGTCCATAATGTGAGAATATTTTTAAAAATGAAAACTCTAGTGAATTAGAATTTATTTTTGCTTTTAAAAAGCCAGTTGTGGGAAGTGGATTTGGCCCAATGGATAGGGCATCCGCCTGCCACATGGGAGGTCCGCAGTTCAAACCCAGGGCCTCCTGACCCGTGTGATGTGCTGGCCCACACACAGTGCTGATGTGCGCAAGGAGTGCTGTGCCACACAGGGGTGTCCCCTACGTAGGGGAGCCCCACGCGCAAAGAGTGCGCCCCATAAGGAGAGCCGCCCAGGGCGAAAAAAGTACAGCCTGCCCAAGAATGGCGCCGCATACACAGAGAGCTTACACAGCAAAAAAGAGACACAGATTCCAGGTGCCGCTAACAAGAATACAAGCGGACACAGAAGAACACACAGCGAATGGACACAGAGAGCAGACAACTGGTGGGGGGGTGGGGGGATGGGGAAGGGGAGAGAAATAAAAAAAATCTTTAAAAAAAGAAAAAGCCAGTTGTCTTTTTAAAAAATTAGAATATGAGGAAAAAATGCTTACATTTACCCACATATTTACCATTTCCAGTGCTCTTCATTATGTAGAACCACCTTTCCATCTGGTATTATTTTCATTTTGCTTGAAGATCTTCCTTCAGCATTTCTTGTAGTGCAGGTCTTTTGGCAACATTTCTTCCCTCCCTCCTTTTCTCCCTTTTTTCTTTCTCTTTCTCCCTCCCTCCTTTCTTCCTTTAGAGTTCTAGGTTAATGCGTTTCATTCATTCATTCTAGGTTAATGTCATTTCATTGTTTCCACGTTACATAGTTTTTTAGTTTGTTCCTCCTTAATATAATATTTGCTTCCCCGCCCCCTCACCTCGGCTGCTTTTCACTGGGTTTAAGCAGTTGATTATGATGTGCTTCAGCATAATTTTCTCTCTGTGTGTATTAGTCATGGGATTTGTTAAGCTTTGGATCTGTGGGTTTGTCACCAAAATTTGGAAGACTTTTGGCTGTCACCTCTTACAATATATATTTTTTTGTGCCACTGCCCCCCATTCCTCCTTTTTTTTTTTTTTTTGATTTATTTATTCCCACACCCTGCCCCAAGTTGTCTGCTCTCTGTGTCCATTCACTGTGTGTTCTTCTGTGACTGCTTCTATCCTTATCAGCGGCACCCGGAATCTGTGTTTCTTTTTGTTGCGTCATCTTGCTGTATCAACTCTCCGTGTGTGTGGCACCATTCCTGGGCAGGCTGCACTTTCTTTCGCGCCGGGCGACTCTCCTTACGGGGCACACTCCTTGCATGTGGGGCCCCCCTATGTGGGGGCACCCCCGTGTGGCACGGCACTCCTTGCACGCATCAGCACTGTGCATGGGCCAGCTCCACACGGGTCAAGGAGGCCCGGGGTTTGAGCTGTGGACCTCCCATGTGGTAGGCAGACGCTCTGTCCATTGGGCGAAGTCTGCTTTTACATGTATGTTAGACTACTTGATATCCCACAGTATATCAAGTATATCTGTGAGGCTTTGTTCCTTTCATTTATTTTTTTCAGTCTTTCTCTGCTTTATTTTGGATAAATTCTGTTGCTATGTGTTCAAATTCGCTAATTTATTTTTAAATTCTGCAGTGTCTGATCTATTAATCCCATTCAGTGAAATTTTCATTTCAAATGTTATATATTTTTTATTTCCAGAAGTTCTATTTGGTCCTTTTTTATTATTTTCCCTTTTTCTCATTACGTTCATGTTTTCCTTTAGTACTTGGGAAGTTGGGGGAAGCTGGGGGATGATGGATTCTTCTAGGTTCTTGGGTATGTTACATGAAAGAATTTAAAAACATGCTGGTTTAGTTAGGCCAGTAAAAAGAATTTATTGAGAACTGGGAGGAAAAAACAGAGTTTGTGAGAAATGGGAGAAAAGAACAGGATCACACACCTGAGATATTGATGCGGGCGCCTCTAGGCAGAGAGAGTGTTTTGGGCCTGTGGGGCTGTCTATTAAGCTGCTGTTTACTCCTCCCTTTCCTGTGTCGGGGAGGGCCCCAGCTGTTTGCTGTTCTGATTGGTTGCCCCTCTGTCAGTTACCCAGGGGGCAGTGGTGAGGCCCCTCGAGGGTGCCTGGGGCTTTCCCTTGCCCCAGATGAGATCTCCTTCTAATCTCATGCCAGATGGGGTTCTCGAGGGCTCCTTCGGCAGCCCTCTTGGTGGCCGTCTGTTCCCGCAGGATTCCCAGGCGGGGTTCCGAGGCCATGGGTTTCACGGCCATGCTTTTCTGCCAGGTCTTAGGCTTGTCTTCCCTCTTCCTAAACTGACCTGCCTTACTTGAACATACTAATGATAGCAGTTTCAATGTTCTTATATGCTAATTCCATCATCTCTTTCATTTCTGAGACATTACTGTTGACTAATTTTTGTTTTCTTTCTGATTATGGGCCACATTGTCTGGCCTCTCAACAGGTTTAGGAATTTTTAGTTAGATGCTATATATTGTGAATGTTTCATTGTTGAGTTCCTGGGTTTTGTTTTATTCCTTTAAATAATGTTATGCTTTGTTTTGGCAAGTAATTAAAATTACTTGCAGATCTAATTCCCTTGAGGCCGGTCTTTAAACTCTGCTAGGGCAGATTTAGCATTGTCTTCACTCCTAAAATAGCTTAGTCCCACGGCTAAGGCTCACCCTTTCTGGGGTCTCCACTGGTGCCTCGGATGAGTCACTAAGAACTCTCTGTTCTGGCTGGTTGGAGCGCAAGCATCTCCCTACTTTATGTAAACTTGAATTACTCATTTAATAGCTTCCTGTTTTTGCCGTTTCCCCCCCCCCCCCTTGTCCATTTTCACTCCACACATGTGTGACCTGAAACTTAGCACATTTCTGGAGCTCTCTTTTTTTGTAGCTTCCTCTCTTCAGGAACTCTGCCCTGTAACTTTGAACCATTTTAGCTTTCCAGAACTCTGACCTTCATTATCGCAAGTCAGCAAGGCTGCTGAGCTTTATTTGGGTTCTCCCTCTTTATCCCTGGTGATCTTGAAATTGTCTTCAGGCAGAACACTGGGGTGATAG
Organism: Dasypus novemcinctus; assembly: GCF_030445035.2. Lineage (NCBI taxonomy): Eukaryota > Metazoa > Chordata > Mammalia > Cingulata > Dasypodidae > Dasypus > Dasypus novemcinctus. The sequence goes on along the minus strand of NC_080679.1, from coordinate 127,539,785 downwards.
AGCTCACCTAGTTTCCTTTCTTTCAGGGATCATGACTCAGTACTGCTTGTTAACAAGTGTCTTAAGCATTGTTTTAGATATTGTCTAGTTTTCTAACTGTTTATTACAAGAGGTTAAGTCTGGTCCTTGCTGTTCCATTATTGCTGGAAGCAGGAATCCCCAGACTTCCATTGAAATTGGTCCTTTGAAAAAACAGGTTTAAGTAACTACATTTTTTTTTTTTATTGTACTGTGGGAACACACATACAACATAGAATTTCCCATTGTAACCACTTTTAGTATACAGCTCAGTGGTGTTAATTACAATGTTGTACTGCCATCACCAATATCCATTACCAAAATGTTTCTATCAGCCCAAACAGAAACTCTGCTCTAATTAAGCATTAACTCCTCATTCTCCTTCCTGCTGCCCCTGGTAACATATAATCTACTTTGTCTCTATCAGTTTGCTTACTTGAATTAGTTTATGTAAGTGGAATAATACAATATCTGTCCTTTTGTACAGATTATCTGGCTATTTCACTTCTACCTTGTCTTCAGGGTTTTACCCATGTTGTACCATGCATCAGAACTTCATTACTTTTTAGTGCTGAATAATACTGTGTTGTATTTAGATACCTCATTTTGTTTATCCATTCATCAGCTTATGGACACTTGGGTTGCTTTCCCCTTGGGCTGTCGTGAATGATGCTTCTCTGAATACTGTTGTACAAATATCTGTTTGAGTCCCTGCTTTCAACTTTTTGGGGTATATCCCTAGAAGAAGCATTGCTATGTTGTTTGGCAATTCTATACGTAACCTTCTCAGGAACTGCCAAACTGTTTTCCACAATGGCTGCACCATTTTACACCCCCCCCCCCCCAACAAAGTGTGAGGATTCCTGTATCTCTGCTTCCTTGCATTCTTACTAACACTTGCTATTTTCTGTTTTTCTGGATTATAGCTAGTCTAGAGAATGTGAAGTGGTATCTAATTTGCATTTTCCTAATGACCAGTGATGCTGAATACAGTTCTAAATAGCAGGCGTGCATGTTTGAAGACTAAAACAGATATAACTTACCTTCATTTTGTAGTGAAGCGTAATAGCATCCTCATTTACTCCGTTCATATTTCACCTTTCCCACAGACTAGAACTGTTACTGTTTTAAGCAGAATAATGATAGCAGTTAGTCAGCATGGTAGAACAGTGACGGGGTTCACATGGTCTTGTTGGAGCTTCCTGGAGAACAGCTAGGCTGAGAGCACTTCTGTCCTGGCCGCGGCGGCAGTGCTCAGTGACGGGCCTCTCCTTTGGGTTGTCCTTGTCTTATCTAGTAGCTCAAATTTTGCTCTTGGGGTGGGGAGCCGATGTGGCTCAGTGGTTGGGTGCTGGCTTCCCATGTCTGAGGTCCCAAGTTCAATCCCTGGTCACTGTACCTCAAATATTTTTTTTCCTTTTGCTCATGGGAAGGACTTTTTGAATGCCCCTGAGTTGAAGAATCACTTCTGAATTCATGTGGGTGTATCTGTGCTAAAAGAACATGGAACAGCTGAATCTATAAGAAATTGATGAGTAGAATGAAAGAATCATCTGTGAAAAATAGCCTGGCATGATAAGGCGATCTGGGAAGTTTAAAGGCCTGCTGAAGGAAGCTAATTTACCCAAGGATATATGCATTTTTAAGGGTGTTTCCCACCATTAACGTTAAATTAAAGAAGCCATGCAATTGGAATGGGTTGTTGGTTAGTTTTTAATTTTAGCATACTTTTTTATTTTTTTTAAAAAGATACTTAGATTACATAAATGTTACATAAAAAATGTAGGAGATTCCCTTATGCCCCACTCCCTACTCCTCCCACACTTTACCACATTAACAGCATCCTTCATTAGTGTGGTACATTTATTATAATTGAAGAACACATTTTGCCACTAAGTGTAGATTGTATTTTACTTTGTAGTTTACACTCTCTCTGGCACAATCAGTTAGTTTTAAAGAATGATAGGGTCGTTAGTAGACAAAAGGCTTAGCTATTCATAGTTTAAGTAGCAACTAGATCAGGAGCTCTTAACTGTTCTTGTTGCACTGACCCCTTAGCCAGTCAGGTGGAAATCACGGGCCCCTTACTAAGCCCACACTATACTGTGTATTATTTAATAAATACATCACACCCGCACCCACACATCCCCACAAGAATGTTTTGAATTTAAATTCAAGCTCATTGCCTCTTTGTTAATAACCCCTGAACTAGATCTAGAAAAAGAGAGAGCTTTTTGTATCAGTTTTTGGTTAACTATCATTAATTCACACCTATCAATAAAATCTAGTGCCCTTTGTCAGCAGTTGTGAATATTTCCAGCTTCAGATGTAAGTGTGTGCTTTTGTTTTTAATTAAGCTCTTTGTTCAGTCTCCCGATTAACTCGTGCTTGCTTAGGAAGCCAGCTGTACTCTCCGCAGTGCACGAGAGCTTTCATTTGGCATCATCAAAAGGTTGTGTATAAAAAAGTTGACTTTCCAAAAGCCTAAAGAGGTTTTCTTCCTTGCTTTTCTAAATTTAAATGCAACTTGAAGAATAGTGATTGGCTCAGTTGATACTTGGAAAACTTTTTGAAGTTCATAAACCTGTGTAAAATGTTCAATTTCACTAAACAAGTGCAACATAGAAGAATAGAAGAAGCAGCTTTTGTTTTTTTTTGTTTTTTTTTTACTTATCAAATTGGTTGAAATTTAAAAATGATAATATTTGATGCTGGCAAGGGTGTGTGGTAAGATGGCACTTCTTAGAATTGTCAAGATACATTTATATGGCCTTTCTGAAGGTAAATTTTGGCAGTTGTATCAAATGAGTTTCTATATTTTTTGACCCAGTAATAGTTGCTAGAAATTAAAGCAAAACTGTATGTAAGAAGTTATTGGTAGCAATATTATTTATAAGAGTAAGGTGTTAGGAATGCCTTAAATATCTAAGAACAAGTGTTTCATTTGTGTCATTTTCCTATTACAAAGTTCCAGTAAAATAAGAGCAGTTCATCACATAGGAAAAATTGATATATCATGCTATTTGAAATTCAGTATTCTAACACGATATGTAAGCTTTTTTCAACTCCATTTTTTTAATGCATGAAAGAATGGCCAGAAATATGCCAAATGATAAAAGTAACTGTTTCTAGGAGGTGTTTTATGAGCTATAATTTTCTTTTTTACCTCTTTTCTATGTTCTGTAGTTGAGATGGGAAGGTGGTTCTAGGTAGTGTGAAAGACTGTCGTCTTTGCAGCTGCCTTCCACACATACCTGAACCTTTCCAGACTCTGGACAGGCATCTCTGTTTCCACAAGAGAAGGCAGCCGGTCAGCTCCAAGGCTCCCTGCTTTAAGGGTCAGTAAAACGTCCTTTTTAACAGTGACTTCTGTGCTTGCACTTCAGATAAAAATTTCGATGATGAAGATTCTGTGGATGGTAATCGACCTTCCTCTGCCAGTTCTACATCATCCAAGGCACCCCCAAGCTCTCGGAGAAACGTTGGGATGGGGACCACCCGCCGGCTTGGCTCCTCCACACTTGGATGCAAGTCTTCAGGTAAGAGCAAGCCCTTTGGGGTGTTCCAGTGCCGGCTCTTAAAACCAGAGGTTCGTGCTACTTGCCTTCTTGGGTCCTGCGCAAGTGCAGCGACCTCCCTTTGCAGTGTTTCTACCTGCTCTTCTTTAATCAGTGCTGCGCCATCAATCCTGATGAGCTGGGAGGATGTAAGCTTGAGCTGCTGTATTGAGAGGTGCCACTTTGTGGTAAGGCAGAACCTGAAAGCAGTGAAGCCAACAGGGAGGAAAGCAGAGCTCAGAGGTTAAGAGCGAGCGTACAGCCCGATGGCATCGTTTGATTGTCGGAATCCAGCAATGTCGGAAACTACTGTGAGACTTTTTAACCAATTTCTGTGAGGATGGAGAATATCCAGAAATCAGAACGTACCTTCTATCTTTAAATGCGTTTTGTTTGCACAAGTAGGATTGTTGTTTACAGATCAGTATGAATGCCGAGTTAAATCAGGGGCATAAGGGATGGTTAGGTACCATTTACCTCAGCTCCCAGAGGCTTCGAAGATTAATTTACAAGGTTCCTTTCATAATTTCCCCTCCTTACCCCACCCTGCCCCAAATCCAGGCAGGGTGAGTCCAGGTTATGTGCAGCTTGAATGTATAGTAGTTTTTATTGTCTCATTTTCCCTTTATCATGTAAACGTTTTACCTTTTACCTCAGAAAAATCATACAGCCCCTGCTTTTAGAATCACACTTACTATTAGGTTGGACTTTTGAGCTTGGGAAGCGTTCAGTGAGCTAAAAAAAAGCTAAGGCGGGACAGGCTGAGGAAAAGCTGGCCGGGAGGGTTAGCGCTGGATTGCGCGCTCCCTCTGGTGGGTTTTCATGGATCCTGAAGCTTGACTCAGCCGGCAGCACTCCGGCTTCTCCAGCCCTGGACTCTGCCTGTGTGGAAGGCGCTGCGCTGACAGCACAAAGTGAAGGTGACCTCAGGGCAAGCAGAAGGAGAAGCGTTGCCTTGTGCCCTTTATTTCGTCATTCTTATTCTTTCTACTCTTTCCTTTTCATCCACTCGTGGGTAATTCAGACCATAAAAGAAGGTTTGCAGAATTTCCGCATGACCAGGCCACCTCTTTTCCTCCCCACCCTCACCCACACCACACCCCTTGCGAAAGTCCCAGCAGTGGAGAGTGTGCCCAGGAGAGGAGCCCTGTCTTACACTCAGTCGCGCACTCATCCTTTCGTTCACCTCTGTCATCAGTGTCCTTACCAGATCCTTCGCATGAAATTCTTCAGCAGGGGCTTTCGTGGGTCTGTGGGTGGGAGGCCCCTGCAGAGAGGCGCTCACTGGGGCCTCAGGCTAAGACAGTGTGCGTGCCCGAGTGCTGCTGTTGATCTGTAGTTGACCTGTGAACGCCCGCCGTGGGCACGACCTTCCCCAGGAGTCATTGCACACGTTGACCACTGCTGGAGTTGTCCGGCAAGCTCTCTTCTGGGTAGGTCGTCCCTTCGGGCCAGACACCAGACGGCGTATCTGCAAGAAGCTGTTGGAAAAGCAGCCAGGCGTTTAGCATAAATCACGAGTGGGGGTTACGATGAATGAGAGCGTGGGCCACCAATGTTCAAGTCTTTATTGTGACCAAAAAAATCTCATGAAATGTCACCTGGTTTTCATGTATGCATTCATATCAGCTAAAAGAAATAACTCTTCTTCCAAATGATGGTGGTTAACTTACTTCTTATCCTCCTCCTTGGTTTTATTTATATTTTTAAAAATGAGGTGACATTCCTGTAACATAAAATTAGCCATTTAAAAGTGAACAGTTCAGTGGCCTCTAGTGCATTTATGCTGTTGTGCAGCTGCTTTTATCTAACTCTGACACCTCTCTGCCACTAAAGAAAACCCCTCATTCAATGGTGGCCACCCCCATTTGCTCCTCGCTCCAGCTCCTAGGAGCGAGCAGCCTGTTTTTTTGTTTCTGTGGATTTATCTATTCTAGATTCTTTGTATAGATTCACGCAGTCATTAACTTTTTAAAAAATGTATTTTTAATTTATTTTTAAAAGATACAGAGATCACATAAAATAGTCATTAACTTTTTTAAAAAATTAATTTCTCTCCCCTCCCCCCCCAGCCCCTTGCTGTGTGTTCCTCTGTGTCCGCTTGCACCCTCGGCGGCACTGGGAAACTGGTTCTCTCTTGTGTCACCTTGCTGCATCAGCTCTCCGTGTGTGCGGCGCCACTCCTGGGCAGGCTGTGCTTTTTTTCACACGGGACGGCTCTCCTTGTGGGGCGCACTCCTTGCACGTGGGGCACCCCCATGCAGGGGCACCCCTGTGTGGCAGGGCTCTCCTTGGCGCGTGGCAGCTCTGCACATGGGCCAGCTCCACAAGGGTCAGGAGGCCCTGGGGATCAAACCCTGGACCCTTCCATCTGGTAGGCAGATGCTCTATCAGTTGAGCCACGTCCGCGTCCCAGTCATTAACTTTTAACATACAGAGCATCTTAAAGCACTTAGTTATTAGTTTGGGGGAAAATTTTGGAACCAGTGTTATACTCCATCAGTGAAAAACTGACAGAGTTATATCGTGAGTTCAAAGAAATGGAATTCTTTTATGACTAATAGAGAAGGGAAATGTTTGAAATTGTGTTAAATTCTTTAGAACTTTTTTGGATATTTCACAAATTTGTTATTTTACATTCCCAACAATAACGTAGTCTTAATTTATTCCCTGAAGAATTACATTTTCTGTTATGCCTGTTCATTAGGAATCTTTCAGAAGATTTGTATGTTAAAACAGTACAAATCAACTGAATTCTTTATAGCCCAGCCAGTCCCTGCTTGAGCAAACAGTCACTCTAAATGGTTTAGACTAATGAATATAACATACAGAATTACTGTTTTTGATATTAAAATTCAGTAAGGTGTGGAGCTGGTGGAGCTCAGTGGTGGAGCACATGCTTCACATGAACGAGGTCCTGGGTTCAATCTCCAGTGTCTCCATCCCCCCAAAACAAAATGTCAATGAGGTTTGTCAATTTCAAGATGCTCTAAGTTTTTAGTAAACCTTTTACAAAAAATAGTTGTAAATCTTCCAAAATGTAATTTTGATTGTGTATATAGAGACTTCTCCAATATATGTTTTATACACTGTGTGTGTCACATTGTTTAATTTAAAAAATATAATTTTATAGCTGCAAAAGAAGGAGCTGGTGCTGTTGATGAAGAGGATTTTATTAAAGCATTTGATGATGTACCTGTAGTGCAGGTAAGTGAGAAGTGAGAATAGTTGCATATAATTAAAACCAAGGGTAGATTTATTCTTGAAATTTCTTTCTTTTTTTTTAAAGATTATCTTATTTATTTCTCTCCTCTCCCCTCCATTGTCTGTTCTCTGTGTCCATTCTTGGTGTGTTCTTCTCTGTCCGCTTGAATTCTTGTCAGCGGCACCGGGAACCTGTGTCTCTTTTTCATTGCGTCATCTTGCTGCGTCAGCTCTCTGTGCATGTGGCACTATTCCTGGGCAGGCTGCACTTTTTTCACGTGGGGAGGCTCTTTTTACGGGGTGCACTTCTTGTGCGTGGGGCTCCCCTATGCAGGGGATACCCCTGTGTGGCATGGCACTCCTTGCACACATCAGCACTGCCTGTGAGCCAGCTCGCCACACAGGCCAGGAGGCCTTGTTTGAACCCTGGACCTCCCATGTGTGTGGAGCTCTGTCCACTGAGCCAAATCTGCTTTCCTCAGATTTCTTTCTTTGAATGTGCCATATGCCAAGTCCCTTCTAAGCTGGGTAATTTTAACTCTCAAGACTAGAGGAGGGGAGTGGAGGTAGTTCATGTGGTTGAGCGCTTGCTTCCCATGTATGAGGTCTGGCGTTCAATCCCTGGTACCTCCTTTAAAAAAAAAAAAAAGACTAGAGGAGGGCCTTGGTGCAGCCCGGGCCTCTTATAGTTGAAATCAAGAATCAAAGTCTGTAAGAACTGAGCCGAAGTTGCTCGCTCTAGTAATATGTTAGTGAGGCAGGTCAGATTAAAAATTGAAAGAAATGATTGGGGTAGATGAAAGAAGCAGCAGCAGGCTTATTTAGGGATTTTCTTAGAAAGAAAAATTTGTAAAACTGAAGGACTTTGGTGCCTGAAATGCAGTAGGGAAAATGGTTTTTAAAAAGTTCAGTGTCTGCCATCTTTTATGCTTCCCTTGAGTACCCACCAGATGAAGGAAGGATTATTTGTAACAGCTGGATTGCAGTCGCCCAGTATTGGCCTGCCCTGTGCCTCAGCATCTCCATTTGCTGCTGGGGCAGATCATGCTTGGCCTCCACCGCCAGCGCCATGCCCCGGGCTCTGAGGACACCGGTCGTCTGGGTGGACCTCCCGGCTCTGGCCGCTTGTTCGCCACGCGTGCACACATCAGGCTCAGGCCCACGCTTAGTACTTGACCCTCCCAGCCTGCCTTGTGTGTGGTTAATTATCCCCCCACCTAGCTTAGAAAGAAGTCGCAGGAATAAACAAGAAAGTAGATATGAAAGCGTTTAAGTTACAGGTATAAGGTGGTGTCCTGAATACCCCTGAGCAGTAAATGACTCACATATTGTCCACTGTTCCCCAGAAGGTGCCTCTCTCCTTTTGCACATGAAATTGTCCCTTCAGTTTATAGTAAAGCTATGCTTGAGGCTGGGTTGTCCGCACAAGGCCAGCAAGTCCAGGGAGCACACACGCAGGTTGGAAAGAGATGAACCTGTCTAGGTGGTACCTTGTGGATGTGTCTCTAAAAGGTACTGACGCTCTTGACTTCATGTAATTAAAAGATTACCTTTGTTTCTGGAAATTTTCCGATATTGATGGTAAATCAATTTTGATTACAGATTTATTCCAGCCGAGACCTTGAGGAGTCCATAAACAAGATTAGAGAAATATTATCTGATGACAAGCATGACTGGGAGCAAAGAGTAAATGCTGTAAGCCATTGCCTTCATGTGATTACATTTTCGTTAGATTTGTTTAAATATTTAAAATACTTTATTATTAAATGAAGGGTACAGCTCAAATGACTTTTTAATAGTAGATCTTTAAGTATAGATCACCATATTAATACTTAATCTTTTTTTGTAGAGTACCTCACTTCTGTTTCTCTTTTTCAAACATGCCAACTTACACCTTCCTGTATATCTTTTTTATTTTAAACAGAGACCTAACTGTGCAATGTCTGATGACAGCCTCCACTGCTTCCATCCTAGTAAAGATTTTATTCTGTGATTGTTTTGCCAGAAAAATGTCTTTTTTAGTGGCATTTATAGTGTATATCTTTCTATATTTCTTTGTTTCGCTTTCTGAAAAGTTGTATATATCTATTTTTAAAAAGTGCATTAATGAATGCAAGTAGGCTGAATGTTAAGGTGAAGGTGTGTCTTTTCTGACACACCTGGTTGGCTGGCAAGAACAGAGGTAGAGGAATTGCGTTTGCATTCTGTTTTAAATTCATATTAGATTTTTAATAATGGTGCAGTAGAGATTAATATAGAGAGACTGTAGGGTTACTTAATCCATTGAGTATAAAAAATGGCATTTGGCGTTGGGTAAGGGTCTTTTACAAGCCAAAATGAAGATTTTAGTTTTTAAGTAGTGTCATCAACTATAAATACATCAAAATATTGCCAATTAAAAACATTTTGTAGAATTGTAATGTATTTATCACAGATACCTGTACTGAATTTTTAAAATTATTTGGTTTTATTTGTGATGCTCTGTAGATTTGTTCTGTGTATTAGCTAGTATTTAAATTAATTCTTCTGGGTAAAAGTCTTTCTCTGTCCGTTGAACTTGGATGTTGATCTCATCCATGTGATGGCTTCTGCTGTTTAGTAGATTCTCTCCGAAGCATTGTTTTATGTATCTCTTATTTTCTCTCACCCATTAGCTAAAAAAGATCCGCTCTTTACTTTTGGCTGGTGCTGCTGAGTATGATAACTTCTTTCAACATTTGCGTCTCTTGGATGGAGCCTTTAAACTATCTGCTAAGGATCTGCGGTCTCAGGTAGTGCGGGAAGCTTGTATCACGTTGGGGTAAGGACTGCGCCGCTCCAGCTTCTCCGCCTCGTAGAATAGCGTCCCCCACCCCCCCAGCCCCCACCCCGGGCTGCCCACACGGCCCAGTGGCTGAGTTAGTGGATATCTAGACCAGGTAACTTCCACCCGGTCTCCAAGCCCCACTCCACTAGTTCTTTCGTCAGTACTTTTACAGTATTTACCACCCAATTATGTAAAGTATCATGGATTTCAAATTTAGTTTTAATCAGTGACCTAACTCTGGAACCTCTAGTTGTTATAGCAAAGTGAAATTTTATAAAATTCTGTCTCTTCTCCGACTTTTTGTTGATGTTGCAGGCACGATGTGGCATGCCTGTTAGAATTTTTGCTTGCTTGCTTGTTTGCAGTAGTACTGTAGCTATTAAGTTAAAGGCACATGCTGCAGTACAGCTCATCCCAGCTAGACCTATGGCAGTGTTCAGAGTTAAAACTTATGTGCTAGAATGGATGCCAGAATATCAGAGAAGCAGCTGCAATAAAGAGGCATTGCAGCTGTTTAAAACCTTTGGCAATAGTCAGATAGGAAGCAAGTGTATTACAGGATAAAAAGTAGCAAAGCCTCTGTAGGTGTTCATCAGCTGTAACAAATTAACCACGTTGTTGATAGGGGAAAGTGTGGGAGGGGGAGGAGGTGGGGTATATGGGAATCCCCACATATTTTTTTATGTAACTTTTAAGTAATCTAGAACTTCTTTAAAAATAATATTAAAGAAAAAGGGGAAAAAAATAAAAGGTCAAAGGAAAAAAAGGGTGAGGGAGGTTTTTCATATTAATGGCTCATTAAAGTATATAATCGATTTGTTTGTCTTTTGCTATTTTAAGACCAATTAGTTGGAAATAATTTGGATAAAAAAAGAAAAACTCTTGGGATCAGGACTGTTTGCCATGGCTTCCATATGCACTTCGGCAGTATTTTTAAAGTATCTTCATTAGACCCCTTGTTCTTGATCCTGTATATGTTTAAATGAAGGCTGTAAAATGTTAAGAGGTTTGTATGCTTCAGTGTTTGTAAGAAATATAATTACAGCCCAGTGTTCACTTCTTATTACAGGCATCTGTCCTCAGTTCTGGGGAATAAGTTTGATCACGGAGCTGAAGCCATCATGCCGACCATCTTTAATTTAATTCCAAATAGTGCCAAAATTATGGCCACATCTGGTGTGGTAGCAGTCAGGTTAATCATTCGGGTGAGTGTCTCAGGGCCGCAGATACAATAAGCAAGCGACAAGGAAAGGTGGTGAGAAGAGTCCTTAGAGTGCTCTCACATTTAGCTGTGATAATGTGCATTTTGGAAAATAGAGTGGGATAAAGAAGAAATAAAAATCATCTATAACTCTAACATGTAAGATACAACCACTCTAACATTTTAGTGTATTTTCTCCAGGTCTTTTTTTATATATAGTTGGAATCGTGCTGTCTATATAACAGTGTCCCTTTTTTCCCCACTTGATTTTAGTGTGAGAGCATTTTGTCTTCCGTAATGTGAATTGTGGGTATGGAGTGTTGTTACCGAAGGGTCAGTAGTTGACTTACCATTGGTTTTACGTATTGGAGCATCTGCTCAGAGAGCATTCCTATGCTTCCCTCCTTAATTCCCAGCTTTCTGTTCTAACTATTTGTGCTCATGGTTCTGTAACTTATTGGAAACTTGTTTTGCTAAGTGCATATACGCACAGCAACAAAATACTCTCTTCAGTTACTTTTCTAAATATTTATTCAAATCTAAATAATTATCCCAGTAATATATGTCCAAGTTTTCAATAAAATGTAAGAGTTGACAGAGGCTTTTAAAATGAAAAATTGCAATTCACCACCTCACCTCCTCCCCACCTTCAAGTGACTTTCCTCCAGAGACAAGCCTTGAAATGTTGGGGCTTATTGATGTTAACTAAAATCTATACAAAATAATTCCTGATTATTGTGTTACTTATCTCGTTTTATTTATTTTTATTTTATTTTTTGCTGCCCACTTCAGAATTTAAATCTATAGCCATTATTGGAAATTTCCATTGAAATGATATCAAAATATCAAAATATATTGGTCTGATGACTCATTTAAAAACCAGTTGGATCTCAGCTGTGAGATATAATTTAGACCTTATACTGATGATCCATTTTGAATTTTTAGACTTATTTAAATATCATCATGTTGTCTGTATTTGGTTCTGTAAATTTTGTAATAGCCTTTGGCAGTAGCCAGTAGAATTCTTTCTCCTTTTTGCACTGAATAAAATTCTAATCCATAGCATATATTTATATGCTTTAAGCAGGTTGGTCAAGGAAATGATTCTTAGTTTTGCAGTTTTGTTTGGTTATTTTCAAATGTTCACCTCTGGTTTTTGTTTCTCCACAGCACACACACATCCCTAGGCTAATACCTGTCATAACAAGCAACTGTACCTCTAAGTCTGTCGCTGTGAGAAGGTACATTTTCAAAAGATTGCCTCACTGTTTTTGAATTGTTTAAAAACAAAAGCAAATTCTGTATCTCACTCCATGGAAAAACGCCTCATCTTATCTCAGGTCACTGCAGTGCTTGCTTTTGAGTTGAAGGTTCATGATCTCAGTTTTCAGGATCGTGACTGTGGACAATCTGTATTGTTTGTGTGTGTGAGAGAGAGGTGGGGGGGAGCCTGGGGGCAGGGAGCAGAGGCCCCCTGTGCAGTTTTCTTGGAGCTGTGCCTCTGTCTCGGTCACTGGCCTTCCCCAGGCCCTGAATAAAGGTAGTAATTGCACGCAAGAGATAAATACCGTAAATATCAGTGGCAGTGATTTAGCACCACATAGATAGGAGGTGTATTTTCTTTGCACCTCCTGGCAGTGACTTTGGGGGTTCTGAATCTTGACGAGTCACTTGCTTCTGCTGCCGAGTTGTGGTGTCTAACCAGAAGGACACCAGGCAGGGCCCTCGGTGCAGGTGAAGCCGAAGCCGCTCCCTGGCTCAGCACCGCGTGTTGACCTCCACGTGTGCCCGCGGCAGGCCCTTTGGTGGTGGCGCCCGAAGCTCCACTGATTTGAGGGAAACCCTTGTCTCCTGCCCCTTGGTTTCTGTGACCACTGCAGATACTTAAGAACTTTCATTTTTTTTGCTTTGGTTTTCAGTCATTTTGATTTCTTTTTTAATGGAATTTTTCTAATCATAAAAATCAGATGAAATTTACCAACTATAAAAAGTAGTGTTAGGTCACTTAAGAAAAAAGCTAGTGTTATTTTCACTAACATTACAAATTACTAAATTATATATTTTTTTCCTTAACTCTTCAGGCGCTGTTTTGAATTTTTAGATTTGCTTCTGCAAGAATGGCAGACACATTCACTGGAACGGTAAGCTTCTGATTTGAAACTTTTTCCACCTGAGTCGGTGAGTGACCTGCCTGTTTTCTGTAAGCAGTAAAGGAACCTAAGGATTTGTCTGCATGGCTGTTTGTGTTGCTCTTTTGATATGAGCCATATCATATTGGCAGAAGCTTCTGATAAATTTCATCAATTAAAGTAATTGCATGCCTAGAAAGGTGGACAGATGTACACTATTTAACAGCTACAAAGCCAGGGTTAACTCTTTGATGACTCTCATTCCCCATCAGTTCCAGGTTAGATGGAACTGCTCTTGAAGCAAGCAAAGGCTGACATTTAGGGCCTTGAAGGAATCTCATTCATTTCAAAGTTTTCTATTTTATCCCTCTGAATCAGGAAGTCCGACGTCCTCTCTTTCTTTAGGGAGGTGTATGGTGAGTTCCACGTCGTCAAGAAAAAGTAGGCCGGGGCAGAATTCTTGAAGAAGCATCTCCCTATCGATTCGGAGGTTCCTTCTTTGCCACTTTTAGCTCCTACAATTTTAGGTGCCCGATGTATTCCTGAGTTAAATTTGGAGATAGTAGATGATGATGATCATGATTCACTACCCATTTTCTAATGACATATCATGTAGTTTATGAAGAGCCCTATGGACTATTAAATATTTCATTAGCAGATGTAAATCAAGTACACTGTGAAATCCTCTTCCAAACTGTAGTGGTCAAAGATGAAACAGTGCTGAACCCCCATGAGGTAAAACTTCATCTGAAAATAAGTGCTTTGAATCTAGAAGGTAGTCCCACATTTTTAAAGATACTTTCTAGTATTTTAATCTCCAGAGTATTACCCTCTTTATTTGGTGATGGTTTTGGAACTTACAGGTGGAAAGTGGGCTGAGGGATTTTATGTGGGGACAGGTAAGCAGAACAAAAAGCCGGAGCACTCCGATGCACCTCTTCCTTTGTGCTCACTGCCTGCCGTTTTAGCGGCTGCTCCCTGAATATTCATGCACAGAGGATGGAATGAAGCCACCGCCTTGAGTGAGCCAGTAAAGTTGGTCTTAGTGTTTATTCTGTAAACTTGTGGAAGCTTCATTCTTGTCACTTCCCTTTTCTTGAAACACTCTTAAATATTCAGTAAGACCTTTTGATGAGCCCTTCTCAGCTAGGGTAAGATGTAACTAAAGAGAATACCTACTTAGAAGCTGGTTGTGTGATTTTATAAAATCGTTCATGTTAAATGGTAGTGGGACGTGAGAAACATTCTGTTCAAGCATAGAAATGCCATACAGGCAGCCTTTTTAATGTTACGATCATTATCTCATTGTAATGCCTGTAGAAACTCAGTTTGACCATGGAAAAATAGGGCTTTGTCGATCAGGTTCATAAAAGATTGAACTAAATAAGTGTGGCCTGAAATTACTTAGGGATAGGCTTGTCAAGGTGCAGGTGGGTTGGGCGGGGATGGGGCCCTGGGACAGACTCGCAAGGTGAGAGGACTGACATGGGTTCTGCTTTTGTAAGCTGCAGGTCAGGTGGCTGACCTTGGCTCAGAGGTCCCACGTTCCACATTGCCACTGTGAAGTTACTTCCCATATCTGTTGCCATCTGCATAAAACCATATATTTGGGGAGCAGATGTAGCTCAAGTGGTTGAGCACTTGCTTCCCATGTATGAGGTCCTGGGTTCAATCCCCAGAACCTCCTAAAAACAAAACAAAACAAAAAACAAACTGTCATTGGGGAGCAGATGTAGCTCAGTGGTTGAATGCCTGCTTCCCATGTATAAGGTCTGGGTTCAATCCTTGGTACCTCCTAAAAAGACAAAAAACAAAAAAACATATATTTATGCCTACTTTTGCTTTCTTCCCTAAATATCTAGACATATATCAGTGTTAGCTGAAACAATAAAGAAGGGAATACATGATGCTGATTCTGAAGCGAGGATAGAAGCCAGAAAGTAAGTTTATATTGCACAACACTTCTTTTGGTAACTACTTTTATGTTTTAGATTTACTGTCTGGAATGCTTCACTAAAAATCCATAAAGCGTTTCTGTTTAGGTTGATAAATAAGTTTTGGTAATGGGTGGTGGTATTGATAGCATCATATTGTGACTAATTAATATCACTTAATTGTAAACATGAAAGTGGTTAAAATAGGAGACTTTGTGTATATGTCACCACAATGAAAATCTTAAAAATTACATTCTTGCTTGAATATGTTTCATGAGTCATGACTTCTAAATATGTACAGAAATGCCACTTAACAATACTGTAGGTTTTTGTTTAGAAGGCTTTTTAAGTGTCTAGCCTTGAGAGATGGAGTGATATTATTGAATGTAAACAGGATGGACAATAGACTGCTTGTTTTAAAATTTATGAGAAATTATCACACGAATCAGAAAAGCACCCAGATGTGTTTTGCATCCAATTTTGCATCTGTGACAGCTTTTTCTGTATGTCCATAGCTGACTCACACAGGTTAAGGTTTGGTCTTAATAGCCTTGGACATTTTAACTTGACCAGACTGCATAAATGCACCCTCCTCCAGTCTTTGTCTGTCTTTGGCTGCCCCCACCGTTGAATTGTACTTGCCTTGCCCGAGCTCTCCTGGAGACCTCATGATGTCTCTGAAGTTCTCTCTGTTCTATGTCTTGCGTAGTTCCTACCCAGGCTGGTGACATCATAAGCAAGCAGTTGCTGAGAACTGTCAGGAATGGATTTGTTAATGACTGACTTTTTTTTTATACTTGTATTTTATCTTCCTCCCCCCAATTTTTCTAGTTCTTTAATCATAATATAGTATAGATTCAGAGTAGCTCTGAACACCTTCCCATTTTTCTTTTGTCTGTATTACCAAGAAAGCACTTTTAAATACCTCAAATCAATGCATGTCCAGTTATATTTATTACAGCTACCATATATTGAGCCCCCTCCCTGTGTTCTAGGCACAGTTCTAGGGGTTTAGCTCCGTCGGTCTTTCCTAATACGCTCCAGTCTTGCAAATTAGCCCCTTTGGTTCCCGCTTTATAAAGGAGACTGCGGCTTTGTGCAGGTAGGTAACGTGCCTAGCATCAAAAGGCCAGCAAGCCGCTGGGTCACGATTCACACCAGGACTCTCTTGTTCATGCTCTCATCATTATTCCTTGCTGCTACTGCTAGTAAAATATACTTTAGCTTATTAAAGAAACAAAACAAAACAACCTTCTTAGTAGGTAAGCGGAGGCCCCTCGTTCCGGCCGAGCTCGCACGGTGTCGTGCTGGGGAGGGCCCGCGGTGGCCTGCTAACGGATTCGGGCTGTCTTCCCAGGTGCTACTGGGGCTTCCACAGTCACTTCAGCAGAGAGGCTGAGCACTTGTACCACTCCCTGGAGTCCTCCTACCAGAAGGCCCTGCAGTCGCATCTCAAGAACTCGGACAGCATCGTGTCCCTGCCGCAATCGGACCGCTCGTCTTCCAGCTCACAGGAGAGTCTCAAGTAAGGACGGCAGCTTTGCGCGTTACTACTGACATTTTTTACGTTTAAGAATTTACTGTGTGGAAACACATTCTGTTTTTAAAATAGGGGGGCCTGTTAAAAGTACCCTGAAGCCCTCACTCTGGGTAGCTTCTGGTACTGGGTAAGTTTATGGGAAATGGTGAGAAGTAGAAAGCTGCCAGAAAGCTGAATTTACTTCAGTCCTGTATATAGTGTGGAGTAGCAAACCTGAGTTATAGAGGGACGTGAACTGTCCTCATAACTGCTTCCAGGAGTCTTATAGGACAAGGGAAGTGTCACCTGGAGACAGGTTTGGAAAGGGGAGGCACTTAAACCTGGGACTTGTGTCTCGTCACCTTCTCTTGGTATTTAGAGCTTCTGTCTCTTGTGTCTCTTGTCTTTGAAAGGCAGTCTAAAATTTATCGCTAAAGCTTATGAGATTGTGCTCCAGGCCCCCAGAAAAGCATCTGAAAACCCTGAAATACTTCATTATCATCATTTCCTCTTGTCGTTTGGACTTTTACTAATGCAGATAGATTGCATGGTTGATAGTAAACAGATGCATACCTTGATTTCTAGCCGACCGCTCTCTGCCAAAAGAAGTCCTACTGGAAGTACCACATCCAGAGGTAAGACTCACGGCCGCAGAGGGGGGTTGCTTAGCATCAGGTGGGATGGCACTGGACTGCCCAGAGGCTGTCCCTCGGCAGGTGCCAGCGACCCCTCAGGTCTGAAACACGGGCCTGTCGCCTCTCAGGAAGAGTCGTGGTCAGGGCGGCTGTGTGGGCGGGAGCTGAGCGCCGGGACCTGCTCTCCCAGCCCCTCCGCGTGTTGGCACCGCCATAAGCAGGGCTGGCCTTCGGCTCGCATTGCTTGATAAATGGAGCGGAGACGCCTTTGACATTTTGAGCAGCAGCAGCTTGGCAGTTCCCAGAGGTGGGAGTGTGGTACATAGTCCTGCTGGCTCCAGAGGAAAGGGGGAAGGTCTCCAGGTCAGCATGCACTTGGCGTTTGTGCCACCTCACGATGGGCAGACTCTTCTGTTTCACTCCTCATGTTAACCATAAATGTCCATTTCTTGGCCTTGATAGTCTGTGATTACAAAGCAAGCAAGCGTGATAGGTATGTATAGTCGCGTGTCCTTTCCTTCAGCATTGGCTGAACTCCGTCCTTAGCGACCAGGAGAGCCTTTTGTTGGCCAGTGCAGTACTTAGACATTTTGAAAACTTGATGCTTCATTTTAAGAAAAGCAAAACGTCAAGTTTTAATTTGTGCTTAAACTTCCATTGTGGGCCTGACTGATCTTTCATCCCTCACCACTTAAGCTTCTACAGTTAGTACCAAGTCTGCGTCAACAACCGGATCCCTCCAGCGATCTCGAAGTGACATCGACGTGAATGCAGCGGCCAGTGCCAAGTCCAAAGTCTCCTCGTCCTCGGGCGTTACACCCTTCAGCTCCGCAGCGGCTTTGCCTCCAGGGTCGTATGCATCCTTAGGTAACCATGCCCCCGCACCCTGGCCCTCCGTTGCTGCCCAGACAGCGCCGCTTTTGGTTTAACAGCTTCCCAAAGCCAAAAGCTGGGGTCGAGGAGGTTTCCACCGCCGCAGGCTGTGTAGTCGAGCAGCGGACCTGCGCACCCGTTGCTGGGCAACAGCCTCCCTCCGTTGGGTGCTTCCTTCCTGGGGAGGACGCTCGGGCTTGCACGGCTCCTTAAGGAGTGTCACCACCTCCTCCCTGGCCAGCCGCAGCTGCTCCATCCCCCCCCGTGGGAGCAGGCCAGAAGGGCTTAGCGGAGGACCCCAGCATGGGCCCCTGAAGGCCGGACATGTGCTCGGCGTCTTCTCATTTTAAGACTAGTGGTGTGGGGGCGGGAGCGCTCCAGGAAGTGCTGAACTCATTCACTGACGTCACACGAGAGGGCCGTCCCCGCACGTGCCACCTCGGGAAGGTCGCACCCTTATTGTGAAGGTTGCCCAAAATATATTTTTTTAAGAGGGGAATTATTTTCAGCCCTTCTTTCAAAGGATATAATGGAAGGTCAGTTACTCATCTTTTCAGCAAACGTTGAATGTCTACTACATGTAAGACTGATTTTAATTTATTTCATCTTATTTTTGAAAGGGCCACACCAAAATCTGGGGATTTAGCCGTATTCTAATTTGGATTTTAAGGAAATAAATATAATTTAAACTTCACAAAATTACTGAGCTCAAGTTCCTTAGGCGGCTTACACACTAAATCTGAAGTCGGTTCTGAAGCTGATGTTCTGAGCACTGGCGGCTCAGGAGAACCGAGAGAAGGCTCCTGGGTCTGCTGTGCCTCAGCTCAGCGACCTCGAGCAGGCGCGGGCCACCGGGTCTTCCGCTACCCCCGAATTACTGTAGGAATTAGCCTCGTAGCTCAGGTGTGTGATGAGGATGAACGAAACGACGCAAAGGTCCTTGTAAACTGTCGCCATGTGGCGAAAGGAAGGGCAGTTGTGACAGGACCGTTGTTACTCTGAAGACATACATTCTAGAATGTTGGTTACAACAAAGCAGTCTTGTTTCTCCAAGGAACACTTCCTACAAGCACACATTTTGTTTGGGAAGAAACCCACTAAGAACACTGCTTTTCCACTGTGAACTCTTGTAGCATTCCATAGGAGTGCTTATATTTTGTTGATGCGTAATCACTGAATAAGGGATAAATTACAACTCTTCTCTCTTAGGGTTAACTTTAGTTCAGCTTTCAAGTCCACAGCTGTGTTTTCAGTACATTTGGTCCACCTTTAGTATTTTTAATTAGTGTTTGTTTTGTTGCCTGAACACTGGAGTGAAAACCTTGTCGAGCACCTCGGAGGTGTTGCTGTGAGCATTTGGAATGCTTTCGTGTGGACCAGCCCTCCCCAGGGCTCGTGGAGACCCTCCGCCCGGCAGGTCTGATGATACGGGGCTGCCCCCTTAGATGCACCATCATGTGTTTGTAGTCCAATGTGACTTCTTCAGTAACAGGACCGGAATACTCTGGTTCCCTTACCTCCACTTAGTATGTTAGAAAAGGAAAAAAAAACACCCACCCTGAGATACAGCATAATCCAACTGAGAAGTCATTCAGCGACTGCTCGGGTTGACGCATTTGCTGTAGTGTGTTCTACGTCCATGCGGAAGTCTATCGCATTAAAGCTGATGCTCCTTTTCCAAACTTCCAGAGCCCAGACCCGCGAGGGAAGACATGGAGTACGTAGGGCTGGACTCAGGTACACGCGCTTCAGCTCCCGCTGCTGGACGTGTAGTGGGGATAGGCCTTGCTGGAGCTAGCTTCTCTCGGCTTCTCACTTGCCTCTGCCCTGTCTGGGACTCTGTAGTATTTTGATTTTTAGTGTTTTTTACCCCCCCCTACTCTGCTATGACTTTTTTTCCAAGAAAAAGGAACTAAGAGGATGAGGGTTGGCTAAAAAAAAAAAAACAAACGAAAACAAAAACCACACAAAAAACCTCCAAAAAATAAAACCAACTGTCACTCTTTCAACTGTGACACTACCTGGGTTGCTCTTATTCTCGTTTTGTTTTCTAAAGGCAAAAACGCTATATTACACTAATTTCTCTACAAGGCGCACTTACATGCTTCTGATTCGCTTTGCTGTTGAACTCGTTTCACCCTTGTAATTTTATTTTAAATTGTACTTTTGCATTTTTAGTAGCCAATAATGTTCTGCTTCTTTATTTTTTGATGTTACTAACTGTTCCCTGTTATCCCTTCCCTTGTTTTTTAATTTGCTTAAAGATGGCACTGCCAGTAAAGCGGAGGGTAAGCGGTTTGTTCTGTGGTCGAGGTGTGTCTCGCTGCCCCGGCCCTCTGCACCCGAGTGTCGTCCTCACCCAGGTCTGCATGTTGCATGCTGTCCCCTGCCCCTCCCCCTCCACTCTGTCTCCCCTGGGTTTTTGCCCACCTCCACCTCAATTCTCCCCTCCCTATGTTGTTTGGTTGTCGTTGTGGTTGTGGATTTTGGCACTTAAGTATGCTGTGAGTGGATTTTATGCTGAGGCCAGGGGGAGGTACACTGACTCAGCCTCTTTGTTGTGTGCGTTTTTTTTTTTTTTCCTTTTCTTCTCTTTTACTTTGTGCATATTTCGTGATTTATCTTTCTTTTTTGAAAATAAACTTCAGTGCCCCTTATTCCGGTTAAAGGCTGGTAAAATTTCTATGAGGTAATTTAGAACAGTTATTTAAAATACTTTTCTGTCCTCTAAGGGAGTTCCTGAATGATATGATACTGTTTTTATTCTCATCACTGACACATTCCCCAATTAATCACTAATGGTCATTCACCCACTGATCAATCATGTATTAAATGCCTTCTGCAGGCCCTATTTTGTGCTTCACACCAAGGATATTGCATGGAGGCAAAAAAAGAAATAGGCATATCTACATCCACTGTATTTTCTTTTTATGCCGTTCTGAAAAAGCTCTTCCTGGTTTTGCTTTGCCTTTTAAATTTGAGACACAGTTATTCTACTCTGTATATGTCTTTAATTGATGGACAGATGCTGGGCAGCAGGAGCCTGCCTTTGCCAAGTCCCTGCTGGCAACTTTGAGAGCAGCCTAGTCTGTTTGAGACAGTGGCAGAGGTTTTCAGCCTTCAAGTTATCAGTTTAGCAATTAGGAAACAGCTGGTCCATGTGCATGTTATTCATAGCCACCCTAAAAGGCTAGCTGTGTTTCATCTTGATGTGGGCATAATCCTTTCACTTCACGTAATTCTTAATGGGCTCATAAAGAATAAAGTAGCAATGGAAATTTTTTATTTTTAGGTGAACATAGTCCCAAACGCAGTATTTCTCAGTTACCTCATTGTAAGAATCACCTGCATGTTTGCTAAGAAAAGTTACCTAGGGGAACAATGTAGCTCAAGTGGTTGAGCACCTGCTTGCCATGTACAAGATCCTGGGTTCAATCACCAGTACCTCCTAAAATCAAAACAAGCAGATTCTCATTGGGGAGCATATGTAGCTCAATGGCTGAATGCCTGCTTCCCATGTACAGGGTCCTGGATTCAATCTCCAGTACCTCCTAAAAAAATAAATAAAGTTTGTAAAGAGTCCTTCCCCTGAGGATTCCGATTCCATACTTTTGGAAGGAGCCAGGGCATCTGAATTTTTAATAAACCCCACTGGTGATTCTTACATTCTCCTCAGAGAATTGGTGCTTTGTATGTCCTCAGTCTAGTTGGAAGGAAGTGGAATAGTGTAGATGATATGGGAAATGGAGATACTGTGTGGAAAACTACATTCCTTTCCAGAATGCCCTAAAATTCCATCTGCCTGTATAACAGAATTGGCATCAGCCTGTTATTGTAGCCAGCACTAGAAATTTTTGACTTTTTTTTTTATTAGTTGCACAGTCCTGAGCAAGGTGACAAGATTGCCCTCTCAAAAGTTGTCCAGGAGACCAAGAAAATGAGAAAAGTCCCTTTCTGTTCTATTTCTGATAGGAGAAGTAGGGGAGTGACTTAGGGGCCCTTAATTTTACAGAGAAATCAGAATCTGACAAAAGAGAACCTTCTTAAAGGGAGGAAAGCGAGCCAGCCTCGGTGCACCAGGGCTGGGCGGGCCACTTCATAGCCAGCCAGAGTTTTGGAAAGGAGAGATGTCCCTGGCAGAATATTGACTCTGGTACTTCCAGGCTGCTGTTTTCTGCTTTTTTAGCAAAAACATGTCTTAGCTCCTGAGGTGATGAGAGACAGACACTTCCATAATTATGAGGCAAAGATAGGATTTTGAATATGTAGTCGGAGCTTCTAAATCCAAAATTTAGGCAACACATTTGATTCTGGCAACTGTATTATTAGTGAGATTCTTTAGAAATTGTTTATTGTAAGCATCAGAGTCCTAACATTTATGATGAATCAGAGAAAACTTTTTGACAAAAGTTTGTTTACAAGTTGATTAGATGTTGAAGTTTTCTGACAAATAAACATACACTCTTCTAACATTTGTTTTTCTTAGCTGTAATATGCTTAGGAAAGCATTAGTCATGTTTTTCCCCCCAAAATAAATTATTTACCTGAGAAGTTTCAATGCTTGACTAACCCGTGGATACTGACAACTCCTTGCTCATTTCAGAGAATAGTCATTTGTTGTTAAGATGAAAAGTCCAGGACAGCTTAAGACTTAGTGTTTTTCATTAAGATTAACAATAAAAACTATGTGGCCTCATTTGCTCTTCAGGAGAAGAAACTTAGATTTTCATGGGAAACAGAAATTTCAGCATTGCTGTATATTTAACTGAGAACTCTGAAATTTGAGTTAAAAAATTTGTATATAGAGATAAAAAGGATTAATCTTTTTTAATTTTTTAATCTGATTAAAAAATTTTTCTTTTGGGGTAGAAAAATTAGTAGGTAGCAGAATTCACAAGTGATTAACTTCCTAAATGTTGATTCTATCAAAAATGCCATGTACAAGTAGAAGTTGGTTTAATTGTGCCCCAGGCAATGAGATGTAAAGCAGATTTATGTTAGAATATCTCAATGTGTTGAGATTTGAGGTTTACTTAGGAGATTTAAAAATTTTTATAATCTGTAAATTGAGAGTTTGCTGATAGTTTTGAAACATACAGGAGTTTCAGGAGGCCATCTAGTGGTTTTCTAACTGTGTTAGGCTAAAGTCAATTTAAGGATTCCATGCCTGCAAGTTAAACCTGTGCACAGGCTTAAGTTTACCTGTTCTGGGGCTTTTGCAGAAAAATGGCAATGCAACTGAAAATATCTTTATCAATCACTATTAAAAAGACACAAGATGTGGATGTTCATTGTTCCAAGGAAGTCAAAGGCATTGCACTCTTTTCACATCCTTTGTTTTCCTCTGGGTCTGCTTTTCTTTTGCTTGGTTTGTTATTTGTTGATACATCTCTTGTCCCTCCAGAATTTTTTTTTTCCTGTTGGTACAGTTCTCCACTTTGTATTTCTTATTTTGGTTTTTCTGATACTGACCTTTTTTCCCTTTCTTTCACACCTTTCTTCTGTGCCTCTGCCACCTAAATAGTCGTAATTTAGATCTGAAGTATATTTCTACTATGGGTTGCAGTTATTGAGTAGATTTTGTTTTCCCTAGAGACCACAGAGCATTTTATACTGTCTCTTTAAACCATATTACAGGCACTTAGAGTGGCATGGCTGAATCAGTAGAATGAAAAACCCCTTCTGTTAAATGAATATACAGCTGGGTAAGACACAAGCAGAGGCCCTTTGAACTGCGTAGTTTAGTTCTTAGAAAGGAAGGGAGGTTCGGGACTGATGGGAAGATTGGGGTGGTGAGCTTGAACTGATTCCTTGGGCTGCCCCCGAGGGCTGAAGTTTCATGTTTGCTCTCAGAGCAGAGAGCAAGCAAGACCTGGAACACATACAAGGGGAAAGGAAGAGTTGGCATTAAGTGAGTTGGCAAGGGGCTGTATGTCCACAAAAAGTTTGGCTGGGGGAATAAATCTCTTTATCTTCAAAGTGATGGGAAGAAACATGTCTGTTTGGCCTTCGTCCTAGCAGAGAAAGAGCAGTTTACCTTTAAGCTCCGTTCTTACACCAATTATCTAGGGAACCCCTAGCTGATGAATTAAAGTAGTCTGGCTTTGTACCCCCCAATGGTGCCAGACAGAAGCAGACTCTAAACTTCTGCAAAGCAAGCAACTCACAACTACAGTCCTCAGGATTCCCACAGATTAAAAACAGCCAAATATGAGCTTATTGTCCAAAATTATATCCTTCATGAAATAAGTCTGTAGGGGAAAAAATAGAATTACTTCCTCGAGGACTTAAGGCATTAAAAGTCATTTATAGAATATATAATAACTATGTTTAAAATTTTTAAGAAGTAAGAAACTTCCATTTCTTTTTTTAGCAATGTATAGAATTTGATGGCTTGAATGAGCCTCCCATTGGGGACACATCACTGGTCTGGAATGAAAGCAGTAAACCCACAGATCTCCAAACATGAGCAAAAGCAGGAACCATAGGAGGTGAGGGCTAAAGATGACTTTCACCCTGAGGCTTTGGGCTGAACCTGGTGACCTTAGACATCTGCTATGCAGGATGAGGGACAGAAGAGAAAATCCAGACTACTCAAGGCCTACATTTTCATTGGCAAACAAGAGCAAACTGCTCAACTGAAGAGGACAGCAGGGAAATTGGCCTGTGCCAATCTTGGTACCGGGTGGATCTCCCCTGAGAATTTGCGTCCATAAGGTCAGCCTTCATGCAGGTGTTTGGGCAAAATTCACACCACCTTTGTGGTCTGAAAAACTCACATAGATAAATCAATTTAATGTGGTTGTAGACTGCTTGTGTCCATAGGACACTAAGGGAAGCACACAACAGAACTTCTTTGGAGGAATTCAACTTCATTCTACATCTGAAAGAATTCTCATGAAGTTTCAAGAAAAATGGTCATTTCATTTTCAAAATCACAAACCACAGAAGGAAATAAGGCACCATGAGTGAAAAACAGCAGAACAATGGGCAGCAGAATTAAACCCATGAGTATTTCAGATTGGAATGAAACAGAGAATATAAAATACCTTTGTTTAATATTTAAAGAAGTTAAAGATTTTAGTTATAAAGGACGTTTTGAAAGCTGTGAAAGGGAGTAAAACAACATAAAGAATGGAAAAAAAATCAGAGCTTCTAGGAATGAAAGTAGTTTTCAATATTATATATTTTCATTGGGTAAATCAAGAAGCAGATTAGATGGAGCTGAAGAGATGCAGGGTTCAGGAGTCCTCACAACCGCATTTGGGTTTGAAAATTAACTAGAAGGACTCAACAGAACTCACCTGAAAACTGTTGCAGTCATGGTTATGGTTGCTTTTAGTGAAAGAGTAGATGTTGATATCAGCCAGAGGAAGAGGCGCCTGGACCAGAGACCAGGAGAGGGCCACACACGGAGCCCCCCGTTGTCCTCTCCCGGTGGGATTGTGACAGCACTGGCTTCTCTGGGGAGCGGTGCTGATATTATGCGGAGTACTGCTTACCAGGTTAGCCCCCCGAGCGCTGTTGTGCAGAGTATTCCTGAGAGCTTGGTCGTATAGACCTGTTAGCCTGCCGCATGGCTGGTGTAGACCCCAGCTCCTCCACGGGTTGGGTTCATACCAGAGCATCTACCCAAATCGCTGTGAGCAGAGACTGCCTGGTGTGCCCGAGGCCCCAGGTAAGCAGGGGCACCCTCCAGTCAGGACGTTCCAAGGGGTTGGAGGCTGCCTGCAGGAAATTTTCTCTTGCCAAGAGGGCAAAGGCCAGCCCTCTCTGGATAAGGTTAATTCTTTACTATACAAAAGAGAATTTATAATTTAAAACAAAGAGGAAGTTGTCCAGAATACAATACAGAAAGAGTCGGAAAATATGAAAGAAATGTTAAGATACATGGGAGATAGTGAAGGAATTGAATGTTTGTAATTGGAATTTCAGAGGAAAAAGAAAGAATGGGGCAGAGACAATATTTGAAGAGATAATGGCTGGGAATTTTCCAGAATTTATAAAAGGCTCTATTGGGTTTCAGATTCAAAAACCCAATAAATCCCAAGCAAGACAAAAAGAAATCCATGCTAAACACATCATAGGGAAATGGCCGAATGCCAATAGCAAAAGGGTTGCAAGAAGCAACCAGGAGCAAAAGGAGGCCAATCCACATAGGGAAGCCAGAGGTTAAGTACAAATAAAACTGGGGAAATCTGACAAAGATCACTAGATTGTATTCATGTCCAGATCCTGTTTTGTAAGTTATTACCTCAGAGAGAAACTGGGTAAGGAGCAAATGGATCTCCCCGTATTATTTCTTAAAACTGCATGTCAGTCCACAATTATCTCAAAATTAAAGAAAAAAATCATTTAAAAAAGAGGGTGCTCAAAACCACCCTATCCTCCAAAAAGTATGATTTTATGTCAGCTGTGTTTTTAATACTACTGCTTTAATCTAAAACACTGTTACCTTCAAGATAGTAAAGCATATCTTTAAAATACTGCTTAAGCCAAGAGAAGGAAGCAGAGGAGGAAGGGAAAAGGAAAAAGAGAAGTCAAGACAAAAAGCATGCATATAAGATGGTAAAAAGAAGCCTGAATGAAATCATGCTTTCCAGGTAAGAGAGAGATTGTCCGACTTGTTTTTTTTAAAGATCTAACTATGATTAAAGGGGACAAACCTAGAGTATAAGGATACAGATAGTTTAAAAGACAAAAGATGAGAAGTATATAGTAAAAGAAAGCTGTTGAAGATTTACTAGTAACATAAAATACGTTTTAAGGCAAACAGCATTATTAGAGATAAAGAGGATTTTTTTAAATGATAAAGTTTGGTGTATCAGGAAGATAACATTCTAAATGTTTATGGATCTAATAAAATTGTCTCAAATATATTAAAAAGTATTTACAAATTCACCATAATATTGGAATATTTACAAAGATATAAATATCTGAATAGGTAATAATATTTACATAGTTCAAACCTCAGAAAATATAAGGAAGGATAAGTAAAGTTTCTTACCCATCCTTGTCTGTCATTTATCTAGTTACTACCTCATTTCCTCCCAGACCCCGATAAGTTATCACTGTTCTTGGTATCATTTCTATCCAGTTTCTTTGCATGTAGTACCAAATACAAATGTCTTATTCCCCCCCTTTTTACATAAAAGATGGCATATTTACATATACAATTCTGTATCTTATTTTCATTTAATATAGCTTAAGATTCTTTCATCTTTAATCAATTTATTATACCTTGCTACATTTCCACTGTATGGATCAACCATAAATTATTTAACCAGCCCCCTATTGACAGAAATTTGGATTGTTTTCACTGCTTTGCCATGATGAACAATGCTGCTATGAATAACTTTTGTATACATCCTTTTACACGTATACAATTTTATTGGTAGGTAAATTACTCAAAGTGAAATTGTTGGGTTGAAAGTGTATGTATTTGTAATTGTGATAAAAATTGCCAAATTGTTTTCTATAGGGGCTGTCCTAATTTTCATTCCCACCAGCAATGAATGAGAGTGCCTTTTCCCTACACATTTACCAGATTGTAAGCAGCTTCTTAAGATTTTCCCCAGTCTGATAGGTGATGTCTTAATAAGAAAAAAATTAACAGTGTGAGTGAGGCTGAACGCTTTCATACATTTAAAGGCCATTTCTTCCTTCTTTTCTGTTACTGTCCCTGGCTTTTGCCCATTCTTCTCTTGGGTTGTTGGCAGCGGTGTCCTGGAGACAGCTTGTAACAATTTATGAGAGCTGATTGTTAAATTTTTAGGTACTTTGTGCATTGGTTGACACCACACTGAAATGGGTGATGGTGTGAGTGTTTATACTGTGGAAATTGGCAAATGCCACATGTATTAATAAGCCAAAGGGTGCTAATGCAAAGTACTGGAAATCCATTGGCTTTTATAAAGGGTATTTATTTGGAATAGAAGCTTACAGTTATAAGACCCTAAAGAGTTCAACCCAAGGTGTACCATAAGAAGTACTTTCTTACTCAGAGTCCATTGTCATGTGTTCATGTACGATGGCAGGTGATGTCTGTGAGGGTTCAACCTTCCTCCTTTCTCTTAAGATTCTGTGGGCCCAGCTTCTTCCTATCTCAGCTGCAGGCTGGCATAAGGCTCATCTCTCAGGGCTTCTCAACTGCTCTGTTTTCTTTTCAAGGCCAGCTGTAAGCCAATAGGCGAATGTCTCATCTCTCCCCAGGGCTCCAGCATCAAAACCAAGTTGTCTCCTCTGCTATGTCTTTTTCTGTGTACTCCTATGTACCTACTTCCATGTTAGTCTGTTTTATCAACCCACCAAGGGGGCTGGGACTCAACACTGAGTCGCACTGTAATGACGTGGTTGACTCAAAGCCCTAATCTTGGGAAGCTGATGTGGCTCAAGCATTTGGGTGCCGGCCTACTATATGGGAGGTCTCAGGTTCAGTTCCTGGTGCCTCCTAAAGAAAATGAGCAAGATGGCGAGCTGACGCAACACAATGATCAACAAGATGATTCAAGGAGATGACACAAGCAGGGAGCAGAGGTGGCTCAAGCAATTAGGCACCTCCTTCCCACATGGGAGGTCCCAGGTTTGGTTCCCAGTGCTCCTAATAAGAAGACAGACACAGAGAGCAGATAGCAAGCACAAAACAATGGGGTGGGGGTGGGGAATAAATAAAATAAATCTTAAAAAAAAAAAAAAGCCCCAATCTTAATGTAATTTACTCATATGTCTCAGCTGAATCTAATACAAGTAAAGGGTTATCATGCTCAGAGGAACAGACCAGTTTACAAATATAATCTATATCTCTTTTTGGACTTCATAAATAATATCAAACTACCATACCACATATCAACAACCTTACCCTCAGCCAGTTGTTAAACATTTATTAGTATACCACTAGTTGTTGGATGACTTATTGTTTGCTGTTGATTTCTTAAATTTTCATGCAATTTTCTTCTGGCTGTGCAGAGGTTTTTTAAAAGATTACATAGTCAAAATTTATCAGTGGTTTCTTCTAATGGCTTTAATTTTAAGTCATAATTTAAAAGGACTTTCTCACTCCAGGTTATAAAGGAATTCTGCAGTGTTTTCTTTTAGAATTTCTATGATGTCGTTTTTGACATTTAAATCTTAGGTCCATTTGCTGGTTTTTTTGGTGTAATATGTGAAGTAGGGATACAACTTATTTTTCCAGTAGCCTACTAAGTTCTTCCAGCACCATTTATTGGATAGTCCCTTTTTTCTTCACTAGAGGTTATAAAGGGTTTTAGCATGTTTCACAGTAATTCCTGTATCAAGGAAATACAGAAAACTTAGGAATAAAGAAAATTTGAAAACCTACTGCACATGATTGCTGTAGTATGTGTTTTGGGGGGGTTCACATTGTATCTATTGGTTGGAGCACACCAATCCTCTTCAAGCAAATCTTAAACTTTAAAAATTGATTCCATGGTAAATCTCACTATAGCCATGACAAGATTTGCTACATGCAAAGAGGGAATATGTCCAAACTCATAAAGCTAGCAAAATCTTGGTTCCAGAAACAGTACAGAACAGGATAGTACAAGAAAGATAAGGCATTCTCATTCATGATTATAGATTGACTCATAAATCTAAAAAAAAATAGTGACAAATTATGTTGAAATGCTTATCAATTGTGGGATGCAGCCAAAGCAGTTCTTAGAGGGTAATTCATAGCTTTAGGTTTGTTGGAAGAGAGATTGAAATTAGGACTTGGTTTCCAATTCGTTAGAATGTGAACAGAATAAACCCAAAGCGAAGTAGAAAGAAAATAATAAAGATAAGTTTAAAAATTTTAAAAAGTGGGAAATAAACATTCACTAGAGAGTATTATGAAATATAAAATAAAATAGGGATGCGGACCTGGCCTGATGAATTGGGCATCTGCCTACCACATGGGAGTCCGCAGTTCAAACCCTGGGCCTCCTTGACGCATGTGGAGCTGGCCCATGTGCAGTGCTGATGCGCGCAAGGAGTGTCACGCCACACGGGTGTCCCCCGCGTAGGGGAGCCCCATGCGCAGGGAGTGCACCCCGTAAGGAAAGCTGCCCAGTGCGAAAGAAAGTGCATCCTGCCCAAGAAAGGCACCGCACACATGGAGAGCTGACACAACAAGATGACACAACAAAAAGAAACACAGATTCCCGGTGCTGCTTATAAGGATAGAAGCAGTCACAGAAGAACACAGTGAATGGACAAAAAGCAGACAACTTGGGCGGGGGGTGGGGGGAGAGGAAGAGAAATAAATCTTTAAAAAAATAAAATAGGCAAACTTTTGAAAAGGTCAATTGAAATAGAGAAAAGTTACAAATAACTTAGCAATGATAAAGTAAGCATAACTGTGGATGCAATAGAATCATAAAATGGACAACTTTATGCAAACAAGTAAATTGGACAAAAAGCAAATGGGATCCATTTTGAGAAAAACACTAGTTTCCAAAATTGGCTCTAGAAGAAACAAAGTTTGAGTAGTCTTATAATTATTAAATAATTTAAATCAGTACTTAAAACTCCACCTTCACATCTCCTAAAAAACGTTAAAGTAGAAAAGGTACCCAAAAAATCCTTGCCAGGTTCAGATAGTTATGTGTACAAATAGCTTTGAGTGTCAGGTAATTCCAATCCTAAATAAATCCAGTGGAAACTGGGGGAGAGAGCCCCGGAGAGAAAGCCACAAGAGCAAGGGGCTGAAATCAGCGGAACGGGGGGAGAAAGCCCTGGGAACAGAGAGCAGCGACGGGAGAAGGGAGAACCAGCAAGCACCCCACGTGCCTGTGACGGGTTGGGGTCACCAGCAGCCAGTCCTCAGGGAGAAAAGCGTTGTCCAATAGAGCCTTGACTTGGGCACTGTCTCGGCCTCAGAGCTTAAACTTCTAAGTTAATGAACTGTGTTATAAAAAGGCAGCCCATTTCTGGTATATTGTTTTTGGCAACTTTCAGCAAACTGAAAAGCAACGTTCAATTTAAAAATCTTTTTTGTGACCTAAGTATTTCATAAAAAGTTTGAAGTACAAAGGCAGACTGCATCATTTCCCCAGGTTTGTCTCCAGTAGAGGCAGGGCTCCGCACACGTGGGCACCTACAGCAGGAGCCTGGCCATGGGCGGATGCACTTGCCCCCTGCTTTTCTGTTTCCTCTTCTGTATAATGGGAACAGTTACTCCATAGTGTTGGGAGAAGTCCGAGTTGACCCCGGTACGTGGCTTTTAGTGCAGTGCATGGCATAGCTCTAACCGTAGCGGAGGGTCTACGCTTGTGTATGAGTCTTTACTGAAAGAAACAGGCATTAAAGTCAATGCTGCCTTCTAGTTGTTTTATTGTATTTTTTAATTCTCTGCTTTCTTTTTATTGCTCCTAACTTTCCTTTCTTGACTCTTTAAAGCCTTAGGATTTGTTTTTCTGCCTTACTTTTCTGTACACTTTCTAATATGATGGGATGGAAGTGATTTTGAACAATATAAAAAGCAAATGGGAGTTCAAATTGGTTCCTTTTTCACTGTCAGATTGCTTTTGATTGAATTCATGACAGGAGAGGCGTTTTGTGCTGCCTTTAAACCAGAGAAGCCCTGTAATTTAAAACAAGTTTAATCCCTAATCTTACTGGCCTGATTGCCAATAATTTTGCATTGCTGAATTCATTTTAACTCTAATGGTTTTACAGTTTAATACTCTGGGGATAACAGATTGCCATCATTGTAATGGCAAATTTTTTATAGAATAATAAAGACCTACAACAATGAATTCTCTTCAGGCCAGCATTTCTCCAGGCACTCCTAATTTCAAGTCTTTTTAATTAATCTTCATCTTTTGTAGCCTAACACCTTGTTGATGTGCATCTTTAAATTAGAAATTTATGCTGCGTATCAAACTATTCTTCCGTAATCGCTGAGTTAAGAAGGTTTTACTGGGTTTTGCTTTTTTTCTATCGTAGTTTTCTTTTTCCGTTTCTCTGTGTTTGCAAATGCAACAGCTCTATAGACAACAAAAAAGGGAGAGAAAGTATCTTATGTCCTCAGACCTGGTCATGGGGAGCGCAGCGTGCTGAGAGCTGGGCTCGCCCCCAGCAGTTCCTGCCCTGCCCTCGGCCGGCCCCCTCGGTGCCCCACGCTCACGGTGTTGGTGTCTGTGCTCGGGGGTCGCGCTCGGGGTGAACCTGCCACGGCAACGATGTTTTTGCTGCTCCCGCAGGTCGGATCCGCACGCGCCGGCAGAGCTCGGGGAGCACCACCAGCGTCGCCTCCACGCCTTCTGACAGCCGAGGCCGCAGCCGCGCCAAAGTGGTCTCGCAGTCCCAGCGTAAGGAGCGTGCTTGTGCTCGCCGCGGTCGTGGCTTCGTGCCACAGCCCGTTCTGCAGTTGAGAAAGCCACGATATGTAGCTCGGTCGTTGTTCTTGGAAGAACCAGTGTCCAAGGTGCCCACCGGCCTCAGCAGAAAGCCCCACTTTTGTGGTGCTGAGGTGCTGTGAGGGATCTTGATGTTGGTCAGATGAGCTGGCAGAAGGGAGTCTTGCAGGCATACTTGTGTCTCTCTTCCAGGTGCTTTTAATTTTGTATCACAAAGCATTAAACATGAAAATGTAGTTTCTCTCCCTCTCCTCAAACTTCTCAAATTGAAATATGTTTGGAATATGACCCATTCTTCTACTGATGAGGAATTCTTGTGATGTAATTTATGAGCAGTACCTGGGGAGAGACCTGTGTTCCCAGTGGTAATAAATCCATTGAAAGCTCTCCCCCTTTAACCCTCTGTTTTAACATTTACAGCCCGCTCCTCTTTTTTGTGTTTCCCAGCTGCCCTCACTTCCATTATTGCTTCTCTGTGTATGTTAAGCCAAGCGGATGCCTTCTCAGCCTCAGCTGTCAAAGCAGCCAGAGTGGAATGGTTTTATTCCAATCCTTCTCAGCACCCAAACCCCGTGTCTCACTTTCCAACTGCACATAGTTTTGAGTGTCCCGCTCCCTCTTTCTGCCCACGGAGTGGAGCTGTGCATCAGAGTTCTCGTGGGCAGGGGACGGAGGGGAAGGGAGAGTCTTCCCCTTCCCCAGGAGCACCCATGTCCCTCTGCCTCCCAGCTGTGCTCCTCAGCTGGTGGACATTTGCCTCAGTGGCCCCAGGAGCTCTCTGCCTTGTGTGGAGAGCACTGGGGCGACAGCCAGACCTTAAGTTCAGCTCCTTCTGAATTTGGAGATGTCTGCACATCTAGTCCCCATCCTAAGCAAGTCCCACCCTTTCTGAAAAGAAAAGGGAAAACCGTTCCCAGCGCTGCTGAACCTTTTTGTGGGGCAGGCTGCACTGTGCAGTGTGGTGTACAAAAGGCATGGGCTCCTGTGCAGGCACACCTGCGTTTGCCTCCTGGCTCTCGTGTGATGTTGAGCCCTTCTTTGTGCCTTTCTCCTGTCTGTAAAATGTGTGCTATCGTGTCTGGTCCCATAGGGCTGTCTTGAAGCTTTAATGAAAAGCATGAGCCAAGCGTGTAATGGACAGTCCGTGTACTGAAGTGGATGTTACAGCCATACTTGCTTCAGACCTGCAGGCCCCTGTCCTGGCTGCGGTTGGGCAGCCCTAACATTTCCTTCTTGATTTCTGTCTGCTTCAGTAACAGTAAATCCAGGAGAGAAGGCGGAGGAGTTAGTTAAGATAGTCAAGGACAGGTAGCTCCATTTACTGTAGAACTCTCCTGGATTTTCATTCACTTCCAGGGGCAGGTGTAGCCCAGAAGCTTCTAACTAGGAGACAACATCCTGGCTTTGATTATTCTGTGGAACCCTGGGGATTGCCAGGAATCACACAAGCATATAATACTCTGGTTGTGACCTAATAAAGATGGGTCAGACCTTATTTCAAAAAAATCTTGACAAAAAGTTTTCAAGACTCAGCACACATAGGCCACTATCATTAACATGAGTCAGATAAACATTTAGTCTTTTAGCGGTGCAGTATCACCTCCTGCTCTGGGAGGTGAGGACAGCATTGGACATTTCTTACATGAAGATTAAAATTCCTACTGTGTTGGGTTTGAGGATGGTGATCGAGCCTCAACTCTTTTTTTTTTTTTAAAGCAGTTTTACTGAAATATTTTCACATACCATGAAATCTATCCAAAGTGTACAATCAATGACTTTATTATAATCCCAGTGTTGTACATTCATCACTATGGAAAATTTTAGAACAATTTCAATACTCCAAAGAGAAAAATTCATGGGGAGCAGGTGTAGCTCAGTGGCTGAGCACCTTCCTGCTTCCCACATATGAGGTCCCAGGTTCAATCCCCAGTACCTCCTAAAAAAAAGAAAAAAGAAAATCCCATCTTAGCCTGTAAGTCTTTAAAAAAATACCACATCTGGCCCTGAGGTTTCACTTTAAAGATTCTGCAGTTTTACTTTACTCACACCAGACCCCAGCATAAATGATCATTAAGTCTGGATCTTAAGCTTGTGCATATAAATCATTTTTAAAATTATACTCATAAGAGGTATATGTAAGCAAATTTGTGTACTTTAGATATGTGGATATACTAGAATTCATAGTCCTAGTTAAACAGTAAGTAGATTTCATAAATAGTAAATGTAGGACTTTTAACAGTGGGCATAGATTTTAAGTATTCAAGGATCAAGGGAAGTCCTAGAACATTCAGGTGTAACTAGTGATTACTTTGAATTCACTGATGTTCCCTGAGCACTGCTCTGCAGGGGGCATGATTTGGGGGTAGAGATACGCAGACAGGAAGATCTGATTGCTTGCCCCCACTGCTCAGAGCTGGGGGGTAGCAGTGCTCCTGGAGGCAGGGCACTTGTCTGCCCTCCTTGCCTCTCCTAAACTGAGCACTGGCACTGGCACATTGCAGCTTCCTAAAAAGTGTTTCTTGAACAGATCTAAAATAAATGCTAATGCGGTATGAAAAATAGAAAATCAACATGAATACAAAAGTAGGAATGGGAGGAACAAGTCCTAGAAAAATTGCTCTTTTGCTAATGTTTGTGGATAAACACGTGTGCTGTGTTGCATGCTGACCTTCTGTATTGTCTTATTGTCTTTTAATCCACTTTCTGCCTGTCCCCTTGGTCTGCTCTCGTAATCAAGGATCCAGATCTGCTAACCCTGCTGGTGGTAAGATGTTTCTCTTCTTGCTTTTTTTTTTTTTCGCATTCTCCCTTACCCCAAATTCCTTGCACGTATTAATTTTTCTCTTTATAATGAGCTTAGTTAACCTTTCTGCATTTTTTCCTGTATGCTCAAATTATAGAGTTTGAAATGGATTTCTTTTCCCTTTGGTTATTATATAGCTTGTCATTTATTTGTGTGCAGTGACACTTGAAAATTTTACAGGCAAAATTAATAGGGTCTGAGATAGACTCTTCATGGTACTGTGCATTGTTGCCTTTTACAATGACGTTGACTTTAAATTGTAGTTCTAGCACTATGAAATATTAATTGTTATATGCAGTCACCTACGTGATTGATTTGAATGATGGTAGGTTTTAATACACACACATAATTTCCAGGTAAGTGTTCTTTCAAAACTTTTTCCTCTGGGT
The DNA here is from genome assembly GCF_030445035.2 of Dasypus novemcinctus. Taxonomy (NCBI): domain Eukaryota; kingdom Metazoa; phylum Chordata; class Mammalia; order Cingulata; family Dasypodidae; genus Dasypus; species Dasypus novemcinctus. Next base: position 127,504,357 of record NC_080679.1, on the reverse strand, counting down.
CATTCTTTTCTAGCACAGGATAATGTGTACTTGACATGTTTGGTTTTTATTGCCTTTTTTACTGGGAAGGTCTAATCTGCTAAAGCAAATGACTGCCATTCTGCTGTATTGCTATGATGCTGAAAATTCTGCTGTTTTCCCTAAGAAAAAGTTTTGTGCCATAAGAAATGGTTATATAGCTATCTAGCCACTTGGCCATTATTGCAAATTATCAGCTATATCTTTCTGTTTCTAATTTCTAATTTTATTTCATACTTCTCAGGGAATATGGTCTCTGTGTCTTCTGCTTTTGTAGATTTGTTGTGCTTTCCTTTGAGGCTTAGTACACATTTTGTGTTTGCAGCATTCATGTTTTGAAAGATGAAAATGTGCATTCTCTTTGTTGGGATATATATGTGTGATATGTGTGTATTATTTATATAGATATGTACATAAGTACTGAATTACATGTACTGTTCATATATGTACACATGCACATACACTGACTATATATAAGTGCTTGATTTGCCAGTTTCTTAGTGCTGTATTAGTCTTTCATTAGTCACAAGTCTTTCTGAGCTATATTAATGATTATTAATAATTATGGCTTTTTTCAGTTTCTCTATTTTTACCATTTTTACCTTTTATGTTTCAAAACTATATTGTCTGGAATATAAAAGTTTGTGATTATTGTCATAGAAAATTATTTTATCAATATGAAATACCCTCCTGTCTTTCTAATGCATTTTTTTCTATTTTTGTTTTGTTTCAAGATTAATGTCTCTTTTAAGTAAAATATAGTTGAATTTTATTTCATGATTTTAAAATAATCCCAGGATCTCTATTTTTAATAGGTGAATTTAACCCGACCACATTTTTTCCTTAAATTTTTTGTTTTGAAATAATCCCAAACTTCCAGTAGAATTGCAGGAATAACACCAACACCATACAGAGGACTCTCCAACATAACCACCCCGCAGATACCCAGAACCACCAATTTTAACATTTTGACATATTTGCTCTGCCATTCTATCTGTCTTATCTAGGTGTCTATTTATAAATTATTTGTATTATCTATTGCCTATCAGTTTTCTAAACATTTTAAGAGTAGATTGTATATGGCTTGCCCTACTGCATTTTTGTATTTTATTCTGATCACTGATATGTTTGGGCTTATTCCTGCTATCTTAACCCGGTGCAGTTCTTTGTAGAGATTTGCTGTGAGTCTTGGAGGCTGCCCTTGGTACTCAGCCTGCTCTTTCACATCCGAAACTCTCCATTCATTTTGTTGAACTCACCAGTAATTCTTCTGTGCATCAGTAGTATTCTTTTATGCCCCCAGATCTTCTTAAGATAAATACGACCACCAATTACTGTTATTTTTATAGAAATTCTCTTAGAATGTGATCCAAATTAATGTGTAAACTGGCTTCTGAAATCATTTTACTTTATTCCATGATTTACACCCATTACTCATTTTTGTTTTGCTTCATTTTTAGCTGGCAGCCGATCGAGTTCCCCAGGGAAATTGCTGGGAAGTGGTTATGGTGGACTTTCTGGGGGGTCCTCAAGAGGCCCGCCTGTGACACCCTCTTCAGAGAAACGAAGCAAGATTCCCAGGAGTCAGGGATGTAGCCGAGAAACAAGTCCAAACCGAATAGGATTAGGTAAGGCTTCTCCGAGACCTGAGCACCATTCCCTGCTTGGACAGGATTTGGTTTCCACTCTGATGATTCTCCCTAATGTAGGAAAGAGAGATGTGTTTTTGGACCGAGGATGTCACTTTGTCTATGTTCAAAGACATTTCCTTCTGTGTCTTAGGCAGATTATGGCATGTTGGGGATTCAGTTAGAATAAAAAATGTGTGGGGGCTTCCTGTTCAAGTTCATGGGAAGGAATTCCATCATTGACGCTCGTGGTATTTTATAGTCATTTGTAAATCATCAGAATTGGGGAAATGGGCAGTATTTTTCCCCCATAACTAGAAGCAATGTTTTTTGTTTTCATTTCACTAAATAACCATTAACCTGTAAATTTTCCAAAGCATTTTGCAGTCTTCACATTTATTTTGATTTTACTTTTCTTTAGCTGATTAGTGAAATTTATGGTCAGAAACCATGTCTAATTACTTTTAACAGAATTTTTTTCAATCATGAAAGCTAAGAATAGATGAAAACCAAATATGTAGAATTTTTTTTTTGTATTTTAGGATTTTCTTTGTAGTAATGTATTAGAACTATAAATTACTCTCAGCAGCTTAAAGATCTTTTTACTCTATTAAAATTTGTATGCTCCCTTTTAAATATAAAAGTTATGTCTCATGTAATATAGTATGAAAAATCTAAGTCCATAACTCCTTCTCTTTCTTACTTCTTCATCTACTTTTCAAAGGGTAAAAACCTATTTATATAAAATCAGAGTACTATGTTCTCAAATCTTGGTAGTTAACTGTTTTCCTTTGTTCATTTTATCTAAACAAATTTCACTTAAATGTGTACTGTGATGTGCCAGGTACTTTGTTAGGCCTTAGAGTTATAAGGTGCATGAAGTCTTAGCTTCTGGCTTGAAAGAGCTCAGGGTCTCTTGGGGAGAGATGAAATTGTAGGACATTATGGCAGGGTGCTCTGACACCACAAAAAAGTGTGTCTTGGGGACTAACCCACCCCCATCCTTCTAGATTTCCTGCTGCAGGAAGCTTCCTAGAATAGGTTTTGTTTTATTCAAGTATGGGGTGGGATTAGGCAGCATAGGGAGATGAGGGAAAAGGTGTTCTGGCGGGGAAGAGCTTGTGCAGAAGCAGCCAGGTGAGAGGAAGCATAGTGGGAACATGAGTGACTCATCTGGCTCCAGCAAAGGAAATTTATCAGGGTGCTTGGAGAGACTGGCAGGGTCCAGCTCAGGAAGACCCTTACGTTTGTGAGGCAGACCGTGGCCTTGTACCAAGAGAAGGCAGGGGCAGGTACTTAGGAAGTAGACTAGGTAGGGTTTCATTCAGGCTAACGTTTCCAAAAGAGGTAAAGGTATAAACTCACGCAGTGGTTTTGTTAACTCCACGCGATGCCTCGTTTCTGTTGTCATTATGTAGCATGGTCCCTGAGGGGGGCAGTTATTTGGCTGTTAATACGGATCCAACCTGGGAAATGCCCGGGCTGGAGTTTCTGTTTCCTCTCCAGTGCCGTGACATTGCTGGTTTGGGGCCTGGTTTTCTTTGGAAAATGCCCTTGATTTCAAATTCAGTTGTGAGGTTTCAGCTGTCCTTTCTCCCTAGTTAATTGTTCAGAATCATAGGGAGTCTGTCTGCAGTCCAAGTTCATTTGTGCTTTAAAAAGACTTTGCTTTTTAGAGATTTTGCTTTTAATGTTTATTGAGATACCATTTTTGCCTTCTTGAATTTGGGAAATAACCTAGCCTCGATTGTCTGACATATCTGTAAGACCTGGTATTCCAAATCTCAGCTATGAAATTTGTGTTGTGTGTGGTTGACAAAAGCATTTTATAAACTTTCCTAGGAAGTATTAAGAAATAATCAGTAAGAACTAAATAGGAGCCGATTCCCTTCCAAGGATTTCTTATTTGAATCCTTATTTTTGAAGAAAGTTACTTCCTTGATGCTTATTAAGGGGTCTACTTAGGTGTGACACTGTGAGGTCACCATACAGTTCTGATTAAAGAAGACAGTTTGTTTAAATTTCTGCATATATGGAATATACACATAAAGAAGTGTATATAGGTAAGATATATCATTCCACTCTTTATAATATTGCTTAGAGATTGTTTTATAGGACATCATATATCTTTGCATTTTTCAGTTATAGATTGTATGCTAGTGGGATCATTTAGTATATATTGAGTGTGTGCCCATCTGTCCAAACATTTGATTTATCATATAGCAAGCTTAAAAGAAACTGCTGAAAAAAAGGAGTAGCATCTTTTAAAAATATTCTGTAATCCCCAAGCCAGTCAATTCAACAGTTTCATCAATAGCTTAGACTGGTTTGGAATTTGCACTTAAGAATAAATGGTGGTTATCTACAGATTATATTTGATGGCAGCCATGCCTTTTTTGTTGGTTGAAATTATTTTTCTTAACTGCATTTGCCCCCCATTTGTGATAAAAATTATGGCAGGGCTCTTTTTTACCATTAAAAATTTGTTAAGCAAGAGAGGATGTAATTTCTGTTAGATGACCAAAAAACAAAATCAAACCCAACTACTCTTTTTTTTTTATTGGCATTTTATTCCCTCATAAGCTGTCCAACCAAGTAGAAAAAAATATGTGTAAATTCTTTTGATTTTGTGTGTTTTATTCTGTTTTTGACAGATAATCAAGTCACTTAAATAACAAACATCTATAGCAGTTATATTTTGGAAGTTCTTTTAGCTTTGATTTTTGTTTCCTTTTCTCACCCATCTTTTGATAAGGTCATAAAAGAGATATTCGCATTTTTGCAGATTATATACTATGGATATACATTTAAAATGTTTTCAGATTTTCTTGTTAGAAGTATTTTGAAAGAGTTAGAAATTAATAATATTCCATTTCAGCTGTGAAATTAGACTGTGTGTGCAAGACCAAGACATGGAAATGTCTAAAGAGATGTTTTATGTCCATAACTTCTGAAATTTTCTTTGATCCTCCTTGTTTCTGCTTTGATATTACTTCCAGTAGGATCAAGGTTACTGAGCCCTTCCCTAAAAAACAAAGAAAGTCAGTATTACTCTGAAAACACCCTAAAGGCAGAGTAGTAGAGTATATCTCAAGAAATGAAAAACCCATCAGATGGTTTTTCATGGTTCTCCAGCATTGCATATAAGCACAAGATTCAAGAGCTACCTAGGAATACTGCTGTTACAGAGTCCAACTGACAAGGGGGTTTTCACTGTTTCTTCTCTGTCATGCCTTCTCGTTTATTGGTCTTAATTATATTATTATACCTAATACTTATTATATATTATGTACTTTTATTATAGTCTTACTTATTTTAAATCCTCCTTGTAGCTTAGTCTTTAGAAACGATGTTAAGAGCGAGTGGCTTTTTTTCCTCTTGTGTTTTAAATCATCCAGCATCTGATCTGTTGCTTGCCATCCAGCATCTGTTGTTGGATGTCATTGAATAAGGTTAGGGGCAGCTATTGGGCAGGTTCTCACAAAACTTTAAGCAAAAGGAATTCTTTTCCTATATGTTAAAGGAGCCAATCAGTAAATGTGTGAAGTCTTTCTGTGAAATACCAGGAGGGTAAACTTTGCTAAAACTTTTGCATATTGTAATTTAAGATAGGTCTGCTTCACCCTGTGCAGGTGTTTTATTGTCTTCACAAAGCGTGCTCAGCCCAGAGAGAAGGGACCTTATTGTTGAGGTGATGGCACTCTCACCTGTTCCTGGCTGTCCTAAGGAGAGGCTGAGCGTCAGGGGCGAAGTGGTGACCATGGGAGCCAGCACTGAACTGACGAGTTCACTTCAGAACCTAGAATGTGGGACTTATCCTCCAGGGATAAGATTGCTTATGAGGTTCCAGGGAGTTTCTCAGGTACTGGTGTCATTCAGTAGAGACTCCTTAGTTTTTTAAGCATTTAGTTTAGCGCTTAGTGCGTTTGCCCTCATTGTAGGAGCTGTCTGGAATATTACCAAGAATTGCTGATTGAATAGCCACTGTTACTTAGAGTGAAAACCCAGTCCCTCCCTGTCACGATGGCAAAATGAAGGTGAATTCAGGGGTGTCTAGAGAGTCCCAAATGAAACCTTGATTTGGCAGGCTGCTCAGGATGCGTTCCCGTGCCTGATCTCTTGCCAGGGCAAGCCTAAAATTGGGATGTCACTTACACAACTTGGTGCAATTCGACCCCAGTGCTGAGCGGCTGAGCATAACAGGAAGTTGGTTTGGTGTTTCACGTCCTTATTCTCCTTTGTTGGGGAATTTCATGATTCTGGTTTGTAAAACATTGTTGTTATAGTTTGGACATAAATAAAATCTGCCTTTGCTCTGAAATAGGGCATGCTCATTGTGACATAGAGAACACAACTGTGTTTGTGTTGGTGAGTCAGTTCACTGTTCGCAAGATCTCTGTGAAAGACATTTCTCTCCAGTCCAGATATGCAGAGTCATTTCCAAAATTTTGCCAGTAGTGTATTTCTTTTTTCTCAAATTAAATGGAAAAACAAAGGCAACATGGTCTTTCTCTGAGCTTCACTGCCCAGCTATTCATGCAGGTCGTACTTACCATCTCAGTGTTTTATAAAGTCAAAATAAGAAACTTTGTCCACACGTAATCCTAAAGTAATTGACTGTTCTCAGGGCAGTGGGAGGGTCTTTTAGCACACATGTTGGGTTTATCAATCTGTGTGTTACAGACTCAAAAGTTAAGACTGAGTGAGTGAAGGTGCTGAGGAGGGGCCAGAGGATAATCTTTTTCGATTCTGTTGGCTAGGGCGGGATGTGATGTTGGGCCAGTTACTGAAGGGATAGCCATTCCAGCAACTGCACATCCGTTACCTGTTGATAAATGCAGTTATCTGCATTAAAGCATCTACACATTCGTTCAAAATGGGTTGCTTCTCTAGTTGTACTGGCCTTTATGACTTCTCTTTGTAAAGGACAGATGGGGAGAAGTGAACCTTCCTAATTAGGTAAGTTCATAGATTTCAGTGCCTGCAGCCTTTATTCTGTCTTTATTTTAATTCAGATGAAATTCCCTAAGAACCAAGGACATATGAAAACACCTTGGGCCTTAGGATCTCTTTTATATATATATAAAATACACTTTATTTTAAAAGAGCTTTTAGATTACAGAAAAGTTACATTGAAAGTATAAAGGATTCCTATATACCCCCCTTCCCCCCATCTTCCCCATTAATAACATCTTACAATTGTGTGGTACATTTGTTACAATTGATGAATAAATATTGAACCATTCCTGCAACCAAGGCCTGTAGTTTACGTTGTGGTTTACACGTAATTCCAATGCTCTAGAATTCCCTGTGCTCCACCTGCTGTTCTCCCCCTCCCCCAGGACCTCTGGTAACCAGTGTCTTTATAGCAGTGTTCCATGTTCTCCCATTACTACCGTATCAATAAGTTGACTTGGTCCAGGGTTGCCTTCCCTCCTTATGTTTGTTCAGTCTTCAGCCTTGAGGGTTTGGGGGTGGTGATGCCCGCCCTGTCTCAGGTCGAGAGGGGGCTAGACCTTGTGGGGCTTATGTCCTCTCACACAGAAGTTTGCTGAAGCCATAAACATTTCTGTAAGGCTTTTGATCTTTTATTTTCTGATGCCAGTTCTTTGGACAGATTTCATTTCTTATATTCAGATGCTACTTCCCCCTCACCCTAAAATCCACAGCTCTCCGAGGCAGGGAGCATATGGGGTTTTTATCCAGATCCTCTCCTGCTGGCACAGCAGTCGGGGACCTCAGCGTGGAGAGGGGCCTGGCGCCAACAGTGTCATGACTGCATTAACGATTGTGACTGCCGTTTTGTGCGTGTTTTGCCTTCATTAAACTTGTTCACCTTCTCTGAAACCCCTCATGCTGCACACTAGCACGGAGCAGCCGTATCCCTCGACCCAGCATGAGTCAGGGGTGCAGCCGCGATACGAGCCGTGAGAGCAGCCGAGACACGAGCCCCGCTCGGGGCTTCGCCCAGCTTGGTGAGTACCCGCAGGCGCTGACTCGAGCCAGGGTGCCTTTCCCTGCGCCACGTGCTTCCCCAAGACACTGCTTCCCCTCCTCCACTGCCTCTGCGATCCTTTCTTCCTTCTCTCCTCTTCCTCAGTTACCCTCTGTTGTTCCCCTCTGCATGCTTGGATTTTGGCAACTCCAGTTTTCATACATTAGAGGAAAAAAGCATCACTTTGCTCTGTGCCGTTGTCAGTTATGACCGCTTGCGACCCGTCAAGCCCATCTCTGCGGGAATTTCTACCCAAAGGCAAAACCCAGCCAAAGTTAACTGCTCTGTAACAGCAAAGTTAAAACAGATATCCGTGGCCTTTGAATGTCTCCAGCTTATCTTAGGTTTACCAGCAAGCAGTCTGTATGCAATTTAGCCCTAAGAAGGAAGCGAGAAATTCACCTAAGGGGTGATGGGGAAAGCAGAGTGAAGGCGCCAGCCTGCTCTTCTTGGGGGCTCCTTCCGAAGCTTCCTTCAGAGCAGTCGAAGACAGCGTTTTGACAAACTGCGAATATGTACAACGCAAATGTAAAACTTTCTGACATTAATTATTTGGATATTTTCATTCTCTCTGGGACCCGATAGGTTATTTAATTTTTGCAACCTGATGCCATTCCAGGGTGAAACATGGCAATATCTGGTTATTATGAAGTGTTGTGTCTCAGTCACCACCAGTGCGTGGCCAGTTGGGCTCCCTTCCTCCCCTTTCACCTTTTCCTCATAATCAGAATTTATATTTGAACAATTTCCAGGATTCAAGAGAAGACAAAGACGGGAAAATAGGTTGCTTACAGAATATTCTGTTTACCTTTTTAGTCTTAATAGTCCCCCTTTCTCTTAAGTGGATATATGACATACATTTTTATCTAATGCAAATTATTAATCTCCAAAGCCGGCTATCAACACATTATTTTTACAAAAAGGAATATTTTGTATACTTTTAATAATTTTTTTTTTTAAATTTTTGCATAAGTACTGTACGGATGTTTAATTTCCTTTTGATAAGTAAAAAGAGGATAAATTATTTTATAATGATTAGACCAAGACCAGAAATTATCATGTGGACCTGTGTTATTTTGACTACGTAATTAAGTATCAGATCTTTTAAATATAAAAATGTCAGTGCAGACAGGGGTGTGAAATGATGAGCGTGAAGTCTTAGTATTTGCTTCTACCTCTCTCCTTCTACTGTCAGGCGCTTCTAATAATTTTTTTTCTCTCATTCCATAACAGCTGTCACAGTCTAGGTGTATTTCTTTAGGACCCCTTATCCTTTTTGAAGTTCTGCAACAGAGTAAACCTCTGCAAAAGCCCTGAGATGTTCATTTGATTTAAAGAGGCCTGTGTCAGATGAGCTTGAAAATGGGGGTTTGGGGGGGGGCGTGCAGCTCATCTAGAACCCATCAGCTCTTCCGCAGCAACTGGCAGTAGCAGATCCGAGTTCTCAAGGAGGATTTTTCCTTTTAAATTAAGGTTGTATGTCTGTGTATCCCTGCTCACCTTCCAAATAGCCTTTTATACAAACGAACAATTCAATCTGTTTGCTGGTTATTTTGTCCCTTAGAAGCAATTCATTGTTCCTGCTTCAAATCATAGATGTTCTGGAATTGTTGGTATTGTCCATGGAAGCAGCCTTGTGTGATCCAGCATGGTCTCTGGACCGGACAGGATATGCTGAGTGCCTGGGGTCCTGAGTGAACCTGAGCAGTGGAATGGTCTAGGCGGGTGCTGTGCCGCTTTCTTCTGTTGAGTGGCTCTGCTTAGTTCTATCAGTGAAAACCTGTACTGTAGAAGACGGGAGTGCAGCTGCTTCCCCCTTTCCTGACGTGCTCCAGCCTCGTGTGGAGCTTCTTTTGTCATCAGTCCAGTGACTAATGCCTTCTTTTGGGCTGAGCTTTTAGACCATGCCTCTTCCCCCACCAGGTTAAATCTGCCCCTAAAACGTGCTCTTGTCCAGCAAGAGCGACACTGGTGGGCGTGCCCAGCACGGTTCTGAGCAGGCAGCAGGCTCAGCCCGCGGGCCTCTTCCCTGAGCCTTAGGAGGTTAAGCAGCTTCCTCAAGGTCCTGTGGCTGCCACGAGGTGGAGCCAGGGTTGGAATCCAGGTCCGGCTCAAAGCCTGCCTGTTGTCTGGCCGCCTGTGAAAGCTGTCCTGAGAATTCAGTGTCTTTCTTTGTGTCCCTCAAAAATGCATTAAATGTTTTCTGTGAGGCCCTAGAAAGTGCTCAAGAGATGTTTCCAGGCTTAGGGTTAGGACCTGGGAATTCTAAGGTGAGTCACAGTAGGTGGTTGTCCTCAGGGGAGCTCCCTCTGTTTCTCATTCATTTTAGTAACCATTTCCCACCCCTTTTGCAAGTTAGTGAGTTTGAATGGCCCTTTGAATCATCTTACATAGCCAACCTTTGCTATCTAACAAAAAGATGAATGAAAGTAGTTGTTTCAGTGAATTTATATTTGTTTTTTAAGTTCACATTTTTCTTTTGTTTTTAAAGTCCTTTTTCTTTGTTAGAGCTGATGTTGGTTTACAGAAAAATCATGCAGAAAGCACAGCGTTCCCATGTATGCTCCCCTCATGTACATACTTTCCGCATTACTAACATTTTGCATTAGTGTGGAACCTTTAGTTGATGAAATGTTATAATTATTCTATTTACTATAGTCCTCAGTTTACATTGGGGTTCATTTTTTGTGTTGGACAGTGAGGTTTTTAAATTTTTATTCTCGTAACATATATACAACCCAAATTTTCCATGTTATCTGCTTTCAGATACACAATTCAGTGGTGTTACATTCCCAGTGTTGTGCTGCCATCACCACCGTCCATTACTAAAACTTCCCATCATCCCAAACAGACACACTGCCAATTAAACATTTAACTCCTCATTCCCTGTCCCAGCCTGGTGGCCCCGGGGTAACCTACATTCTAAGAATTTTCTGACTCTCAATTTGCATATCTTAATTACTTCCTTATAAGTGAGATAAGTTTGTGTTTTTATGTAAGATTATTTTGGATCCTTGTTATGAATATATCTTCATATGGTTACAGTGGTAGGTAAAATCAAGCTTTTGGTGTAAACAGGTCCCCTTTAGATTCCAGTGTTGGGTGTTGGCCTGTGACTGGAATAAAGGGCTCATTATGTGACAGACTCTCTGTAGAATATGCTGTGGAAGCAGAGCCAAGAAGCAGTTTGGTCAGGAACCTCCAGATCAGGATTGCTTAAAAGCTATTTTCAGTTTAAACTATCAAGATCAAGATAAGAAGACACTTGGCGTGCTTGGACAATAAGCACATAGTTCTCTTCAGTCTTACACAGTATTTTGCCAGCTTCCTCATTTAAGGAAAGTGAAAATTTAATAGTATCTGTTTTAGAGATTGTCAGTTTTATTTTTATTTTTGTGTGTCTTGAAAAAGGAGGAATTTTCTTTTCCTTTTGTAATCTGGTAAAAATTTGTCCTTATTGACCAGGTAACCTTTACTGTTCAATACCATATATACCAGAGATAAGTACATTTTATAAAGTGACGTGAGCTTATATCAATAAAACAACGTTGAGGAGTCTGAGGTTTGATATTTTACGATAATGTGTGTCGTTCATGTGTATAGGATACTGAACTATAGTAACACGGGTGAAAAATAGCGCTGCTCAGTATTACTTTGTTAAACCTATGAATTTTCTGAGGTAAAATTACCATGTTCTCTTCAGAGTAGTGAATGGAAGCATATTATCTTCCGTTTTTTTCCTTGAGGTAAAGAAAAGCCATGTATTGCATGGAACTATGGTCAATAAATTGTTTTGAACAGTCTGTATTTCATAAGTATTTCTAAAAGTTCTCTCTCCACATGAAGAGTTTAGCATATATTTCCTTAGATTGATGAATTAATATACTTAGTATGACAACTTGCTAAGAAAATAATATTCTAATGTCTAAATGTAAATTGAATTTTACTGTTAGCCTTACCGCTGCTCTCAGTCTCCCACCACTGCTAACTTCTGTTACTGCCGCCATTTCCACTGGGCCAGGCACTTTTGTAAGTGCCTTATGTATCATCTTAGTCCTCTCAGGAACCCCCAAGAGTTAGGTACCATTATTTGCACCATTTTGCAGATGAGGAAACTGAGACACAGAGAGGTTTAGGACTCAGCCCAGGTCCTACAGCTCAGGGTGGTCAAGCCAGGATTTGCTTGCCATTGCGTTGCAGAGCTGGTGCTCCTAACCAAGTGCTGCAGCTGCCTCTCTGGGGGAGGCCACACAACTTAGGACCTTCTCCACCAGTTAAACAGTTAGTTCATTAATACTTAGTACGTTTGTGTGTGTTAAATCAGTTGCAGAACGTCTACACTTGGGAATGGCCACTGTCATCAAAATGGGCAAAATGAAATTCTAGTGGCTGAGTCCGCCTTCCTGTAATTTCATTCTCTTTCTGTTCAAGCGACGTACAAACTTCTCCACTTTTGTGTCTGGTGCACGGTTTCATACGCATCACGTGTTGGTGGGCCTCCTCGGGAGCCGACTTTATAGCCCATCTTCCCGCTCTTGCCCCCCGGGACTGCGCCAGGGCTCTTCGTGGCGCACGTCTCCGTAATGGTGGATGGAGGCCTCGTGGCAGGAACGTAGACCTGGAGTCCCAGTGGGCTGGCCATACCCAGTTTGGAGCACCTTACCGCGTGCCTCTGCTCTCCCTATGTGTTCAGTAGCTGTGCACCAGCCGCCACTTGCTCTCCATTCATATCCAGCTCCATCTCTTTTCCTGAGAAATCGCGGCCTTTTTGGTAGAATCCTGCACCCCCTCGGACCGTGGCATCTCTGTCTCGGGTACTTCTGTGTTAACCCTGTGGGTGTTACCGTTCCTTTTACCTGCAGCCTCTCGACGTCATTCCAGGTCCACTAGTGCTCTCTCCACTGCTGAATCTGTTGGGCAGTCAGGTGAACAAGTCCTAACTGCATGACTCAGCTTCTTCCATGTCCTCGTTCGCACCCGTTCAGCATCTGTTTCCATCAGTGTCGCCTAGCACTTGGCATGTCTGCACCTCATTTTTTCCCCCAGTGTGCTTTTTTTTTTAAGTTGTTGAATGTTTATTGTCCTGTTACTAGGCCGTAGATGCTGTGTAGCCTGTTTGACAACATTACTTCTCCAGTGTTCATATTTATGTTCAAAACAAAGCAGGAAGCATCCCACCCCCACCCGCCCAGGAGAACATCGGCCAAATCTAGGTGTCAGGTAGGGTTCTTGTTGGAAAATGGGGAATGGAAGTCTTCCAACCTAGTCTTTCATCTCGAAAGTCTTCATTCCCAATAAGGTATCGATTATTAATGTTAGGTGTTAGTGTCAGGTTCAAATTATTTTGAGGTACCGTTTATTTACCATATGTTCCAAATTGTAGCGTATATAATTTTATTCATATAAAAATACATAAATTGTCTTAAAACATTTTATGGGAAAACAAGATTAGGATTCAGATAATCGGGTCAAGGCAAAGGTAGCCTCAGCCTCTGTTCTATAATACCAGAAACCCACTGTTCAGCCTTGAGGGCCAGAAGTAAGCCTCAAGCACTGGTCACTGGGATGTGCTCCTACTCTTCTCAGCTGAGGAAGACACTCCATCTGCTGGCTGTCGACGGCTGCAGCTGGGACCAGTCAGTCCACCAAGTCAGGCATTTCTCTCTCCTTCCTCTGAAGGAAGCCGGCTCTGCTCTCAGTGGTGTAGACGCTTACTACATGATATCCCCCGAGAGTGGGGGCCAGACAGGGCACACAGTCAGGTGCACCCATCTTTTGGAAAGTTGTTTCCAAGCCATGAAAACGTAGATACTGGTCTGGTGAAAACAAGATGGTGTATCGTTTTGCTTAGATCCAGACTGACATAATGCCCCCTACGATTTGAAATTGGAGCAATCTATGATACATATCCAATGATCTGCAGTCACTGTGGATGGCCAAGCCGTGTGCATCTGGGAAGCACAGAATAACTGCATCGTTCCTGCAGTTTTAATTTGTGTCTGGAAAACCAATTTTACCCCTGGAGTAAGAATTGCTGGCATGAGATCTACTTATATTTTTCCTTTTTCTTTTCTTTTCAGACTCAGTTTTATTTATGTTTATGCTGGGTGATTTTTAAATGGCTTATAAATGAATTACTTTTGTTCTGTTACTCATAAATCCCCTACTATCTACCCTTTTTTAATGAAAGGGGGGAAAAAAGACTTGCTCTAAGATCATTTATAAAGCTATGCTGTAGGTGCACAGTAAATCCCAAATTTACAGTCGTTTCGTATTTCAACTGATAAATATATAAATATATGCATGTGTGTGTGTGTATATATATATATATGAAATTGCTGTGTGGTCTCTTCTTTTTGGATTACACAGCACGTTAAATCACCTTTTAACCATAACAAGTAATATGACATTTAATTGCCAAGTGCATTAAAAAAGGGGATAGTATGACATACAATTTTGTTACTTTATAAAAATTCATGACTTTATAACTTTTTTGACAAGCAGTGTTTTAAATTTTTTCCCTTTTTTTGTGGTGTTGGAAGATATAATGTTATGAAACTAATATTTTTTAAAAGCAAAGTAATATACTACAGGTGAAAAAGTCACCAGTTTTGTAGGTATTGTTACATAGCCAAAATTTTAAACGTATCATTTTATAGGATATAAATAAGCATTTTATTTTAAAATGCTTTCTTACTAGAGTATTGCTAATACGGAGATTTTCCCTGTTCAAACTGTCTTATTTGCTAACATGGAGAAAACCTTTTTTATCTTAACATTTTTCTACTAAAGGTTTTTATATATTATAATTTTAAATATGAAATTTTTTGCCTGTCGCTAGTATGCCACACTTCATACTAGCTGTCTCCTATTACAGTTTTCATTTCCAGCACTCCTTAAGCAGGTCACCTGACTTAATGGGTCTTTAAAAAATTAGTCTTCAATTTCTTTGATCACTAACAGGCTCAGAATAATTGTTTGAACTGCTAAAATTTGTTGTAAAGTCTTTTGGATTCTTTCCATTTTGTAGAAAGATAGTTCATAAATCTTTGAGGGCTTCCGGTAAAATTTATACTGAATATTATCTGAATGTTTACAAGTAAAGATGGAATTTTGTGGAGATTGCTAAGGAATTTTAATAAATTGATTTTTAAATGACCTTTGGTGACACAGAAGCATCACGAAGAACAAATATCTAAAATTATTTGCATTTCATATCAGTTAAACAGTAGTAACACTAATGAAAAGTGGCACAGAGATCAGTTTAATTTATTTGTTTCAAATCTTAGCTTTTTATTACACATTGCGTTAGAACTTACTTGTCAGTAAGCTTCCTAATTAGTTTAACCAAACATCAGGGCCACTGGCCTCTAGAGGAAAAATAGATCAGATTCCAATCAAAACCCAGCACCCTTCTCTAATAAGTTTCCCTCTTCCCTTGTCTCAAAAGTTTTCAATACTAAAATATCAATAAAGAACAATTGCAGCTGACAGGAAGGAGGCTCTGTGGCATGATAGAAGTGAATGTGAGCAGCGCAAGCCCTGCCGCAGGTGGACAGTTAGGCAGAGTCAGACCTGGTAAGCGGGTTTTCAGGGGCTCTGTCCAGTTGTCAGGAAAAGGCGCGAGCCCTCGCCGAGAACTGCGGTGCTTTGAATTAAAGTGACCCCTCTTTTCCTTTTCTTTTTCAAATAGAGCGGTTTGGGCTTGGCCAGCCAGGAAGAATGCCTGGTTCTGTGAATGCCATGCGCGTCTTGAGCACAAGCACAGATCTGGAAGCTGCCGTTGCCGACGCGTTGGTAAGAGGCACGACGTGTGTGCAGAACCTCTTTGAATTAGACTCATCTGGTTTTTCTCTATCCCAACAGGAAATTGCCCCCAAATCTGGTAACTCAGTCATCCTTGACACTCTTTAAAATTGTGTAAACATCAGATAAATGTCTGTTGTTACTGCTTTCTTCTTTAACTTTTACCTCTGCAAATAGGTGAAAATTGACCTTACAGAAAATGCTAGCTAGCATCAGGTACCTCCTATCTCTGCACCTCAGTATCAAGGAAGTTTTAAGGGCATTGGGCTTCTTTTTTTTCCTTTTTATCCTTTTTTTTTTTAAGCATTTCTTTTTTTCCATTCTAATGCTTTCTTTTCACTCTTTATAGACTGATGGCATAGCCTAAAAATACTGTCATAGTAGGCGATTGACAAGCTTGCATTTATTTCAATACCTCACTAGTTGGTCCATATGTTTTGTTTTTAAAATAAGTCCCTAAATCATCATGTAAGGAAGTTTTCCTAAATTTTAAGGTCACCTCTTTGAGGATGTGAAAACACTGGTGGAATGTGTTTTTGTATCATTATAATGTAATATCTAAAAAAACAATTTAAAGGGATCAGAAACCCATTAACTTGTGGCTATAGCAAAAAGTTCCTTGGTTGGTCAGATTGCTTTTTAAAGACACATTTCAGCTTAGTAGTAAGCTAGCCTCTTCCAGCATATTCCAGTTTGTGTGCTTAGCATTTGAAATAGATGTTCTTTAGAACTGCTGGTCCCTGCCCTCTCCTTGGCTGGTTTAAGATTTATTCCCTTGTAAGGAAAACAGTACATTATATCTTGCTTTCAGACCCTGAAGTTTTTAGTCCAGCCTTATTCATCCGATCTAAATTTTATAGTCTACACCCACTGTGGTTCTAACTTTCATTCCTCCCTATGGCTCCCGCATTTTCTTTGATGAGCATCTGTGAGCCAACAGTTTGCCCATCTCATAATGCTTGCCCTGCAGGCAAGGATTGCCTTGCCAGCTCTATTCATTGGCACCATCTGTACAGGGGCAGTTTTCTGGCAGGACCTGGAGTTGAGGGTAGTTGCAGAACCCATGGCTTTAACTTGAGTCAAGAGCTGGAACAGAATTCTGGGCAGTTCTTTCTCAATCTAAGTTACAACATTTGGAATCTGTTTCCTAATTACTCATAGATCTTAGTGGAGGTGAAAGGGGTGGGAAATGACCAAATATGGAAACTCCTGTTAATGGGACTAGCAGTTTAGGGGTGGGGTGGGGTGGGTTTTTCAGCCCTTTAAAGCACTGCGGAAGGGACTGTGTACAGAGTTCTAAGAGGCAGAATTGGACTGGGGCATTTGAGCTGTGGCTTGTCTCGGACTTTTCTCTGAGCCCTAACTCCCCTTGCACTGGTGCTCTATGTCAGCTGCCCTTATTACTTTTTGTCCAAACTGCCTGGTCCATCAGAGTGATCAGCTCCCAGAGGAGAGAAGGCACAGGAATGGTACAGAGTCCTTTCCTCATGGAACAGAAGTCCTGGGGCAGATGAAACGGATCGTAGGACTAGAGAATAGATTTAACAGAAATCTCATGTGTAGAGCTGTTCTTGATGGGGATGGGAAAGATTTAAGCAACGAATTACAGCAAGTGTTGGGAGGTCTTATGAGAGGTGGTAGGGGGGTTAGGAAATGCCATTTTGAAAAAGCATTTCTATTATTCGCTTGATATGAAACGCTTGCTAACCTATGTTTTTGGTTTGCCGAGATATGTTTTGCTATACACTTTTGTTGCAAGAACATTCCCCACATATGCTTCTGACATAATTCTCTATGCTTTTTCCCCATCCTTCAATATTTTCCTGTCTACAGCTGTTAGGAGACTCCAGGAGCAAGGTACCAGTGCTTTAACTTTTGTTTTACAACGTTATTTTTTCTGTTGCGAGTATATTTCCTTTAGGGGGCTAGTGAAAGCAACAAAAACTGTACCATAGAAATTCCGGTCTGAATTAGGATTTTAAAGATGCTCACGATGCTTTTGTTAGTGATGGATCAGTCATGTTTCATATCCATTTGTGACAGTATTTATTTTGGCATCAAGCTCTGCTCCTTCTCCTGTTAGTGTTTCGTTTTATTCATTACCATTACCACAAGTGGTACCTACTCTCCTGTCATTTCACAAATGTGTTTATTTGGTGTTTTTCTCATTTTAGGAATCTAGTTTATAGATAAGTAGAATAATCATATAATTTATTATCCAGACAAGGTCACTTCTTGTGACCTTGTGACGCCAGGGAGTGCTATTAATAATTATGCTGGGACAAAAGGCATAAGGCGGAACTGTCTAGCCCAAGTGGGGATGTACGTGTAAGCCATATTCTTAGAGAACTGAACTTGAAGTACTTAAGCCAATACTTACTGTTCGGCTTTTAGAGAAAAGTATATTTTATCAGTTTTTGGTAGCTGCTGCTGTATTATTTATGGGCTGAATTTACAGTTTTATATCCAGGGTAAGAGAACAGATCAAAGCAGACAGTACAATCTAACAGGAGCTTGTTTGTGTTGCAAAACTTGAAATTTCAAGTCCTTCTTAGTCAAAGTGACCCAGATAATTTAAGAATCCTTTCACATAGACTATTTCTGCCCCTGACCTTCAAATTTCAGACTTCCCTAAGGAAACACAAGCAGGCCCGTATTCAAGGCGGGTGGCTTTTGGTTGAGCTGCACATACCTGCGTGTGTCCGGGCCGAGCTGGGGCACTTGGGCGTACCGTTCCCTGCTCTCCTCACCACACGCCTGTGAGCTGGGCGCCATCCCCGCTGTACAGGTGGGGGGCGCTCAAGCAGAAGGATTAGGTTTTCTGAAGTCACACAGCCAGTACCTGGTAGTGATAACCCAAGGCTGGCTCTCAGGTCCACAGCCCCTTCGAGGGCTGCTGCACTGGTGGCTTAGCTTTACCGTGTCCCTAACTTAAGCCCAAGGAGGTGTATGGGTGCGAGCCGTCGCTTTGGTCGGGTCTGACTCGTGTAAACAGTTTCGCCTCTCCGTTTCTTGCCCACCGCCCTCACTGACCCTGGCAGAAGAAGCCCGTGCGGAGGAGATACGAGCCCTACGGAATGTACTCCGACGACGACGCCAACAGCGACGCCTCCAGCGTCTGCTCCGAGCGCTCCTACGGCTCCAGGAACGGTGGCGTTCCCCACTACCTGCGGCAGACCGAGGACGTGGCCGAAGTGCTCAACCACTGTGCCAGCTCGAACTGGTCGGAGAGGAAGGAGGGGCTGCTGGGCTTGCAGAACCTGCTCAAGAGCCAGAGGACACTGAGGTCAGGGCCGAGGCGGAGGGCGCGGACCGAGTGCGCGTCCCTTGTTGTCCTCACAGGGCCCCGGCCGAGTCCCTGACATGTCAGGTGCCAGCATAGGCACCAAGACACCAAGACACGGGCCTTGCCACCCACGGGTGTAATGAGATCCATTAGAATTTGTTAGGCTTTAGAAGACATTTGATTCCCTTATGGTTCGAATAGATGGTGTTCTTTGAGAAATCTGGGTACAGACTGGATTTTGGGGGGCAAAAGTCAGGTGAAACAACCATGCAGGTTAGTACAGTTCATTCTACTTCAGGATCCTGGACAATGTTTGCAGGCCAAGTCCAAACACTTGATTAGACGTAGAAGAAAACGGAGCCTCTTGGTTTTGCTCTAGGATGACCTTTGTGGAGCCAGCTGGGATTATTAGTAGAAAGTTGTCAGCAGGCTACCAGGACGTAGGGCCAGCCCCTGGGGTGCTGCCCTGGAAAGCCTGCTCTCCCTATGTGCACACATGCTCATCAGAGCAACTGATTAATTAGGAAACAAGTCACAGCTGTCAATCAGCAGTGTTATGATCGGAGAACGTGCTGTAGAGACACCTTAGCTAGTCACGTTCCTCTAGGAAAAGGAACTTCAGTCACTTTGAGTGTGAAACCCTAACTCCTGTGCACTTTTGTCCATGGGACGGTCCGTTCTTACAGCAGCCTGACTGTCCTCGGGAGGTGGTTTTGTGTGCATGTCCGAACGTCGGCCAGCTCACTATTACTAAGAATCCTTCAAGCATTTGTACCCTTGGGCCTAGTAATCCTACTTAGAGGACAAAACCATAAGTAGATAATAAACAAAGATGTTTATTTTAGAGCATCTTTTGTAGTAGTAAAATTTGAAATAATCTCAGTATTTTATAGTAGGATGATGGCTAAGCACTTTTCTAAGGATGTTATCAGTATTTATCTATCTAATCCTTAAAACGTTCCTGCAAGGTAGGTTGCATTGCTATCCCCATTTTACAGGTGAGGACATTGAGGCACAGAGCTGTTCAATTACCTGCTCAAGGGTAAACAGCCAGTTAAGTAGTAGAGAGAGGTTACCCAGGCATTCTGACTCCAGAATCCCACTGTTAATCACAATGAAAAAAATTTACTGTTGTGGGATTATATTTAAAATAATGTGAAATGAAAAAGGTGATATACAAATTTTTAAAATTCATGAACATATACACACATACCCCTTATAATTGTGCATAGGAGAGACAATAATATGGAACAACCCAAAAATAGTAGCAGTTATATCTCTAGAATTATTATTTTTGCTTTCTTTTTTATGTTTCTGTATTTCATAAATTTCTTAAAATAGGCACGTAGTTCACAGACCGAAAAAGTATGTGTTCATATGATATCCCATCAAATATGGGGCCCCATCGGTTGACATGCCGTTATAGTCTCACCTCTGAGAAGGGCTGTTCGTGAAGCTGTGACAGTACTGAAATGCCATTGATTGTAAGGGGGAACTCAACTCCAGAGAAGTTAAAATGTGAAAAAGTGGACATCTTAGAGTCTGTGAAATACCATATTTTGTGTCCTTTGCATCATTTTTCTTAAGATAAAATGGAAAACCTGAAAAGGCTCCTGGTCCCTGTGTGGGCCCTGTGGACAGGGCACTTGAGTGGCGAGTGGGTGCTGGGAGCTGCCCCTCACTGTTGATGAAAAGGATATCAGAGGTTTTGTCATTTGTCGCCTTGAAATGCCAGTTATCCTGTGACAACCTCGTGATCTGTCTAAAAGCAAAATGACGACACTGCCGTGGCTGATCTCTTTCAAGAACCCGTTCTCTCCTGGCAGTCCCATTTCTCGATCCTTAGTGTTCGCGAGGTATCCACTGAATAATCTAGAAACCTGAAGCAGCAGTGGTTCACTGCAGATTGTGTCTTCGGCAGTGCTGAAGCCTTCTGGTCTGCCTGCAGGGGGTTAGGCAGGGACGACGACACTTATGTCAGGCTATGAAGTAGGAATGGGACTCAGATAAACCATTAGGGATGAGGAAAGGCCGACGGAACTAGCATGAAATGCTCTGTTCCCAGCATGGCTGAAGCACTGTGTGTTCTCTTCTTCAGTCCTCAGCAGCCACATGAGTTGGCCCTAGCCTGTTTGGCCACCATGGAAACTGAGGTGTCAAGATATGAGGGGTCTTGTTCCACAGCAGAACTGAGATTAAACCCAGCTCTGTCTGGCCTGAAACACATGGCATTTTCTAGTTCCTCCCATTGCCTTTCAACTATGGCAGGTGGAAAACAGAGCTGGGAAGAAATGAAGGGGACTTTGTTCATGGCTTTGCCACTTCCAGATGTGTGCCTGGGTAATTCCTTCTCTGAGCCTCAGCTTTCTCATCTTAAAATGACGGCAAAACCATCACACTTTTTTAGTCCTGCTTAATTTTATCAAGAATTAAATAAGGTAATTCGTTTGTGAAAAAAAACCACTTTGTTATAAGTATCTGTATTTGTAAAGCGTAAAGTTGAGACAAAAGGATTTCAAGGAGCATTGCTGTAGCAGATTGCAGTGTGGATTCGTTGAGTTTCAAATTAACGTTTTTCAATTTTATTTCCCTTAGTCGAGTGGAATTGAAAAGATTGTGTGAGATCTTCACCCGGATGTTTGCTGACCCTCATAGCAAGGTGAGTCTGGAGGCAGCTCCTTACCTTCCACCTACAAGGTTCTGTGAGCTGTAAGATAGACTCCCCGGGGAGGGAGAGAATTCCCCATGGAGCAGTGCCAGCTGGCAACAGTGTATATTCCATCTTGTAGAAATGGAATTCTTGGGAACTTCAAATGTCCATAAAACTTCAAACTAAATAAAGTATGATTCAAGGAAGAGTTACCATGGCGAGAATCAGATACAGCCTTGAATTCCTTCAGCACATAGTACCTCCCCTTAGCCAACAGTGTGCTAGCTACTAGAATATAAGCTTGCATTATAAGGTAGGACAGTTTTTAAAGTTATGGTGGTGAGGAAAATCAAGTGTATTGTTGCTTTTTTGTAACCTATGCAGAACTTGTCTACATAGGGCAGGATAGAAAAGTGGAAGATTTTGTAATAGATTTATCAAAGCACCACATTATTTCTTCGGGTAGAATATTGCTGTTCCCAAGAACTTCTCTGGATCCTTTACCAAAGTTTGCTTCGAGTGTAGGTTTTAAATACATACCATGGTTTGGGAGGAAGCCCTTTGAGGCTGTTAGTTACTTGTAGAGAAAGAAAACGGGAGTATGAGGATTTAAAGCTAAAGGGTGGATAGAAGACAGAAGGTAAAGTGCAGAAATCGATAACCTTAAAACACCATAGGCAGATGGGAGCCGTTTGCCATGCAGGAATTGCTATCTTCTACTACAGTTTTCCTAGGAAAGGTGGTCTCTTCTACATCATCCTGGGAGAAAGAAACCTGCGATGGCCAGCAAGCCCAGCTGCTTACTGTGATCTCCCTTCCTTTCCTGGTCTTTCTTCCTTGTAGGAATTGTCCTTGAAGTGTCAAGCATCCACTCACCCACCTGTCTATCCATCCACACACCCGTCCACCCGCATTCCCGAGTACCTGCTCTGGATTAGGGATATAGAAAACAAGCTCAAAGCGCTCCTCCTGCGTGGGAGCATGTAGGGAGCAGATGCAGGGGTCTCCTTCTAACAACAGTTCCCCTCTCTCAGTGTCAGTCTTGAAGCATGTCTTAAAATCCCTGTTAACCAACCCTCACCCCAAGGTTAACATTAACAATATTAATAAAATCCAAGGAAGTTGCATTTAAAGGTCACATAGCTATCCTAAGATACACGATTGTCAAGACTTTTCTCTATGTATGTAATAAGAGCATTGAGATTTACAGCCTAAGCATAATAAGATTGATTTACAACATAAGAGATACTAGATGGTTTTTAGACATTGATGAAATTTCTGTTACCTGTCACCTCTAGATTGCTGATTCAGAACCAGAATATGAGGATAAAGAAGGAAATTTGTTTCCATCAGAAGGCTCTTGTACAGTGAGTTTGGAGGTCTCAGTTTAGTTCCTGTTTGCTAGCTGCCTGTGAGCTAAGCCAGGGAATCCCACAGCTGGGCCTCATTTCGTTTTATAAAGCCATCTCTTGAGTGACCTTGGTGTTAGGTAGTCGCTGTGCTAGACCTGACTTAGGTCTGTGATTGGTGGGTTGTCCCGGTAAAATAAGTCTCATTACAAGATAGGGGAATGCAGTATTACTCATCTCCGGAAAACTGGTTCAGGAATATCTCACTGTGGGCTCTCCTTCCCCTTAGAGAGTACTAGTAATTACGCAACACTCGAGAACCCATGAGCTGCAGCACCTTTTCTCTTAAGTCATAACCTTTCATATCTTTCTGATATCTGAAATTAAACGTATGTCAAAATAGCTGCCTAAAAGCAATATGTACACAATAGCGAGTAGGGTTTTTTTTTTTTTTGCTCATTTTATGATGGTATTTGTTGAATGCTAGGTAATGAAAAATAATAGTATAGGATTATGGCATTTCAAAGGTTTGAAGAAAAAAAAGGACGGAAAAAAAGAAAGTATCTAGGACTTAAACGCGTACTTTTTAGCCAAGTTAATTTCTCTCGACTGAATTTTAAAGACCTTTTTGAGGGAGGGGAGAATATTTTATTAATTTGTAGATTTTTCAGGTCTTTTAAGAAACTGCATGAAAAAAGTATTAATTCACTGTGGACTAACATTGAATTTGTTTTGTTGCATGGCCTGCTTTGCTGTGGAATTCACAACAGAGAGTAAGTTCCAATCCTTTATCCTATATCTGTTTTCTGCAGTTCCCTCTATCTGTTTTGCCTTCTGTAATGGGAACAGTTGTTAACAGTGTTTGTTAACCTAAGCTATAAGATTCTGGGCAAAACCCACATGGCATTTTTAATGTTTAGTAGACTTGAGAGGAAATCATGAATTTGTGAAATGCCTGCTTTTCATTTGTGTTCCTTTTCTAGGTTTTCAGTATGTTTCTGGAGACTCTCGTGGATTTTATAATAATCCACAAGGATGACTTACAAGACTGGCTTTTTGTTCTTCTCACACAATTACTGAAGAAAATGGGAGCAGATTTACTTGGATCTGTGCAAGCAAAAGTTCAGAAGGCTCTAGACGTAACAAGGTGAGTGTGGAGGGGCTGGATCGTTTCGGTGTCACAAGACCCTCCCAGGTGATTTCTTGCCCTTCTCTTTTGCTGCCATGGTCTCTGTCACCCACTTGAAGACCACTCTCATACTCAGTTCTTTGTTCTCATGTTGCCCTGTTTGTTGGTCATCACACCAGTCTATGAGAGGAGATAGCCACCTGTGCCTTGAGTTGGTGTTCTTTTTCTGAATGCCTAAATTAAATGTAAATGGAAACGTAAAACTTCTCTTTTAAAACAAAACAAAACAAAAAAACATTTAAAAATATTGTTTTACATCTTTCTAAAACCTGAGAATTTAATACCTCAACTTCTCATAGGTCACACTAAAAATTGTTCAAATGTGCTGTAAAGAATCCACGTACAATGTAAGGTTCCCAGTGATCCAGGAACACACTGTGTAGACAGCTCATTGTTCAGAGACTGCCGACCCTTTCACAGCAGCTTGTAGCCCTTCTGCTGATAGGAGAAAAGAAAAGCTGCCAAAGCTCAGAAAAGTAGAAAACACTGACTATGTGCTGCCCTTGTTCTTGAAAAGGTCCTTGGCCTTTTCTCCATCTTCTGTGCAGATATAGATCCTACCATGCAAATACTAGGAATTAGGTGATCTCAGAAGAGACTTGGTAGTAATGTGTTGGTTGTGATTTGGTGAAGAGGGAGAGGAAGGTGTCAGATCTGCAGATTTTTAACAAGAACCAAATGAATGACTCCACATCACTCAGAATCATCAGCAGCACATTAAATTTGGCTTACCAGGTTTTCTTAGAATTTTCAAGATGGACAGGCCTTCAAGATGATCTGCATGTTACCAGCGAGGAGACTTTGACTCGATGTGCCAGGGCTGCCCTTGGTGTTGGTGGCAGTCTGGGAACTAGAATCTGGAATTGCTGATTGTTGCCCTGTTGTGTGTGGCCATTCTAGCAGGCCGCCCTAGACATGCCTCCTCCTGTAGTGGAGAGGAGAGCGCAGAGAGTGGCCGTGCCTTTCCCTGTGGGCTCCCTGGACCACCAGCAGCACACGGTGCCTGCCGGCGGCCCCAGGCTTGCCTCTCCTACCTCTGGCTCTGCTGTTTCTTGACCTTGTGCCAGTTTGGATGTACTGACGAGGAGAGCCGTTTCTTTTATTCCCTTCAAAGTACAAGCTGCATTCCCAGCTGCCGTCACTGTCTTTCTTGAGACATAGCAGAAGGGACAGGAGTGGTCACTCTGAATACTTGATAGGTATTGACTTATATACTCTGAAACAGTGCAAATTACCACACACATAACAGCTTAAAACCCCACCAGTTCTGTAGATCAGGTTGTTGTCAGAATCCTGTTCTTTGCAGTAACGGGTCTGAGGTCCCCCATTTCCTAGTGGGCTGTCAGCTGGGGGGCCACTCTCAGGCCCCAGAAGCTATCTACCTACCTTGGATCCTCCCCGAGCCCTGAATCTCTGGTTTCTTCTGCCCCCAGCAGCAGAAAACTCTCTCCCTTTAAAGGACTCATGTGACTGGAGTAGGCCCCCCTGAATTAACTCAGGATGCTTTCCTTAGTTTAAGATCAGCCCATCACTACCCTAATTACACCTGCAAAGTCCCTTTTGCCAGTAACTAACATATTTATTTGTGGCTGTGATAAGTCACAGTCCCAAGGGTTGGGTGGGAAGTCTTGGGAGGGACCGTTTTAGAATTCTTCCTCCCAGGCAATTAGAACCACGAGCCTGCCCTTAGGTCTTACATGTTTTAGTGACTGCCCTGCAGGTAACTTCTCCTGGGTGATCTGGGGCCCTTCGTTTGCTCATTCTTTAGTTCATGTATTCATTCCACATTAGGGACCCACTGCACGTGAGAAACCGCGCCTGGAGCTAGACAGAAGACGCAGTGTTTGGGACATCGTTCTGGCCCCTGCTCTGATGGTGATGGAGTGGGGCAACTTGCTGAGTGTTAGGATGCAGGAACTGCTCTTGGGTTTTGTGTGCCTTTCAATCTTAGTGTTTCTCCTTTAAAAAGTAGGAATGATATGCCTGATGCCAAATTTTACAGGTAGATTTCGAGAAACCTGTTTTCCCCAGTTTTCTCGTGCCAGGAATTAGGCAATGACTGCAAACTTCCCAACCGGAAGAATCCTCAGAGGTTAGATGGTTTGCCCCTGCTAGTTTACAGATGAGCAGGTTAAGACGCAGAGAGGTTTACTGACTTCTACAGGTCCATGAATGGCAAAGCATAGGCCAGGCCCCAGGGGTTTGTGTGCCACCCAGAGTTTTTCCCACTGTACCATGCAACCTTCAATGGCCAAGAAAACCCCAGCGTCATTGTTTCAGATTCACCATGTCCTTTAATCCATGCAGACTCTAATAGCAGCGTCAGCTTTAACAGCTTCTGTTCCTGGAGCTACTTGGCGTGCCAGTCACTAAGTAGTTTACTGTTCTTTGTTTTCTGTATGAGGATGAGGAAACTGAGGCACAGAGATTGTCAAGTACATAGTGAGCTAGAACTTTTAAAAAAATTTCTCTCCCCTTTCCCGCCCCCTCCCCCAGTTTTCCACTCTCTGTGTCCATTTGCTGTGTGTTCTTCTGTGTCCACTTGTATTCTTGTCAGCAGCACCTGGAATCTGTCTTGTTTTGTTGTGTCATCTTGTTGTGTCAGCTCTCTGTGTGCGGCACCATTCCTGGGCAGGCTGCACTTTCTTTTGCACTGGGCGGCTCTCCTTACAGGGCGCACTCCTTGCGCATGGGGCTCCCCTACATGGGGGACAACCCTGCGTGGCACGGCACTCCTTGTGCGCATCAGCACTGTATATGGGCCAGGGCCACACAAGTCAGGAGGCCCTGGGTTTGAACCCTGGACCTCCCATGTGGTAGGCAGATGCCCTATCTGTTGGGCCAAATCTGCTTCCCGTGAGCTAGAATTTGAACTCAGGCCTCCCTGCCCTTAAAGCCTGCGTTTGTTCCTCTGCTCTCTCCTGCCAACTATTTTCTTTGGTCCCTGACCTTGTAGATACAAGTAACTTGTACTGCTATAGAATTTTACTATCCAAATAAATTGCCCTCCTGCTTTTCAGTGACCCCAAACAGGACTACATTTGCAGGAAGGCTTTCAAATAACAGACCCTTTGGAATGTGAAGCTCAGTGGCATTGGGGATCATTTGCTATGTACCAGCATGGATAGATTTAGAAAGGTTTAGCCAGGGATCGGCCCCAGGGCTAGGCTGACCCGAAGGAGTCATGCAGGTGGGCAGAGCTAGTGCTGGGCTGCAGAGCTCGGCTCGGCTGTGGCTATGTTGGGATGTAGGCCCAGTGGTGCCACACTTTTCAAGAAAGGTCAAAAATGCAGATTTGGGCAACATTTTGAGATTTATTTTTTTACAACTCTGAAGGCCAAGTAAAACATGAGTGAGACAGATATGGCCACTCAGCTTGGGTAAATTTATGAATGATATGGTTCGTTGCAGAAATACAAGGGTAGTGGAAATATTAAGACTATGGTCCTAAATTCTGGTGATTAAGGGAAAGAGCTCATCTTTCTTTAAGCCTGATCTCAGTAGATTTGGTCTGACTCCTTAAAGCATTTTCAGTATCCACTTCTTTTCCTCAGCAGCTGGGATATATAGGTGCTCAAGCTTCTCTAGAATCAGTCGGGCTTCTTTGGGGTGGAGCATGGGGGTGTCCGGCGACCTGACTGCTTACCTGGGCTTGGGCCTAACAGGCATAATTTCCAGGCTAAACATGCCGGTCGCTTAAGTGCATCCCCTGTCCATCCCTGATACAGAAAGGGGAAGGCATTTTGGGTGTGGTTTGCCGACCTTGTTTCCTTCATTTATAGTGAATATGTGTCCCTGAAATCCTAACTTCATCAGTGGAGAAACCAAGGACTAACCTACCCATGGTTTCTAAAGGGCACTGTGCTTCCAGATATGGCCCTCAGAACTTCCAGGGTACAAGTAGCTGTGGGAGAAAAGGATGCCATTGGGTCATGTTGACTTTTCATTAGTCATTGTAGTGATGGTAATCCCAATACCTAGTATGTGACCTGCATTCTATAATTTTCCTTGTATTATTTCATTTAATTTTCAAATCAGTCCTGTAAATATTTGCTCCATTTTGTGGATTTGAATCTGCATCCCTGTTGTTATTCTGTAGGTTGAAAAAGACTCTGAGGGTCCAAAGAAAACAATGCAATCATTCAGACTCAATTGCAGTATTTTCATTTAATTATTTTTCCGGTTGGTGTGGAAGTCACCTCATTCTCCACCAGGGCTCCATCATGCAATTTTAAGGAAATACTAGTAATTTCAGTGTATTAAGGGAGAGTTCACCAACTTTTACTGGCCAAGAGCCCCCCGGGTTACTCTGCTGGATCAGAGAATGTGTGTTGATGGCAACAGGAAGTGGAACAAGGGAAGGGGCTCCGAAGGCCCCAGCATCCATGTACATTTTGTATCTCACAGACACTCTTCTGTGGTGACTATAAAAATTGGTATCATAGAGTTACCATGCCAGGACCAAGGAGGGCAGTCTAATCAGGGTCCATGGTAAGCAACCTCGTCAGGAAAAAAAAAAAAAAAGATTTGGGAATTGAAAATGTTTTTGTATGCACAGTGTTCAGAAAGGTAGCTGGAAAGATGAGAAGAGGATCTCTTCCCTTAGTTCATTGCTTGCTCTCAATTTTTAAAATCACCTACTCAAAGCAAGTTTAACATATGTTAAACAAGATTTTCCTTTTTCTAAATTTTCTATATAGCCACATATTACTTTAATATTTATAGAAATTAAAAAACATTCTTTTTAAAAATGTGAACAGATGTGCTTTTGCATGTCTCAGAGTAATCCCACACAGGATGTTTTTGCCCTTACGTAGTTTGACATTCTTCTTTTTTTTTCAGTACTTTTTTTTGTCTTTATTTTTTTAATATTACATTAAAAAAATATTAGGTCCCCATATACTCCCCACCCCCTTCACCCCACTCCTCCCCCCATAGCAACAATCCCCTCCATCATCATGAGACATACATTGCATTTGGTGAATACATCTCAGAGCACTGCTACACCTCATGGTCAGTGGTCCACATCATAGCCCACACTCTCCCACATTCCATCCAGTGGGCCATGGGAGGACATACAATGTCCGGTAACTGTCCCTGCAGTATCACCCAGGACAACTCCGCGAGTCCCAAAAACGCCTCCACATCTCATCTCTTCCTCCCATTCCCCACACCCCGCAGCCACCATGGCCACTTTCTCCACACCAATGCCACATTTTCTTCGATTACTAATCACAGTAGTTCATGAATAGAATATCAATAAGTCCACTGTCATCCATATTCTATTCCTCCATCCTATGGGCCTTGGAATGGTTGTGTCCACTCCACATCTATATCAAGAGGGGGCTTAGATTTCACATGGATGCTGGATGCAATCCTCCTGCTTTCAGTTGTACGCACTCTTGGCTCCATGGTGTGGTGGTTGACCTTCTTCAACTCCATGTTAGCTGAGTGGGGTAAGTCCAACAAACCAGAGTGTAGGAGCTGAAGTCTGTTGAGGCTCAGGGCCTGGCTATCATATGGTCAGTCCAGAGATTCAGATCCCCTGGGTATATATTAAACCCCAGTACCAACTACAGTTCTGGTAAAAGTAACAGGAGAGGCTTGTGGACAAAGATCACATCTGAGTCCAGCTCCATCACACAGAAACACAAACTCCAAAGAAGGGCCAACTGACATGGCACTGAACTCCATCTGCCATGACCATAGAACCTGTGGGTCTCTGTAGCCCTCAGAAGAACCAATACCTGGGATTGTATCTACTTTATCTGTCTCTGGGACTCTGCTGAGGTGTGCATAAGGGCAACACCTTTGATAACCTCCCGGCTCTTTTTAGAGACTCATAGCCATATAAACTCATTTGTCCTTTCCATTTCCCCCTTGATTCGGGTCAAAAAGCATTTTTAACTCCTGGTATTATATGTAGACTGAAATATTCTGCTGGTCCGAGTTGACCCTTTTATTCAAGATCATTTTTAGTTACATCATCAGCTGGTACTTGGTAGTAATCCCTTGGCGCCAGGGAGGCTCATCCCGGGAGTCATGTTCCACTCTGGGGGGAAGGCAACACATTTACATGCTGAGTTTGGCTTCAAGACTGGCCACATTTGAGCAACACGGAGGCTATCAGGAGGTAACTCTTAGGCACCCTGCAGCTCTAGGCCTTGTTCTTATTTCAGGTGTACAGGCTCACAAGCATAGTCATTAGTGTCAAGGGCTCATTGTTGGACCTTCATTCTTTTTTGGTCATTGCCGTTGCACTTGGGTGATATTCTTCTGTGTAATAAATCTTTCTTTAAAAACAAGCACTCTTCTCTTTTTTTTTGTACTTAGGGACTCCTTTCCATTTGATCAACAGTTTAATATTTTGATGAGATTTATTGTGGATCAAACTCAGACTCCAAACCTTAAGGTCAGTAACTATTTTTCATTACAAATTAATCTGTAGAACTCAAATATGCTTAAAATGTACTTATTTTATACATGAACGTATTTGGCCATTTTGAATAAAACGGCATGATCATTCTTTTATAACTCTTCGTTGACATATCCCCATTTCTCCTGGTTAAATACCAAGGAGTACAGTTGCTGGTTTATAGGATAGGTGTGTATTGAACTTAAGAAGAAACTGTCAAAATGGTTGTGCCCTATTATATTCCCACCAGCAGTGCGTGAGGGTTCCACATCTTCACCACATCTGGCATTATCAGTCTTTTTCACAATTCATATTTAAACGAGAAAATTAAGACATTCTGATGGGTAGCAATTGGAATGTTGATTTAATAGGAACATTCCAAGGCATGAAATTAAATTATTAAATGTTGGGGAAAATCATGCCTTTAATAACAGGACTAGATTTGAGAGAGGATGTGTGTTCATTTGAATCAGTTCATGTTCATCATCTGTTCCTTTGTCATTAATGCTTACTGGGGTTTTAAGGCAGGCCCAATAAATTTCACCTGAGGTCACAACCAGTAGTGTGATGGGTGGAGAAGTAAGGGCAAAATATCAGTTTATTATTAATAAATGCTGGCTTGCAGGACCTGGCCTAGAATGTGTGAAAAAACTAACCACAGAGCTCACCTTGCCCTCCCAGTAAAGTCCTTGGCCGCATGGGTGAGCTGCAGCGCACACGTCTTCTGCAGGTACAGCGACCTAAAGATGGAGGGAATCGGGCTGCATGTCAGCACCTGTGCCCAGGCTTATTACCAGAGACAGGGCCTGCTTTCTGCTCCAGGGTTGCCCTGCCACATGGGAACACAAATCCTGGAGAAAGGAATGCTCGTCCAAGATCATGAAATGCTTAATGTTTATAATTATTGAATTTTTTCAGGTTAAAGTTGCAATCCTGAAATACATTGAGTCTCTGGCCAGGCAGATGGATCCAACAGATTTTGTAAACTCTAGTGAGACAAGGCTTGCCGTTTCTAGAATTATAACCTGGACAACAGAACCAAAGAGTTCAGACGTGAGAAAGGTATGTCCAAGAGAGCTAAACTATAGTTACAGACTCTTCTCAGGCATGCATTAGAAAAAGAAATTTACTCAGAAACTTGGAAGTTGCCTTACCCCCGCACACCCCCTGCAAACCGTTGCCACTGTTTTTCTGTGGAAACCAAGGCTTTGCTGTGCTGCTGTCTTTCTCTCTCCCACTCTGCCCAGTTCCAGTCTTTGATTATCAGAATGAAACCTGAAATCTTGTGTGACGGCTTCATTGTTTCTCTGCCACCTGCTTTATAGATTTTCTAATGTGCAAGCACTGGTAGTTTAGTGTTTTCTCTCATGAGGCCATTTGTTTTCCTCACATCAGTTATGTTAAAGTGCTTTGAAGATGGAATTGCAGGTCTAAGGCTACCTGACCATAGGGTGCCTGATAGTAAAATGCGGTTGAAAACTGTGATGAGATTGAGTGGATTCTTGACTTCTAAAAGAGCAAAAAAGACTTCCATTTGTATCCTACTTGGAAAACACTCTCTTTGATTTGAGGAGTGGGGTAGCAGCAGGTAGAATTCCTCCTTCAGGCCACCCTTTTTTTTTTTAAAGATTGATTTATTTATTTAATTCCTCCCCCCCCCCCCCCATTGTCTGTTCTCTGTGTCTTTTTGCTGCGTCTTGTTTCTTTGTCCGCTTCTGTTGTCGTCAGCTGCACGGGAAGTGTGGGCGGCGCCATTCCTGGGCAGGGTGCACTTTCTTTCACGCTGGGCGGCTCTCCTTACAGGCGCACTTCTTGCGCGTGGGGCTCCCCTACGTGGGGGACACACCTGCGTGGCAGGGCACTCCTTGTGCACATCAGCACTGCGCATGGGCCAGCTCCACATGGGTCAAGGAGGCCCGGGGTTTGAACCGCGGACCTCCCATGTGGTAGACGGATGCCCTAACCCTGGGCCAAGTCCGTTTCCCCAGGCCACCCTGATACCAAGGTGCTAGGTCTTTACCATTGTTTTATTAGCTTAAGAAAAATATTTGCCACTTTCTTGTGATTGGCACCTTGAGAGGGATATAATCAAGGGCACAGGCGATTATTAATTCCATTATTAGGTAGTAATCAACATCATAGAGTGTTGTGTGGGTTGATCAGCACATGTAAAGCCTTTGATCAGTTCCTGAAATAAGCACACAGTAAGTATCAGCTGTCGCTGTGTGGTCACTGTCAGCCTCCTTCTCTTCCTGTTGTTGTTAGTGTGCTAAGCTTGGGTTTCTCCTGTCACCATCGTTCTTTTGCTGTGTGTATAAGTTAACTAGTGGGGAAAAAAAAAAAGTTTACTAGCCTTTAGGGAATGAAAAGGCCAGATTTCTCTGTTCTGCTTTCAGACGAAGAGTAGTTTATTTTGGTTACTTGCATGTAATCACAAACCTTACTTATTTTCTTCCCTACTCCTTCCACAACCATCCCCACCAAGGTAACCCTGTGGCCTTGGGGCAGGGTTGAAAAGATGTGGACCACCTGGGTCCAGATGGGAAACCTGATGACACCAAGGGACAGTCGGCAAAGTCGGTGCATTTCCAATTGCAAATGGCCATTTAGCTCCCTTGCCAGTGGGGTTCAGAGAGGAGAACCCAAAACTTCTCTAAAGCAGAAGGGTGGAGGGGTGCAGTCTGCGTAATTCTCATATCCATTGTATAAACTAAGTTCCCCAAAGCTAAAGAGAACAAGGGCAAATATTTTTAAAGCACTTGTACAAAATTATTGTTCTTTATTAACTCATTTTTTTGACCCATGATCCTTTCATAAAATAGCTCAACATTTATCAAAAGCAACCTTTAACCCGTTTGGGATTTAGGGGATGTAATGGGAGATGGATGATTTTTTTGGGTTTGTAAGTCAGAGACAGATACTCCTCTTATATTTATCAAAGTTGCAAGATAAACCAAATACATGCAAAAGCCTCCAGTATAGCGGAAGGCCCTAGCTTTCTCCCTGTGTCATCAAACGGGAGCACTTATGTGCCTGTGGGACTTATATCTGCCTTGTGATGGATGGAACGTTCCCTGTGTATTCTCTGCCACGGGAATGAAACATGTCTTAGGCTTGCATATCACCACAACTGGGGTCTGTATGGAAACAGCTGACTTTGAAGGATAGTAGCTTCCCTGGACATGCCATTAGAGAGTTTCAACTGGGACTTACTCTTAACCTTTCTAAGCAGGACCTGGCAGGAACTAACTTCCTTAAATTATGTGGCCTGGGGGCTCCAAAAGAAGTAAATTTACTTTAAGCCTAGCTCAAGTCAAATATGGTTAGGATATTCAGTTTATTATTAGAAATCCCATGGTTCATATTCCGTGGAATGATGTTCAACACTCATTTTCAGTTATTTCGGATTATCTGGTATTACTTCACAGAGCTTGGTTTACATGGGCGTTCTCCTTCCTATGCCTGCCCCCACTTCTCACCCTTCCCCTTTATGAGAGCTGCTCAACTCCTCACCTTCAGATCCCTTGGAACAGTGCCCTGAACTTCAGAGGAATTTGAGAAGCTTCTTGATCAGTAGTTCCTAATCCTGGTTGCAGTTAAAATCAGTCTTGATTCCTGGGCATTGTTTTGTTTCTGATTGGGGTTCCCTCCACTCTACTGGCTGATTTTAATGCACCATCAGAGTTGAGGCCCATTAATTTAGACTGTTTACCTGGTATTGAACCTCAAGATTGCTGATTAGTCTTGACCTGGGCTCCACCTATGCTCTTGGTACCCAGCCTTGATCCTCAGTACCTTTGGGACTAGGCCCGGCCTCTTGGTCCTCAGGTGCTGTCTCCACCTTCCTCCTTGTGCCTGCTCCTAAACCTCACACAGTAGTTGGTGCTCTGCTACCCTGGACAGCCTTCCCTCAAACTGTCTGCACACCTGCCTGTTTTCTGAATATTGTCAGCTCAGCGCATGCTTTGACCGTAGAAAGCTTCCTGGAGAAGATAAGATTCGTGCTCAGTCATGAAATTGGGATGGAAGTTGCATAGATGATGAGAAGTTTAGGGGGAAGGGAAGTAGGCTGTGTTGAGGAAATACTGTGAGGTTTGTCTGGAGACCAGTGAGCAGAGAGACAGTGAGCAGAGGGTTTTCAAAGATGAGCAGTGGGCAGCTGCTTTGCTTGCCTCTCTGTGCCCAGCACCTAGTACCATGCTTGTAGGAATATAGGAGACATACAATAACTATTCTGGATGAATTAACAAATGGAGGCCTTCCAAAGAGAAATGATCTAATTTCAAATGACATTTTGAAGCCATTTTTAAAAACCATTGTCTTGGAGTTCTTGACTTTGGTTCTGTCCTAGTTTTCTCTTATGTAACAATTTACTACACGCTAACAGCTTAAAACGACACAAGTATCTTGTCTCACAGTTGTTGTGGTTGAGATCCTCTCCTCAGGATCTCATCAGGCTGAAGTCTGGGTATCGGCCAGTGCTGCCATCCCTCCCAGCTCAGTGGTGATTGGCAGAACCTAGTCCCTTATGGAGGACAGAGGCCCCGTGGTCTCTGGCCATCTACCAGGAGCTGTTCTCAGCTGCCTGCCATACCCTGCCATGCAGCTCCTCCAGAGCATAGCAGTTTACTTCTCCAAAGCCAGCAGAACAGTTGAAGAAATAATGTCCAAAAACTTCCCAAATTCCATGGAAACCATTCATCTACATACCCGAGAAGCTCAGTGCCCAAGTGAGATCACCTCAAAGAGATCCACACCCAGGCATGTCCTAATCAAACCATTGAAAGACAAAGGCAGAGAATGCTAAAAGCAGCTGCAGAGAAGCGACTCACTGTGACCAGCAATCCTCAAGTTAACGGCCGAGTCCTCCCAGAAACCACGGAGGCCAGAGGCTGCTGGATGGCATAGCCAAGTTCTGAAAGAAAAAATTGCCCAGGAATTTCTGTGCTGCCAAACGATTCTTCAGAAATGAAGGAGAACTTAAAGCACAGGCAGTGGGAAAATCTCTCCCTTGGGTTCCCTCTAACCTTTAAGGGCTCACCTGGTTACATCAGCCACCAGGGCCTTCTGGTCAACTCACAGCCAGCTGATTGGCACTACACTGGCACCTTCCCTTCTGCCATGGAGCGTCATTGTGGAGTTGATCACTTCTCATGCTCACAGGTACCTTTCTCACCAGTGAGGAGATTGTACAGTGAGGAGGTGGGACTCTTGGGGGCCACCTTAAAATTTTGCCTCCCATGGCTTTGGTCTCTTTCAGTGGATTGGCAGGAATCTTCCAGAGTTATTGGGTACTTCCTTAGCTCCCACTTAAGTAGGGAGCTTTTCCACCTATATAAATTGTGCTCAAGATTTACTCAGCAGACTCACCTCTGCCTTTTGGGCATCTTCTGTCTTCTTATTTCTTTACCCTCAAGATGTCTGTGGCTCTGGATTGTGTGGCTTTCATCTGTACTCACATCCATGACTGACTAGTAAAACACTGTCATTTGACTCCTATGGGTGCATGAAAACAAGTATTCAAATACATGCTCCTTTGCCCCATAAACTTGTTGGCCGCAAGCTATACATTGGGGTGCTATAGATTAAGCTTTCCTGGAGGTGTCCTAATTTAATTTCTTTTTAAGAGAAACGTGGGATTATATTCTAAATCCTAAAAGGGCCCTTCCCTCTGAAATTTCTACAGATGTTACATTGGCCCCATCCCAAGAGAATAGTAATTTTCAGCAGGCAATAGCTGGGGAGTTTGCAGACAGCACAATTCATTCTCCATTCCATAGGATTGTATTTGTGAAAGCCCTTTAAGCTGATATAAGTTCAGATTCTCTGACTTTAGGATATTAATATTTTGCTTGTTTTGGGTGTTTCGCAATGGGGGAGGAGGGAATCAGATATGTAAGAAATTCATGAAGGGGGGAAGCTCAGCCAACCCGGAGCAGTCCCCTTGCAGTGTGCGTCAGTGAACCTGGTTTGGACTAGATGGAAAAGCCCCTGACCTGCTCTATTCCAGGAGTAACTTTACATTTCTACTCTGTGGGAATCCTGACTAGTTGTGTTACGCCAATGGAACAGAGGTATACTAGGTATCTCTCTCTAAACAGATAAGTTTTATTGATACATATTAATGAAACATACAGTTCCTTCTAAGTGTCCAATCACAGGTATTTGCTATAATCACGTAAGTTGTGCATTCATCACTTTTATCATTATTAGAGCATTTTCATTATTTCAATAATAATAAAAAAAGAAAATGCCTCACTTTCCAATCTCTCTTTGCTTCCCCCACTGTACATAGCTGCTACTTCTGTTCATTCTAGCCAAAGAGTGTAATCAATGGCTTTTAGTATAATCACAATGTTGTACATTCATCATCTCAAAAATTTTAGAACAATTTCGATACTCCAAAAAGAAAGACTCTACACTCCTTAGCATTCCTTCCTTTTGAACCTTGCAATAATGAAGTTGTTATCTAAGTTTATTTACTAAAAGGGTTGAAGAAATTACCTGCGTAGCTTTTTTTTTGGTAATATACTTTTTTTATTTTTTTAAAGATACTTAGACTACATAAAAAATACAGGGGATCCCCATATGTCCCGCTCCCTACCCCTCCCACATTTTCCCACATTAACAACATCCTTCATATTGTAGTACATTTGTTACAAGGGATGAATACATACGGGAGCATTGCTACTAAGCATGGATTATAGTTTACGTTGTAGTTTTTACTTTCTCCCCTGCAATTTTGTAAGTTGTGACAAGATATATAATGTCCTGTACTGTCATTGCAGTGTCATTCAAGACAATTCCAAAGTTCCAAAAATGCCCCCATATTGCACCTATTTTTCCTTCCCTCTCCCCTCAGAACCTCCAGTGGCCACTGTCTCCACATCAATGGTAACAGTTC
The DNA here is from genome assembly GCF_030445035.2 of Dasypus novemcinctus. Lineage (NCBI taxonomy): Eukaryota > Metazoa > Chordata > Mammalia > Cingulata > Dasypodidae > Dasypus > Dasypus novemcinctus. Next base: position 127,467,117 of record NC_080679.1, on the reverse strand, counting down.
TTCTATTGCTAGAATCACAATAAATCTGTAGTAGAGTAACAGTAAGTTTACTTTATCATTCATTCCCCAATCCTGAGGGTTCTGGGATGGTGATGCCCACTCTACCTCTAATTGAGAGGGGGCTTAGATCTCATGGGGCAGGTGGCGGGACTGTCTTTTTTTTTTTTTTTTTTACGATAAGATGTTATTATTTATATACAAAATAGGAAAGCAGTGAAAATTCCTTACACTGTGAAGCAATGATCATCTTACGCACAACTGGTCTTACTTTATTTTTTTATTTATTTATTTTCGTCTATTTTTTTTTAATGTTACATTCAAAAAATATGAGGGACTATCTTGCTTACAGTTGCAGACCCATTGTCCACCATCATCTCCTTGTTAGTTGTCCTGGATGAGTCCAGTGAACTGGAGAGTAGGTGTTGCAACTCTCCAGTTGGGATTGAGGGCCCAGCCAGCACATGGAGAGCCCAGAGATTTAAGTCTCTTGGACATACAACTATCAACTCTAGGACTAACTGTAGTTTCAAATGGAAGGGCCAGAAGAGACATGTTTAGGGAAACCAAGAGTAGGTATCTTTTAGAGGACAGAAACCAAGAGTAGGTATCTCTTAGTGGACAGTGTTTGTGTTAAGGCAATGTAACGTATCGACTGTAGGAAGAAAGTGGGTGCTAGAATTATATAGACTTCCCCCTCTGCTGCTTGTTAACTGTGTGAGCAAGTCCGTTAACCTCTGAGTATCTCTTCAAGCACCTGTAAAATGGGAATATTAATACTTGTACCAAGGCATTATTGGCAGGATAATTTCAATAGAGTATATAAAAAATATTCCTTCATTTGCTGCTGCAGCTCCTGCTATATTTGAAGGTTGTTTTGTTGTCATTGTAATCATACTGTTTTTGAGCAACATGATGGAACAAATTTAAGTACCATACTTTTTCTGACATTAGAAAGCCATGTGATCAGTCACAAGGGTATGTGTGTGGAAAGGGCAATCGAATTTTTACTTGTATCCATATATTTTAGGATTTATGATCCCTAAATGTTTGCTTATCTTACGTGATTCCCTGACAGTTGGCACCTACTTTGTCAGATGGAATAACAGATTTGGCCCCTAAACTTTGTTTTGAGGAATGTGGAAAATGAAGGCGTCACAGAGAAACCTAGAAAACATAAAGATGCTGTTGCCTGGAGCAGGGAAAGTTCTATATACATTTGCCCTTTGAAAATTGAAATTTCTAAATGAATGGTTTAATCAGAACAGTAAGGGTTTTGTGTCAGATAAGATAGGAATCTCAGCTTAACTACTGCTTGCTTTTTTCCAGTCTCTTTTTGACAAACTCTAAGAGCTTTTGTTTCATCATATAAAGAAAAATATTATTTTCGGGGATGGTTACTATTATTAAGTAAAGAACTAGCAAATGGTTGAGATTCAAAATTGGTAGCTGCTGTTTTTATTCTTATTATTCTTACTTTATGATTACATATGCCTAGATGGTTTTTTGATAGAAGCCAAAGGCTATTACAGCTAGCAAATAGCATAGTATAAACCCTTGCCTTTTCTCTCTGATTCAAACATGCCACCTCTCATTTGTCAGTCCCCACGCAGCCTCGTCCAGTAGGCGAGGATTTCCAGCAAGGTCAGCGTCAGCCTGTTCTGGGCCTGGAGAAGGAAACTTGGAAGAAATTGGTAAACAGGTAGATTGCCAATAGTGTACTAATTTCAGAGACACACGGTTAATACCCACTACCCTTGTGAAGACGCCAGGAAGATTTTGAAGACGCTTTGTGCTTTGGTGTGTTTTATGATAAACTACCTGCCCAGTGGGATAGCCTTTGTGGAGGCTGACCTCTGGTGGTTATGCCAAGGGCAGACACTGCTGCGCCACCTACTGGTTTAATGGAATAGTGGAAGAGAAACTAAGCAAGGAGTGTCTACAGGTTTTGAAGTATTCTCTTTTGGTAATTTCGTAATGCGATTTTAATGGCAATCTAATTAGTTTAATTAGAAAACTCTGCATTTCTTCCCCATGATATCCCAGATTAATACACAGCAGTGAAGCGTTTGTCAGAGCTTTATTTCTCTCCTCTCCATTCGGAAGAATTCTTCTCTGCATTTAAGGCAGTTGATGGCACTGGAAGTCCTTTCGAAGCAGCAGCAGTGAGATTCTAAAGACCGTTCACCCCTCCCACCCACAGTTCCCTCTAGGGGTGTATGGGACGCTTTCCTTTTAAGTTGTCCTTCGATGCTTAGAATCAGCCGCCCCGGGTTGTCCATCGGGCAGTTTGGAGGTGTGGGTGGCAGCATGTTGCTGTGCCCGGTGGCCCCTCCCAGGCTCTAGCCATGCCCCAGTCCCCACCCCATATTTGGAACTATTCCATTATTGATGGCGATGGTATTTAGAACCCCACTTTCTTCTTGGCTTGGGTTCCAATATTGTTCACTAGTTCAGAGGGCCATAGATAAAATGTTAATGTAAGAAATCTTTTAAAAATAGCATGCTTGAATGATACTTTCCATCCATTCCTGGAGACTGGAATTTAGTAGAAAGATTTTGCTTTGGAAACAGCTTTAAGGCAGAGTGACATTTAAAAACTGTCTAAAAATCACACCTATATGAACAAATCATGCTCACTTGTATGTACACACACACACAATCATCTGTCCCATTTAGGTATATTTTCAAAATTCCTGTCTATTTGATTTCTTATTAAAATTCAACTTTAGGATTAACAGAAAGTTCTTTAGTGGGTCAGAAATTAAAAGTGTATTGGGGAAATGTTAAGTTGTATATATGGTAAGAGCAAAAAAGTTTTTAAAAACATCTATGGAACTACATTACACAGTGAACTGTAAGTTTTAACCACAGATGTAGTTAATAGCACAATCAGTAAGGTGCCACCCCAGTGCAGGGGTTTATAATAGGGTGGTATAGGGAGTCCTGTACTTCATGCATGTTTATTCTCTAAACCTACAACTTCTCTAATAAAGGGGACGTAAGTTTAAAATTTAAAAAAAAACAGGCAGAAAAAGTACATTGCACTTCTTTTCCCTGCATGGGTGGAAGTTGCCGTGAGTATGCGTACTTTCTAGGCCTGTTTTGTCTTGCAGCCCTCTGTTCCCAAAAAGTCCTGCTAATTTTATAATTTGCTTCATGAAAAACCCAGGTTAGTGTGTGGCATTGGATATCATATCCTTGTGGGTGGAAAGAAATATAGCCTTTTAAGACAGTGGCATGTTTCACATAAAATAGCAAACAATTAAGAATGTAATTGAACCTTTTTGTCATTTTCTTAACAAAGACTAAGTGCCCAGACTTAGTCTGAGCTAAACCCAAGTCTGCTTTTTTTCTTTCTCCTTGAAGTACTCTTTTTTTCTGCATGCCATTTTTCTAACATCGAATAAAACGCTTTTTAAAATTCACTTTGCATGATTTTTGGAATTTGCTCTGTTTAGAATTTAACAATGTACAAATCATGTTACGTAGTACATTGAATTTGTGAAATAGGTTTCTTCAGATAATGATTTATTTTATTTTTCAAATATTTATTTTTAGTATTTATTTCTCCCCCCCGTTGTCTGCTCTCTGTGTCCATTTGCTGTGTGTTCTTCTGTGTCCGCTTACATTCCTGGTGGCGCTAGGAATCTGTGCCTCTTTCTGTTGCGTCATCTTGCTGCGTCAGCTCTCTGTGCGGCGCCACTTCTGGGTGGGCTGCGCTTTTTTCCCACGGGGTGGCTCAATGTGGGGCGCGCATTCCTTGCACATGGAGCACACCTATGCAGGGGACATCCCTGCGTGGCACGACACTCCTTGCACACGGCAGTGCCACGCGTGGGCCAGGCTCACTACATAGGCCAGGACGCCCTAGGTTTGAACCCTGGACTTCCCTCCCATATGGTAGGCAGATGCTCTTATCAGTTGAGCCATGTCCACTTCCCGAGATAATGATTCATTAAATACATTTTCATAAGGAAATGCAGAAGTGTAGATTTTTATATAATCAATAATAGTGGTTTTTGTTTGTGTGTGGTTTTTTTTGCTTGTGTCATAAATATACACTAGCCCCTGTAATTTTAATTGGATAGAGAAACTGCTCATGACTATTTGGGGCGGGGGGGAATCAAGGGAAAAAAGCAGTATGCTTTTGCCCAGTGCTGTGTTCAATGAATGCTGTTGAAGTGTTGACAAAAAACAATGTTTGATACTATGAAAAACATTATACTACTGATACTTTTAAATTTATCATTAATTTTTATGTTTGATTAAAAATATTTGGGTCTTTGAATTGGCCCCCCCCCAACACAAAAATAATAGCTTTGTCCTAACTTGAACCTATTTAATTTTTTTTAAAAGATAGATGGATTGATTGATTGATTCCCTCCCCCCTTGTGGCTTGCTCCTTTTCTTTTGCTATCTCTTCTCTGTGTCCCTTTGCTGAACATTTTTTCTGTATCTGCTTGTCTCCTTTTTGTTGCGTCATCTTGCTGCGCCTTGCATTCGGGCCATCAGCTCTCCACAGCACACCTCCGCAGCACACCGGCCAGCTTTGCCTTCATGAGGAGGCCCTGGAACGCGAACCCAGAGCTCCCATATGGTAGACGGGAGCCCAACTAATTGAGCCACAACCACTTCCTGGACCTGTTTTATTTTAACAATGTTAAAAGCATCGAAATATTTTGTGGTGGTTATTTTCAAAGAAATTTTCAGCAAGCATATTCTTGTGTGGTATTCTGTGTCATGGAAAAAATTTTCAGAATAATTATTCCAATCCTAAAAATTACTTTGAAATTTTAGAATCCTGAAACTCTTTGGAAAAATAAATATGCTTTTAATCTAAATACAAAATAAATTGTATACATAGAAATAATTTTTCAGAATGTTTTCCTTTCTATTGACTCTTCTAGATATTTGTAAGAAATGCCAGTTAAAAAGGGGAGATATGGCTTAAGTGGTTGAGTACCTACTTCCTACATGGGAGGCCCCAGATTTCATTTCCAGTGCCCCCTAAAAAAAAATGAGAAAACTAAGGGGAGTGGATGTGGTTCGGTTGTTGAGTGCTGGCTTCCCACATACGAGTTCTGGGTTCAATCCCCAGCCCAGGTACCTCAAAAAAAAAAAAAGAAGAAATGCCAATTAGCATTTATGAAACTTTTCTTTTTGTGCAGTTTTTCTAAGTCAAAACCCATTGTTTTCTAAGCTTGTATTGCCGGCTGCTAAGTTAGTACCATAGAAAGCATGGCAAAGTCTGTCTCATTTGGCTGCAACATTGCTTCAGCTAATTGCTTTTTCCCACTTTGCTGCTGCAATCGTTAGAAGCAGTTCTGCATTGTGTTGTCTCAATTAATTAAGAACAGAACATTTCCCCAAAGGCAAAAGAACAGCTTTGTAATTTCTATCATTCTATGTCCAGTGTGTTTCCCAATGACCATCTCTTTCCTCAGTTCATATATGTAAAAGTAGGCATTTTCCAGACGTATTTGATTTCATCTTTTTCTAGTATCTCTCAGTCAGTAGGCACAGGTCTGCGGATTTCTTAATGGGATAATATCAGGAAGAGTAAAGGAAAGTGGTTTCTCAAGATAATCCAGCCTTATTTTGTCAAGAAATTTGTTCTTGGCGAGGTTCATCGGCAGCCCTGATGGTTCTGACTTTCAATTAGAGTGGGAACAATCTTAAGCCTTTCTACTTTTTCTTTTTTGATTGTTTCATCTACCTGCTTATTAGCATCCTTCCTGGTGCCAGACAACAAAGGAACAATTTAGGAATTTATTTAGGTATTAGTTATTACGAATATGCTCTGGGAATCTAAGGATGGGGTTTATTTTCCAGATTGAAGTCAGGCTAAAACTGTAGACATTATTTTCTCCAGACGTTTTTTGTTTTTCAAGGATGTCCTCTTCTTAGTGATTTATTTTATTTTTGAATGCAAAACTTCATTTTTGAAATGATTTTAATGAACATTTCGACCATGCGGTGCAATGGTAGGTCACTTAAATTGACCGTGCCTTCTCTTTTCTAGGCAGCACAGATTGTGCTCATCTCTCTGTTTGAATTGAACACGCCTGAATTTACCATGTTACTTGGTGCCTTGCCAAAAACATTCCAGGATGGTGCCACCAAACTGCTGCATAACCACCTCAAGAATTCCAGTAACACCGGCGTGGTGAGTGCCTCGGGCGTGGCGGCGACCTGCGCCTCCCTGGTCCAGGCCGCCCTCTGCTCCCGCGGCCTGTTTCCTGGTTCTCCAGCGGGAGATTGTGCACCTCTCCTGCACAATCGGTGGGGCCGAGTGGGAGCTGAGCCACGTCACAAGCATTTCCTGAATGAGCAGATGAACCTGGTGTTAAATGTGACCTTTTCTTAGGTTGTCCAATCAGTTTAGATTTTTAAACTTTATATTCTGAAATACTTTCAAACTCATTGGCCATTACAAAAATAATACAAACCCCATATGGAGAACTCCAGCATGCTTACCCCCACAGATATCCAGACCCTCCAGTTGCACATTCTGCCACCTTTGCTGTATCATTCTGTCTATCCATGCATTGGTCTAGCAGTCCATCTAGCCGCCCATCTGTCGTCTGTGTCTGTCAGTCTGTTTTTGGAACACCTGCGTGTAGGTTGTATATGTCACCCTCCTTGAACAACCAATATTGCCATGCATACTTCCTCAGAACAAGAATATTCACTTACGGATCTGTGGAAGTGCAGTTATCAAGTTCAAAAAAGTGAACGCTGATAGAAAGCTTACAGTCTATTCTGATTTTTTCATGTCCTAATAATGACCTTTTTTTCTTTATGAGCATTTTTTATTGTATTTTTTTGAAGATACATAGACCACAAAAATGTTACATTAAAAAATATAAGAGGTTCCCACATACCCCACACCCCACCCCACCCACTCCTCCTACATCAACAACCTCCTTCATCATTACAGCATATCCATTGCATTTGGTGAATACATTTTGAAGCACTGCTATAACACATGGCTTATAGTTTACACTGTAGTTTACACTCTCCCCCAGTACATTCAGTGGGTGATGGCAGGATAAGATGTGCTGCATCTGTCCCTGCAGTATCATTTAGGATAACTTCCAAGTCCCAAAAATGCCTCCACATCACATCTCTTCTTCCCTCTCCCTGCCCTCAACAACTCCTGTGGCCACTGTTTCCACATCAATGATAGTTTCTTCAATTTCTAGAGTCACAGTAGTTGTATAGTAGAATAGCAGTAAGTCCACTCTAATCCATGTTTTTTTCCTCCATCCTGTGGACCCTGGGATGGTGATGTCCCCTCCACCTCTAGATCCTTTTGAGCCAATAATGTCCTAGTGAGCCTTCTCTGTTCCCTGTTTAGGTCCCATCCAGGCTCATGTGTTGCCTTTGTCATCCCCTTTAGTTGTTCTTGCTTTGTTTCTCCCTTCCCCTCCCCTCTCTTCTCAACCCCTTTTTATTTTCTTGTGGGACAAATGTATCGTAAACCTTCCCATCTCAATCTACTCCCAAGCTTATCATTCAGTGGGAATCACATTCACTACTTTGTGGTACCATAATCCCTTCCATCACTAAATCTTTCTCATCTCCACAAATACAGAAACCTTACACCCGTTGTACATTCATGCCCGCTCACAATGAGTTTGGAGAACTGCTCCAGGCCAGAGTAGGGGCCTTTCTGCAGTGTGCATCTTGCTTGATGTGCAATGTTTGGCCCTCGGAATTCCATTGTTACCCAGATACAGTGTCCCCTCTCCCCTAGGAGGCGGTTTCCTTGTGGTCCCGGCACTGCTGTCTGTCCTATGGCCAGCAGTCCGGTCCCCCGACAGGCCTCGGCCCTCCCCCAGCATTCTGTAGGAGAGCTCAGTGCACTGCCTCATACGTGCAGCACAGTCGGAGACTGGGAGCCCCTCTGGCCACGCCAGACAGAACTGGGCCCAGGCATCCACAATGGGCATGTGGGCTGGCTCCGTGCCGCGCCCTGGGAGGTTGGCGGGGGGGCCTCCAGGACCTGTGTGGTCCTGCCACTGTTGAGTTGCCTCTGGATGCAGCACTTGCCCTGGCCGGCAGTCCTTCCCCTGTGCTCCGGAGCTTTGGGAAGCTGCTTGCTGACTCTGTAGCGCTTCTGTGGGAGCATGGGGCCCTGAAGCTTCTCACTCCACAGCCTTGATTGGGAAGGCCCCGGGTCAGTTTTTCAGAAGTCTTAATTAGCCAGTCACTCGTTAACTGAATGAGTCCTACTTTTTAATACTACAGAGATGCAAAAGCGCCATGCACCATACGTCTGGCGCTCCAACACAGCTCACATCAGCCCTTTAACTCCAGGAATGCCTAGAGGACATTATACAGTTTTGGTCTACTGTACTCGACGTCCAGTCAGTAATAACACCTGTTTGCGCCTTCCACCCAGGGCTCTCCAAGCAATACGATTGGCCGGACCCCTGCCCGACACAGCAGGACCAGCCCCCTGACCTCGCCCACCAACTGCTCCCATGGGGGACTGTCTCCCAGGTAATGTCATCCCAACAGAAATGAAGAAAACTAAAGCACGCCTATGGGTGCTTTATTTATTTAGCCTATTTCTAGATCTTAAATCCAAGCTTGCTGCCCAAAAGTAGTGCATATCATGAGAGCCCTGGGTTCTGGTCCTCCCTCAGCTCTGTGACCTTGGTCAGTGGGCCACCTCGTGGTCCAGTGGTTGTGCTGACTGCCCTCTGAGGTTCTTCTGGCCAGAAACATTCTCTAGTACCAGGTAGATTTTAAAGCTAAAAGTTGTAACCCAACACACTTCCTATAAGCAATTGGAGAACTGAAGGTGTTTAATCATCTAAATAAGCCCCTCCGAGCCAGTGCACACTGAATCTGGGTTGTTTTCCAGCCAAATGGCCCTTCCATGCAGTTTCAGTTGTCCTGGGCTCATGCTTGAGGTGGAGCGCTGCTCCCAAGGACTGCTGGGAACCCGGGAGTGAAAGCTGGGTTAGCGCGTTCAGGCTTGTGTTGGGGCCACGGAGCATCAAGGCAGTGCCTTGAAAAGAGAAAATACCATATCACGTTGTCTTTAGGTGACACTTCTTCTGGCCCGAGCCTCTGGGAGTCTCTGCCTGTGCCTTTAGGGACCCCGCACAGCACAGTGAACTCAGCCCGGCAGGCCAGAGCTTTGGGAACAGGACAGCACTTGCACCTGCAGGGGCCCCTCGTGCCGTGGCATCTGCACAACGTCCACGTCTTTGGGGTGACTCACACCAGGACCAGGAGGCCCCATCCTGAGGGCTGCTGGCCTCACGATCGCAGTCCTGGAGGGAATACTCACAGATACCCTTCTCGCTTTAGGGGTTGCCCTTCAAGTAGGGAGATGTCAAAACGTACAGGCTTTTACATCCAGTCGAGACTTGACCACACCACTCCTTCACCACGGAAGTGCTCTTCAGTTCCTCAGGTTTCCCTAAAGTATTTTAGAGTGTGCCAAGCTTCAGTTTCCCTCTTGGTGAAGCAACTGTTTTTACTGCCTTGGATTCACTCCCCCAAATGCTCCCTGTCCCGCCCTGTAGGTGCCATGAAGCACATATCATGTCTCCAGGTACGTTTCACCAGGCTCTTCTAATTAGGCTGTGAGACCAAAACCTGAGGAGCACACAACTGACTCCCCAGAAGTGACCGAGGCTCGGCCAGCCCTTCTCTTTCTAGTGCCGACATCTGTGTTTAAGTTGTACAATTGGTCTTTCTTACCGCGGCCAGTTGGGCAGTAAAGTCGTGATGTGTCACTTCCCAGTAGGGTGACATTGATGGACAACCTGTATTGTTGCCCTTGTCTAGCAGTGACACTTCTGCAGCATTAACTGGGAAAATCTGTTCTTCCGTAACACACAGTTCCTATGTCTTACTTTAAGTTATTTTATTATTTAGGTGGCCCAATAAGCAAAAAGTAAAATTCAGGTTAAGCATTCTGGTATTACATGTGCTAATAGTCTAAATAAAAGATTGGCAGGGGCTGCTAGCATAATCCATCAGCACTGAGAATTAGCTCGATAGTAATTTTCATGGATCCCAAGTCATGAAAATTCTTTATTTTTGCAGGTCACTGTTCCTCCTAAAGTGACCTGGTCTCAGTTTTTACTCTTAGGGTTCCAGGTCAGTGGATTTAAAAAGTCCAGGTGTGCTTTAAATGTTTTCTTGTCGACAAATTCTTTGGGAAGTTATTTACTCGTGTAGTCTCTTTCCTTCTTTCTGTCTTTATTTTTCTTTCTTTTCTTTTCTCTCATTTGCCCTCATTCAGTACATAAATAGCCAGATGGCCTTAGTCACCTGGAGTTCAGTGAGGAGAAATGATTCTTCTCAGAACTGAAACTCCAGCAGGGGTGAAAGCTGCCTCCTGTCATCACGGCACTAGAAATATTTAAATAGGCTGCGTACTAACAGGAAAGCTGTGAAAGAAGTCCCTTCCTGCGCTAGAGAGGAGAATCGACGAGGTTACTGTCTTCTAAGGAGGTGGCAACCCGCTTGTACCGTGTGTAATCTCAGCTATTTGGGAAGCACTCTAGAAATTTTGATTTTGTCATTCTTTGAATGATCTTGACTATGTGATGTTAGCTTTTCATTCTTAAAGGGAAAAAGAGATTATCTATTTTAATTCTAATTTTGAATGTCAGAATGAACTGGTTATTTAGTCCTAAAATTCTGTACTAACCACTCATGGCAGTAATAAGGAAGTATTATTAAATGACAAACAAATCTAATTTGACAATTTTTTTTTTTAGAATATCACTTAAGAATTCATTTCTGTCCACCCAGAAATTTAGTCTTTTGTAAAAACCTGCTATTAATGGTTGTTTCTATGTGAGGGAAGAATTACTTCTTCTTCTTAGCTGATAAGTAAATTCTGCTTGGTATTTGGAGAGCGTTATGGCTTAGGGATTTTCACATTGCAGCTCATTTTCCCTAGTATGATTTTATGGTAAATAGAAAAGGGGATGGCAAGGGACTTCATTCCCTTTTAAAAAAAAAAAAAAAAGAAGGGAAGTATGGTACATTCCTGCCCTGGTCTGCCACATGTTCTTGGCAAACACGCCATAAAGCAGAACAGCACTGAATAGAGAGCAATAAAAAAAGGTAATTACAGTGGATTTCCCATCTCGTCCTGTCCGAGGCTCAGGAGCCCCTGAGCTGGGCTGAGCTGAGGGCTGGCCCTCGGCCCACACAGAGCTCCGCCCATGTCCACTTTGCCCCTGGCTCGCGCCCCCCAGTGCAGGTCTCAAGGTCCAGGCAGGGACTGTCATCTCCACCCCTTACAAGATGGGGCGGCTCCTGCCATGCTTGCGGCCAGCTCAGCTCCCCATTTCCCAGCCCCCCGGGAGCATCTTTCGGAATCACACAGTCTTTAGATGCTTGGGGTTGGACCCTCTGCGGCCCTGTGCCGGGTGAGGATTGAGGAGGACTGATGGAGGAAGTGGAGAGCTGGCCCAGCTCGGGAGGAGTGCAGGAATTAGACCGCTGGCTTGGCCTGCTCTGCCCTGACCGCGGGCCCAACACCCCAGCCCTCCACACTGCTGCTGGCTCTTTGGGAAGGAGGGTGGGCGGCTTCTGAGCTCCAGCCCTGGAGGCCCACCTCAGAGCACACAGTCGAGTCTTCCTGCTCTCTTCCCACCTGGCACATTTAAACGGAGTCCCGTAATTCCTTCTTTGGCTCTTTCCGAAATAATTGAGGTGTTACTGGAAGCTGAACATGCAGGTTCTTTTAGGTGTAAGCGCTTACCGTGTCCTCCTCAGAGCAGACGCCTGCACGGAATCGCTTGTGATCGGGTGGGAACGGGATAAGGCAGTCTTACCTAGGCCCAGAGTTTAAAACGAAACCTGCTCTTTTCCCTGTATGGTGAAACCATTGCTGTTGCTTCAGTTAGTTTTGGTACAACTTTCTCAAGGACAGAGGCAACTGGGGAGGCATTAGAATACAGTATCTCGCCCTGCCCTGCTCCCCTCCCCTCCCCTTTGCCTTTTTGTGTCTCTCTGATTTTCCTCTTCTGATCACTGCAGTCGGTTATGGGGTTGGAGTGCCGATGGGCTCTCGAAGCACCCACCTCCCTTTTCTCAGCCTAACTCCATCCCCACCGCTCCCTCCCACAAGACTCTCAGGCGCTCTTACTCTCCCAGGTAACCAGCTACCATTGCACTTGTCTCATGTGTCACAATATTACTGCATTTCCACGTCGTCTCAGGTCTTTGAAAAGCCTCTCAGTTGCCTCCAGGGTGATCCTTGCTTGGGCTGCCACTAGCCGGAGGAGAGCCTTGGTGAGAAGGTGAGCAGGTGCAGGGTCTGTGCTGGCTCTCAGCAGCCGGGGCCTGCCCTGGCGGAGGACAGGCGGCCTGTCGACCGGCTGGATGCATCCAGCGCTGACGCCCAAGGCGGGCCGTTGTGGCCACCATCGCCTCGGCTTCGTCCTGGGTGCACGAGGCTCTCGCAGACCCTCCTGCCAGGGAGTCTGGGGCCTGACGTCAGTCAAGAAGGGGGGTCAGGGCTTCCCTCAGATGGTGACTCCAGGTCAGAGAAGGCCCCGGAGGCCTGCAGATACCTGTCCCAGGGTCTGCGAGTGCTTCTGGTCAGTATCCAGCAGTGGAGGGAGCCCTTCCCAGAAGCCCGTGGTGGCCCCAGCAGAGCCTGGCAGGCCAGCGTTGTGGGACCTCGTGTGAGGACGTGTGCACTCTGAGGATGTGGTGAGAGCAGAGTCCACTGCTGTGATGTGCTGCCTGGGTGGTTTGTGCATAGAAGGGGCGCCTTCTACTTGTGTGACCCTAACATAGCAGAGCCCCACACAGTCCACAAGTCAGCTGGGTATTTTACCAGCAGTCACTTTGAAAGTCTCCAGAGAGTCCATCATGAATGTCCCTTGCTGCTCGAGGCGGCGGCTGGCTCTCCCGTTAGTAGCACACACCTCTGCCTTTTCGTTTGTGGTGGGCAGGCCTCGGGAGCTCGGTTTGTTCGTTGTCTCCCAGCACTGCCTCGGGCCCTTCTGGACACAGCTTCACCCCAGCCCTTCTTCCTGTGCAGCCAGCAGGAGTTCCTGCCCAGGTGGCAGCCCCTTCCTAGAGTCGTCTTTCAAATACGCTTACGATGATTATTGATCTCCCTCGTGTAATAGGTAATGCTTAATAAATACTTGTAGCTCTTAACCATACAAGGGAGGGGGAGTTGATCTTTAAATTTAAGGATAGTTGACCTCTAAATTGAGCATGATTACTGGTTATGTATAACGAAGAGGAGCTCTGGGTCTGTGTCTTGCTCTGTCAAAACCCTTTTGACTCCATCACAAGAAACAGCTCTCCTTAATCTGTACCCTACATCTTCTCGGTACGAATGCCCAAGAAGAAGCCCTCAGGGGGGAAGCTTTGCCCAGCCGCCCTTCCTTGGAGCCCTCCGCCCTGTGCCTTTGCGCTCCTGATGCAGACCCTCTCCAGGGCAGGTCCCAGGCCAGAGCCTCTTCATTCCTGGGGGCACAGCCCGGCCCTCAGTCCCTGAGTGGTGGCCGGCTGCTCAGCTCTTCCTCTTCTCAGGAGCCCAAGGGAACTCTTCTGGGGTCTAACTGGGTGCTTGCAGGTGACCAGGACCTGGCCTTCACCCCAGAGGATTGTGGCCTCAAGACAGGCCGCCGGGCAGGGGACAGACGGGTTACCCACTTGTAAGTTGTTTCCGTGTCCCTCGCACGTGGCGTGTTGGGACCTCGCCGCCCGCAGCACCCTGGACGTCGCTGCTGTGGGCATTCCCTCCCTTCCCCACTAGATGAGCACTCACGGGCGCTGCCTTGAGAAAAGGCAGATTCCGCCAGAGCCTTAAAAATGCCGGGAAAGGCCCTGACTGACTTCCTGTCGGAGGGAGACAGTTGTGTCTCTCACCTGGAGCTCACAGTTTCACCTTCAAACCAAGGAGCTGCTTCAGACCTCAAGCTAGTGAGTCTAAAGAAGTGTCACCAGAGGTGATGCTTGCTCACGCACACAGTCCTCCGGAATCGGGATTTTGAGTTGGTTTGTTAATGGAAAGCAAACAAAAGGGGCATTAATTGGCAGAACGCTTCATTTTCTTATTTTATTACCATTATTAGCAAATAATGGTAAAGCTATGCAAGTGAAATGAACTATTTTCAGAAATTTGAGGTGAATAATGCGATGAATGAACTGAGAGCTAACATTTTCTGAAGCGACATATGGAAAATAATATTGTGACATCCTTTAAAAAGCTGAACATTCTGCCAGACTTCCTCTGTCCGTGCCATCGTTCTTGGTTGTTGTTTTTTTATTTTGGTTTTTGCATGGGCTGTGCTATTATTTTTGGTTGTTGTGCTTTAAAGTATTTGAAGGCATCTCTTTTGACATCTTGTATATATATATTTTTTGTTTGAGTCATACTCAATTTTTATATATAATCAATAGTGTACTGGCCAGATGTATAAATGCCTTTGTTCCTACGTAAGCTAGTAGGGTGGTGTTCTAAGAAAAGTGGGGGGCAGGGAACCCTGTGCTTTCTTCACGGTAGGGGAGACAACCGTGGGAGCTTAGAAGGGATGGCGATCTTGAACTTTGTTCAAGCTTTATCTCACCTCCTGTCAGTTTACACCTAGAATCCCAGCTGTAAATGCATTCAAGGTTCACGTTTCTTTTCATTTGATGCCAGAGCCAGTCTGAGTTGGTGTGTATTTTTGTGAGCTGTCCAAGCGCAGTTGGGGTGGGTTATTTTCTTTCTTTCGTCAGGAAAGACGAACGGGTTCTCCCTGGGCCATTGCCGTTCAGGTGGCTTCCGTGTCTGAGCGTGAGGGGAGACCTTGCTCTAGTGGAGGTTGATGACTGCCATCAAGTTAGTGTGATTTGTTGTGAGATAGGAAGCTCCCTTCTTAGGGGATGTCCGGGGCTGGTCGCTGCCCTTAGGAAGGCACCTAGTCTCTTCAGTCACCTCTCTTTTGAAGGACAGGCAGGTTGCTCTCCTGTGGTCCTTGATAAAGCTGCATGCTTGTTTATGTTCAGTCAAGGACTCTTGGAGCTCCCTAGCAATCTTTGATATCGCTCGTGCCTTGCAGAAACCTAAATCAGACTAACTCATTCATCTTTCTTGACTGTTTTCTTGGAATAAGCGACATTTAAACTAATTTTTTTTTTTAAACTTGCCTTTGGTTGACTTGCTTCATGATTTGCTTTCTTTTTATTGGTATAGTCATCCCATGCTTCCGTTGACATTCTCAATGAGGGACGGTGATAGTCATTTTGCTCTTTGGATCCTCAGTCTGTTCCAAGCACTTCTCAGACATCTAAAGGCCCCTGGTTGGTGCTGAGTTATATAGCAGGGCTGTTTCATTTAGGCCATGTTTTGCTATGCTACTTGTCTAAAGGGCAGCAGTTGACATCACTTTCCCTAGAGGGATATATGCTTGCTTTTTGAAGTGTTTTCAGACATCTGTCCAGGCATGTGATCATCTTTTATCCGACCTGCTTTTATTATGAAACCTCACATGGAAGCATCGAGAGAGATATTCTCAGCAAGCTCCTGGCTTAGGTGACATATGAATTGGACTCTCAGGAGCCCACTGGTAGGGTGGATCTGACTTTGAGTCAGAGGGCTTTATTTTTTATTATTTTCTTTATACAGGGTTTTCTTTTACAAGTTTCTGCCACTGTGAGCACAGCATTGCCTGTAAACCAGGCCTCTGAGGTCATTTGCCTGCTCCTCTGAAATTTGTAATTCTAGCTTTATTTTGAAGTACCCATTCCTCTTAACTCAAGTTTGTACATTTGAGACCAGTAACAACCAAACGACTTTTTTCCACCTTCACGATATAAAAGTTATTTTTCCACCCTCATTGCCTCGTGCGTCCAGCCACCAGTTGTCACTCTTGTGTTCTTGCATTCTCGTGGTTGTTGTTCCTTCCCACTGGTTCTTACTGAGTGCTGATGTAATGTGCTGGCACCGCGGTTTACAAGGAAGCTGTTTGAGTGCCCAGCAGTGGGAGTGCTCTAACAAAAGAGGTCTCCTTCCCCTTGCAAGCCACCTAGAGAAACAAAACTATAAGTGTACCTTGCTCTGTAAGTTACGGGAGGTAATTTATGCCCATCCCTCAATTTTATGTCTGTACCTCAACTTAAGTAATAAAATATTTTTGATCTTTAGCATGCTGGACTATGATACAGAGAACCTGAACTCTGAAGAAATCTATAGTTCTCTGCGTGGAGTTACGGAAGCCATTGAAAAGTTTAGTTTTCGAAGCCAAGAGGATCTGAACGAGCCAATTAAACGAGATGGCAAAAAGGACTGTGATATTGTAAGTATCTTCAGGCGAATGAAGGATAAGGATTGTTTTGTCCATTAAATGACAATTACAGATTCTTCTGAACACTGACTACTGTGATTACAGAACATCATTATTTTTATCCTTTGACTAGAATAGTGTCGTTTTAAGAGGCCCAGGGCAGTTTTACAAAGTCACGTACAATAGTGTAAAACTGCTGTCTTTGTGAGGAACGGTAACGGCGTCTTCTCTTGCTTTGTTTTCGTTTATCCCATGCATATGTTTCTTCCTTGGGTGTGATAAAAATGGAGCCTGAGCCAGGCAGCGGCGTGGCTCTCTGGGAGCGTCCAGCAGGAGAGGCAGGCACGGGCGCAGGGCGGGCTCAGGAGCCTTAAGTTCTGTTTCTGTGGGAGCCCCCTGGCGACCTGGAGCCCATGGAGGGCCTCCAGAGGAGGTGCCTGGACCCTGAGCAAGAGGGTGGGAGGTCCTGGTGCTGTAGGAGTGAGGGGCCTAGAAAGCAGACACGGCGGGTTCCCCATCGGAGCGCTGGAGGAGCGAGGACGAGCGCCACGTGGCTCTGGCTGCCTCAGGAAGGGCCTCCTGCCTTGGGGTCTCCAGCTGCTGCCTTGGCATCCCCGGGGCAGGTGCAGAGTCTCTGGAGGGTTTTGAAGCAGGAAGCAAAGTGGCCACACTACCTTTTAGGAAGCTTGCTGTCACAACAGGACAGTGGCTCTGGAGGCAGTGGGGTAGGGTGTGTGGCCTGAATAGACCCGGGAGGCCGGCGTCTCCCGGCAGGGCTACCGGGCTGCTGCTGGTGCGAGTCAGAGAGAGGGCGCCCTGGGGGGCCCTTGGGGGCACTGTGAATCGTGTCCAGTCCACGGGAGCCACAGGGCCTGGGGCGGCCAAGCAGACATCTCCATTAGGCCTTCAGGAACCCCAGGCAAGCAGTCAGGGCCGTGGCTAGAGGTTTGAGAGGCATCAGTTAGCTGCTTTAGATGGTAATAAAGAAAAGCGAGTGGGATCCACCAGGTGAAAGGTGAGGACGGAATCCCGAGGGGTCAACAGTTAGAGAGAGACGGAGGAAAAGGTCAGGAGAAGAGCTGGAGATGACAGGAGAGAGACCAGAATGGTGTGACAGCGTGGACGTTCAGGGAGACTTGAGGGGAGGGCCTCCCGGCCAGAGGGTCCTGCTGAGAAGCAGCGGGTGCGCAAAGGCGCTCCCTGCATTGCTTTCACCCTCAGCACTGCAGGTATTGTTTGATTCCAGAATGTATAAAATACACATCCATCCACCAAGGGTTCGGATGGAGAGCCAAGGCCTTTCCTTCGAGAATGGGCTCACAGTTCAGAGTTGCCCATTTTTCTTCTTAAGTAAACGTCACAGCTAGTCATTGCCTGAAGTGTCCAAATTTAGCTTTTTGGGTTGCACCGTCCTTTGGCTGTATGAGGAGGGACTCAAACAGGCTGGAGGGAGGCGAGCGGTCCTTCAAGGACTTCTCAGACCGGGGAGACTGAACCTGCTGAACTGCCGACGGCACCGGCGGGGGGAAGCCGTGAATGTGCAGTGAGGGGAGAGGGAGCTTGGTGAGGCAGGGCCTTGGGGGTGGGGGTGGGCTGGGATTGGGCCTGTGGCAGGAGGGAGGGTGGCAGGTTTGTGGGCAGGACGTGGAGGCGTTCCCACTGGCAGCTCCTCCTTTCTCGGCAGTGGACAGAAAGGCCGTGCCCTGTAGACAGGCTTGGTGTGGGTGGGGAGAGTGGAGAGGTGCCTGTGGAGAACAGGGACCCACTGGGGGAACCCAGGTCCTGCCAGGAAGAGCAGAGGCCCAGGAACTGGCAGTGCCATTTCCAGAGGCAAACACCAGTAACCTTTCAGTGTGTCTGCTTCTGTTCTTTTCTTTCTGTGCTACTTGGGCATCTCTGTGTTTAGGGGCCATTGTGAGTGTTTTTTAAGAAAAATGGTGGAAGTGCATCCTGTAGCGAGCCCTGCTCAGCCCACCATGTGGCGGTCTGGGTAGTGCAGCCACTTCACGTCTTGTGGTGGGCATTGGGGTGTGCCCCTTTCTGGGGGTTCAGCCAGCAGCTCCTGGGAAAGCCTCGCTGCTATGAACGCCCGGCCCCAGTGTGGAGCGGGCCCGGTAGGCGCCGGCCGCATGCTTTCAGTCTTTCTTGACTGAAAAGAAAACTTGTGCCAATTCCTCAAAAAAGCTTCATCACCATATTACAAAGTAGAAGAGAGTACAGGTGTAAGTATCTCGTTAGAGTAGTTCACGAGGCAGCTATTTACAGACAAGCCCCGTGGCCAGCCCTTTGTCAGCGGCCAGGGCCCAGGGGTGCGCTCTTGGGCGCGATCTTGGCACACCTGTCGTTTCTGGAAATGCAAAGGCAGTGCCCGCGCAGCGTCCCACAGGGCCGCTCACAGCCCCACTGTCTTCCAGGTGTCCCGCGACGGCGGCCTCGCCTCCCCTGCCACCGAGGGCCGAGGCGGCAGCGACGCGGTGGAGGGCGGCCGGACAGCGCTGGACAACAAGACCTCCCTCCTCAACACCCAGCCTCCGCGGGCCTTCCCGGGGCCCCGGGCGCGGGACTACAACCCGTACCCCTACTCGGACACCATCAGCGCCTACGACAAGACCGCGCTGAAGGAGGCCGTGTTCGACGACGACATGGAGCAGCTCCGAGACGGTTCGTCCTCAGCGGTGCCGGCCCTCGCGCAAGTGCCCCCGCATGCCCTGCCCCTCAGGGGCCGCGCCGGCCTTCGCTCCAGCGCCAGTGGGGACGCTGGCCCCGTCGCGGGTCACGCTTTGTCAGCAGCTCCCACGGAGCGCCTGCTGTGTGCTCGGCCCGGTGCTCTCGAAGCGCGCAGGGAGTCAGGGCGGCCGACGTGAAGGAAGCACCCCGTGGCGCACGACAGCCGGGCAGGGAAGGGGGCCCCCGCCGCATGGGTGCCGGGCCGAGGACACGGAAGGTCGTCGCCGCGGGGAGAGAAGGCATGGGCGTTCCCAGCACAGGGCCCTGCGTCGGTGAGGCTTGTCACCAAGGCAGGGCCGGCCCACTGGGCTGGGAAGTAAGCTCCTGCCGCACTGCCGCCCACGGGTGCTGAACCAGGACCACCTAGGCCACTCTGGACGTCTAACGTCGTCGTCAGCGAGGGTTCTGACACTCATTGCGCAGGCGCATGACTTGTGCACTCGGTGCCAAGCCCAAGTGTTCTAAGTCTGTTGTCTAACCAAGACCCATTTTACAGATTAAGAAACCGAGGCTCAGAAGTCTAACTACCCCAAAACAACATTAAACATTCAGTGCTATTAATCAGTCATGATTAACCATTAATTTAATTATCAGTGTAGTGTTATTGGTGATAAATATCAAATGCTAATTAACAATGAATTGATTAAATGCTTTGAATTAAGCAAATGCGTTTAGTTGCTGGTTGCTGGTGGGTCCCAGCTCAATCCTGGCCAAAGCTCTGTTTGAAATGGGCAGCAGCAGGCTAGAGGTATATAGTGTTTATCGTGCCTTGTGCTTTCTGGGAGAGGTGGGCTGTTCCTTTTCATAGCTCACAAAATTGGTCCATCATTTGCATTCTCCATTGTTCTTATTAAGGAGGAGGAGAGATTAGAATGTGGCTGAGATTTATTCTCCCATCTGTGTACCAAGGCTTAAAGGAAAAGGTGGGACAGTGGGGGCAGTTATGGAGTTCTCGGACATTTGCACCTTCTGTGTTTGCTCCCTGCACCGAGAAGCTAAAGAAGCATAGGCGCACAATGTAAGGCGGTCCGGGCGAGGGGCTCCCTCGGCTTTCCTTTTCCCTCTCTCCGTTTCAAGTGACTATTCCCGTGAGCTGAATCCGGTGCCAGCTGTATCAGGGTTCAAGCCTTTGCAAGGAGTTTGGTTCAGTGTGGCAGGCCACTGTCTGGGGCTGTGACGAGCTACTCCCTGCCCTGGAGGGTGTCTTAAGAATTCCAAGAAATGCGCGACCTGCTGGCTGGCCCGCAGGACCTGGATGTTCCCGAGCATTTGGAGTGCGGCTGCCCCGGAGCAGTGCTGCCAGGGCCCCACCCGTGTGGCTGCAGGGGCCGGCAGAGGTCTCTAATGCACTGCGGGCACCTGAGGCATTTCCCCCCACCCCAGGAAGGCAGAGGATTTTTCAGCTGTATCTTAAGTATTTCTGCCACATTAGAATTCAAAACAAGTTAGTGATGGTGGCCCCTAGGGCCCTTGGGCGTGAAGGCGGGGTGCTTGTCCAAACAGATGGTGTCTGCCGGCTGTGCCGCCCCAGCCGGGCAGCAGCGAGGGGAGTGGACGACAGCGCCAGGCCCTGCGCAGCGCGTCCTGGGTGGCAGTTAGCGAGGCCCTGCGCAGCGCGTCCTGGGTGGCAGTTAGCAAGGCCCTGCGCAGCGCGTCCTGGGTGGCAGTTAGCGAGGCCCTGCGCAGCGCGTCCTGGGTGGGAGCTAGCGCTGCTAAGAGACTGCTGCGTAGCACGGGCGTGGGGCCTGGCGTGGCCTCCGGGCAGGGGAAGAGGCTGGAAAGAGAAGCCCCAAGGGTAGAGTTTGGAGGACACGGCACTTTCTCTCTCTGAAGCAGAAGGGGAAGGGTGGCGAAGAGGGGTAAGGGCGTTGGCCGCCGGTCCTCAGTGCCGTGTCCTGCCCCTGCATGTCCTCGGTTAGCCTGGGGAGGTGACCGCCGAGGGTGCGCAGGACGGGCGCGGTGGGAGCGGCGAGGGTTCGGCAGGGGCTGGTGGGCAGCATGCTCACTCGCCTGTCTGCCCGCAGTCCCCATCGACCACTCGGACCTGGTGGCCGACCTCCTGAAGGAGCTCTCCAACCACAACGAGCGGGTGGAGGAGCGGAAGGGGGCGCTGCTGGAGCTGCTCAAGATCACGCGCGAGGACAGCCTGGGCGTCTGGGAGGAGCACTTCAAGACCATCCTGCTGCTGCTGCTGGAGACGCTAGGCGACAAAGACGTGAGGCTGGCCCCGGGACGGGCTCCCTGCGCCCCCGGGACGGGCCCCCTGCACCCCCGGACGGGCCCCCCCGCCCGCAGAAGGGCTTCCCGCTCCCCCCGATGGGCTCCCTGCACCCCGGGACGGGCCCCCACGCCCCCAGAAGGGCTCCCCACGCCCCTGAAGTTCTCCCCACGCCCCAGGACGGGCTCCCGCGCCCCCAGAAGGGCTCCCCACTCTCCCGGACGGGCTCCTGGCTCCCTGCTCCCCGGGACGGGCCCCCTGCGCCCTGGGACGGGCCCTCGCACCCCCAGAAGGGCTCCCCACTCCCCGGGACGGGCCCCTGCGCCCCTGAAGTTCTCCCCAAGCCCGAGGACGGGCCCCCGTGCCCCCAGAAGGGCTCCCCGCTCCCTGGGACGGGCCCCCGTGCCCCCAGAAGGGCTCCCCACTCCCCGGGACGGGCCCCCACGCCCCTGGACGGGCTCCCCGCGCCCCCAGACAGCGCCCCTGCTGCCGTCAGGTGCCGGGCTTTGCGTCCCTTGCGCTGTCCGCTGTTGGAGGAGCATTCTTTGCTCGTCTGCATGTATTTTCCGAGCAGCCGTCAGCAGGCTGATGTTTCCATCAGAGCCAGGCCCCATCCTGCTTCCTGGGAAGTTCCACCCGTGGCTGAGGCCTGGGGAAGGGGTGCTGCTGAGCCCTGGAGCAGTTCTGTGTGTTGTTACGGCCGAGGGAAACTTGTCCCTGCATCTGTTTCCTTTATTAATTACAGGATTTCTTAAAGCTTGGTTGGCACAGAACGTGGTGTTTCAGGATGGCTTTCTTTCCCGCAGAGTTTCAGTTTTGTTTCTTGTGAGATGGAGAAATGGCCAGAGAAGGTCACTTTTAAAAGACCATGTAAAGTGCTGCATTCCATGAAACTCCATCCTTTGTCCACTCCTACCTAGGTGGACAGTCCCAGGAATTCTAATTGCTCAAGAGACAGTTTCCCAAAGTGCGACTCTTTCATTATCTTTAAAGTAAAAAAGCCCTTCACCTTTGGCCTCCGAGGCCGGCCCGGTGCTACCCCGGCTCAGGCTCGCGGACGCCTTGGTCCGCCCCTCTGGAAGGAGGGTGCAGTCTGGTCAGGATGGCCTCCTCCCGCCTCATTCGGAGCCAAGAAAGCAGGCTGGGAATTTAACACTAGAAATGAAAGTCCTCTCCTCCACATGGCTCTCTGCAGGCACAGAGACAGAGCAGATGTGGTGGGGAGCTGGAGGACTCCAGGCCAGCCCCAGCACGTGGTCGAGGGTGCCCCGGGCGAAGGTCTGGGGTGAGGGTCTGTACGGTACGAGAGTGGGGATGAGAGAGCTGTATAGAGTTTTCTTAAAGTTCCAGCTACCCGAGCACTGTGCTGGGTGGGCTTTATGGGAGAGAGCGCAGCGTCACAGAGAGGGCAGGTAGATGGTGAATTAGTGCGTGAATTGCCACGAGGGCAGAGACCAGGACGTCCTTTCTAGCTGTTTGGTGTAAACTCCACCCTTGTGTTGAGATCAGGAGTCTGTTTGGAACGGCTTTCCTCCAGAGGCATGACGAGGGTCCTAGATAACCCGAGTGCCTGGCAGCCTGGCAGGCCCCCCGAGCTCACCCCCCGGGAGGCCAGCTGCTCGAGACGGGCCTCCAGCAGCTCGAGAGAGTCCTCAGGCCTGTCCAAGGCACGCAGAGGTGCTTCTGACCTGTCCTCTGTGCGCTTCACCGCCCAAGCCTGAGGAAATTTGCAGATCCCCCAGGGATTACTAGGCTAGCGCAGGGTTCCCTCCAGAGGCTCGGCAAGCTCCCCTCGGGGGCTGGGTCCTGGGAGCATCACTCTGGACACGCCGGCCCCCGGCCCCCGCCACCTCGGTAGTGTCCGTCCAGTCAGTGGACAGAAGGGTGCCTCGGGTGCCTGGGAGTCCCAGACAGTGCGGGCCTGCTGGACGCTGCTGCCAGGGTGTGCGGCGAGGTGCGGCGGCGGGCGCTCAGCGGCGTCTTCCTTTCGTCTTGTCCCCCAGCATTCCATCCGAGCACTGGCCTTGAGGGTTTTACGGGAAATTCTGAGAAACCAGCCAGCAAGGTTTAAAAACTACGCCGAGCTGACCATCATGAAAACGCTGGAAGCCCACAAAGACTCCCACAAGGAGGTGAGCCAGGCGGGTGGCCCAGGCGCGCAACAGGCTGGGGTCTGGGTGTGCGGTTAGGGTGTGGGGCGAGGGGAGGGCGTCGGGGCTTGAGCTTGAGCAGAGGTTGTGTCTCCTGGAGCTCAGCCTGGGTCCTAGCCCAGCCCAGCGCGGTCACCAGGGCGGAGCCGCAGCACAGCCGGCTCCCTCTTCCACGTGCACAGCAGGCTGGGCTGTTCCAGAGGTGTCTCCCGTGCCGGGGATACTGTCGTCTTGGGGCGAAGGTGGGATCTGCCATTTGCCTTGGCAGTGGCCCTGGCAGGCTGGCGTGGGAGATCACATATGGGCTTCCATGTCTCGGACGTGCCACGTGCCAGGGCTTCCTTGCCGCAGATCCTTGGACAAGTTATTCCACCTTGGGAGCCTCATTTGCCACGTGTGTGGAACAGTGGCTGTTAGCTCAGACTCCTGTGGGGGCTGGCCGAGACGGCCCAGCGGCCATCCTCACCGAGGCAGGGCGCGCAGCAGGGCCTTGCGGGGTTTGCCCACCTGCCCTACCCCCACTATGCTCCCCTGGGTAAGAGCAGTGCAAGGAGGCAGCCACGCCGTGCCCATCCTAGCCTGGCTGCCCACTGCAACGCAGGAAGGACGGGCTGCCCACGCAGCAGGCCGCAGGCGCCGGCAACTGGGCAGGCCTCATCAGGGGCTTCCAGTTACTCCATCCTCTCTGGCTCCCCGGCCCCTTGAGTGTCTAGAGACTGAGAGTGGGGAGGGGAGGGAGCCCCCTACATCCCAATGATGCCAGCCTCTCCCCATGAGGGGCACTGTGACACATGGCACCTCACGTGCAGAACTTAAGAGCACAGTGTGGCCACGCACAGGCTGGCTGCAGCCCGAGAACACGGGCACCTGTGCCAGGCCTCCTGGCTCTAGTGGGCCTGTCCTGTGAGCAGCCGTTCTCCCACCTCCGGGGCGCAGCTGAGCCCTGTGTCATCTTCCTCTTGGGCAGTTATCGGCCGCCTCGAGTCCCTGCCAAGGTTGTAGACTCAGTAAGGGTGAGACCCCATCCTCTGGACGTCTTCTCCGCTAACAGGCCTGGCAGAGCCAGGCTACGTGGTGAGCGGTGTGTTTCAAACCAGTAACTCGGGCTGCTGAAATCCAGCTTGGTGGCATAATGACGGGATCACCGTCCAGCAGCCCTGGGCTTGGCCCGCTGGTGCACAGGAGGGACTGGCAGAGCCGAGGCCGGACCTGCGCTGGGGTCTCCTTGGAAGAGGGAATCCCGGCCTGCACTGACATTGTGTTTTTACCAAAGTGGCTCCTCCTCCGTGAGAATACAGGATCAAAACACAAAATAACATTGAAGTTCTTCTTGGCTTCAGGGAAGGACGGACTTTAGAGAGCAGCATTGAGGTGAAAAAAGCCACTGGCAGTGTTTGCCACTAACTGTCCATTCGAAGGAGGTCTGTCTTTGAATTTAAAAATGGGCGTCCTCATCTTAAAATATAAAACCTTGACAGCGCACCCGAAGAAGTACACGGTAACAGAATTAAATACGCCGTCATTTGCTATTTACTGCTTCTTGGGTATTCCCTTTTTTTAGGGGAGAAACTGCTTTGGTCCCTTCAACTGCCTAAAGGGCAAAGGCAGAGAATATCTCTGGCTTAAATTGAGCAGCGCTCAGTTAACCTGGAATTCCTATAACCTAAAGGTCTCCAGTCTGCTGTCGCAGATGACCTGATAAAGCAGGTGGAGAAAACATTTTGTTCTGAAAGGCGTGCCTTTATTGGCAGCCGCTCCCTGCTTTGCATGCCTTTAAACTCACCTTGACTGGTTGTCCTTGTGCTTTTCCTTATGAAACTTCACTCCCTCACTTTGTCAGAAACTACTAACCTCCAGCGCCTGTGTATTTAGGTTTTAGATTGGGGTTTTTGGTTTTTCTTTCCCTTTAAACCTCTCCCAGTCGCTCCCTACTTTAACCAGTCTTTCTCCAGTCCTGGATCTTGTGTTTTAGGCACAACGGTTTGGTGCACTTAGTGTTTGTGTCGTGGCCGTCTTGTTGGCCTAGACTATCACAGCCAGCGTTTCTCTGGTCGTTGCCTTTTCTCTTCGCAGTTGATACTTCGGACTCCATTTATTGGAAAGGACCCAGAATGTTTCCAGACCCAGGTAATAAGTCATACAAAGGTCTAATCAATTTCCTAGTATTCTTAGGTCTTCAAAGTGTGTTCATCATGGAGCAGCCTTCCTGTGCCTTGTTCTCATAAGAGGCTCCTGGGGTTAGTATTCCCAGGAGAGCCAGGCTGCAGCAGGAGAGCTGGCTATTCGCCCCGGGCTGCTCCGAGAGGCGTTGGCGCCACACAAGGCCACCATTCCAGCCAGGGGTGGCCACACCAACGTGCACACTCTAGGTCCACTGCAGCAGTGAGGGATGCCCTAGAAATGGGATTTCCAGACTCAAAACTGGTCTTAAAAGTTGTTAGAGGAGATAGATAGCCAGGTTGGCACAATGACTAATTGTATCATCTGACAAGCCTGGGTCTGCTCTCTTAGGTTCTTTTAAAAGAGCTGTGCATGGAGAACACTTTTCTTGACCACTGAAAATATATTGGGTACTACTTGGCCTCAGACCCCCACCGCCCTGAGCTAACCTGGACCTTCTAGGGCAGGACAAATGCAGCCTTTGGATGCCAGTCTGGAGTTTTTATAAAGCACGCTTGTGAGCTTAGAATGCTTTTGTATTCCCTGATTGCATCTGAAATCTTTCTGCATTATCTGGCTCTCCTTTTTCCCTTAGTATAACTGAAGTCGGCTGCTGAGTTTCCGTGCCCTGTAAGCGACGTTACGTGGTGTGCAGGAGGGTTAGCTTTTAGCAGACACCTCGAAGGGGTGAAGCCTTGATGGTGACCTGTTCTTACAATCTTGAGCCCCTTTTCTGTTTTAAAAGAGAACTCCATTAATTTGAACTCTTCTCACTCTAGAATTTGTAAACTGTTTGTGTGGGCTGCACTTAAGAGGACTTAATAAGATAATTCATACTACAAGTGAGATTCTGGAGTCAGCATGAAGTATGAATTTTGAAGCCCAAAGCCTGATTTTCAGTCCAGCATCTGCTTCTCTCTAGCTGGGTTATTGGCTTTCATCACCTGTCTAGAACCCTGTAGAATCATTACTGCTGTGGGAATCAAAGATACAGTGATCCAGAAAGATGCTTGTGAAACTATAATGTTCTGCACAAATATTTCTGCATAAAACTGTTGGCAGACATCTTTGTCCGTTTCAGAAGCACTAAGCTCTCAGTAAACAATTGATGTATTAATTGCAAATCATTTTTGCACACATTTAATGCAAAAGTAGTTGTTCTTACTCTGCCTTGCATTTAGTACCTAAAATGTTGGCATACTCAGTAAATGTTCAGTTAAAACTTGAAGGAAACACCAGCTCTGTTTCTTGAAGATGTTCTGTAATTTAGACTTTTTAATCATGAGACTTGGCTTTTTCTGAACTTTGCCACAGTAGTGAATATTCAGTTACATAAGCCTATTAAGAGAGGTAACTGTCAACGTCATTTTATGCCATTGTCCTGATCACCAAACATTTCCATACAAAAGTCTTGCTGTTTAAGGTGTCAGAATCCAGCTTCAGGCCTTCTGGCTTGTTTGGGGAAGTTTGATTCTTAGATAACTAAAAACAAAACAAACAAAAAAAGCATCTTTATGTCCCCAGAAGTTTTATTTTTAAATCATTTCTAGTTAGTATTGTATGACTGCAAGAAATTTAAAAAGCAAAATTATTTTAAAAATTATTTTAAAATTAATTATTTTAAAAGCAAAATTATTTTAAAAGCAAAGGAGGGAGCAGAGGTGGCTCAAGCAATTGGACGCCTCCCCTCCCACATGGGTGGTCCCAGGTTTGGTTCTCAGTCCTTCCAAAAAGACAAGCAGACAGCGAACAGACAGAGCAGACAACAAGTGCAAAGCAACAAGAGGATGGGAAATAAATCTTTTTTTTTAAAAAGGAAAGTTACATTCCTGGAAGCAGTTGCAAGACTTGTGCTCACCCAGGAGGCATAGAGTGTCCCGTACAAGGGTGAGTGCTTTTGACAATACCATGGTGGGAGAAGAGCAGGAGTGCATCAGAGGCATTTTAGCCCTCGATGCTCTGCTTCAAATACCAACCGCAGTGACCACCTGACAAGTCTGTTCAGTGCCCTTTGCTCAGGAATGGGGTCCCTGCCTCTGCGCGCAGCAGCCGACTGTAAGTGGGTTCTGAGGAGCATGTGCTGAGAGCACCTGGAGAAGCTGGCTCTCCTGCCTGTTAGGCTGGGGTGATCATCTGGGTCTCCTCCAGCCTCAG
Organism: Dasypus novemcinctus; assembly: GCF_030445035.2. NCBI lineage: Eukaryota > Metazoa > Chordata > Mammalia > Cingulata > Dasypodidae > Dasypus > Dasypus novemcinctus. Next base: position 127,439,431 of record NC_080679.1, on the reverse strand, counting down.
GATAATAGACTTTGCTGTTGAGTGGCAGCCTTCACACATTCTCTCTCTCCAGTTTTCTGTGGGGCCAACCTTGGGTTGTAGCCAGAAGTCGCATTTTCTTTGTATGTTTTGTCTTTTTAATAAACAGACAAAATGAAAAATCTATGTAGCTTCTCTGGAGGCCCAAGTTGCACAACGCTCTGGCTTATGTTTTCAGTCGGGGGAGGGTGCTCCAGTCTTCACAGAGCTCTGGGTTTAGTCGAGGTGGCTCAGAGGGACATGGTGAGTCAGGGGAGAGTGAGGGAGTCAGAGCCTGAGACAGGCTGGGGGGTGGAGAATTCTAGGAGCCCAGGCTGGGGGGCGTGGGCTTGGAAGACGGGCCTAGCCACTCCTGCTGATCCAAGGCTGCCAGAGGCCCGGCTGGCGTTGCTCAGCGTCAGATGGAGATGCCACTTCCCCCTCGCGGGGTGCTGGAAGGGCCTGGCCCCGGGTCCGGCTCTGAATGGCAGTTCTGGAACCAGATGTGACTCTTGTCCTTTAGCTCCCGTAGCTTCAGAACGGCACCTTCGTAGAAGAGAAGCGGTCCATTTGCTAAAAGCAGTTGAGCGCCATCGTGTGAAGTCGCAGCCTTTGAGTTCGAGTCCAAGGAGCGGGGCCGACATCTGCCGTGGCCAGCTCGGTGTCTGCATGTGTGGCCCACCACGAGGCTCCTGTGCACCGTGGACGAGGTCCCTGGGGAGGGGTTTCTCCTCCTGCTGGTTGAGGTGGTGAGGTGGCTGGTACTTAAACTGTTGAAGACTGAGGATGTTGGTATTTTAACCCTCTGCCATCCAAAAAGGCTGATCTTGATAAAATCATTGACAGGTTCTTAAAATTTTACATGAAGCAGAGATAAGTGTATTTCTCTAAGTACATCTAAGAAGACTATTTAGATGCAGTTAAATATACTCTAAAACTCCAGTGAAATACACAACTCCTTCCTGGTTGACTATGAAAGAGCGACTTCCCTGCTCTGTGCTGGAGTGACTGCTGTGTTGTCGGCTTTGACTAGAAAACGCCACGCGGGCTTACAGCTGGACGCTGGAGTTGGGGGTGCAGAGAAGCCTCGTGTGGCCTGCCCACCTTCCCACCTGGTGCTGGGCGCCCCCTCGCACCTCCCAGGAGGCCCGCCGCTCTGCCACGGCCTCCAGGCCGGGGGCACGGCCCCCTCCTCTGACTCCCCATAGTTCGCCCGCCCGGTTGGCCCTAATCTGCCCCCGGGGTAGGACAGTGGGTCTTGCCCCTGACAGCCGCATCCCCTTGAAGTTAGAGCCTGTGCTGCGCTGATGTGCTTTTCCAGGCGAGGGTGTGGCGGGTGTCTCGTGGGAGAACGTTTCCTGCCAGCTCCGAATTAGAGTCTCTGCATCCCCCTGAAGCCACACGTTATGCTTCTCAGTGTCCAGGGGTGGAGGGCAGCAGTTCATAGTCCAAAATCCTCCAGAAACTCATGCTCCAGGAGCTCCCTCTGAGTTTGGAGATGAGGGGACAGGCCTAGAGAGTAGAAGAAACCTACGCACAGATCCTGGACCAGGAGTGGGGGGCTTGAGATGGTGTCCAGCTTCAGGCCCCCTGGGCCCTCCTCCTCACGTCCCGGAGTTTCTACCCTGCCCTTCAGAGTCAGTGGTCACTCACCCTTTCCCTGGAGACCCATGTTTCCCCAAGGTCCGTGGACCCTGAAACGTGAGTCACCCTGTTTTTACGAGGTCTTCTCAGCCTTTGCCAGGAGGTGGCGCCACCCTGCTCCTCAGTGGCCCGGTGATGCGGGGTTGAGCAGGGGCCCACTGCCAGGAGCCCTTCCAGCCCATCCATCGCTGTTTCTGGATGTTTGCGTCGTTCTGTTCAGCCAGGTATTCCGGGGTGTCTGTGGCAGAGCCAAGTCAAACTGTGCAGGCTTAAAACACGCAGTCCAAATTTTGAGAAGTTCTGTGAACTAAAAGAAACCCTATCTTTAAGTAAACATTCATCAGTATTCTGAGTAATGATCTCATTTTTTAAAAAGTCAGGATGTAAAAATTACGCCTGTCTTAGGCCGTATTATTTCTCTAACTTTGAAAAGGAAGGACCCCGGTGTTTCTGAACAGACTGGCAAAACCAGCAGAATTGGCACAGTTGCGGTCACTTCAGGGCAGGTTCTGACCCAGAGCCTTCTTGACCGCGGCTCTCCTTGAGTATGTCCTTTGAAACCCTGGCCCTCCTGGCCACCTTAGCAGTCTCGGCCGCCTTTCCTTTCCCTTCCTTTCCTTTCCCTTCCTTTCCTCCTGTCGCCCATGTTTACTCTTGCTCTCTCTTTGCTTACATTTATAATCTTTGCTTCTTAGGTTACATGGACACAGGGGCAGAACCTAAAGTTCACCCTGACGTAGGCAGCTCGCCAGGAGCCGCGGGCTTGGCCCAGCCCAGAGGGAAGGCAAGAGCCACCCTGCCTTGCCAGCAGTGGTGCCCGTCCTGGGAAACTTTGTCTAACCCCAGTAAAAGAGAGGGCCTCGCCCCCACCTTGAAGCGCAGCTGCTGGCGTTTGCTCTTTGGTCATTTTCAGAAAGTTCCCTAGCATTTGCCTGAAGGCTTCGTGCAGGGAACACCTAGAATCTCTGGAGTTCTGTAAGAGGGAGTTCCCCTTGCGTTTGGGTTTCAGCTCGTTGGCTCTGAAACAGCCTGTTTCCTCAGTGGCTAACTGTGGGGTGAGCCCTTTCACCCGAGGCGGTGGAGTGCCACGTGACCCTGGCTTTCACGGGCACCTCGCTGTCTTCCGGCTCCCCAGGGCGCCCGGCAGGCTTCCACCTGCTCCTTTCAGATGGGCAGGGGGCAGAGCCGTGTGCTTTCCACCCTCTTAAGCTCCCTCCCGCCCCTGGGACCCTCAGCATGGATTCCTGCACCTCAGGATTTCTAACGCCAGGTACTCAGTGATATCAGCCAGCTTTTGGGGACCCTTTCACTTTTTTCCCCGGGTTTAAAACCTAGAACCCAAGGAATGTAAGTGGTCTGCCCAAAGCGCCTCGACTTTAGTGTTGCTGAACTCCTGGCCAGCACGTGGCGACACTTGCTAGTAGTGGCTTCTTGAAGCAGGAAGCCGGTGGTTTCTGGCCCGGCTGCTGATGGACCAGATCAGACGGGAGAGGGCCTGCCCTGCTGGCACTGTCCCCACAGGCTTAGCCGTGTCCCCCGGCCGCCGGGGTGCCCCCAGCGCGGGCTTCAGGCAGCCTCCGCTCACGTAACTGCGCGAGGGCCCCCTCGTGAGCAAGGCCACCCTGCGCCCTCCCCCATCGGCTGGCTACCGGGGAAGGGAAGCTGCACGGATGTCTCTTTTCCAGGGAACTAGTCAGGTGCTTTTCTAGTGTCAGCAAAACAGAAGCCTCTGGGTCGGTGCCGCTGATTTCCCCAAGGCCCCTTGCCCCGCCCACTGCCAGCTCCTCAGGAGGAAGTGTCTGCACACCCGTGTGAGGCCCCAGTCGGCTTCACAGTCATGCTTTACACTCGGGGTAACTGGCTCAGGCAGTGCTGGTCAAGCCCCTAGCACGTGCTGGGCGTCGTGCCAGGCATGGGGAATCTGGCCGAGGCGTGAGGGCTGCCCTCGGGGAACCGACCGTTTCGGTCAGATGTGGAAGCGAAGAAGAGGAGCACTTGGGGTTCCTGGGGTTCCGCTGCTTGGAGTGGGACGCAGCCAGGTCAGGCTCGAGGGACAGGTGTTTCAGGAATTGTGGGGAGGCTCAACGGGCGCGCAGGGGCGCTTAGGCAGGTTTGCGCGGGGCGTGCCTCAGCTCCGTGTTCTACAGGTCAGCGGGCAGCGGGAAGGCAAGGAAATGTCAGCGGAGGAGAGGGGGAAGGGGCCTGGTGACGATCAGAGCAATCATGGGGAGGGCCCGCTGATCTCGACGGGCCTCGGACCCCTGGGAGGAGCTGGCTCGCTGCAGCGGCCCCTTCCCAGCACCCTCGGGGCGCGCGTGCTCCGTGGACAGTCCCGCTCCAGCAGCCGGGAGCTCCAGGTCCACTGCCTCCCCTGCCAGCCCCACTTCTCGTGCCCCCGGCCAGGGCTTCGGGTACGGCCATCCCAGGCTTTCTCTCCAGAAAGGGCCAAGCTCTTTTGTTCACCACCTCTCTTCATCCAGGTAACTGTGCGAGTAGGCATTCTAGATCCCCATTTTGGCATTAAAAATTTGATGCAGTATCTTGCCAGAGGACTGAGCGTCTGCTCCGCTGCTCTCAGGCTGGAAAACGTCCATCCAGCTTGGGGTGAAGGGCTGCAGGGCACACGCGCACGCAGGAGGCCTGTGCGAGGGACACTGTGCTTTGCAAGAGACTAGTTGGCCAATAACAGGAAAAAATACGATAAAAAACCCCCAGTGGGCTTCTTTTAGAGAGCGGCAGCCCCACGTGTACGTGAAATGGAGCGAGAGTCATAAACCTGGTGGCTGATTAGCCCCTGGGAGGAGGGACGGCTGCCCACGTACACCAGGGTGCTCCCCAGGCAGGCGCCGGCTCCGCAGGGCTCAGCGCGTTCGGGGCGCCCTGGGAGCCGCTTGCTGGCCGGCTCCGCTGGGCTCCCTGCCCCCCGAACACACGGCCCAGGGCCGAAGCGGCCTGCCAGGCGACCCAGTGCTGTTTCCAGTGGTCAGTCTTTGCTTAAACACCGAGAGCCAGGGTGATCGGCGTCTCGGCTTGGTAGCCCGGGTCTGGGCGCTGGCTGTCCTGAGCAGGAGGAAGCTGACTGGCGTGCCCGGCACGGGCTGGCCCAGAGGGGAGTACGGGCCTCCTGGTGCGTGTGCGTGCCCCCGCGTCCGTGGAGCTGCCGTCCACGGGGCAGCCGGTCAGGGGAGGCTCGCCATGGCGCGGGGGAAGACGGTGGGGTTTAGGGAGCGGCCCAGGCCCGCAGCTGTACACGGCAGGCATCCTGCGGTCGGCTTCCAGGGCTCCAGCCCACGGTCCAGGCGTTTACCCTCACACCTTGCAGCACGCCCTTTCCCCTCTCGGGGTTTTATGCTTAGTTCCCACGTGGCCCCCGTGGCCTCCCCAGAGGCGTGCACAGAGGGCCTCGGCGCACCGTGCTCCCCTGACACAGCTTCCTAAGCCCGACGAGCGACTTTCCAGAGGAGGGTGCTCAGGAAACACCCCCCGGCTCTCCCAGGCCTCCCAGCCGGTGGGCAGCTGGCAGCGCCGCGGGGTCAAGGGTGTCTGCGTCTGTCCCGTGGCCCCAGCCGTGAGCGTCCGCAGACCGCCGGCCCCGCCCGGGTGCTGGGGCTCTGGGGCCCCAACCTAGGACAGAGATTCTCAAAGGCCCGGCAGGCGTGAGAACCGGGGGAGCACGGAGGGAACAACAGCTCCCGCCCCGCCCCGCCCCGCCCCAGAGGCGTCGAGGCGGACGTCCGCGGGGGGCCTGCGAGCCCACCCTTCAGGTTCCCAGGGGTCCTGACACGTGGCGAGCCCTGCCCGGCCTTCCCGCCAGCGCCCCCACGGCTGCCGTCCACACACCCCCTCCCCGAGACGTGTCCCCTTTCGGTTCTCTGTGCACTCACTGCGGGGCCGCGTTGCAGGTGGTGCGGGCAGCCGAGGAGGCGGCATCCACGCTGGCCAGCTCCATCCACCCCGAGCAGTGCATCAAGGTGCTCTGTCCCATCGTCCAGACGGCCGACTACCCCATCAACCTGGCCGCCATCAAGATGCAGACCAAGGTCGTCGAGAGGCTGGCCCGCGAGGCCCTGCTGCAGCTGCTGCCCGACATCATCCCCGGCCTGCTGCAGGTGGGCTTCCGGGCGGGCCGCGCATCGCCTCCGTGCGGCTCTGCGGGACGGCGCACCACCGCCCTCCCTCTGCTTTTCAGTCCACTGTGCCCTGGAGGGAGCAGGGGGATTTCCCCGGGTGCCGAGAAGGGTGGCTCAGGGGTGGACTTGCTGTTTCCTGTGAATGTTTTGGTCTTGATTCTGTTTGGTTCCTTCTGCACGGCCTCATGCACACCTCCTGAGGGCCCCACTCTGGCTGAGGAGGGCCATGGGTGCAAAATCAGGCATGGCCCTTGTGCCCATTTACCCATCTGCATTCACCCCGGCCCTGCCAAGCAGAGGCGTGGAGCTAGCCCCTGGGAGATGCAGCATCTTCCACGTGCGCACGCAGGATTTTCCAGCCAGTGCGGGGTGCAGTGGAGCCACACGGATGGTTCTAGGTCACAGCACCAGTGCTGCGTTCCCCAGGGAGCAAGGCGGGGGCGGAGGTCGGAGGGGCAGAGAGGGTCACAGACGCCTCCCGCGGAGCCGGTCTCCAGCGGGCCCTGAAGAGAGGATGATTTTAGTAGAGGGGGGAGAGGTCAGCTGCACGGGAGAAATGCCGGTGCTGACGCACCCAGCGTGGTGGTTTACGGGTTTGCTGTTGAGGACTGGGTGACTCCCAGACGGGGGAAAGCCAGGAAGGCCGGTGAGCCCTAAGGGCTGTGTGGAGAACGGCAGAGTGAGGGCGCGAGAGGGAGGGCGGAGGTGGGGCCCAGGGGGCGACACGCCGTCAGGGCAGGAGGCGGGGCCGGGCATTGCCCAGCAGTCGTGGGGGGCGCCATGGCCCCCGAGAGCAACAGGGAGGCCATTGTTGTCCCGTGGCGGCTGTTTTACGTGGGGCCAGCTGTGGAAGAAGCAGTGTCCCGCCTGGAGCCCTTCTCTCGCCCTGTGGCCCTGACTGGGTGGCACCCGGGCTTGGCCTCCTTGGGGTGGACGTCCCCGGCTCTGCCACAAGCCCGAGGGGCTCCCGGCTGTCGCTGGCCGCGAGGTCGGGGTGGGACGTCGGCGGCGTCCTGGCTCTGGCACCCCCTCTGACCTGTACCCCTTTGTCTCCTGTCCCCGCAGGGTTATGACAACACGGAGAGCAGCGTGCGGAAGGCCAGCGTGTTTTGCTTAGTGGCAATCTATTCCGTAATCGGAGAAGAGCTGAAACCGCACCTCGCGCAGCTCACGGGGAGCAAGGTAGGTGTAGGGTTACGCGGCGAGGCTCACCCCAGGGCCCGCCGGCGCAGCGGGCGGCAGCTCGCCCCCGCGTGGGCTCCAGGCAGGCTTTTCTCATCACACGTGTCTCAGCCGGGCCTTGGCTCTCCAGTAGCGTTTTTCTAAAGACACAAGTGACCAAGTCTAGAGCAAGATCATTTTAAGGTGACTCTAAGAAGGTAGAACATTGTCTGTTTCACCTTGTTTCCCAAATTGACCTTCTCAACTTTCTTTGGAAACAGGCTTGTTTTCCCTGAGAGAAACACTAAGGACGTTTATCTGCGAGCACAGCAGATGCTGAGTTGGAACTGAACCCCTCATGGGTGTCATAATAGTAACCGGGGAGCAGCTGTAGCTCAGTGGCTGAGCGCCTGCTTCCCACCTGCAAGGTCCCGGCTTCAACCCCCGGTGCCTCCTAAAAATAAAAGTAACAGTAACCGATTCTGCCCTCAAGTCTACCTCCCCCCCAGTTCTGCACACTCAGCACGTGTTCTCACGTGTCCATTCACGACAGCACCCTCAGGGCTAACTCCATCGTTCCCCCATTTAACCTGCCACGAGCACACGGTGCTCACCCCAGAAGCCAGGCTGATTTCTCACTGTACTGCCTCGTGTTCCTCTGAGAGCATTCTAGAATTGGGCAGAAGATGGCTCAAAAGAGCTATTGGTTCACTGGAGAAGACCTGGCTAGAGTGCATATAGGTTTAGAAATAAAAAGAAACTCGGCTCCGATGGGCCAGGCCAGAGGAAGAGAGCTGGAAAACCCTGAGCTGCGGCAGGACGGGCGCGGCTGGCAGGCCTGGCGCTCTGCCCCCTTGGAGGCTGCAGGCCAAGCCGAGAGGAGCTGCCCGGGGCTCCTGTGGACGCAGCACGTCTGCGTCGTTTACAAAAACGTCCCTCGAAGCTGGCTCGGCCTAGTGGAACTCAGAGCTGCCGCTCCTGGCCTTTCGGGGGGTTCAGATGGAGCTGCCCCTTTGCCGCAGCCAGGAGCACCCCAGGTTCTGGCAGACGACTGTCCAGGGCAGGGTCTCCCCAGCCTCAGCTCTGTTGACACTTCGGGCCCGACAAGCCTTTGCTGCGGGGGCTGCCTGTGCGTGGAGGATGTGGGGCAGCGTCCCCGGCCCCACCCCACTCCCCAGCCACCCGCGCCTGGATGTGGGGGCCAGCGCCTCGCCCCCGGGTGAGAAACCCTGGAGGGGAAGGGATGCAGGTGAGCCGGGTGAGGGCAGGGACAGGGGCCCATCTCACCTGCCTCCACTGTTTTCTCCTCTCCTTCCGTCCCCCTCAGAGCCCTCCCCTGACCACGGCTGAAAAACTCCCGAGTCCCGAGCCACCCGGCGGTGGGCTGGGCCGGGAATCCGCCTCCCTCCCCCTTATGGCAGCCCGGGGTCCTGGCAACGGGTTTACACACGGATCCTGGCAACGAGGAGGAACTAGAAAACAGGCTTCCCAGAGGAAATAGGACTTATGAAATGAATAATTCACCCCAGGATAAGAGCACTCGGCCTGAGTTTTGTCCAGCACTTTGGACTTCGCTGAGACGCTGGCCATCAGCCTCTGACCCCTCCTCCTGGGCCCGGGGCAGCGCAGCCGCATTCCCTCCCAGTTCCTTCCCAGCGGAGGCTTTGGTCTCCTGACAAGGAGCCAGTGCCTTCCCGCTTCCCGTTACGGCCTAAGTCGGGTGGGTGGGCTGAGGGAGGCCCCCGCCGCCCTCCTGCCTCGGCAGCCCGGCGCATCAGCTGCCCACCCGGTGTTGCAGCTGGGAGGCTCCGGCTCGGTGAGATGAACCTCATGGGCGTGTATGTACACGTCGTCTCCACGTAGCAGAGGGAACGCGGCTCTGAGTCTGTCTCCGTTAACTAAAGCAGCCTGGCTCACCTGCTGAGCCGTCCCCCACCGCGTCGGCCAGGTGAGAAACGGTGTCAGGTCCTGCAGAGGAAGACCCGTGGGAGGACAGGGCACCCGGGCTGCCCTCGCCCTCCCTGGGACCACGAGTGAGCCCTCTGGATCTTGTCTTCCCTCTTCTAAAAGAGGAGAGCCTGGCTGCACACCTCAGGAGTTTTGTGAGGCTCAGGTATGAGCCTCAGTGTGAAAGAATGTGTATGTTTTCACTCCATTTCTCGCTGTCTTTTCTTGCCCTGCTCTGAAATTCTGGGCTTGAGTAGGAGGGACATGGCGGCGGTTGTGAGTTGCGAGTGAGTTTAAAGATGCATACCAGCTCAGTATTATCTAGGCTTTCATAAAAATACACCCGTCTTCTAGGGACTTCTTTTCCATTTTAAACTCTTTCATCCAACAAACGTGTGTTGAGAACCTGCTGCCCTCTGCGCTGTGGACCCTGAGAAAAGCAGCAGCTTCATCCCACTGGGAAGCCACGCAGAAGCCAGCCGGGGGGCGGGACTGGCACCGAGGAAGCTGGTCAGGCGAGGGCCCCGGGCCAGGGTGCTAGAGCCGGCAGGACGGGGACTTCCCTGAGGAAGCGGTGGAGGTGGCCTGTGAGCGCGGGGCGCAGAGGGGCATAGACCTCGGGGGGCCAGGAGGGGGTTGGCGCCTGCTCAGGTCGCTGCTCGGGAGGTGTGCCCGTGGGGAAGGCGAGGCGCCTCCGGCGGCGCCCATCTGCACCCCAAGCCTTAAAGTGCAGTAAAGACCTCGCATGAGGTGGTCATGGCACACGGAAGGCGTCGGAGGGATCCGTCCCGCAGCTGGCGCCCGCGGGCTCCGGAGCCTTTGCTGGTAGCGGCCCCCATGCTGCCCTCCTGCGTCCGCCAGCCGTGCAGGCCCTTCTCCTCGGCCCCCGACGTCCACACGCACGCCCCCTGGCCCCCTCTCCCCCTAGCCGGCTCATGTGGACCGAGCCCCGCAGCCTGCGCTGAGCAGAGCAGGTGACGGGCTGGGGGTGTCAACCTCGTTATGGCCCCATCTTCCAGGTTTTCTAAGAGCATTATCGTAGGGATTTGTGTGGATGCTCTGTCTCCACTTCCCCTTTTTCCTAATAATGATCAGGCACCTTGCCAACAGACTTTTTAATTTAGTGGCTGTCAACAGACTTTTTATTTTTAAAGATTTATTTTATTTCTGCGTTCCCCCCTCCCCTGTACATCCCGTTGTCTGCTCTCTGTGTCTATTCTCTATGTGTTCTTCTGTGCCTGCTTGTATGCTCATTACGCGGCTCTGGGAACTGATCCTGGGGCCTTCCAGAGTGGGAGAGAGGCGATTACTCTCTTGCTCCACCTCAGCAGTCTGTTCTGACACATCTTCTTATTTTCTCTCCTCTGTGTCTCTTGTTGCGTCATCTTGGTGTGCCAGCTCTCCGCGTTGGCCGGCACTCCCGCACGGGGGGCTTCCTGCGCCAGGCGGCGTTCCCATGCGGTGGCTCTCCTGTGCGGGGCTGCATTCCCGCATGGGCTGGCACTCCGTGTGGGCCAGCTTGCCCTCACCAAGAGGCCAAGGGTATCAAACCCTGGACCTCCTATGTGGTAGACAGAAGCCCATTTGCTTGAGCCACATCTGTTTTCCTCAACAGACATTTAAGTGCCCGCCCCGTTCTATGCTATGCTAGGCATTTGGAGGGTCCCAGGGGACTGGAGTTAACGCAGTGAGCGCCTCGACTGTGCACACATTTACACAAGTCCCCCCTGCTGCTAGTAGACCTGGCAGCTTCATGCCCTCCGAGGGCGCCTTCTGGTGGGACCGGCCTCACCTCAGGGCGGCAGAACCTGCTGGAAGGGCCGGGCCAGCGCCCACGGGCAGCGGGGGGGAACGAGCGCCCCGTCGAGCAGGGGGAGGCCTTGACGGGAGGCCTCAGCTCACGTCCCTGTCGGCGGGCAGGAGGGGCGCTGGGCGTGCAGGGAGGAGGTCCGACCGCCCCCGGGGCTCTCGGCGCATCCCTCTGCGTTCCCCTCGCTGCCCGCCGTCCTGCGCGGCCCTGGCGCAGGCAGGGTTACAGTGCGTCAGAGGCGTCGGCCAGCGTCTGGGCGGTGCGTCCCTCGGCGGGGGTCCCGCGGCCCTCCCTGCTGGGCCTCGTCTGATGTGCGCTCCCCTTTGCTTTCAGATGAAGCTGCTGAACCTCTACATAAAGAGGGCGCAGACCACCAACAGCAACAGCAGCTCCTCGTCCGACGTCTCCACGCACAGCTAATGTCCGCGTCCGCGGCTCTCGAGGCCTGGAAGCAATCGGCGACGCCTCTCAGAGACCTTCCCTGTCCCCTCACCGCTGCCCAGGGGTTCCAGGAGGCCCGCAGATATTTATTACAATCAGTATTTTGGTCCCTTCCAGCTTTCGTGTAGAATCTTACTGGCATTGAATGTCGAGGCAGCAGGCCCCACCGCAGCCTTCACGGAACGCGAGGAGCGGGAGCGGCAGCCTTACTCGCTGGGATCCGTGGACAGCCGCGGGCATGCAGCTTCCCCATCAGCTCCTCTCCTCGCCGCGCGCAGACCGGGGTGGGGCTCTCTTCCTCCGCGTCTCGTTCGAGCACAGGCTGCGTGGGGCAGCGCCCTGCTGCCCCTCGCGGCTGGCGTTTGAGGGCCGGCCGTCTGTACGCCGTGTTCCACTAAAGACGGGACATAATGCCTCGGCGAGACAGGACGAGCCTGGCGGCAGTGGCCCTTTAACAGACCCTCGAATTTTCCTCGTAGGCTCCAGAGTTGGGGCAGGCTGCCCAGGCTCTTAGCATAGGAACAGAGGGTACCCCCCACCTCTTGGTGGCCCCTGCCCCAGGCTCACACTCAGAAGAATTCTTAGTTTAAACCCAAACGCAGAAATGAAGGTAAATTACAGCATCGTTGGTGTGGGTGCCTAAAATGGCCTTTCAGGAAGCACAGCAAGGATAAGAGAAGTTATTTGTTTTACTGCCAAAGACCTTGGGGAAAGTTCCTTCGCTGGTCGTCTCCCAGGACCCTCATCGCTCGGGGGCTCTGGGGGCCACCTCTCTTCCCCTCCCCCAGCTGTGCTTCCGCCACTCAGTTCTAAAATGTTTCTCACCTAAACCAGTAAACAGCGAGGTTACCACCCCAGATTTTGACTTGTTTAATTTGGGATTGAGATCAAAGAAAAGTCTAGAGAGACCAAGGGTGTCAGAACCACTTGTCAGTTTTACCAATCATTGTACTTCCTTGATCATCGTTTAAGGAAAAAGGAATTAGGATGAGGTGCAAATATCAGAAAAACAGAATTTGAAACTTTGTTTGGGGTCTTAATTTCCTTTTCTTCAACCAGGAACCGCCAGGCCTCTCTTTCTTGAACCTCTTGAGGATTTGATTGCTCCAATAAAAGTAATTACAGGTGTGGAGTCTGGCCAAACCATTCTGAGTAAAATTCTTTAAACCAAACAGAAGTTCTTCAGGCTGTCACTTACTCCTCTTCAGTTAGATCCTGGGAATCAAACCGCCTTTTCCTTGAGGACAAAGCTTCTTTCCATGTCTGTCTGGAGTATTTGCTTGGGTCACAGAGCATCCTGCGGCCCCTGGGCCTGGGAAGGAGGGGGCCGCCCAGAGCTGGGGCCCACTGCGCTGCTCGCAGCCCCCAGCCCTTGCCCCCTGCCCCCTGCCCCCTGCCCCCTGCTCGGGAGGCGTGAGCGACGCTCCTGGAAAAGGGAGGCCCGGCGCACTCCAGCACGGGGTGGGGGGCTGGCACGTGTTCCCACTCGCAGGGGAGCCCCGCTGCCGCCCTAGGACCTGGGGTGCCTTTGCAGTAGTTGGATGTCACTTCTCCAGGCTGTAGCCCGGCAGGCCCAGGCCTCCCCTCTGTTCACCTGTGGGAGCTCTCCTGGCACTGTCCCAGGGGCCGGGAGGTCCTGCGCTCACTCCTCCATTGTAAACGTGCGCATCCCGGGGCTGTCGTCTGTGAGTTCGAGTTCTGCGCCGTGTGCTTCTAGAAACACCGCCCGCCCGCGGGTCCTTGCCTCCCCAGCAGGTGGCCTCGGTCCCTGCACCGCGGTTGGGAAGACCGGCGAGCTGCTGCTTTCCTCTAGGAGCTCACAAAGGGCCAGCCCCGAGCGCCCCCCGCCTGACCATCAGCCTCCTGCCTGGGAAACAATCACGTCAAGGTCTCGGCCTCGGCCTGAAAACTGCTGCGCCGCGCCTGCCGAGGGGAGCCCCGCCTGCCGCCGCCACCTCACGGGGAGGGGGCCGCCGCCAGCCCTCCCCGAGCCCCTGCAGCCGCCTTGCCTTGCCGCCGCCTCCCGCAGGCTCCTGTTCTTAGGAAACAACCGAAACACCAAACTGGGGTTGCCCGCTCGACCGTGCAGGGGCCTGAGCACGGCACCTGCCCCGCCACCGGGCCGTCTGACTTCTTGCTTTCCTTCCAGCTGCACCCTCTCCTCAGGCCAAGGGCTGGGCCCCCCACCCAAAGGCTGGGCCTGAGGCCATGCTGCCAGTCGGCCCCCTGGGTGCCTTGCGAGCTCATCCGGCGCAGCGCGGGAGCGCAGCTGCGTTTTGTCTCATCTTTTCCTTTTCCTGCCACCCTTTATTTATCAAGCATATTATTACGCATTAAAGGACAACAAATAAGAACTTGGTAGAATCCCACCAGGACTTTGCTCACAGTAACATTTGGAAATGAAAAAAAGAAACGCTCTGAAAATTATCAGCCACTGTGTTCACGCGCATGAGCCCCACACCCCCAGATTGGTTTTTGTTTTTATTTTGGGTTTTTGTTTTTGTTTTTTGGCTTTTTCATGTTACATCCATATCTGTATTTATATCTTATTTGTTTCACTTTCAAGTGTATCACGGCAAATGTACAGACTTTTTTTGTTGTTAATATGCTAGAATTTGCTGAAACAAAAACAACGAAACCCTCTTGAGTTTGCCCTAGAATAAATGAAACCTAATTCAGTTTCCTGCGAAGGTGCTGGTCTCTGTCCCCCGCCCCCTGCGGCCCGAGCGAGGGGCTGCGCCAGGAGCCCCCCCTCCTGGCAGGGGCAGAGGGCAGCGACGCGGGCTGCAGCGTGGAAGCCCCCGGGGCGGAGCCTGCCCAGCTCGTGCCCCTTCCCTGGGCCCCGTTTCCCCGAGAGCCTGTGCTCCAGGGAAGTGGGGAGCAGGAAGAAAGCCGAGACTCGACGTCCGCGGCCAGCGTGCGAGCTGAGGGCAGCAGCCCGCCTCTGCTGCGGCCTGTTCGCCACCCACACCGGGGCCGGGGGGCTGCCTGGCGGCCGGGGCAAGCCGGTCCTGGGAAGGAACCTGGACACAGCCCGTGTCATTGAAACCTTGAGAAAAAAGGGCTTTTCCACCCCGACGCAGCTCGAGTGGCACTGCCCCATGCTCCTGCGCCCCCTCAGTGGCTGGCCGTGAGGAGCCCTGGGGGCACGGGCAAGCCACTGGCCCTCCAACCTGGGGCTGCGTTTATTCGCGGGGCTGAGCGCGGCGGCGAGGGCCCGTGGGAGGAGCCGCGCTGGGCCCCGTACCAGTCTGCAGGCCGCCCTGCCCGGCCCTGCCCGGCGTGGACTTGGCGCGTCGCCTGCAGCTGTGGCCGGTCGATTATTCATTAGCAAATGTGGGGAGCCCCGCCGGGCCCAGGTGCAGGCGAGGCGGCCCTTCGGCATTCTGGCCAGGTCTCCGACCCTGGGAGCCGGCGCCCTCCCCAGCCCAGGGGCCCCCGGGAGTCCCTGCCACTTTGGAGCACCACCGCCCTCGGGGTGGGGTGCAGGGGCCTGGGGGGGATGGACACTCTTCAGCAAGAGGCCTGTTTCCCCCCGCTTTGTGCCCGATCACGGGCGGTTCCGGGATCCCGAGGCACAGATACGAGGTGCTGGCTAAAGTGCAGAGAGCTGGCCCCGGGAGCTGCCCAGCCGGGCTGGGCCCCAGGCCCCTGCTGCGCCCCAGCTGCCGTCCCGTCACGCTCGCCAGCTCCCCAGGCCTGTCCGTCGACCGGAAGCCCCTGCAGCAGAGCTTCTCCTGGTGCCCACAGAACCTTCTGGAAGGCAGAGCTGCTGCTTCAGCAGGCCTGAGAAGTTGTGTTTCTGGCAGGGCCTCGGGCTGCTGCCCCGGGAACTGCATTTTGACAACCTTCTAGAATCCACAAGAAGGCCATTTGGTCCCAAGCTTGGGGAGGATCCTGGAGACAGCCCTGGGCAGGAAGCGCCCTTGGACCCAGGCTGTCCTGCAGGACCGTACCGCGGGTGACCGTGGCGGCCATCCAGCCCATCACCCGAGCCAGGGAAGGTGGACAGCGGGCCGGGCGAAGGAGGCCCGCGCCTCGGGCCAGCTGGGGCAGGCGGCCCCCGGAACCCGCGGCCAGCCCCGCCCCCCATGCCCAGCGCCTTCAGTATTTATTAACTCGTTCTCCTGGGGCTCCAGGCGAGAGGGGACAAAGGTCATGTGAACGGGCCTCTACTCCCAGCTTATGTATTTAAAAGACATTAAAACGCTTCCATGCCAGCGCCCTTGCCAGAAGCCTGCCGCCAGGACAGAGGCCCCAGGGGATGGGGGCAGCCCTCGGGCTCCTGGAGGCGCAGGTTCCCGGGCGTGGCCCCAGCAGCTTGGCTGCCGCCCCCGGCGGCCACCCCGGGCACGGGCAGCGCCGCCTCCGCCAGGGCTGCGGGCCGTGGGCGGGCGCCGAGGCTGCCAGCGCCCAGGGAGTGCCCCGGGAGTGCCCCTGTGCCTGCAGGCCAGGCCATTCCCTGCTTGACCTCTTCCTCTTCCTTCAGTCGAACAACGGCTGAGACGCCTCGAGCACCTGCTGCGTGCCAAACACGGCCCCTGTGACCGAGTTCATCCTCGGCAAGAACCCGTGAGGCAGGCCCTGGGAGTAGTCCCATGTCACAGATGGGAAACAGGCGCAGAGAGGGTGAATGACTTGCCCGAAGTCACACAGACAATAAGAGGCAGAGCTAGGATTCAAACCCAGAAGTCCAGCTCCAGGCTTACCCAAGTCCTGTCTTTGCGCCTCTATACCTTCACCGAGCCTCTTGCATTTCCCACCCGCTGACTCCTGTTACCAAGTTCAGGTGCACCCTAGTCCCCGGCCTGCTGGGCTCTTTGACACCAAACTCATGGTAGTGCCCCTGGGGCACTGCTCGCTGGACAGGGTGAGGGGGAAAGGCCTGGCTTGGGAGCAGGAAGCCTTGGACGAGGGCTGAGAGCTCTGTGACTCCAGCCTTGGGAGACCTCCTCTTCCTTCTACAAAATCCTGGAGTGGGGTGGGAGAAGATTCACGAACGGTAGGCAAGCCCCTCGCGCGTTCCTGGAACCCTGCACGACTGCCAGCTATCCAAGTTCCTAGATGACTTAATCATGTCCTGACTCTGGTTTCTGACCCAGGTCATGCCCCATAAACGCTGGAAGAACAAACACGAGAGTTAGCACCCCTGCCCCCGAAGGCCCCCCATTCTGGTGACGGCACATCAGCAGTGAGCGAACAAGTGCTTTTCCACTCAGAGGGAGGAGGGAGAGAAGAGGTAGGGCCCCTGGAATGCCCTTTTCTGTTTTGCTCCTCAGCCCCGCAGCGGCCGCTCCTCTCTCCGGCGTGTCCGTGGGAATCCCTACGCCGCCAGCTCCCCCTCAGCCCACAGGCGTGTTCGTCCACCCCAGCGGTTTCCAGACCTGCTGGGACCACCAGCCACCTTTGTCTCCAGCTCCACCTCTCTGAGCGCCAGGCCCGTACACTCAACTACCTTTGTTTTTTTTTTTGAGGTAACACAGGACAGGGATTGAACCCAGGGACCTCTGTAAGTGGGGAGCCGGTGCTCAGCCACTGAACTACGTCGGCTTCCCTAAGTTTTCTCCATTTTTTTGGCTTGTTTGTTTTTGTTTTTCAGGAGGCACCAGGAACCAAACCCAGGGCCTCTCATATGGGAAGCAGGCGCTCAACTGCTTGAGCCACATCCACTCCCTTAACTGCCTTCTTGACTTCTCCAGTTGGATGTTTTTAAACTTTTTATTCTGGTAACATATATATATAACCCAAAATTTCCCCCTTTTAGCCACATTCATAGACAGTTCAGAGCATTAATCACATTTATAATATTGTGCAGCCGTCACCATCATGCATTACCAAAACTTTTCATCACCCCAAACAGAAGTTAATGTGCCAGGTAAGTGTTAACTCTCATACCCCAGCCCCTGGTAATCGGGATTCCAGTCTCTGATTCTCTTAATTTGCATGTTCTGATTATTTCCCATAGTTGAGATCATAAATATTTACTCTTTTGTGCCTGGCTTATTTCATTCAACATGATATCTGCAAGGTTTATCCACACCGTCCTATGTATCAAAACTTCATTCCTCTCTATGGCTGAGTGATAGTCCATTTTTTGTATAGATGACATTTTGTGTATCCATTCCTTGGTTGAGCGATATTTACGTTGCTTCCGTCTTTCGGCAATTGTGAATAATGCCGCTGTGAACATTGAGGTGCGAGTATCTGTTCAAGAACCTGTTTTCAATTCTTTGGGGTATACACCTAAAAGAGGGATCTCGAGTTCCTGTGGATAATTCTCTTCTTTATAAGGAACCGCCAAACTGTCTTCCACAGCAGCTGCACAATTTTACACTCTCGCCAATAAGGAATGAGTGTTCCTGTTTCTCCACTTCATCTCCAACACTTGTAATTTCAGCTTGTTTTTAGTAGTAGCTATTTTAGTGGGTATGAAGTGGTATCTCCTTGTGGTTTTGATTTGCATTTTCCTAATAGCTAGTGATACTGAGCATCTTCACAATATTTAATCTTTTAATCCATGAACGTGGACTGTCCTTTGTTTATTCAGGCCTTTGACTTCTTCAGCAATGTTTTGTAGCATTCCAGGTACAAGTCTTTTACATCTTTGGTTAAATTTATTCCTAGATATTTGATATGTTTGATACTTTTAGTTGCTAGGGTAAATGGAATTTTTTTTCTTGACATCCTCTCAGATTGTTCATTATTGGTATATAGAAATACTACTGATTTTTGTGTGTTGATCTTGTGCACTGCCAGTTGGCTGAAGTTCTCATACAGGCGACAACATGGGTGAACCTTGAAGATCATGTTGACTGAAATAAGTCAGACTCAAAAGGGCAAATATTGTATGGGCTCACTGATAGGAAAGAATTAGAATATGCGAACTTCTAGCGTCAGAAACTAGAATACAGGTTATCAGAGGCCAGCGTGAAGTTAGGGATTGGGGAATTAAATTTCTATTTGGGGTGATAGAAAATTTTTGATAATGGATAGTGGGGATGATAGCACAACTGTGTGAATGTAATTAACAGCCCTGAGGTATGTATTTGTGGAAATTTAAGGTTTTATATAAGTTATTAGAATATATTTTTAAAAAGAACATTGGGACTGTCTAACACAATTAGCCCTAATGTATGGACTATAGTTAATAGTATAATAATAATCTTTCATCAGTTTCAACGAACTGATAGGAGGTAAATGGAAATTCTACTTTTTCCATGACTCTCTAATAAAAAATAATTACATATATAAAGAAGTTAGAATATAGGCTACTGGGAGCTGGGGTGGTGGTGGGGAATGGGGAGCTGATGCTTACTTGGCGCAGATTGTTAGGAAGGATGGAAGTTTGGTAATGGATGGTGGTGATGGTAGCACAGCATTGTGAAAATAACACTGCCGAATTGTGGATTTGAAAATGGTCAGAAGGGGAGATTTTTGGATGTATATATGTTACCAGATGAAAATTTTAACAAAAAACATAGAACAGTACATTCCAAAGAGTGAACATTAGTGTAAACTATGGGCTGCAGTTAATAGTACAGTTATAGGGAGCAGGTGTGGCTCAAGCAGTTGGGTGCCCACCTCCCACATGGGAGGTCCTGGGTTCAGTTCCTGACACCTTCTGAGGAAGACGAACAGACAACGAGCAGACAAACAAGGAAGCCATCTCGGGGGTGGGAAATAAAAATCTTTAAAAATATATTATATTTATAATGATACTGTGTCATCGATTGCAGCAAAATTACCACATTAATGTAAAGTGTTGGGAAGCGGACTTGGCCCTATGGATGGGGCATCCATCTACCACATGGGAGGTCCGCGGTTCAAACCCCGGGCCTCCTTGACCCGTGTGGAGCTGGCCCATGTGCAGTGCTGATGCGCGCAAGGAGTGCCGCGCCACGCAGGGGTGTCCCCCGCATAGGGGAGCCCCACGTGCAAGGAGTGCGCCCCATAAGAAGAGCCACCCAGTGTGAAATAAAGTGCAGCCTGCCCAGGAATGGCCCTGCCCACATGGAGAGCTAACACAGCAAGATGACGCAACAAGAAAACGTGATACAGATTCCGGGTGCCGCTGATAAGGATAGAAGCGGTCACAAAAGAACACACAGTGAATGGACACAGAGAGCAGACAACTGGGGGGCGAGGGGGAGGGGGATGGGGAGAGAAAGAAATTTTAAAATCTTTAAAAAAAAACAAAACACAATGAGGTGCCATTTCTCACCCACTAGGATGGCTATTAAACAGATGAACAGTAACAAGTGTTGCAAGGATAGGGAAGGTTAAACCTCATGCATTGCTGGTAGGAATGTGTAGTGCTGAGCCGGTTTGGAAGCCAGTTGTTTGACAGTTTCTCAAAAAGTTAAACAGAAACCATATGAGCCAACCATTCATTTCTCCAAAGGAATCAAAAGCATACGTGGACACACAAACTTGTACACAGATGAACACTGCAACATCATTTAATAACAGCCAGGAAAAAAAGGGAAGTGGATGTGACTGAACAGCTTGAGCGTCCGCCTACCATACAGGAGGTCCAAGGGTTCGCGCCCCGGGGCCTCCTGGCTCATGAGGGGAGCTGGCCCACGCGCAGTGCTGCTGCACGCAAGGAGTGCTGGCCCCCGCAGGGATGCCCCCACGCAGGGTGCCTCCTGTGCAAGGAGTGGCCCCAGCACAAGAAGAGCTGCCCCACGCAAAACGAGGCCCACCCAGGAGTGGTGCCACACACACGGAGAGCTGACACAGCAAGATGACACGACAAAAAGAGATACAGATCCCCAGTGCCACCTGATGAGAATGCAAGCAGACACAGAAGAACACGCAGCGAATGAACACACAGAGCAGAAAACGAGGGGGCGGGGAGAAGAAATAAAATAAATCTTTAAAAAAAGAAAGAAAGAAAAGAAAGAATGGAAACAAAAAGGCAAACTTTCTTCTTAAAAAAAAAAAGTGAGAACAACCTCAATGTTCAAAACTGATGATTGGATAACCAAAATGGGATAGCCATATAATGGAATATTATTCAGCCAAATGGAATTAAGTACTGACTCCTGCTACAGCCTGGTGAACCTTGAAAGCATTATGCTGACTGAAAGATGCCAGACACAAAAGACCACACGTTGTATGATTCCATGTATATGAAATGTCAAGTAAATCTGTGAAGACGGGAAGTAGATTATTGGTTGCTCGAGCATAGGGGGGGATAAAATGGCGTCTAACCACTTACGTCGTTTCTTTTCAGGGTGATGAAAATGTCGCAGATGGGGAGTGAAGATAGCTGTGCAACTTTGTACATATACCAAAAGCCACTGAATTACACCCTTAAAAATAAAAATAAACTAAGATAAGTATATTATGAACAATGTTATGCCAAAAAATTAGATGAAATGGACAACATGTTAAAAATGACAAGAAACCAAAACTGATACTAGAAAAAATAAAGGTTTTGATAGTACTAATACTCTTAAAGAAATTGAATACATAATTTAAAACCTGCACACAAAGGAATCTCTAAACCTAGATAGCTTTATTTATATGTTGTACCAAACATTTAAGATGGAAAACAAGTCAAATCTCACCCAAACTCTTCAAAAAAATAGAAAAAGCAGAAACACTGCCTTATCAGGTCAGCATAACCTTGATAACAAAACTGATAAGACATTATGAGAAAGGAAAAGTACAAACCAACCTCATTCATTAACATAAACACAAAAATCCTTAGCAAGTTATTAGCAAACTGAATGTTACAATATATAATGATCAAGTCAGGTTTATATCAAGGTTGGTTTAACATTAGAAAATCAATTAATAAAATTAAGCCCATGAACAGTGTAGAAGAAAAATCATGATTTTATAAGATTTAGAAATAGCATTTTATAAACGTCAGCATCCATTCATATTCATTAGCAAACTATGAATAGAAGGAAACTTTCTTAATCTGATAAGAGTAATTATATTTATAGATTAAAAAAAAAACCTAGGGCAAATATCATGCTTAATGATGAAATGTTGAAAGCTTTCCCTTTGAGATCTGGAAAAAGACAAGAATGCATATTATTGCTAAATCTACCAAATGTACTGCAGGCCCTCGCCAGAGTAGAAGGGCAAAGAAAAAGAAAAAGAGGGGAGTGGATGTGGCTTGTGCAGTTGAGCACCTGCTTCCCCCACGGGAATTCCCGGGTTCAGTCTCTGGTGCCTCCTAAAAACAAAAATAAGCAAGAAGCAGATATAGCTCAGTGGAAAGAGCTTCCACCTACCAAATAGGAGGTCCCAGTTTCAATACGCAGGGCCCCTGGCCCCCTGTGGGGAGCTGGCGCGCTTGCAGTGCTGCCACGCTCAAGGAGTGTCTCCCCACACAGGGGTGCCCCACGCAAGGAGTGGCCCCACGCAGGGAGTGCAGCCCTGTGCAGAAGAGCAGACCGCCCAGGAGTGCAGCTGCCCACACAGAGAGCTGACTCAGCAGGACGACGCAACAAAAAAGAGGCAGAGAAGAGGCAATATGAGACTTAGCGACCTAGGGAGCTGAGGTGGTGCAAGAGAGTAATCTCCTCTCTTCCACTCCAGAAGGTCCCAGTATGGGTTCCCCGAGCTGCCTAATGAGAATACAACAGACACAGAAGAGCACACAGCGAGTGGACACAGAGAGCAGACAATGGGGGGGGGGGGGGGGGGAGGGGGAGAAGGGCAGGAATAAGAGGGAAAAAAATGAAAACAAAGAGCAAATGTATCAGTCAACCAAAGGGATGCTGGTACAAAATACCAGAAACTGGTTGGCTTTTATAAAGGGTATTTATTTGGGGTAGGAGCTTACAGAGACCAGACCATTAAGCACAAGTTACTTCCCTCACCAAAGTCTATTTCCACGTGTTGGAGCAGGATGGCTGCCGACGTCTGTGAGGGTTCAGGCTTCCTGGGTTCCTCCCTTTCAGGGTCTTGCTTCTGTCTGGGTTAAGGGTTCCTCGCTTCCCAGGGCTCCAGCTTCAGCATCAAACTCCAACATTAAGAACCGTCAACTCTGTCCTTTGCCATGCCACACCCTACTGGACAAGAGGTTTACATAATCACTTAATCAAGTAAACCTATGAATCCAATATAATCTAATATGCCCAGAGAAGAAGATCAGTTTACAAACATAATCCAATATTTCTTTTTGGAATTCATCAATAATATCAAACTGCTACAGCAAACAAATTTTAAAAATAGAAATAAAAGCGTATTCGTACAGGAGGGGCCTGAGAGTGGTGTAATGATACTTTTTAGGTTGGGTGGTGCTGGTTTGTCAGGGGGGTGGGGTGGGGAGGATGGGTTGGACTGTCCATGACACTGGAGGGAGGGTTGGGGAGGCAGCAGGTGAACCCTAGGATTGGCAGGTGTGTGGCTGGAACTACAACGCTCTTGGCAAGATGACAAGTGAGGGTTGCTGGTTTGGGGTGTTGGAATTGGGTGCTGTTGGGACAGGGAGCCCCTGGGGCCGGCTTCTAGGGAGTGCGTGAGGTTCATCTTGCCATAGTGTGCTGTACCAGCGGGTGGAGACCCACATAACGAGGAGCAAGGTGGTGGGCTCCCATCCTGGGGAGGCCCACTGTTTTCCAAACAGAAGGGTGGGAGTCTCTGAAGAGCAAGGGCGGTGCCTAATAGGCGAGAGCAGACCAGTGTGTCGAGGCCTCAGTGTTGCTGCAAGTCACTATGAATCTTGTCCTTCAAGCAGTGAAGCCAGGTGGTCACTGTGGGTCCTGAGGGGAGGGGGAGGGAGGAATAAAAAAGATGGGACAGGGGCCATTTTGGGGACAATGAAAGTGTTCTACATGATCTTGCTGACTGATACATGCCACGCTGAATTGCATCAGAGTTTATAAAAGTGTATGGTCCAAATATAAACCACAATGTAAACCATTGAGCATGGTTGGTAGCTATGTTTCAATATTTGCACATCAATTGTAACAAACATACCATCCACATATGAAATGTTATTAATAGGGGAAGAGGGAAAAGGGGGAGGATGTTGGGTATATAGGAGTCCCCTGTATTCAGTACATGACTTTTCTGTAACCTAAAACTTCTTTGAGGACAAAGTGAAAAAAGTAAGACACTGGGGCAATAAATGGAAGAAAATGTCACTATACATATAGGACAACAGATCTTACAGTGATGAAAGGCAAAATGTCAAAATATTTTTTTATTCCAAATTTTTTTTAATTTTCATTTTAAAAAATGTTTTTGTATTTTATTATTTTTAAAACAATCATTATTATTTCATTTTCTTATTAATTGTATTTGGCTATTTTATTGGCTTCAATTTTTAAGAAGTTTTGGATCACAGAAGGGTTACAGCTGCAGCAGGGCAGGATCACTGGTGCGGGATGTCAGTGATGGGGGATACATGGGAGGAAGTGCTTATATGGGCATACATATAAGATAAATGTGTTCAAATGTTCATAGGCCATTGTCATGGTGGGTGGAGATTCACATGATAACTGAAGGAATATCAAATTCTCATCCTGTGGAGCTCTGCCACATTCTCTAATGGAGCAACTAGAATCCCCACAGAGCACAGGGGCAATGACTAGTGAAGGATGATGGTCCATTGACAGGCCCTTGATATTGATGAGTGTGCATATGAACCTTTACTCTTCAAATTGAAACTTAGTCTAGTATTATAGGGTGCCTAAGAGTTGCCTCATGGGAGCCTCCTTGTTCAAATGCGGCCTCTCTCTAAGCCAAACTCAGCATATAAATACATTACCTTCCCCCCAGTGTGGGACATGATTCCCAGGGATGAACCTCCCTGGCACCAAGGGATTGCTACCAAGCACCAACTAGCGAAGCAACTGGAAAAAGGACCTTGACCAAAAGTGGAAAGGGTAAAGATGAATGAGTTTATATGGTTAAGAGACTTCAAAGTGAGTTGGGAGGTCATTCCAGAGGTTAATCTTATGCACGTCTCAGCAGGATCTCTTTGACTGCCATAGTAGATACTTCCCCAAATATTGGGGCTCCTGAGGGTTCTGGAGACATCCAGACACTATAGCCAGGGCTGACAGCTCAGGAGTTTGATACCCTGCCAGTGGGCCCTACTTTGGAATTTATGCTCCCCAGTGTGACAGAGTTGGACTCAGTTGTGTTTTCCCTACACATGGCTCTTCTGTCCTTCTATTTGAGCCTATAATTAGTACTAGAGTTGGTATGTGTACATCCAAGAGACTTAAATCTTTGGGCTGTCCATGTGCCAGCTGGGCATTGAATCTCAATGGAGTTTCAACACCTACTCTCCAGGTTATTGGTCTCACCCAGGACAACAAACAAGAATGTGATGGTGGATGACTACCATACCAAGGAGCTGAGAGACTCTACCACTGCAAGCAAGATAGTCCCATCCATCTGCCCTATGGGATCAAAGCCCCCTCTCAATTAAAGGTAGAGTGGACATCACCATCCCAGGATCCTCAAGATTGGGGAACAAACTATGGACTAATGTAGACTTACTACTATTCTACTATAGACTCATTGTGATTCTAGCAATGGAAGAAATTATGTGATTGATGGAGGGGCAGTGGACACTGGAGGTTCTGAGGGCAGGGAGAGGGAAAAACAGGTGTAGTACAGGGGCATTTTCGGGACTTGAGAATTGTGCTGAATGACACTGCAATGACAGATACAGGCCATTATATATCTTGCCATGACGTACAGAGTTGGGTGGGAGAGAGGGTAAAGTGTACTCTAAACTTTAACACAGGCTTAGTGGCAATGCTCCAAAATGTGCTCACCAATTGCAAGGAATATACCAAACTAATGAGGGATGTTGTTAATGTGGGAAAGTGTGGGAGATGTGGCGAGCGGGGCATGTGGGAATCCCCTATATTTTTTATGTAATCTAAATATCTTTTTAAAATTTTTAAAAAATTTTAAATGTAAGCGACTGAGAATGCTGAGTGTCTGTATGAATGTGCGTGTGAGCGTGTGCATGCCTGTGTGAAGCCGTGCACAGGCAATGTGACATTCCTGATGGCTTTTGCATTGCTTCTGTATTCTGTAAAAAAGTTACTCCAAAACTTATGGCTTAAATCAATAAACATGTATTACCTCAAAAAACAACTCAGGGGAGCCAACGTGGCTCGGTGGTTGAGCAGCGGCTTCCCACACACAAGGTGCTGGGTTCAATACCTGGTCCTCCGTACCGCAAAAAAAAAGGACTGGGTTAACAGGAGATACAGAAGGTAAGAAACAAAGGGGGAAACAAAAAGAAACTTGACCCTACCTCACACCATGCACAAAAATGAACTTCAAGTGGATTGTAAATCTAAACATGAAAGGTAAAACAAAAAAGGCTTTAGAGATAATTAAGGAGACTATCTTCAAGGAAGATTCCTTCAGCAGGACACACAGAGCGAGAATCACAAAAGTCCATGAAAGAAAAAGACCTGCAAATCCAGGAGGAAAAACAGTCCCATAGGAAAATGGGTTTTATTCGAGAGCCTTATTCTCCAAACTAGATATCCAAATGATGTTATAGAAAAAAGTTGCTCAACCTCATCAGGGATCAGGGAAACACAAATTAAAGCCACCGTGAGATACTTCAACCCACGCCCACCCAAACAGCTAAAATTAAAGCCTGACAAAATACACAGGAGGGGGGCAACGGGAATTCTCATCTGGACTGTTGGGAAACCCGCGGTAGCGTTTCTGCAGTTGAACGCGGCATGCCTTACAATAGAGCAATTTCACTCCTAAGTATGTACCCAACAGAAAGAGTTGGGGTACTAGGGGACAAAAAGAACGTTTATAAAGCAGGATTTGTAATATCCACCCTCCCTCCCCAAAAAACAAAACACCCGTGAACTAGCAAAATGTCTGTGAGCAGCAGAACGGCTAAATGGAGTGTGGTCTAATCACACAAACTACGGCTGTCGAGCGTAAGGGTCCCCAGAGGAGCCAGACACAAACCTATGGCAGTATTCTATTTGTATGAAATTCAGAAACAGGCTGAAATTCTTTGTATGAAGTTCAGACAGCATCGATGAGCCCTTAGCATAAGGAAGTGTTTTTAAAAATCAAGGGAGGGTCACCATGCCAATCCGTACGGTGGTTTTCTTTAGTGGGAAGGAACACACGACGTCTCCGGGGTGCTGGCAAGCTTCTGTGTCTTGTCTTGAGTTAAGTGGCTGTCATCAGTGCAAAGATTCATGAAGCAGAATATTTGTGTTCTATGCTCTTTTCTGTGTGTTCTATTTCATAATAAGATTATTTTTCAAAGATAGGATATAAGCCACAGAGTCTATATAATCTCAACTATGTAATGATATATATGTATGAAGAAAGATATCAAAATATAATTTGTAGTTGTCTTGGGATAGTGGGACCTGGGTGATTTTTCTACTGGTTCATACTTCCCCATGTTTTCTAAATTTTCTTCATTGAGTCTATAATACCTTCCTAAGCAGAAATAAAATAAATGTTAATAAAAGACACCCAGATTCAGCAAAAAAAAAAAAAGAAAAGTAGATAAAGCAAATAGAGCCAAATGTTCACCATTGTTGGGCTTAGGTGGTGGCTGTACTTTTATTTAAATTGGTCTGTAGTTAGAAATTGTTTGTAATAAAAGGTTTGTGGTTGTTTTTTAAAAAGCGCTGTACAGAGGAAGCTGCAGGACGGAGGAATGTCATCTACCAGGTGGAAGAAGTTGGAGCTGGCGCAGGGCACCTGCCAGAAAGCTTCCTCTCTTCCCTGAACCGGGGGCGACCGCTGGGCCCCGCAGGCCGGGGACAAGAAGCTTCCTTGGAAACCAGGTGCTTTGGGTCCTTTTCTCTGTGTGTTTATTTCCCAGTTGACCTCCTCGGGGTTGCATGAGGGCGGACGTTACAAAAGCTCCCAACGTGTCCCAGCCGGGCTTCGGGACGCCAAGGGGCAGGTGCCAGGTCCTAGGCTGGGCCGGAGCACCCACTCAGCAGCTCCCAGGGGCCAGCGCCGCGGCGGCAAGGACTTCAAGGAAGCGACCCCAGGGGCGACGCGCTATAGAGCGGGCAGGCCCAGGCGGTCCAGGGGCCCCAGCTGCCCCAGCTGCCGGTCGCCCGAGGGCGCCCTGAGGGCAGCGTCCTCGCTCCTCGCTCCTCGGGGAGGCAGCTTTTGCCTCGCCGCCAACACGCCTGAGCGTCAGCCAGGGCGCTGAGCCCGGAACCCAGTCCAGACAAGAGCAGACGCTCTGGAAACCGCCTGCCCTCGCGGAGTCTCACCCTCAGAGGGGACAGAGGGGCTTTTGGTGGAAAAATTGTCACGTTCCGAAGAAAAAGCAAAGTCCAGCTCCCCAAGAGAAAATGAAAAGAAAGCCCTCCTGTTTTCTTTTCTTTTTATTTTTTGTCTTTTTTTGTTTCTTTAATTTTTTTTCTTTTATTTTTTATTTCTTTTATTTTTCAAAAACCTCCTGTTTCAAAGGGATGGCCCTTGCTGTAGAGCCCAGATATATCCTGTTACATAAACACACATGCACACACACAAGTAGCATTGTGTGTGGCTGTGAGTGTGCAAGAGACACACTCATCCCTGCCTGCCAGACCACAAACGGGTAGACAGTTCAGCTTTACGGATGAAGCGTCGGGAAGTAAAGCCTCTCGACACGCTCTCTACTTCTAGGAATCGTCCCTAACAAAATCACAGGACAAGTGTACCAAGATGTGTACACAGACGTGATTTTAAACTGTGACCGGGCAGCTGCTGTGGAAAGCAGTTTGGCAGCTCCTCAAAAAGGTGAGCACAAATGCCGTTTGACCCGGCAATCCCAGTGCAGATCCAAGGAACTGGAAGCGGGGCTCATGCAGGTATGCTCGCCCGTGCTCCCAGCAGCATTATTCACAATTGCCAAAGACGGAAGCAGCCCAGAGATGACTGGATAAGCAGAACGTCATGGATATATATGCACTAGGATATTAGTCAAAAAGAGCGACATTCTGATCTATGCGATAACACGAATGAGCCTTGAAGACATCATGTTGGGTGAAATAAGCCAGACACAAAAGGACGGACATTGTATGATTCCAGTGACGTGAAATACCCAGAACTGGCAGATCCACAGAGAAAGAAAGTGGAGTATAGGCACCGGTGGCGTTGGCGTTAATGCTGCGCGAGGAGAGGGCTTCTGCTTGCAGGGGAGGAAACGTTTCAGTAACGGGGGGCGGCGATGGCAGCACAACACGTGAGTGTGATTAATGCCCCTGAATTGTACGCTCGGAAGGGGTCGAGACGGGAAGTTTTATGTCGTGTATATGTTACCACAGTTATTAAAGAGACAATTACAATTAGATGCAACACACAACCCTGGACTGGATCGAATAATGGAGGAGAAAATTCCCGAGAGGTTATTATGGGAGCATATGAAAAAAAATGAAATATGGACTCTATACTTTTTACCAGTATTACATTTCTTGAACTTGATAAATGTACTTAAGTTGGCGAAATAACTGAGTGTCCTTGTTCTCAGGAAAAGTACATGGAAGTGTTTAGTGTTAGAGGAACAAGAGGAAAGCAACCTATTCACAAAGATTGAGAAAATAGATAAGTAGATGATGATGATGGAGAAAGATGATTAGGGAGAGAGAGAGAGAGAGAGAGAGAGAGAGATAGATGATAGACACTTAAGTGAGAGAGATGAGTAGGTAGGTAGAATGACATAACAAATGTGACAAAATGCAGTTGATAATTCTGGGTAACTGGGTGGGGGGAATTCTATGTATTATTTCACTCTTTTGTTTTTGTTTTTGTTTTTTGCAACTTTTCTATAAGCTTGAAATTATTTCAAAATAAAATGTTTTTTTAAATGAGTGGGTCTAAATTATGATATCTCTATATTAGGTATGGCTGTTGGAATTTAGGTTCTAGATGAATATTTAATGGATATGGGAAGATGCATATGACATACTAAGTGACAAAAGCTACATTAGAAACAGAAGGCACAATATGATCCCAATTACACTTTGTGTACATTCATATATGTATTAGCGTTCTCTAGGAAAACAGAATCAACAAAAGATATCTATAATAGTATAAGATTTTATAAAATTCTCTCACATGACAGTAGGGATGCACGAGTCCTAATTCCACAGGCAGGCCGCAAACCAGGGGCTCGAAGAAGGTACTTGATGAATTCCCAGGAGACACTGGCTGTCCAAAGTAAAGGTGGAGAAATTCTCTCTGAATCCTGAAATCATTTCCCCATTTAAGGCACTCAGCTGATTACTGATGGCAATCTCTTTGATTGTAGATGTAATCAGCCATCTGTGCAATAAACTCACTGGTGACTAAAGTCCATAAATGTTCTTCTATTATAATTAGCCCAGTCCTTTCTTGACCAACAACTGGGCACAATTACTGGGCCAAGTTGACACATTAGCCTAACCGTCACCGTCCACCCCTTGTCAACCTGGCTACCATACACATCACCTTAAACTGTACTTAGTCTCTAAATAGAAACAATAACCGACATATGTATTTCCACCTAACAATATTCAAATTGTCCTGCATACAATCAGAAATACTTTAATTCCCTACAGAACAGAGTGCAAGTCCTTGGGTAATATCCACTCTTAAACTTGACATCCTTAAATATTATGACATGAAACTAATAACAACTTTTCTTATGATAAGGGGAAAGGTTGGGGAAGAAAACAAAGAAATTCATGTTATGTATATGTACAATCATACTCATAACAAAACAAGGAAGATTCACGACTATTACATTCCTTGTTTTTGTAACTGGTCACGTGGCCAAAGTTCATATTTATCACTACCTTCTTCCACTACCCATTCCATGTTTCTGTTACCCTCAGCAAGCGCTTCAGCTGGTCATGGTTCTTTGCCTGGTGGGGTGACCCAAATTTTTATTCCTGAAGATTCTGGACCATTGTTAGTCCTGCTTGGATTGGGTCATTGAGATTTTCCATTGACTTTAATCACAGGGCATAGAGTCTAAGAGACTCGCTAGAGGATCTTCCCTAGAAGGAAGAAGAAGGCTGAACCCTTACTCTTTTTTTTTTTTAATTTATTTTTAATGTTACATTAAAAAAATATGAGGTCCCCATATGCCCCCCACCCCTCTCACCGCACTCTCCCATAACCGCAGCCTCCTCCATCATCATGGGACATTCATTGCACTTGATGAACACATCTCTGAGCACCACTGCACCTCATGTGAACCCTTCCTCTTGTAGCCTGCCATCTTGCGCTAACATGTGGCAACAGACTTTGGCAAGGAAGTGTATTAGTCAGCCAAAGGGGTGCTGATGCAAAATACCAGAAATGGGTTGGTTTTTATAAAGGGTATTTATTTGGGGGAGGAGCTTACAGATACCAGGCCATAAAGCATAAGTTACTTCCCTCACCAAAGTCTGTTTCCACGTGTTGGAGCAGGATGGCTGCCGATGTCTGCGAGAGCTCAGGCTTCCTGGATTCCTCCCTTCTAGGGTCTTGCTTCTCTCTGGGTTCAGGGTTCCTCTCTTCCCAGGGCTTGCTTCTTCCTGGGCTCAGGGTTCCTCTCTTCTGGGGCTGGCTTCTCTTTCCTCTGTGTGTTTACTTCCCGGGGCTCCAGTTTAAGGCTTCGGTATCAAACTCCAACCTTGAAAACTCTCAAATTCTGTCCTTTGCCATGCCTTTTATCAGTGAGTCCCCACCCACCAATGGCCCAATCAAAGCCCTAATCATAACTTAACCACACCCCGGTACAGACCGGATTACAAACATAATCCAGTATCTATTTTTGGAATTCATAACCATGTCAAACTGCTACAGGAAGTAACCTTGAGTTGGATTCTTTAGGGCCTTATAACTGTAAGGTTTTACCCCAAATAAATACCCTTTATAAAAGCCTTTATAAGAACAGATTTCTGGCACTTTGCACCAGCATCCCTTTGGCTGACTAATACAGTATATGAAACAAATATGTTACCATGTTCCCATGCTTGTTTTAATAGTTTTCTATTACTACATGACAATAGAATTTAGCAGCTTAAAACGACACAAGGTCACTGTTTCTCTGTTTCCGTGGGCCGTGAGCCCAGGCCTGGGCTTTCCGACCCTCTGCTCAGGGTCTCACAAACCTAAAATCAGGGTGTTGGCCAGGTGGTGCTCCTTCCTGGAGCCCACGAGTGGCAGAATTCAGTTCCTGGTGGCTGTAGGACTGAGGTCCCCCCTTTCCTGCTGCCTTCACCCAGAAGCTGATGGCAACTCCTGGTAGCCACCTCCTGTCCCCTGCCTTCTCAAAGCTTCAGCCAGGCCGTTGGGAGGCATCTGCTGCAGCTCTGAACCTGACTTCCTCTGACTCTCATCTCTAGACCCAGAGTCCACTGGCCTGGGTGGTTAGGCCAGGGCCACCCACACTCCAGGGGAGCGGACAGCTCTGTGGAGAGAACCGAGGCCTCCAGCCAACATCCATGTGAGGCGCCATCTTGGAAGCAGCCCGTCCAGCCCCACTGGAGCCTCGGTGGCTGCTGTACTGACAGCTTAACTGCCACCTCATGATGTCATGAACCAGAACCACCCAGCTCCGTGCAATTTTTAAAAATGCTTATTTTAATCCAGTGAATTTTGGAATTATTAGTTATGCAGCAGCAGAAAATATGTACAGGCTATAACATCAATGTAAGAGCCAAAACGTGGGTTTCTTCCCCTATAGCCTTCCCGGTTCTTATTTCCATTACCCCTCGAGGTAGAGTGTGGTGGTTAAAAGCACTGGTTTTGGAGGAAGACATAGCCTGTAAAACTTGAGTGGGCCACGGAGGAGCTGTGCCTCCTGGGGCAAGTGCTCCCATTTCTCAGGGCTTCCGCCTTCCCATTTGAAAAATGGCAACGTTACTCGCCGGGCAGTTAAGTTCTGAGCAGGGGACTCAGTCGTGGAATTGGATCGCCCTTATTATTTCGCTGACATCTCTGCTCACAAGTACAAAGAGACGCGCTTCCCTCCCCTTTGGATCTGCCCCCAGAGGCTCTCGGGCCTCTGATTCCACGCCCAGCTTGCAGCTTTCTTCTGCCCTTGGGACTGAGAGCCTGTGTTGGTTCTGCGAGGGAGGTGGCGGGACGGTAGCCGTGGGAGAGCCGGGGGCTGCAGCCCACTCCCTGGTGGGCTTCTGGAGTGCACAGGACGCCGCTCTGGCAAGGCCACGGCAGCTTCTCCAGGGACAGCCCTGGCCTCCTCCCCCACCAGGGCCCACCTTCTGGGCTCCGCCTGCAGTCAGCAACTGAGCATCCAGACCACGCTGGCACGGTGCCAGGCGCCAGGGTGCCGGAGATGGGTCAGGAGTGCCTGACCTCTGGGAGGAGACGGGTTTAGCAGAGTCGGCGGTGGTGGCATGGCTGTGCGAGACCAGAGGAGCCGGGGGCGGGGAGCTGAGAGCGGGGAGCTCCAGCCAGCCTGGGCCACGGAAGGCAGGCACAGCCCGGCAGCGTCCTCGGCGCTCCTGCTTGGACGGAATCTGCAGCCTGCATGGACTCTCCGAAGCCGGGCTGTCTCGGCAGAAGGCCAAGCCAAAGCCCCGCAGGGAGAGAGGGGACACGTGCCAGGCAGGGCCCTGGAGGGGCAGAACCAGCGGGAAACGTGCATATAAACGACACCGGTGAGCATACCTGTACACATCTCAGGAGGTTTGCGGTAAGGAGCTGGCTCGCGTGGGTGTGGAGGCTGGCAAGGCCGAGCGCCTCGGAGTAGGCTGGAGGGTGGACTTTCAGGTAGGAATGCTGAGTTCCTTTTTTTTAAAAAAAGATTTATTTATTTATTTATTTCTCTCCCCTCCACTCCCCACCACCCCCCAGTTGTCTGCTCTCTGTGTCCATTCACTGTGTGTTCTTCTGTGACCGCTTCTATCCTTATCAGCGGCACCGGGAATCTGTGTTTCTTTTTGTTGCGTCATCTTGTTATGTCAGCTCTCCGTGTGTGCGGCGCCATTCCTGGGCAGGCTGCACTTTCTTTGGTGCTGGGCGGCTCTCCTTACGGGGTGCACTCCTTGCGCGTGGGGCTCCCCTACGTGGGGACACCCCTGCGTGGCAGGGCACTCCTTGCGCGCGTCAGCACTGCGCATGGGCCAGCTCCACATGGGTCAAGGAGGCCGGGGGTTTGAACCGTGGACCTCCCATGTGGTAGGCGGACGCCCTAACCACTGGGCCAAGTCCGCCACCGAATGCCGGGTTCTTGAGTCCAAGTTCTTCAGACTGGAAACTGAGGAAGGAGTGGAGGGTGCAGGCTCGAGGCAGAATTCCTTCTTCCTCGTGGAGCCGTCAGTCCTTTTTTCTTTCCGCCTCTGCTGATTGGATGAGACCCAACCACATTGTGGCAAACCCTCCTTCAGTCAAACCCTACGTGATCTACCTACCTACCAGTCAATCATCCATCATGGTGGCTTGAAGCTGCGTGGACCCCAGGAAAGTATGTTCTTAAGTGAATCCACTCCTGTGGGTGTGGACCCATTGGAAGCAGGATCTTTTGGTGAGTAGGAGCTTAAGTTAAGACGTGCCCCGCCTCCTTCAGGGTGGGTCTTAATCCTCTTACTGGAGTCCTTTACACACAGACTAAAAAGCCACGTGCAGAGAAAAAGCTGCAGTGACAAAGACAACCACAGACGGAGCAGCCCACAGCAGAACTAGCCACCGCCCAGAGGAGAGGGAGGGACGGGCAGGCGGCGCTGCGCCCCGCCTTGTGCCCGATGGCACTCATTTGAGCTCCAAAAGCTCATCATCAGATGAACCGCTATGTGCCGGATGGCCCTCGGCAGCTTGGTGGGAGAGCCTTTCTTGATGATGCCTTGATTTGGACATTTTTCATGGCCTTGAAACAGTAAATTCCCATCAGAAAAGTCAACCCAGGGAAGTGGCTGTAGCTCAAGTAGTTGAGCTCCTATTTACCGTACGGACGGCCTGGGTTCAATCCCCAGTCCCAGTACCTCAAAAAAAAAAGTCACATATTTAAAAAAGGAAAAAACCCATATCTGGAATATTGCTCTGGCAGCCTTTGGCAAACTGAGACTCTGTCTAGCTAGCCAGCTATCATCTATTTGTCTATCAATCTATCATCTATCTTTCTATCATCTCTATCTATCTATCTATCTATCTATCTATTTATCTATCTATCTATCTAATCTCTGGTTATAGATGTTCATCCATTTACAAAATATCCCCAAAGCAACAACTAGGCCAGTGTTTGATCAAACAACTGGGCCCTACCTTGGCCAAGATGACACATGCAATGACCCATCACAGCCGTGAATTACAGGCTGAGAGAAATGTATCGGCGGCAGGTGGGGGTGGGGAGGGGCTGAGCAGCCCTTTCCTCTCCTCCCCTCTCCTCCTCTTTCCTCTCTTTCTTCACCTCTCATTCCAAAGCTGCACTCTTCTGTATACACAAAGCTGTTTTCCTTTCTTGCTTTCTTTTTTTTTTTTTTAAGTACAGGAATAACATGTAACAACACTTTGTTGTTTTAAAAAAATCATGATTACATAGAGAAGAAGGAGGGAGGGTCATTTTATCCCCATTGTCCTCCCCAGGGGCTGCCCGTGCTAAGAGATGATTGGTGGGAGGGGCGTCTCCTCTCTGACATTGTGCTACACATTTATATAAACAATTATGTACATATTCTAGCATTTAGGGAGATTTAAAATGTTTTGTACAACTTTTTTGAAGCATAATTGAGATACAGTAAACCACTTATATTTGAAGTGGCAATTTGGTGAACTTTGTCATATATATCCTCCTATGGCCATCACCATAATCAAGATGACAAACATTCTCATCACCGCAAAAGATACTTCATGACCATTTCCAATCCACCCCTCGGGCCCCCACCCTTCTCAGGCAGCCAATGATCAAGAATTTTATGTCAATGGAATTGTACAGTATGTACTCTTTACATCAGATTTCTTTCACTCAGCATAATCATTTTGATATTTATCCATGTTACTACTGCATGAATTCATCATTTGTTCTTTCTGTTGCTGCATAGTAGTCTTTGTATGGATGTACATAGTTTCATTTGGGTTGTTTCCAGTTTGGGGCAATCATGAATGAAGCTGCTGTAAGAACATCCCAGAGGTAGTGCTTATGTGGATACATGCTCTCTTTTCTCTTGGAAGAAGAATTCTTTTGGAAGAATGTCTAGATCATATGAAGAATGGCTATATCATCTGAAGCTTTTGGGGACCCCAGAACATCATGTCTGTAGAGTTAATCCATTCCTGTGTGTGTAAATTTATAGTAGGTCAGAACTTTTGATTAAATTACTTCAGTTAAGGGCCTTTGATTAGATTGCTGCTGCAGAGAAAAAAAATTTTTTTCTCACTGCACTTAGCAAAAGTCTCTAGGAAATTTGATTACAGCTATCATTTTCCTCCAGTAGATACTGAGCTCTACAAGGACAGTGAGCTGTAGGTCACTTCAACTCTACATCCGCAACACCTAGGTAGTTTGAGAACATAGAAGGTGCTCGATACATTTTTGTGGAATGAATGAATGAATAAATGAATGAAATGAAATAAATGCATGTGAAAGAGTGTTCTAAGCTCTAGAGTGCTATAATCATATGCTCTATGTTTATTAGTGATGGAAAACAAGTGAATCGGAGCCATCAAAGCTTTTTCTACTAAGTTGTTAGCTTTCAGAGCTCAGGGACTGAACTTTTTGGGTTCCAAGGTGAATGATATGCAAAGCATTGTAGGCCATCAAAAATGCATGATTTAAGAGTGAATGAGGGAAGTGGACTTGGCCCAATGGTTAGGGCGTCCGTCTACCACATGGAAGGTCTGCAGTTCAAACCCCGGGCCTCCTTGACCCATGTGGAGCTGGCCCATGTGCAGTGCTGATGCATGCAAGGAGTGCCCTGCCATGCAGGGGTGTCCCTCGCATAGGGGAGCCCCATGCGCAAGGAGTGTTCCCCATAAGGAGAGCTGCCCGGTGTGAAAGAAAGTGCAGCCTGCCCAAGAAAGGCACCGCACACACCGAGAACTGACACAAGATGATGCAACTCAAAGAAACAGATTCCCGGTGCCACTGATAAGGATAGAAGTGGTCACAGAAGAGCACACAGCGAATGGACACAGAGAGCAGACAACTGCGGGGGGAGGGGAGAGAAATAAAAAAAAATTTTTTTTAATCTTTTTTAAAAAAAAGAGTGAATGAATGAAAGAAGGCATGAGAGCAATGAAATGAATGTATGGAATGAAGTGTTGAATAAGCTTATTCATGCTGGACTGTGTAGACAGTTTGCAAATTATTAAAGACCTGATTTCTTTATTATATATGACCCAAAATGTGCTGAGTATCAGTCAGCATTCTCGGTTGCAGAAAACAGATTCCACTCTACCTAATTAAAGCATAGTAGGAAACATCAAAATATATAGGTAGGGTGTCCAGATGTCCCAATTTTCCTGGGAAAGACCCAGTTTATGCCTATTGTCCCAGGAGAATTATTATTTTTTTTTTTTAATTTTTTTATTTTTTATTGACTTTGTAATAATGTTACATTAAAAATATATATGTGAGGTCCCATTCAACCCCCCCCCACCCCCCCTCTCCCCCCCCCCAACAACACTCGTTCCCATCATCATGACACATCCATTGGATTTGGTAAGTACATCTTTGGGCACCTCTGCACCTCATATACATTGGTTCACATCATGGCCCATACTCTCCTCTATTCCATCAAGTGGGCCCTGTGAGGATTTACAATGTCCGGTGATTACCTCTGAAGCACCATCCAGGGCAGCTCCATGTCCCGAAGACGCCTCCACCTCTCATCTCTTCCTGCCTTTCCCCATACCCTTTGTCCATTATGTCCACTTTTCCCAATCCAATGCCACCTCTTCTATGTGGACATTGGATTGGTTGTGTCCATTGCACCTCTATGTCAAGAGGAGGGTCAGATTCCACCTGGATGCTGGATGCAATCCTCCCATTTTCAGTTGTAATCACTCTAGGCTCCATGGTGTGGTGGTTGTCCTTCTTCAACTCCATCTTAGCTGAGTGTGGTAAGTCCAATAGATCAGATTGTAGGTGCTGGAGTCTGTTGAGGCTCAGGACCTGGCTATCACATTGTCAGTCCAGAGATTCAAATCCCCTAAATATATCTTAAACCCCAACATTAACTGCACCTCCAGCACATTAGCATGAAAGTCTTATGAAGGGAGATCCCATCTGAGTCCAGATTCATCACACATAAACACCATTTCCAAAGAGGGGCCATCTGCCCTGGTAGTTAACCCCATCGGCCATGACCATAACTCCCATGGGTCTCTTTAGCCCTCAACGGAACCAATATCTGGGGGTTGTATCTGCTTTATCTGTCTCTCTGACTCTGCTCAGTTGTGCATGAGGGCAAACCTTCTGCCAGCCTCCAGACTCTTTTTTAGAAACTCGTAGCCATATAAACTCATTTCTCCTTTCCATTTCCCCCTTACTTTAGGTCAAACAGCATTTTAAAGTCATGGTATTTTATGTAGACATGGATATTCTGCTGATCCGCATTGAACCTTCCGTATAAGGTCATTTTCCAGTTGCATCATCAGTTGGTAGTTGATAGTGGTCCCTCGTTGCCAGGGAGGCTCATCCCCGGGTGTCATGTCCCGCGCTGGGGGGAAGGCATTGCATTTACATGCTGAGTTTGGCTTCGAGACTGGCCACATTTGAGTAACATGAAGGCTGACAGAAGGAAATTCCCAGGCACAAAGTTGCTCTAGGCCTTGTTCTTATTTTGGGTTTATCAGCTCACAAGCATAGTCATTAGCATCTGGGGCTCACTGTTGAACCCTCACTCCCTCCCGGTCCCCACCACTGTACCTGGGAGACTGTCGCTGCTCCCCTAGGGACCACGACAGAGCACCACTGGCCAGGAACCCAGTACCCCCCCTACTGTGGTTTTTAATTGTTGCCACTATGAGTATATCCAAACATTACCATGCACCCTGGACATATGTTCTGTACAGCTCCCTGTCAGTCATATATCACCTGTCATTGGTATCCCATACCAGTATCCCTCCATTGCCATTATTGAAACACTCTGTGATCCAGAACTCCCCGAAATTTGAAGCCCAATATAATGTCATGGTCCCTTACTAGGGAATGGCATATAGCGATGAGTTTAAAGGATAGATAAAGAACTTGGATAAAGTTAGATAAAGAACTTAGATAAAGAATGTTGACTTGAAAAAATTCCACATCCTATTTTTTTCTTCTTTCCCCCCCCCCCCCTAATTATTCAGCTTTTCTTCACAGGAGTCCTAGACCACAACAATGTATATATATAATATACAGCACTCCCACACATCCACCAGAAAACCTTTTCCCTTCCACAGTGATACTCTTACGCCCTATTCATATCATATTTACTTAAAGTGATGTACAGAGTCTGAGACATTAGCTTTCTAACAAGGTGACATCTGTGCTTACATTATGGTGCATACTTTAGGATACACAGTTATTTACATTTTTAGTTATCCTATGTTTTACATTATGGTTTACATTATCAGTCTGTCATCTCCTATATGTTATGGTGTAATATTACATGTTTTATATCCATCTTTGTGTACTCTCAAGAAACTCCTCTCTTACCCCCCATTTACTTTGGTTCCACACATTTAACGTCCATTTTCCCTTCCACCTTGGTGCCCTCAGTGATAGCCAACCTCCGTTTCCTGAGGAGCCACTTCCAGAGATAGATGGAATAGTGTTCAGGGCCTAACTTGCTCAACTGCCCCAATGCCCTGGGAGCCACCCTTTCTCTCGAGGGATACAGTTCCCTCTATTGGATGGCATTAGTCCTCCCCAGGATGTGGGTCCACCCCCACTCTCACTACTTGGGTTTCTACCCCATGGTGTCACCCACTCTGGCAGAATGAGCATTTAGACATTCCCCAGGAGCCCAGGAGAATTATTAAGTGTACTCTTGCACTCTCAAAAGAGTCCAAGTTTGAAGGATGAAGACTATACGATTACCCTGGATAGCTTTCGAGAATCATAGAAAAGTCTGGAAAAGAAGACTCTAGACTTAGTTTCTGGAAACATTCCTCAGAACCAAACTTCAGCCTGGCCTGACAAAGCCATGTGATGAAAGGCTGAACCACGTTGCCTCTGCCGCCATCAGGAAGTTGCTACAGCTGCTAACCCCAAAACACGCTGCTGAACCGGTCCAATCAGGAAGTTGCCACCACAAAGACTCTCAGAAATACACCGTCTTTGCCACAATCAAGCAGCTGCCATTCCACCAACAATCCCCAAATCATGCTGCCCCTTCTGCCACCCATGCCAGTAAAACAGGCTAACCTTTTTCTTCTCAGAGCTCACTTCCAAATCCAAGTCTCATGCAGGTACTTCTGATTTACAGAAGATAGGTCACCTATTTGCACTCTAACCATGAGGGAGGCTGAACATTAAAAAAATTCTACCTGGGGAAGAGTGGATTCACAATGGAGTGACCTATCAAAACATGGAGACAGTTTTCAAAAGATTTGGAGTAGGCATAAATGACAGATGTCCATTATTATGCAGTCCTTAATGGCTAATATTAATGCAGACACTTCTTCTATGTTAAAAGTCCATACAGCTGAAATAATCAAGTGCATCCATCCTTTGTGTATGAAAACCACACTCTCCCAAAATGGAGACTCAAACCTCATTGGTTATCACTTCTGGTCCCAAGTCCAGAATCTTATAGCAACATTTATTCCTTCAAAGATGAAAGTTCAGTCACAAACCCCTCTTAATATTCTGTCACCTAAAGACTGAATTTTAAAATTAACTACCACCCCTACACCCCATATACTATAGAAGAGAAAAAAAGAGAGAGGAAAAGAAAAGACATTAACATGCATAAATATGTATATGACTCAGCACAGAAGGCAAAAATATAAGCAGTATCTTAGTTTGCCAGGGATGCTATGACAAACACTGCAGAGTGGTTGGATCAAACAGCCAGGATTTATTGGTCCACAGTTTGGAGGCTGGAAGTTAAAAACCAAGCTCTTGGCAGGCTGTGCCTTCTCCAAAATCTGTAACATTCCAGTGGTGGCTTGCTGACCGTCAGTCTCTGCCTCTGTGACACCGCAATCCCCCTCTTCCTAACGCCTCCTCTGGTTCCTGACCCTCCTGTTAGTCATCTAGTTCTCTGTTATCTTGGATTAAGTCCCACTCATCCAAGTTGGCCTTGTCTTAATAAGATCTTTGAAGATTGTCTTTGCAAATGAGTTCGTACTCATAGAAACAGGGTTTCAACAAGTATACACGTTTTTGTTTGAACACCTGTTTTCCATTGTTTTGAGTATATACCTAGGAGTGGAATTGGTGAATCATATAATAATTGAATGTTTAACTTTTTGAGGAAGTGCCAAACTGCTTTCCACAGCAGCTGCACCATTTTATATTCCTACCAACAGTGCATGAGTGTTTCAATTTCTCCGTGTTCTTGCCAACATTTGTTATTTTCCTTTTTAAAAAAAATGATAGCTATCCTTGCAGGTCTGAAGTGGTATCTCAACGTGGTTTTGGTTTGCATTTACCTAATAACTAATGATATTGAGCATCATTTCATGTGCTCATTGGCTATTTATATATCTTCCTTGGAGAAACGGCTATTCGAGTTCATTGCCAATTTTGAAATTAAGTTGTTTGTCTTTTTGTTGTTGAGTCGTAAGCGTTCTTTATATATATATATTTGGGTACATGCCCCTCATCAGATATATGGTTTCCAAATATTTCTCCCATTCTGTGGACATTTTTCATACATTCTTGATTTTATCATTTGTAGCAAAGCAAAAATAGCTTTTAATTTTGATGTAGATCAAGTTTTTCTGTTTTCTTTTATCTCTTGTGTTATCGGTGTCATACCTAAGAAAATATTCTTTAACTCAATTTCATGACGCTTATTCTGTTGTCCTCTAAGAGTTTTAAATTTTCAGCTCTTACATTTAGGTGTTTGATCTGTTTCTGAGTGACATTTTTAGTAGAGTTTCAACTTTATTCTTTTGCTTGTGCATATCCAGTTGTCCCAGCACCATTTGTAGAAAAGAGTATTCTTTCACTATTGAATTGTCTTGTCACCCTTGTTAAAAATGAATTGATTGTACATTTAATGGTATATTTCTGAACTCTCAATTCTATTCCATTGATCTGCCTGTCTAGCTATATTCCAGTAACACACTACAGCTTTGTGGTAAGGCTCAAAATCTTTAATAGTGTGTCCTCCAACTTTGTACTTCTGTATAAACTTTAAGACCAGACTGACAGCTGGTAGAGAAGTCAGCTGGGACTTTAAATGGGGATGGCATTGAATCCGTGGACCAAGCTGGTGGGTATTGCCATCTTAGCAATATTAAGTTTTCTGATGCATGAACATGAGTTGTCTTTCCATTTATTTCGATCTTTTTTAATTTCTTTGAAAAATGTTTTACAGTTTTTGTGTGTGTACAAAATTTTCACTTCCTTCTAAATACATTCCCAAGTGTTTTTTTATGCTATGGTAAATGGAATCATTTTTTAAAATTCCATTTCTTTGCTGGAGTATAGAAGTACAACCGTTTTGGGATATGATCCTATATCTTGCAAACTTGCTTAGGATATTCTATATGCAAGATCAAGTTATCTGTGAATACATGTAATTTTACTTCTTCCTTTCTAATCTAGACACCTATAGTTTTATTTTGGTTTTGCTTTACCTACTTGCCTCAGCTAGAAATGCCAGTACAATGTTGACAAAAAAAGTGGCAGGGGGACACCATTATGTTTTTCCTGACCTTAGGGGGAAAGCATTTAGTCTTTATTTTTTCATTTAGATGTAATTCACACAACATAAAATTGATCTTTTTTAAGTGTATGATTCAGTGCTTTCTTTTATATTCTTTTATATGATGTGCAATCATGACCACTACTTAACTCTGGAACACTGCTTTCACCCCCAAAAGCCCCATACCTATTGATGGCAGTCCCAACTCCTTCCTCCCATCCACCTCTTGGCAATCAATAATCTACTTTCTATCCCTACGTATTTGCCTATTCTGGACAGTTCCTATAAAGACATTAAATACATCAGCCATATGTATAATGTTAGGAGTATGAAAAATTGCGGGTTTTTTATAGATGCTCTTTGTCAAGTTGAGGAAGTTATTTTCTGTTCCCTAGTTTGTTGTT
Organism: Dasypus novemcinctus; assembly: GCF_030445035.2. Lineage (NCBI taxonomy): Eukaryota > Metazoa > Chordata > Mammalia > Cingulata > Dasypodidae > Dasypus > Dasypus novemcinctus. The sequence goes on along the minus strand of NC_080679.1, from coordinate 127,397,169 downwards.
GAATACTAAAAGTCTATTACATTTAGAAATATTGTGAGGCTTTGATGACCTGGTTGGACTGGCCAGAAAGCCTATAGCAGCATTGCCCCTGGCACTGAGGGGGGCCCAGCCCACCCTGCCCGACAAGTCTTGGGCTGCACTGGCCCTCGGGTGCTGGGCCATGCGGGGTACCCAAGCACCTCAGGCTGGGGTCCTAGGAGCAAACCATGTAGCCGGGGGCAGAGGCTTGGGGGTCGGGACAGGACTGTTTTCATAAAGCAGGTTTTGGGTTTTTTTTAAGATTTATTTTTATTTATTTCTCACGCCCCCCTGCATTGTTTGCACTCACTGTCTGCTCTCTGTGTCCATGTGCTCTCTGTGTCTGCTCGTCTGCTCTTTAGGAGGCCCTGGGAACTGAACCTGGGCCCTCCCGTGTGGGAGAGAGGCGCTCAACCACCTGAGCCACCTCAGTGCCGGCTTTGTTGTGTCTCTCACTGTCTTTCCTCGCTGCACCTGCCCACCAGGCCAGCTCGCCTTCTCCAGGAGGCACCAGGAACCTGGGACCTCCCACGTGGTAGCGGAAGCCCAATCCCCTGAGCCACATCCGCTTCCCAAGGCAGGGGACCTTAACCGTTTTTCTTCCACAGACCCCTTTGCCAGCCGGGTGAAATGAATCCCACTGTAATGTATTTATTGCATACATTCATAAGTGGGGGAAAGGCTAGATTTCAGTTAGAGGTCAGAGCAAATAAAGATAATAAGCTGATTTCTTTTCACTTCAAGTTCACGGACCCCCTGAAATCTTTCCACAGACCCTTAAGGACCCTGGTCATACGAGCTGGAGGAGGGGCCATGGGCAAGTCCGGTGGGGTCCCCTAGGAGGTCCCCCCCTCAGCTGTAGTCAGTCGAGCTGTCGGAGTCAGATACCACGAGGTGCAGGTCCTTTGGTGGGGTGGGGTGGGGGGGGGAAGTGGGGAGCAGTGTGGGAGGCAGTGCCCGGGGCGCCATGGGAAGCCGGGTGCAGGGCGGGGAACCTGACGCTGGTAGCCAAGGCTCTCGGGGCCAAGCAGGGTAGGAGGGTGCTCCCCAGCCCCCGTGCCCCCCAGCCTGGGGTCTGCACGGGGTGGGCGCCCGCAGCCACCACTTTTCCAGCACCAGGTGGCTAGCTAGGCCTGGGCACTGCCCACCCGCCGAGTGGGGGCCCTCATCTACCTCTGGCGCCCCCCAGCAGGCGTCAGAGAGGATTTCCAGGGGGCAGGCGGGTCCTCCCGGAGCTGATGCAGGGACTGCGCCCGGACAGCCGTCGTTCTGGTCCTGCCGAGGCCGGACCTTGCGCTTGTGGGCGGAAGATGCCTTCACGCTCCCTCTTCTTGGGGCTCAGGAGTGTGGGGGGAAGCAGGGGAGCTCGGGTCAAGGGAAAGCGGCCCAATGAGGGGTCCAGGTCGATGGCCATCCGCAGCGCGGCAGGCTCCCTGGGCTCTCCAGCGACCAGGAGGCTCCGTTCCGTCCAGGCACTTAAGCGAATGGGGGTACCGCCTAGGCCTGCTCAGGTAAGCACTCAGGTGCAGCCCTCCCAGACCCCCACCCTCTGGGCGGCCCCTGCGCCCTGGCCAGCCCAGAAGCCCACCCCCTAGAGGACGCTTGCCGCGGTCGCTGGACGTGCAGACCTCAGGCTGCGAGCCCAGAACCACGTGGCCGCGGGCCGTGGGCGCCCGGCGGGCAGCGCCGCGTTGAGCCGCCTGCGAGCCAGTAGGTGTGTGCTGGGGGGAGGGGCTTGTTGGGGCCCCCGGGGCCGCTGCTTCCTTCCAGAAACACAGTGAATCCTGTAGCCGCTTGGCGAAGCCCAGCACTTCTGCGGCCCCTGGATGGCCGGCAGGGCCGCCTTGCTCTCTAATTTGGGGGAGGGCCCAGGATGCAGAGGAAGTGGACTTGGGGCCAGAGGGGCGCCCGGAGGCGGTCAAGGTGCAGCCCCGGCCACAGAGCCCAGGGCTCCAGCCCCTCCATCCCCAGCCCCTGGCACTGTCTGTGGCCGGGGCAGCAGGTGGTTCTGCTGGGCACAGCGGGCCAGGCCCTTCCATCACCCCTCCACGTAGCAGCGGGCTGGATGTTTATTATTATTATTCTCTCTTTTAATTATATTTTTATTTTTAGAGCAATTATTAGTTTACAGGAAAGTGAAGAAAGCAGAGTTCCCTCATTGACCGTTCCCCCCACACGCAATTTTGACTTCTGTTAACATTTTGCATCAGTGGGGGCAATTTGCTACAATTGATGAATCTGTATTATTATATTTTTAACTAAAGCCCATAGTTTACGCTAAGGGTTATTCTTTGTGCTGTACAGTTCTTTGGGCTTTCAATTTCCCATGTGACAGTCAAGACTAATAATTCAAGTCTTTTGTTTTTCCTGTTCAAGTAGCTCAAGGTTTATCAATATTGTCAATCTTTTTAAAGCAACTTTTGGTTTCATTGATTTTCACTATTGATTCTCTATTCTATAGTTCATTTATTTCTATTCTAGTCTATATTATTATTTCCTTTATTCTTCTTGCCTTGGATTTATTTCGTTCTTTTTCTAGTTTCATAAGGTGGTAGGTAAGCTATTGTTCTGAGTACTTCTTTTTCAGTGTAGGTGTTACAGCTAGAAATTTCCCTTTTAGCACTGTTTCAGCTACATACAATAGCTTTGATGTTATATTTGTATTTTCACTCATCTCAAAGTATTTTCTAATTTCCCTTAGGACTTTTTTAAACCCAATGATTATTTAGATGTATGCTCTTTTAATTTCCACATATTTGTGAATTTCCCAAATTTCCTTCTCCTTTTGATTCTAATTTAATTTCATGGAGGTAGGAAAACATTTTAAATGATTTGAGTCTTTTAAAACGTATTGAGGGACCTTCTCCTTTTGATTCTAATTTAATTTCATTGAGGTAGGAAAACATATTTTAAATGATTTGAGTCTTTTAAAACGTATTGAGGGAAACGGACTTTGGCCCAGTGGTTAGGGCGTCCGTCTACCATATGGGAGGTCCGCGGTTCAAACCCCGGGCCTCCTTGACCCGTGTGGAGCTGGCCATGCGCAGTGCTGATGCGCGCAAGGAGTGCCGTGCCACGCAAGGGTGTCCCCCGCGTGGGGGAGCCCCACGCGCAAGGAGTGCGCCCGTGAGGAAAGCCGCCCAGCGTGAAAAGAAAGAGCAGCCTGCCCAGGAATGGCGCCGCCCACACTTCCCGTGCCGCTGACGACAACAGAAGCGGACAAAGAAACAAGACGCAGCAAATAGACACCAAGAACAGACAGCCAGGGGAGGGGGGGGGAATTAAATAAATAAATAAATAATCTAAAAAAAAAAACGTATTGAAACTTGTTTTTTAATCTAACATATGGTCAGTCCTGGGGAATGTTCCACGTGCACTTGAGATGAATATGTATTCTGCTTACTGGGCAGTGTGTTCCATAGACGTCTGTTAGAGCTAATTGGCTTATAATGCTATTAAAGTCTTCCATCTGCCTAGTTCTACCTATTATTGAAAGTGGGCAATTGAAGTCTCCAACTGTTATTACTGAATGGTTTATTTTTACTTTGAACTCTGTCAGATTTGCATCATGTGTCTTGTGGCTCTGTTGCTAGGTACATACATGTTTATAATTTTATATACCCCTTATAGGTTGACTATGTTATTATTATAAAATTTATAAAGTCTCTTTTGCCTGATAGTAGTATAGTTCCTCCAGCTCTCTTTTGGTTATTATTTAAAAGATATATATTTTTCCATCCTCTTACTTTCAACTATTTATATCTCTGAATCTAATGTGTGTCTCTTGTAGACAGTATATAGTTGAAATATGTTTTTTTAATCCATTCTGCTAATCCCTTTTTATTGGAGTGTCTAATTTGTGTATATTTAATGTAATTACTTGCAAGGTAGGACTTATGTCTTCTTTTTGTTTCTACATGTGTTATGCCTCTTTTTGTTCCTCTATTTCTCCATACTGACTTCTTTTAATTTTTCTATGGAGTAGCATCTACCATTCTATAGCTTGCACTCACCACCAGAAAAATGAATGAGCTAAAAAAAATAAATTGGTATTAAGTAGGTGGTAACGCTGGAACCAGACTGGACATTTAGAACAACCATGGGAATGTCAGACAAAGGGAGAGGCTCTCAAGATTTCAGCTTTCGTAAGTGAAGGTAAGTGTGAACCAGCAACCAGCCTCCAATCCTCAGCCTTATGGTGGCAGCTGTGGAAACAAGGTGGCTGCACAAACATAGCCCAGATTCTGGGAGCAGCTAGCTGGGGCCATGATGGGCAAAGGAAATCTCATCGTCCAAAAGCTGGGGTTGGAAGACAAGATTGCTCTGCATGCTAGCCTTGGTTTTGGGCCTGTGGGCAGCAAATGGCTTCTGGCCTCCCACCAGCATCAACCAGGACATACAGAGACAGTACATCTTTTTTTTTTTTTTTTTTTTTTTTTTGTCTGTTTGTTTTTTTCTTTCTCTCTCTTGTGTTTTTTGGTCTGGAGGATCCCTGAGGAACTAACTTACCTGTTCCCTCGGTTTCAGCCCTCACAGTAGCAATATTTCCAGCTTCCCATCAGCATCAACAGGCTATTTTGCCTCTCTCTCTCTCTCTCATATATGTTTCTTGGTCTGATGCATAACTGAGGGACAAGCATGCATGAATGCTAATCTCAGTTTTAGCCCTCTCAGCATCAGTGGCTTCTGGTCTCATCAGCATTATACTACCTGGACTTATACTACCGGGACATAAAGAGTCAGTGTTCCTTTTATTTGGGTTGGTTGGCTTTATTTCTTGCTCCTCTTTGTGCTTCTATCTGGCAGAGCCCTGAGGGACCACCATGGATGCTGTCCTCAGTTTCAGCCTAAACAACAGCAGTTTCCAACTTGCTACTGGCATCTACTGAGAAAGCTGAAGAGGCAATACACTTCTTTTTTTTTGTAGGTAAATGGGCATTTTTCTTGTATCTTAGTCGTTTTTTTACTTGTTCTCCTTTTCCATTTTTTCCTTTTTCTTCCTTTTTTTTTTGGTCTGGGAGATGGAGGAATGGGAAAACTTGATTTCCAAAGTTATCACAACATAACACTCCAAATGTCCAATTCACAACAAAAAAATTTAAAACATGTAAGGACATAGAACTATGGTTTAGTTACAAGAGAAAAATGAATGGAAACGATCTTGGAGGAAGCCAGTCTCTAGAATTACTAATCAATTATCTTAGATCAATTTTCTTAAGTAGGATCAATGAACTCAAAGAAAACATAGACAAGAACAAAAGGAAACCAGGAAAACAATATATGAACAAAAATGAGAATTTCAAAAATGATATTTGCAGTATAAAAAAGAACAAAATGGAAATTCTGGAGATGAAAACTGTAATAATTTCAATGAAAAATTCAATAGAGGGGTTCAGCAGAAGATTGGAGCTGGCAGATGAGAGGATCAGTGAACCTGAAGAGTATGCCATTGAAATTGTTCAGACTGAGGAATAGAAATTTTTTTAAAAATGGATATTTGTGAACAATTTTCTCGTTTGTCTTTTTTTATTATTATCGAAATAATGAAAATGCTCTAATAATGATTGAAAGGATAAATGCAAAACTATATGATTATACCAAATATCATTGCTTATATATTTTCAATGAACTGTATGCTTTATTAATATGTATCAATAAAATTGATTTACTTAAAAAAAATGAACAGAACCTGAGGAACCTGTGGGACACCATAAAGCATGCCAACATGTACGTCATGGGAGTCCGAAAAGAAGTGAGAGAGAAGAGAGCTGGGAAAAAAAATACCCAAAGAAATAATGGTTCCCAACATCCCTATCTGGTTAAAGATAGGACTATACAAAACCAAGACGTTTAACAAACTCCAAGCAGAATAAACTGGAAGGCACATTATAATTAACATATAATTTCCCATGAGAAACGATGGAAGCAAGAAGGCATTGAGTTAACACATTTAAAATGCTGAAAGAAAAAAACTGTCAACCAAGAATAATATATCCTTCAAAAATGAGCAATAAATCAAGACATTTCCAGACATACAAAAGTTGAAGGTGTTCATTATAACTACACCTGCCTTACAAGAAATGCTAAAAGGAATCCTTCAGGGAAATGGATCTGGCTCAGCTGATAGAGTGTTCCGCCTACCATATGGGAGGTCCAGGGTTCAAAACCAGGGCCTCTGACCCATGTGGGGAGCTGGCCCATGCGCAGTGCTGCTGTGCACAAGGAGTGCCGTGCAGGGGTGTTCCCTGTGTAGCGAAACCCCACACACAAGGAATGTACCCTTCAAGGAGAGCTGCTCCACGCGACGAAAGCACAGCCTGTCCAGGAGTGCCGCCACACACATGGAGAGCTGACGGAGCAAGATGATGCAACAAAAAGACACAGATTCCCACTGCTGCAGAAAAGAATGCAAGGGGACACAGAAGAACTCACAGCGAATGGACACAGAGAGCAGACAAGGGGGGAGGGGAAGGGAGGGGAGAAAAATAAATAAAAAATAAATCTTAGGAAAAAAATAAGAGGAATCCTTCACATTGAAAGAAAAGGACAATGAACAGTAACTCGAAGCTCTATGAAGAAATAAAGACCTTTGCTATATAAAACTATATTGGTAAATAAGAATGTATTATTGCATTTTTCATTTGTAATGCTGTATTTTACTTCCTATGTGGCTTAAAATGCAAATGCGTAAAAAGGAATCATAAACCTGTGTTACTGAGCACTCAGCATATAAAGATGTAATTTGTGGCAAGAACAACATAAAGGAAAGGGACAGAGGAGTATAACAACAGTGTGTATAAGCTACTGAAGTGAAGTTGGTATCATTACAAACTAAACTGTAATAGACATAGGATGTTCTCTTAGTTTCCAAAGCTGCTAAAATAAATACCATGCAGTGGGTTGGCTTAAATAACAGAAATTTATTGGCTCATGGTTTTGAGGCTAGAAGTCCAAAACTGAGGTGTCGGCGAGATGGTGCTTTCTCTCCAAAGATGGTGGCGTTCTGGGGCTGGCTGCGGCAATCCTTTGTCCTGGGCTTTTCTACCCATGGTAATGCACATGGCAATGTCTTCTCCTTTCGGCTCCTTGTTCCATTGACTTCCAGCTCCTTGTCATGGCTTTCTCTCGATGTCTGAATTTCATTCTGCTTATAAAAGACGCAATTAATCCAGATTAAACCCTAATCCAATTCAGTGGACCGACACCTTAACTGGAGTACTATCTTCAAGGATACTATTTATAATGACGCCACACTACCAGAATGTGGACCAAAACCAAATGCACGTCCAAACTGGGGTACATGATTCAACCCACCACAGATGTTACATGTAACCCCTATTGTAACCACCAAGAACATATCTTTAAAATCTATATAAAAAGAAATGAGAAGTTATTCAAAATGGTTCATTATGAAAGACCATATAAGCAAAAAGGAAGGTAGAAAGAGAGGAAAGGAGGAACAAAAAAGGTATGACATTCAGTACAGTTTGCCTTATCAGTAATTACCTTAAATGTGAGTGGATTAAACTCTCTAAACAAAAAGGAAGAAGTATTAGTCAGCATTCTCCAGGGAAACAGAATGAACAGAACTGATGTGTAATGAGATTTTTTATAGGAATTGACTCATGCGATTGTGGGGATGGGCAAGTCCAACTTCCACGGAGCAGGCTGCAATCTGGGAATTCTAATGAAGGTTGTTCCCCAGGTAGAGCGAGCTGGATGAAGTAGAGATTTAAATTCTTCCTTCTGACTGCTGAAATCTTTAGTTCTTCCTTAAAGCCTTCAACTGATTGGATGAGACTTCTCTTACTGTTGAAGGCAGTCTTCTTAATTGTTTGTAGATATGATCAGCCATAGATGCAATCAACTTACTGATGATTTAAATCCACAAAATATCCTCATAATCAGGCCAATGCTTGCTTGACCAAATAACTGGACACCATAACCTAGCCAAGTTGATACATTAACTTAAACATCACAGCAGATATTGTTAAAATGGATTTTTTTTAAAAAAGCATGCTCTAACTATATACCATTTACAAGAGACTTAACATAAGCTAAAAGATAAAAACAGGTTGAAAGTGAAAGGGTAGAAAAAATATTCTGTGCAAAAAGTAACCAAAAGAAAGTTGGGGAGGCTATACTAATATCAGACAAAATAGACTTTAAGTAAAAAACTGTTACAAAAGACTAATAAGGACATTATATATTTAATTTAAGGGTCAATTTAACAAGAATATATAACAATTATAAACGTATATGACCCTAAGAATAGGGTCCCAAAATATATAAATCAAACATTGACAGAACTGAAGGGAGAAATAAATAGTTCTACAATAATTGTTAGAGATTCCAGAATATCACTTTCAACACTGGATGACCACCTAGACAGAAGATCAACAAGTAAATAGAAGACTTGAATAACACTATAAACACATATAGAACACTTCACCTACAACAGCAGAATACTCATACTTTTCAAAAGCACATGAATCATTCTCCAAGATAGACCATATGTTAGGTCACAAAACAAGTCTTAAGAAATTTAAAAATATTGAAACCATATAGAGTAACATCTCTGACCACCATGAAATGAAGTTAAAATTAAATAATGTGGGAAAACTGGAAATATTAAAAATATGTGGAAATGAAACAGTTCACTCTTAAGCAACCATTGGGTCAAATAATAAGTCACAAGGGAAATTAGGAAGTATGTTGAGATGAATGAAAATGAAATAACAACATACTAAAATTTATGGGATGCAGCAAAGATAGTGCTCAGAGGGAAATTTATGGCTAAGATGGCTTATATTAAAAAAGAAGAGGGAGCAGGTGTAACTCAGTAGTTTGAGTGCCTGCTTCCCATGTATGAGGTCCTGGGTTCAATCCTTGGTATATCTTAAAAACTAAATAAATATAAAGAAGAAAGATTTCAAATCAATAAACTAACTTCACATCTTGAGGAACTGAAAAAAAGAAGAGAGAAATAAACCTAAAATGAGCAGAAGGAAGAAATTAAGATTAGAACAGAGATAAATGAAGTAAGAGAAAAGAAAAGCAATTAAGAGAATCAACAAAATTATAAGTTGGTTCTTTGGGAAAAAGTCAATAAAATGGGCAAAGCTTTATCTAGACTGACAAAGGAAAAAAAGAGAAAAATGCAAATAACTATGAAAATAGTTATTTCCCTACAGAAATATAAAGTGTTATGAGAGGTTATTATGAACAATTGAAGGCCAAAAATGATATGATCTAAATGAAATGGACAGGGAAGCGGATTTGGCTCAACAAATAGAGTGTCTGCCTACCAATGGGAGGTCCAGGGTTCAAACCCAGGGCCTCCTGACCTGTGTGGTAAGCTGGCCCATGCACAGTGCTGATGCGTGCAAGGAGTGCCGTGCCACGCAGGGGTGTCCCCCGCGTAGGGGAGCCCCATGTGCAAGGAGTGCGCCCCGTAAGGAGCCTGCATGAAAAAAGTGCAGCCTGCCCAGGAGTGGTGCTGCACACACGGAGAGCTGATTCAGCAAGATGATGCAACAAAAAGAGACACAGATTCTGGTGCCACTGACAAGAATATAAGTGGACACAGAAGAACGCACAGTGAATGGACACAGAGAGCAGACAACTGTGGGGGGGTGCGGGGAGAGAAATAAACATAAATCTTTAAAAAATAAATAAGTAAATGAAATGGACAAACTCCTTCAAACATACAAATTACCTAAACTGACTCAAAAAGAAATAAAAAAAACCTCAAGAAACCTATAACAAGTAGAGAGAATGAATCAATAATCAAAAACCTTCCACCAAAGAGAAATCCAGGACTAGATGACTTCAATGATGAATTTTACCAAACATTCTGAGAAGAATCTACACCAATCCATCTCAAACTCTTTCAAAGAATTTGAAAGGACAGAATACTTCCCAATTTATTTTTTAAGGCCATCATTACCCTGATACCAAAAGCTGGTAAAGACATCACAAGAAATTAAAATTAAAGATCAATATTTCCTATAAATAAAGATGCAAATGTCCTCAGCAAAATACTTGAAAACCAAATCCAACTGCATATTTAAATGATTATACACCATGACCAAATGGGATTTTGGGAAAGCAGGGTAGTTCAACATCAGAAAATCAATCAAGGGAAACGGACTTGGCCCAGTGGTTAGGGCGTCTGTCTACCACATGGGAGGTCCACGGTTCAAACCCCGGGCCTCCTTGACCCGTGTGGAGCTGGCCCATGCGCAGTGCTGATGCGCACAAGGAGTGCCCTGCCACGCAGCAGTGTCCCCTGCGCAGGGCAGCCCCATGTGCAAGGAGTGCACCCCATAAGGAGAGCCGTCCAGCGTGAAAGAAAGTGCAGCCTGCCTAAGAATGGTGCCACCCACATAGAAAGCTGACACAAGATGACAGAACAAAAAAGAGACACAGATTCCCGTGCTGCTGACAACAGAAGCGGATGAAGAAACAAGATGCAGCAAATAGACACAGAGAACAGACAACTGGGGTGGGGTGGAGCGGTGGGGAGGGGAGAGAAATAAATAAATAAATAAATCTTTTTAAAAAATCAATCAATGTACTATACCACATGTAGCATCAATTGATGCAAAAAATACATTTGATAAAATCCAATATCCTTTCTTTATAAAAAGCCTCAGAAAGCTAGGAATAGAAAGGATTGCTGTCAACATGATAAAGGTCTTTTATCATAAACTGATGACTGACACCATACTCAATGGTGAAAGACTAAAAGATTTTCTCCTATGGTCAGGAATACCTACTTTCAATATTGAGCTAGAAGCCCTAGCCAGAGTATTAGGCAAGAAATAGAATAAACGGTATCCAATTTGGAAAGAAAAGTAAAACTCTTTCAATTTGCAGATGATATTATTTTATATGTAGGAAATCTGAAAGAACTCATAAGAAAACTAGTAAAGCTGATAAATGAATTCAGCACATTGGCAGTCCACAAGATCAACATACAAAAATCAATAGTTTCTATACACAATAATGAACAATTCAAAGAGGAAATTAAGAAAAGACTTCCACTTACAATAGAATATAAAAGAAAAAATATCCAGGAATATATCTAATGGAGAATATGAAAGAATAGTACACTAACACTACAAAACCATGCTGAAAGAAATTAAAGAGACTTAAATAATTGGCAAGACATACATGTTCATGTACATAGATTTGAAGACAATCTTGTTAACATGCAAAACTTACCAAGCTATCTGTAGATAGCTTTGAATTGCAAGGAACCCCAAATAACCAAAAAATTCTGGAAAAGAAAAAAAGGTGGAGGACTCATTTCCTGATTTCAAAATGTACTACAAAGTGATAATAATCAAAACAATGTGGTACTGGCATAAGGACAGACAAATGGCATAGAATTGAAAGTCCAGAAATAGACCTATACATTTCTGGTCAATTAATTATTTTTTGACAAGGGTGGCAGGTGCATGCAATGAGGAAAGAATTGTCTCTTCAATAAATCATGTTGGGAAAACTGGATATCCATAAGCAAAAGTATGAATTTGGACCCCTCCCTCATATCATACACAAAAAGTCAACTCAAAATGGATCAGCACCTAAATACAAAAGCTATAAAATTCTTAGAAGAGAACATAGAGGCAAATCTTCATGACCTGGAATTCGACAGTGGATTCTTAGATATGACATCAAAAGCATAAGCAGGAAAAGAAACAATAGATAAATTCAACTTAACAAAATTTAAAATTGTGCATTGAAGGAACTTACCGAGAAAGTGAAAAGACAACCTACAGAATGTGATAATATAGTTGGAAACCATATATTGGATAAGAGCTTAATATCCAGAATATATAAAGAATGTGTACAATGCAACAACAGAAAGACAACCCAATTAAAAAATGGGCAAAGGACTTGGACATTTTTCCAAAGAGGATATGCAAATGGTCAATAAGCACTTGAAAAGATGTTCAGTGTCATTAGCTATTAAGGAAATCAAAATTAAAATCACAATGAAATAGCATCTCACATTCACAAGGACGGTTATTTAAAAAACAAACAGAAAACAACATGTGTTGGAGAGGATGCAGAGAAATTGGATCTCTAGAGCATGGTTGGTGAGAGTAAAATGGTGCACCACTTTACTCAATACGGTTGTTCCTCAAAAAGTTAAATACAGTATTGTCATATGACCTGGCAATTCCACTCCTAGGTTTTATACTCAAAGAAAGTTAAAAAAAAAAAAAAAAAGTTCTCAGGTACATGTACACCAATATTCATAGTAGCAATATTCACAATAGCTAAAAGTTGGAAGCAACCTAAGTATCCATCAGCAAATTAATGGATAAAGAACATACAACACAAAAAAAGAGAAAAAATCTAGTGCATATACACAATGGACTCTTATTAGAACATTAGAAAGATGAAGTTCTAAGACCTGCTAAAACATGAATGAACCTTGGAAACATGCTCACTGAAATAAGCAAGGCACATAAACACAAATATTGTATAATTTGACTTATACTGATGTCTTAAAATAGAAAATTCATTAAGACAGATAGTAGATTAGAGGTTACCAGGGAAAAGGGGTGGGGGAATGGGGCATTTTTGTTTGGTGGGTATAGAATGTTTGCAAGCAAAAATCAATAAAAATGAGTGCTGGAGTACCATTTTTTCCATTGTTTCTTTCACTATATAGATGTAGATAAATATAGAGATAGAGATAAAGATAGAGATATATAGATAGTTGTTATTTTTTAGTGTTTGCCTTGGAGATTAAATTTAACATCTCAATTTTAAACAAATTTAGTTCAAATTAATGATAACTTAATTTCAAGCTTATTCAGAAATGTTGCTCCAATTCTCCAAAGTAGTCATTCCCTCCCCCTCCTTTGTGCTTATTATTGTCAAATAAATTGCATTTTTATACATTATAACCCCATCAACATAGGTTTGTAGTTATTGTTTTATGAAGCTTTCTTTTAAATCCAATAGGAGAAAAAGTGTTATAGAAATATATTTTTACTGCCTCTTATTATTTACCCATGTAAAGGTACCTTTACATAGTTACCTTTATTGCTTCATGTGGATTCAAACTTTTATCTAGGGTCATTTCATTTCTTCCTGAAAAGTTCCATCAGTATTTCTTGTAGTATACATCCTCTAGCAGTGATTACTCACAGTTTATCTGGGTATGTCTTAATTTCTACCTCATTTTAGAATTTGGTGGATATAGAATTCTTGGTTGACAATCTTCTATTTTAAGACGTTAAATATGTCCTCCCATTGCCTCTGACCCCTAAGGTTTTTCATGAGATGCCATCTTTTTTATTTTTATTATTATTATTTATTTATTTTTTTAAAATTACATTAAAAAAATATGAGGTCCCATTCAACCCCACCGCCCCATCCCCCAAGATGCCATCTTTTAATCTCATTAAGGATCCCTTATATATGACAAATAGTTTTCTCTTGATGCTTTCAGGTCCCTCTCATTTTCTTTGGTTTTTGACTGTTTTACTTTGCTGTGTCTAGGTGTGGATCTCTTTGAGTTTATCCTTTTTGGTGTTCATTGAGACGCTTCTATGTGTATATTACTAGTTTTCAGTAAAATTGGGAAATCTCCAGCCATTATTTCTTCAAATATTCTTTCTGCCCCTTATCTTTCCTTCTGGGATACCCATCTTGCATGTGTTGATATCCTTGACATGGTGTCTCTCTCAGGCTCTCTGTGTTCTTCAATCTTTTTCTTTCTATTCTCCATACAGGATTATTTCAGCTGATCTATGTTCAAGTTTACTGATTCTTTTTTTTCCTACCTCAAATCTGCTGTTGAGTCTTTCTAGTAAAATTTTTGTACTTTTCAACTCAAGAGTTTCTTTTTGTTTTGTTTAAAATAATTTCTTTTTTTATATTCTCTAATTAGAGGCATCCTTGTCATACTTTTCTTTTAACTCTAAACATTGTTTCCATTAAACTCTAAACATTATTTATAATCACTGATTTAAAGTCTTTGTCTAGGAGATGCAACATCTGGCCTTTTCCCTGAATAGTTTCTATTGATTGCTAATTCTACTGTGAATGGGTCATAATTTTTTCCCTTCTGTTTGTTTGTGTGTCTCATAATTTTTTTTTTTTTTTTTGGAAAACTGGACACTCTAGATAGTAAAATGATAGTAAATCAGATCCCATCCCCATCCCTCAGGATCATTGTTGCTGTTCGGTTGTTGTGATATTATTTGTTTGTTTAGTGACTTCCTGGCCTAATTCTGTAAAGACTGTCTTCCCTGTATGTGCAGTAATTGAAATATCTCCTTGCTTAATTTAGCAATCAGCTAAGGATTTGTCAGCGATTTCCTTAAATGCCTGGAACCAAGAACTTTTCTACCCTTTGCAAAGGGGCTCTATGTTCTTGTTGGGACGTGCCTTCAACAGTCAGGCAGTTTACAATCCCTGCTTGTGCAGGGCCTCAGATTCGAAGAGGGGTGAAAGCTGGGCCCCGTCACATCTTCCCTGGGCATGCACAAAGCCCTCCCCGTATGTGTGTGCTTCTAGGTCCCAGGAATGTGTCAGAGCTTTACAAAGCCTCCTGAGGACATCTCATGCCCCAGACTTTCCTGTGAAGGTTTTGCCCAAGCTCTATTTTGTCCCCATTGGTGTCACATCTCAGACAGCTCTGATGATTAATAAGTACTGTTGATTATTTTCAAGAAAGCATAGGGACTGTACCACAGAGCAAGACTTGAGTCAGATCAAACAATTGAGCCCTGCAAATGGGACTTTGCGGGAGCTACAAGTCAGGTCAGATAGTGACATTGCTCTGGAGTTGAGGAATTCCGAACTTGATCTGTCCCCTCTGGTGGTTGCAAGGGTGCCGATTTTCACAGTTACTGTGGTTGTGAGGCTGCTGGTTTCCAAGGCAACCGCAGAGCTGGGAGAAGGAAATGGGAGTAGGCCAAGTTAAAAGACCTCAAGGGCAACTAGCAGTCTCTTCCCGATCTGCAATCTCACTGAGCCTCAGCAGTCATGCTTAAATTCATGTCCTTCGTATTATTGCAAGTCTTTGGTTTATTTCCAAAGTTGATTTTGGCAGTGTTCTAGTCCTCACTCTGCCATACCAAAAGTCTTGCCTCCTGCTTTTTCTCTTGGGTCATGCTTTGCTGTTTGTGTGTGTGTGTGTATTTAGTTTTTAGACCTTGTGTCCTGGACTGGATGTTGTTAAGTACATATTGTAGAGACTCTTCATTCTATGTTAATTCATCTGATTATTGATCTGGGGAGGTAGTGGTTGTTTGGAAGGTTGTTTTAACCAGACATTAACTTGGCTGTATTCACATTCTGAGTTCTGTCCTCTCCTGCAGTGGGTGGCAGCTCCTTTTGCCTTTGGGCTGCTGTGGAACTCCCCCCTATGTGTGTAATTTGGAGGTCAGCCAGAGATGTGGACAGAGCTTATACACAGCATTGGTGGTCCCCCTTTTCTGGCTCTCTGTTTTCTGGGATTTTACCTCCTTATTTCCCACCTGCTGTGTCTCTCTCAGGTTCTTCAAGGCAGTAAGTTGTGGCTCTCTACCAAAGTTTCAGCTACTCTCATGGCATCACATGAGACCTGTTCTTAGGTAAAATTCTGTTTATAAAAAACTGTGGGAGAACACTGATTCCCTCTTCCAGGTTCTAACCCTGCCTCCCCCCTTGCAGTCTGCTCCTGGTGACTCTTCAGAGCCTTCCAATAGTTGTGATTTATATTTTGTCTAAAGTGATTGTTGATAAATGTGGGGATATCAGTCCACACCACATCACTTGGGATGACTCAAGTAACCACTTTACCAGTGGGTATTGTGGACGCGCCAATATCCCATAGGTACTTCCTCCGATCTAATAAGGTGATGAAACTATTCCCAGATTTTCATTGCCTTTAGGGTCTGTTGCCTGCAATTACTCTGCTACAAATTACTGTATTGGTCAAAATTTATAATTGCAGAGAAAAGAATCCATTTGTATTAATCCAGAAATAATAGCTTCAATAAGAAAAGGGTTCTTTTTTCTTTTTTTGAACTATAAGTCATATACCATAAAACTCACCATTTTAAAGTGGATAGGTTGGGAAGTGGACTTGGCCCAGTGGTTAGGGCGTCCGTCTACCACATGGGAGGTCTGCGGTTCAAACCCCGGGCCTCCTTGACCCGTGTGGAGCTGGCCCATGCGCAGTGCTGATGCGCGCAAGGAGTGCCACGCCACGCAGGGGTGTCCCCCGCGTAGGGGCGCCCCACGCGCAGGGAATGCGCCCCGTAAGGAGAGCCGCCCAGCACGAAAGAAAGGTTAGCCTGCCAGGAATGGCGCCACCTACATGGAGAGTTGACACAACAAGATGATGCAACAAAAAGAAAAAACACAGATTCCTGGGCCGCTGACAACAACAGAAGCAGACAAAGAAGAAGACGCAGCAAATAGACACAGAGAACAGACAACTGGGGAAGGGGGGGAAGGAGAGAAAAATAAATAAATAAATAAATCTTAAAAAAAAATAAAGTGGATAGTTCAGTTGTTTTTAGTATATTAACAGAGTTTTACAATTGTTATATCTATTTCCAGATATATTCCTTGATTATGAAAAATATTCAGTGGTAGATAGGAGCCCAGGACTAGAATATTGGTTCCCTGATTCACTACAGAATTCTTCAATCTTTTGAGCTAGCATTGTTAGGGTGTGGCTTCCAGCCTCAAGTATGCCTCATTATCACAAGATAGCTGCTGCTCCTCCAATATTCACAACTCTGTTCTGGGCAACAGGAAGGCGAAAAGGGTAAGGGAAGAAGTGTACTTGATGGCTGAGTCAGATTTCTTATTAGAAAGCTTTCTCCAAATTGTTACTGGAATGCCACTGTATTTCATTGGCCAGAACCTTGTCAGATGGTTACCCTATCCGCTTGGAAGCCTGCTAAATGTTGGGGCGGGGGTATTGTTGTGGTTCTTTTCTTATTTTAAGGTTGGCAATTTCTCCCCACCACCACCAAAAAAAAAAAAAAAAAATCAGGGTTTGATTAATAAGAAAGACGAGAGGATGTATATATGGATGGGCAACTTGCAGTCCCCACCCCAGGCTGCTCCTTGGCCTCCCCACCACCCCTCCAGTACCCCCCCCAGCCTTGGAACCCCTCTTCTCTACCCACTCCGCATCTCATCCAGTGACTGTGTCCAGCTCAAAGTCCAGGACCCCTGGTGACGTGCATTCCTCTCCTCAGGTGCACATGGAGCTCCTCCGGGACCTGCCACCACACACATACAGACCGAAGGACAGGTCACCCGTCCCTGACATGCCTCATATGTGACGGCAGGTGGAAGAAGAATGGAGAGCCACAGCCAAACTCACTCAGAAAAGAGCCGGTGGGACGCGGTGCAGTCACCGAGCCAGACCAGGCTTAAACCGGGAGACCCGCCGCCCAGGCGGAGAGGGCGTGCCTGGCTCAGCTCATCGCAGCCCCTGGCCCTGCCCTCTTGAGGATGTCCTGACCCTGGTCTTCCTTGGCCATAGCCGGTGTGGACACTGGGGGAGGCATGGCCAGGGTTTGCGGCTACGGCCTTAGCAGCCCTTTTCCTGTCGACACGGGTTCAGGGTCAGGGCCTTGTTCCAGCCTGGCCTTTGCTTTTTCTTTTCTTTTCTCTTTTTTGGTAATCTAGTAAGTGATTTTGCTTCCAGGGTATTTTCCTCTGGACACAAACCTGTGAGGAACCACAGCCCAAGGGCTACTCAACTTGCCTACCTGAGGTTTCCGTTTTGTATTGTTTAGTTTTATTGTGAATTGTACCATACATAAAAGAATGCATACAATATGCATGGACATTTAAAGCCCCAAACGCCCCTCCCGTGTCCTTGTCCTGCTGCCACTTGATTTAAGGGTCAGAATGTTGCCAGTAACTTAGAAGCCCACACCTCTCTCCCCCAGTTTCCTCCCCCCCAGAGGTACTGCAATCCTGATTTCATATTAATCATTCCTTTCTTTTTCTTTACACTTTTATCACATACATATGGATCCTAATTTATCACTTAGTTTTGCTGGTTTTTGCACTTTTCATAAACTAAAAAAAAAAATTTCTACTGCTTGTCTTCTTCCTCAAAACACCATTCTCATCAGTTTCCATTTTTTTTGTGTGTCCCAGTCAACATGCGGTATTTTCTGACTTAATAATTTTTTGGCCAGAATTGGCAGTGAAATTTAATCTCAAGGTCCCAATTTGCATTTTCCTGGTTATTAAGGAGGTCCAGCAATGTTTTACATGTGTATAGGCCCTTTGTGTTTCCTCTTCTGGGCAATGACTCTTTCATTCTTCTGCCCATTTTGATGGAGCTGTCTTATCCTCAGTGATTTAGGGAAATTCTTAATATACTCTGGACACTAATCCCCTGACAGCTATATTTGCTGCAAGTATCTTTTTGGAAATCTGGGGCTCTGTAACTCTTGGCCCCTGAGCTCTGCCCACCCGTCTCTGCCTGTGCCTTGAGGTCATTTGGAACAATGGGGTCTGGGGGGAGGGCTACCCCTTAATCTAACGTGTGGAAGGAGACGGAACAGGCCTGCAGGCCAGTCTCCCTGCCCCTGCCTAGGGCGGCCTCGCCACACTCCTTGTCCAGCCTGGAGTCCAGGGGCAGTGGAATTCCTCCACGCTGCTAGGCTGCAAATTAGAGGAAGCTCCAAACTGGAGTTCAGGATGCAGGGGAAGTGGCGCCGCCTTCCTTCCCCGCTGCCTGTCTCTACTGTGAGCCGGCGTCTTATGGGACTTGGCTAAAAGCAGCTAGAATGAGGGGGGCCAAAGCATGCTTCTATCCTGCCACTTTTCCTACCTGTCTCTCAAACTAGCCTTGGTTAGTACACAAGCCACTTTATTTCTTCTTCTTTATTTTCTTTTAAATGTGACATTAAAAAAATATGAGGTCCCCATGGACCCCCCCACCCCACTCCTCCCACATCAACAACCTCTTCCATCATCGTGGCACATTCATTGCACCTGGTGTATACATTTTGGAGCACTGCTGCACCACATGGACAGTGGTCTACATTGTAGTCCACGCTCTCCCCTAGTCCACCCAGCACACCATGGCAGGACACACAACATCCAGCATCCATCCCTGCAGCACCACCCAGGACAACTCCAAATCCTGAAAATGCCCCCACACCACATCTCTTCTTCCCTCTCCCGACCATCAGCGGCCACCGTGGCCACCCTTTCCACATCACTACTACAATTTCTTCCTTTACTAATCACAATAGCTCCCCAGCAGAACACCAGTAAGTCCACTCTAATCCATACTCTATTCCTCCATCCTGTGGACCCTGGGATGGTTAAGTCCAGTCTCCCTCTACATCAAGAGGGGAACAAGCCACTTTTTAAAGAACCAGAAGCAACAGTTGGACTAAATGTTTGCCACCACACAACCAGAAGTGACAGCTTTCCAGACTGCTGCATCTTTCCTCCCAGCTCCAAGCCCATGTTCTCCGTTTGGTCAGTCCTAAAACTTTAGATTTTGTAAGGTGCATGTGCACACACACACCCTTCGATGTACCGAATTCTAAATCAATTAGGATCTAAGTTCAACTACGAGTAAGTGGGATTCCAGAAACAGAAGCACAAATAAAGTAGTGTTTTGTTTTTCACCTAAAGGACCAGTCTGGAAACAGGCAATCCAGGGCTGAAACGGTGTCCTAACGAAGCCCCCAGGGATTCAGGCTCCTTTCATATTTCTGCTCAGACAATGTTAGAAAGGGCATTTTGCCTTCACAAAAATAGCTGCCAGGGTGCCAGCCTTCACATCTTCCTTCAAGGTAGCAGAGAGAAGAAAAGCCAAGGGCAAAAGGAGTTTGGTCAAGTAATTCAGCTCCCCCCCCCATCTTTTTTTGCTTCAAAATGCGTTTGTGTAAGCATTTGGCACCTTTAGGGGGGAAAGGTGATACTCAGATTTCACTACTAGGTTCAACAGAATATAATATCAAAGAATGATATATCCAGTGCAGAAGAGTCAGTTGCACAAGGAAATAAATGATAAACAAGGAGCACTTCATCTGCAAAGAAAGGTGTAATAATAATTATTCAAAGTTTCATGAGGCAGGATTATCCCAATTTAAAACATTAAAAAATAGGACCGTCATGAAAAATGAAATCAACTTCTGAGGGTACCAAGAGGGATGTAGGGAAAAAAAAAAATGAAATTAGCATTTTTAGAGTCATAAAAATGGGTTTTCCATTCGGTGGACATTTATTATTATTCAATGGTAAACAAACTTGCAAATACAAAATAACAGCCAAATCCATAGTCATGTAATACAAAATTTCCTGCAATGAAGGCAAGATAATAGACTCAGATTCTGGCCTGTCAGATATTTCCTGCACTAATAATATCTTTAGAAAGCACTTGGCCAGGGGAAGCGGACTTGGCACAGTGGTTAGGGCGTCCGTCTACCACATGGGAGGTCCGCGGTTCAAACCCCGGGCCTCCTTGACCCGTGTGGAGCTGGCCATGCGCAGTGCTGATGCGCGCAAGGAGTGCCCTGCCACGCAGGGATGTCCCCACGTAGTGGAGCCCCAGGCGCAAGGAGTGCGCCCCAGAAGGAGAGCCGCCCAGCGCAAAAGAAAGTGCAGCTTCCCAGGAATGGTGCCGCACACACGGAGAGCTGACACAACAAGATGACACAACAAAAAGAAACACAGATTCCCGTGCCACTGACAACGACGGAAGCGGACAAAGAAGACGCAGTAAATAGACACAGAGAACAGACAACTGGGGGAGGGGAGAGAAATAAATAAATAAATAAAATCTTCAAAAAAAAAAAAAGCAAGCACTTGACCGATCTGAGCCCAGCAACTCCTTACACGCACACGGAATGGGTTCCAGGTAAAATGATGCCTGTACAAACCTGTGAGCAGGGCAGAGTCCTGTGGGAGTTATCAATCTGCAGCAGGAGAGCTGAGGTTCTCAGCCTTGCTAGCTTATGATCATTGCAAATTGTCATTTCGGGGTGTGATTTTGTTTTCGAAGTTACTTTCCCAGACTATGTGCCCTTTACTTACAATTAAAAACAATAATAAAATGTAAGTCCAGCTTTGAGGAGCTGCACACCTCCCCAGCTTGCTTTCTGAGGAATTTTCCCACAAGTCTCACGCCCCGCCCCCAGCGCCAATTTCCACTCTCATCTCATTGGCCAGAGTTTAGTCACGTGGTCGCTGCTCTTTGTGAGGGATCCTGGGAAATGTAGCGTTTCAGCTGGGCACCTATTGCTGCCCCCAGCAAAACCAGGGTTTTATTAACAAGGAAAAGGGAAGGAAAAGATCCAGGGTGGGCACTTCTAAGGTAGTAGGGGCAGAAAGGAATCTATCTGGCCACAGAATTGTTAGAAGGGCTGAAGAAGGAGGTCTAGGCACAGCTTCCGGGTTGGTCTGATTAAAGACTGTTCCCTCTGCCCCGACCTGTGCCACCCATGCGGCAAATCAGATGGCCTTTGGTCCTTCTGGGGTGCATCTTATTGGTGTAAACTAGGTCACGTGCCTGCAAGGGAGGCTGGGAAATATGGTCTGAAAAAATCTACCTTTTCAGCCCCTCTTACAGATGAGAAAACTGAGGCTGGGTGGAGTTGCGAGTTTCCTCAAGGACGTGTGTTATGAAAAAACAGGCAGTGAACATTTATCTTGATTTAAAATAGTATCTGGAAAAGTGCATTATTAAATGTACAGTATTTAAAATCCACATTTTGAAAGAAAAAGTTCTATCATGAAGGAGAAAAAATATTATTTATGTAGACATAAAAAGACTATACTCACGATCCCAAATTTACACTCACACAGCTGCCCTAAGACGCTTCACCCGGAAGTCAGACATCTCTGTAGGGGCAGTGGGATGTTTTTTTCCCCAAGTGCACAGTGTGGCCAGCTAATTTAGGCTGAGGTGGAGGGGGCGGCCAAGAGGAGGGAAAGGGCCAGTGCTCTTGATCTCCATTCAGCAGTTTTCATTCAACTTTCTCAGCTCAAAACTGCTGTCCAGCATTCTCCTTCTGGTTTTGCCTGGGTTTAGAGTTGTGGGATAGAGAGAGGCAAGATTACTGAGAACCTATTTCATTCGCAAGGGATGAAGTAATAGGACATGAAGGAAAGGAAGATTCCAGAACTGTATTTCTCCAAAAGAAGACAGCAGCGAAAGCATCAAGTCTACCCTAAGCAGGTGGAATTGATTCACAGTTGTGGTGGACCAGCACATTTCATCGATTCCAAGACCTGCATTGTATTTCACATTGTGCCTCTGATTCTGACATTGGTGATGATGGCCTTGACCCCTGGTGGTTTAACGTACATGACACTGTTGTGTGAGAGCGAGGGAAGATCTCCGCAATAGCGTGCAAGTGGGGTGCTGGGGGCTTGGAAGGAAATCCTGGGGCCAGTAGTGGAGCACCCTGTTCATAACAAGCTGCCCCACAGATCTCTTGAGGGCCCGAAGGATGGTCGAGGGTGCAAAACTAGCCACAGACAGCTCTGAGCTAAAAAGGGATTTCAAAGAGTTGTGCACTAAGTATAAAGAACTTCTGGAAACCATTTATTTTGCTTGTATTCTTTTTTTTAAACATATGCGCAAGAGAGAATTATACCTAAATAAGCTTACCCAAGATCCTTCAATAAGAATGAAATAAAAATTCTAAATGACAAGAAAGCTTTGTGTCATCATCTAATGGAAGCGCTTTCTCTCATTGGTACATAAACACGTATGCATCTTATGGCATCCTGGGTTTGATGAAATATGTGGCTCAAAAGATTCCAGGCAAGTGTGACTAGTGTCTGCCCCATTCGCGCCCACGGCTGCCGGGAGCTGTTGACCGTCTCCTAACACTGGAGGCTTGACGGCCCCTTGGCAGGAGCAGAAAAAGAGCTGGTGAGCGTGGGACCCGGCTGCGTGGGGCGGGTGTTCGCCCAGCACTCGGGACTCCCCGGGCCCCAGAGGACAGGGCAGGAGCTGCCCAGGGCCCGGGATGACGCCCGAGGGCACCCGAGGGGCAGGAAGCCAGCGTGGCTCCGTGGGAAACCCTCCACGGATAAAGCCCTGGGGGTCGCGTCCTGCGCCTGGCGAGGCAAGAGCGCCAGGGACAAACTCAGAGTCCTGCTCCTTCCAGGGCCTTTGCGGGCACAGGCTTGCCCGCCCCACCGCCCCGGGGTACCCTTGCGGGCCTGCGATGAGGCTGGGTGTTGTGTTGTTTTCACACGTGCGCCCCCTGTGAGAGCCTCAGCTCCGTGAGCTCAGGGACCACGTGTGGTCGCTGCTGCGTCTCCGCGCTCGGTGCAGGGAGGACGCGGCGGAGACTTGGTGCTCGAGTGGATGGAGAATGACCAAATGGGAGAGAGCGGACAAGTGCAGAGAGGCCCTTCGCCCAGGCCCAGCGGGGGGTAGAGGAGAGAGCCTTTGCAGCAGCCCCTCGTCCCACCTGTGTCTCCAGCCCTGCTTCCTTGGACTGGCCCCTGGGGAGTGGACTCTGCGCTGGCGTCTGTGCGCAGGAAGTTGACTCGGAGAGCCCTTGGGGTCAACGCTGGGCTGTGGACGTCAAGCAGGACGGCACTGCGGGGGCAGCTGAACGGCGGCCAAGGCGCCACCAGGTCAGTGGCAGCTCCGGAGCGGGACAGCCCTGCGGTGGCTCCCAGGTGGGGGCGAGGGGGCCAGGCCTTGAGACCCCCCGTGGACTGGTCGTTGGACGTGGACTTCCCCAGGGAAGGGACCGTGACAGCTCAGGGGATGTCCCACAGAGGGGCCCCCAAGGCCCGCCACTCAGCTGCGGGGACGGGTGGGGACAGCGCGCGCTCCTGGCGGGGGCGTCTCAACAGTGCACCGCGGCCCCCGGGGGCGTCGTCATGGCAAGAGGGTCCCAGGTGCGAAAGGAGTCAGGAGGGGGTGCCGCGCCGGCTCCGATTTCGTCGGGGGGTTCCTGTAATGTCTTCACCGGTCGGCAGGTGACAGGGTTTGGGGCGTAGGCTGGGCCCAGGGGTGGGGAGCGAGCCTCCGCAGGCCCCGCAGGCCCCGCAGGCCAGCACTGCCCGGGTGCTCCCTACACAACCTCTCCGGGGTCCTTGGCCCGCCCTGGGCGGGAGGCATGGGGAGGTGGAGGCCGCAGAGCCGACGAGCGCAGCTGCAGAGTGACGGAGTCAGGCCTGGGAGCCGGACCTGGGCTGCAGAGCTTCGAGGAACCGAGATAGGAGGGCTTCCTGGAGGAGGGGACACCGAGCCGATCTCAGCCACCTGGGGCCGGGCAGCAGGGCACTCCCATTTCTCCGGAGCAGTGGGGAAGAGGCGCTGATTGCGGCTTCCCCGGGGGAGAGGGGAGGCTGGAGCAGGAGGCAGGAGGCAGGTGACACTCCTGTCTGGCCTGGGGAGGGAAGGCATTGTGCCCAAGTGCGCACGGCCACCCGCTCCCCCCTCCCCCCAGCGTGCTTTGTCCTGAGAGCCCTCGTGGGGGAGGACCCCTGGCTGCAGACCCCTGGATTCATGGAGAAAGGAGAGGGAGAGGCAGCGGTGGGTCTTTGTAGCAGGGAACTGGGGTTCAGATCCCAGCTCCTCTGCCTGTGCCTCCTGGCACCTCTGGGCCCCCACAGCCCACCTGGAAAAGGGGGACATCGGCCCTCTGGGGAGGCCACCTGAGAACCAGGTGAGCTGGTAGAGCCTTACAGCTCCCAGGACGTGCCAGGGGCTCCACACACAGCGTCTATTCGTGGGCATATCCACAGCCTGGTTGGTGCTGGACCAATGTCAGTGACACAGGCTAGCTCTGCTTCAAGAAAACGAAACCCAGGCGCCCACATTTATTACATTGGAGTACTTGAATTCTGAAGAAACGTTTAAAAGACATTGTCAGGAGTGGATGTGGCTCAAGCCGTTGAGAGCCTGCTTGCCACATGGGAGGTCCCGGGTTCAGTTCCTGGTGCCTCCTAAAAACAAACAAACAAAACAAAAACGAAAAAACCAACTCAGGGGAGCTGATGTGGCTCAGTGATAGAGCACCAGCTTCCCACATACGAGGTCCTGGGTTCAATTCCTGGCCCTGGTACCTCAAAAAAAAAAAGGTAATTTTAGAGCAATTTTAGATTTACAGAAAAATTGCCAAGATAACAGAGAGTTCCCATATACCTTCACCCAGCTTTCTCCCTCATTAGCCTCTTCCATGACTGTGTACCTTTGTCCAAACTAAGAAACTATGCGGTCACCCCTCGGGCTGAAGTGTGGTTTGCTGGCCTGGGGGGGGAGCAGCCACGGCAGGCCAAGCCGCTGCCCCCATAATAGGGTGGCTGGTCGGACTCACCGCCACCCCTGAAGGAAGCTCGGCATGGGCGCAGAGTGCCCTCGGGTCTCCCCTTCTCGGCAGCCATGCTTCCGCGGCCGCCCCTCCTCCCGGATGGCGCCACACGATGCCTGTGGGGCGGCACCCTTCTTCTTCTTTCTCCCTGCGCAGGCGCAGGGCGGAAAATTCCAGTCTGCCCTTCCCCCCCCCCCACAGCAGCAACAGCCAGGCGTGGGCGGAAAAATCCAGTCTGCCCTTTCTCCTCCCCCGACAGCAGCAACAGCCAGGCGTGGGTGGGAAGCTCAAGTCTGCCCTCCACCCCAGCAACAGCAGCCACCAATCACTAAACCCTGCCCCTTCCCCCAGCAACAGCGACAGCCAATCCCTAACCACCACCCCTCCCCCGTCCAGTACCGCCCACTGACCTTTCTCCCGGCAACCAATCAGAACAGGGCGTGGCTTCGACCAATCAGCCTTCCCCAGCCCCTATAAAACTGTTGCCTCTCCCTCAGTAAAGTGGACTTGCATGTTTACCTTGTCTCCGCGGTAGTTCTTCTGCCGTGCGCCCTCCAGTCCTGAGAGCCCCCGACAAGGGCCTGGCCTCCCTTGTCCCCAGTTCGTCGCCTGCTTCTCCGGGCGACCCCCTCGTCGCCGGCTTCTCCGGGCGACCCCTTCGTCGCTGGCTTCGCCGGGCGACCCCGTCAGCCAAACCGCGCAACCCCTGTGAGACCGACCCCTCGTCTGCTGCTGGACCGATCCCTCGTCCCAAGTGGGACCAACCCCTCGTCCCAAGCGGGACTGACCCCTCGTCCAAAGCTGGACCGACCCCTCGTCCGCAGCCAGACCCCACCTCTACCGACCGAGCAAGCCGCCGCAAAACTAGATTGGTAAAGTAACTCCAGACTTTACTTCAGGTTGAAGGAACATCTCTGACAAGTCAGTCTCCTCTCCTGTGAAAGCTAGTGAAGTTCTTGACAGAGAAATGGAAACCACACAAGAAGATAAACCATGTGGAGATGACAATGTGGGCAATTGGCAGATGGGAGTGTTTTAGTTTGCCAAAGGGGTGCCAAAGCAAAGTACCAGAGATGTGTTGACTTTTATAAAGGGGGTTTATTTGGGATAAAAGCTTACAGTTCCAAAGCTGTGGAAATTCCATCTCAAGGACTTTGTCACCAAAGTCAGCGGCCAAGTGTTGCAGCAAGATGGCCACTGAAATCTGGCCAGGTTTCAGCCTTCCCCTCCGGGCTCACTCTTTCCTCTTCAGCTCCCAGTGCCCAGCCTCTGAAGGCTTAGTGCTTGAGTGTCCTGTAGTCCTCTCTCTCCTGGCATGGGCTTGTTTCTTTCCAGGTCTCCTGTATCAGCCTCGGCTGTTCCATTCTCTTCCCAGGTTCACTTATCAGGTAAATAGCTCGTCTCTCTCAGAACCTTCACTGTTTGAACCTTCTCCTTTCTGTCACATCACAGGATGAAAAATGACAGAGCGTTCTCTTCCTCTGTCTGAGTGAGTGTCCATTCATATCAGACCCAGCAGGGGAGCGGAGACTCAACTCGAGTTCTGCCTCACTGACATAGTCCAATAAAAAGCTTAACAAGTAATGTAATCAAAAGTCCCTCAGCTGCATTTAGTGCAATCAAAGGTATCACACTTGGAGGAATAGATTAGTTTGCAAACATAATCTTTCTCTTTTTGGACTCATAAAATAATCTCAAACTGCCATAGGAGTCAATGGGTGAAAATGTGATTTAGCCAAGTTGGCAGGTGACAGGGTGTGTTGAAGAGACAACAGAAGTCAGAGACCTCCATTCACACTTGAGTCTGCATTTATTTACTCTATATCTTGGCAAGCCCCCTTACCCATATGCCTCAGGTTTCCTCAACTATAAAATGGGAATGACATTCTCTGCCTGATGTCCTTGCCAGGTATAGCAGATACTATTTTCCCTCATTGATCCATTTTCCTATCTTTCTCAGGCCAGGTGCCTAGGTTGTAGTCAACTGGAAACGGCAGAAGTGGTGTGGGCACATTCCTTGAAGGGAAAAGATGAGCCTATATTCTGCCCTTCCTCTTTGCTGCTGACTGGAGTGCTGTCATAATGGCTGGAGCTCCAGCAGACTTGATAGACATCTGTGACCTTGCAAATTCAAGTTCCACATGGGAAAAAAAATCTATAACTATAACTATAATGTCTATATCTATCTATATATCTATATCTATATATCTATATCTATATCCTCTATATCTGAATCCTGGCTTCCTGACAGCATAGAATGCCATGGACAAACTACTTCTGGATTAGAGTTTCTCAGCCTCAGAACTATTGACATTTTGGGGTGGGTAGTTTTTCTTTCGGGGGGAGTGCTATCCTGCATGCTGTAGGAGGTTTAGCAGCACCCCTGGTCTCTACCCATTAGATGCTAATAGCCATCCCTCTCCTGCCAACTGTGAAACCAGAAATGTCCCAGACATCGCCAAATGTCCTCTGTCCCCAGTTGAGAGGCACTGCTTTGGGCCAATGCTGTCTAATAGAAATATAATGCAAGTCACTCAAGAGACGCCATATATATAATTAGAAATTTTCTAGAAGTCACATTTTAAAAAGGAAAAATAAACAGATGAAATTAATTTAAATAATATATTGTATTTAGACCAATATATTCAAACCATTATAATTCAACATGTAGTCAATATGAAAATTATCAATGGGCTATTTGATATTCTTTTATATATATATATATATATATGTATGAAATCTTTGGAACTTGGTGTGTACTTTACACTTATAGCACATCACTATTCAAACTAGTCACCTTTTGAGTTTTGTGGTAGCTCCATGTGGTTTATGGGTAGCAGATTAGATGGTGTTGACCCTAGACTTTTAGGTTAAATTGAGGAAGAACAAGTCTATCTTGTAAGTCCTTTTTATTTTCAGGTTTCTGCTACTTGCAGCAGAATGTAATCCTAAATAGCACATGGGGATTTTGAGCAACTGCATACTTTGAAACATTTAAGAAGCAAATGAACATGAGATTGGTGATGTGCAACTGCAGAGAAGAAAGTGCTACGAGGAGGCCTGGGAGAACACACAGTCAATGTGGACTGAAGGCATTGTCTCCTTTTGTTCTCCCAATGGCTCCAAGAAGCAGCGCCATCCTCTTCCATTTGGGAGGGGTGTTTATACCTAAGAGTGGGATTGCCAGGTCTTAGAGTAATTCTATGCTTAACATTTTAAGGAAATGCCAAATTGTTTTCCACAGTGGCTGCTCTGCTTTACATTTCCATCAGCAATGCATGCATGTTCAAATTTCTTCCCATCCTTGCCAACCCTTATTGTTTTCTGTGTTTCTAATAACAGCTATTCTAGTGGGTGTTATCTCATTGTGGTTTTTGATTTGGATTTCCCTAATAACCCACGTACCCTGAGCTTTTTGTTTCTTATTTCCTAAAATATGTAAGGACCCCCATTCGATATCCAGTTTTGTGTTGCATTTTTCAACTCTGTAACACAGTATCACACCATATGAAACTTGCTTTTCTTTGCTCAACATTGTTTGTGAGAGTCATCCCCATAGCTCCCAATCATTTTCATGCCTGTATGGTATTCCACTGTTTGTGTGTCTAGTGTCCTATGGGAGGACATTTTGTCTGTTTCCAGTTCTTGCTCTTCTAAGCAAGACAGCGGTCAGCACGTTTACATGTGGTTTCCCTCTGGCAGGTGTTCCCTCCCCACCCTGGATTTATACTCCCGTTCATTGGTCACAACCATCCTCTCAAGGAAGTCTCAGGCCCCAGCATCTCCCCTAACTGCTTCTGGAGCCCACTTGGCACTGCCAAGGCTGCGTTTCCCTTGGAGACTCTGTGGATGCCTGCTTTGCTCTGGGGGTGGGGGGGGGCTGTGCTGCCTCCTTGGGCCCAGGTACCCTACGATTGTGGCACGTCAGCCCAGCCTTTAAGACCTGGCACCCTTCAGGAACACAGGGCCCTCCAGGCAGGGGCCCTGACCGCTCAGCCCTGGGTTAAGTCTCAGCTGTAGAGTCAGGCTCCTGGGCCTCAGTTTCCCCATCTGGAAGATGGGAGAGTATGCCTGCCGCTCAGGGCCAAGAAGAGCCAGGTGTGGCTAAGGGGCTGCCTCAGGGTGAAAGTCAGCAGCCCGCCGGGTGTGAATCGTGGACGTGTACACGGTACCGAGGGGCTGGTGGGCCAGTGCCCGCGCAGCTGTCCCCGCCTCCTCCCAGGGCCGCAGCCCCAGGGGCCCAGCCGGGCCTAACCGTGCCCCGGAGCGCCAAACGGTCAGAGGCAGATGCCCGTGTTCTTTGCACGTGTGTGGGTTTTAATAAGTTAATTTTATTATTGAGGTGACATTCACGTGACCTAAAACCAACCATTTTAAAGCGAAGAACTCAGTGGCATTTAGTCCCTTCACAAGTTGACACGTCTGTCGCATCTATCTAGTCCCAAAGCCCTGTCATCACCCCGAGAGGAAACCGCGGACTACTCAACAGTCGCCCGCCCCCTTCCTTCTCCCTCCCCCCCCTGAAGCCACCTGTCCGCCCTCTGTCCCCACGGACTCACCTCTTCTGGATATTTCATACAGACGGACTCCGGCTCCACGGGACCGGCTGCCGGCCTCTTCCCCTGTGCGGCAGGTTGCTGAGCTCCGCCCCGCGGCCGCAGGAGTCAGCACGTCGTTCCTTCCTAGTGCCGAACCACACTCCACCGTAGGGACATGCCTCTTTTTGGAAAAGACGGGCCTTCTTGTCTCAAGAAGTTAGAAATCGAAGGAGAAACTGCAAGTGAACCATTCATATCTGGTAGGATGCCACGGCTCTGAGACTCGCTAAGTATGGTGACTTTTTGGGAAACAATTCGAGTTTATTGTTACATAGTAATAAAGCAAAAATCCACCCAAAGAGTACAAACAATGGTGTTTGGTGTCATCATGTTGGTGCACTCATCACCCCAGAGCACTTTCATTATTCCAATAATAATAATAAACACAAAAGGAACAAAACTCATCCCTTTCAATCTCTCTGTGGCTCGCCGGCTATATATAGCGGCTCTTCTTTTTCCTTCTCTCTAGTATATCTGTATTTATGTTTTGTAAAAACCATCTTATATATGCACTATCCCCACATTCATGTTTTACACAAGGCTTCACTATTTCATACAGTCCCATGTTAGTGTTTAGCTTTCCTTCTAGTAATGTACATGACCTGAGACTTTCCCTCTCAACCACTGTCGTACCCATATAATAGCACTGCTAGTTGCAAACACCGTGATATGCTTTAGCCATTTCTATTTACTTCCAAAGCTTTACAACCTGTTAACCAATTCTGCACAGATTAACCCTCAGCCTTCCCTTCCATTTAACCAGGCATGTCCCTTTACAACCACCTAAGACAATGCCCCTAAGATGGTCAAGGTCCTTATTTAGAGTGCAGGTTTTCTAAGCCAGGTGCGGGAGCCTTAAAAATAAGGCGGAGGCACCTCTACTTCTAAGCCTGCAGTCGGTGGCTATCACCTGCCGTGGCTGGAGAGCTGGTCCAGGTAGGCGCCTGAGGGGCGGGGCTTTTCTGGATTACCTGGGTGGGTCTTGAATAGTCAGAGGCGGCTGCACAGGAGAGGTGGCCTGACAAGGGGGGGATGAAGCCAGAGGATGGAGACAGCCAGCAGAAGGGACGGGCTCTCCATCAGAACCTCTGGGGAGAGTGGCCCATCTGGCACCTTGATTATAGACTTCCGAATTACAGAACGACGAGAGAATAAATTCCCATTGTTTAAAAAAAACAAAAAACAAAACAAAACAAACTCGAAGCAGGGAGAGAAGATATGCAGCCATCTAAAACACAGAGGAGAGTCATAACTAGATGATATGAGTGACCATTCCTGGGGCGCTACACTCGCCGACCCCTCAGTGTCATCACAACCCTGAAACTCGGCCTTATTTTCCCCATTTTTTACCAATGGCAAAACCGCAGGTCAAAGGCACTATGAAACAAACCATCCCAGAGAGCTCAGAGGCTTAAACCCCAACCATTTATTTGCTCAGCAGCCTCTCCAGCAGGGCTGGGCGGGAGCAGCTTGTCTCTTCCCCTGTGGCACCTGCTGCAGCAGATCCACTGGGGAGTCCAAGACGGCGGCCAGCGGGCAGGCCTGGGCGCCTGGGGCTGGCAGGACCGCGCGCTCCGACAGAGCAGGTCGACGTCTTCACGTGGCGCGTCAGGGCTCTGGGAGAGCTGCGGCAGAAGAAACTGGGACGACATCACTCCTGCCTCCTTATATGATCATTTAATCATTGAAAATATAAACAATTTAAAACTAAAAAGAAAACACACTTTAAAAAACCCACGCATTTCTCAATGTACTGGAGACATACAACAATTTTTTCCCTCTCCCTCCCCCGCCCTGCTGTTTTTGCTGTCTGTCCACTCGCTGTGTGAGCTTCTGTATCTATTTCTTTTTGTCTTCACGTCTTTCTTCTCTGGATTCACCGGGATTCAATCCTGGGGACCACTGATGTGGAGAGAGGTTCCCTGTCATTTGTGCCACCTTGGTTCCTGGTTTCTCTGCGCTTCACCTTGACGCTCCCCTTCCCCTCTCCTTTGTTGCGTCATCATCTTGCTGCGTGACTCCCTTGTGCGGGCACTCCGCTCACCATGTGGGCACTTGGCTTGCCACACGGGCACTGGCTCGTCATACAGGCACACTTTCTCTTCTCTTTTTCACCAGGAGGCCCCAGGGATCAAACCTGGGTCTCCCATATGGTAGGCGGAGGCCTTATCACTTGAGCCGCATCTACTTCCCTAACACTTTTTTTTGAATCCTGCAACATGTTACACAATATATTTGGTTCATACTAATGCAATCATACAGTATTTGTCCTTTTGTGCCTGGCTTGCTTCACTCAACAGAATGTCCTCCAGGTTCATCCATGGTGTCATATGTTTTACGATTTCATTTCTTCTTACCCATGCATAATATTCCATGGTGTGAATACACCACAGTTTGTTTACCCATTTATTTGTTGACGGACACCTGGGTTCTTTCCAACTTTTGGCAGTCGTGAATGATGCCGCTGTGACATGGGTGTGCAGCTGTCTGTTCGTGCCACTGCTCTCAGTTCTTCTGGGTATATATAGGGTCTCCTTTCAATACTTGAATAAAATCCCCACTTTTGCTGTGTGATCTCCCTCGCCACTCCCCCACTTCCTCTCCTAACTCCCCCTTTGGGCACCAGTCCCAGCCATGCCAAAGTAAGTCTGCCTCAGGGCCTTTGTACTGATCGTTGCCCTCCCTGGATTTACCTTCCCTCCAGATGATCACAGAGGGGCTGCCTCTGCACCCAACAGCTCAACGTCACCTCCTCCAGGTGGCCTTCTCTGATTTTGTGCTCCATGCATTCATGCTTTTATATGTATTCATTAAGAATTTATTGAGCACTTAACTATGTGCCACGCACTTCTGGACAGTGGAAATAACACAGTGAGCTAGAGAGCCCAGCTCCTGCCCTCTTTGGATCTTATATTCTAGTACGGAAAAGACGATCAATAAGTAGAAATTAAAAAAACCCCACGATTTCAGAGAGTGTAAAGTGCTACGAAAAAAATAAGAGCAGGGTAAGGAGACCGTGCCGGGCAGGGAGTCCCCGGCATCCAAGCTGGGCGCCGTCTCTCCCCAGGCACGGTGACGCACCCCGGGCTGGCCCTGGGCGCACAGCGGGTGCAGAGCACGGAGGAGGCGCGCGAGCCCCGACGGCTGCGGTGGGTGTCACCTGGGGCCCCCCTCCCCCTGCTCCCCTAGTCCTCCGGGCCTGCAGGCGCGCGCGCTCGCGGGAAAGGTATGCGGGTGCGGGTCAGCCCAGGTGCCGGCCAGCCCAGGTGCCGGCCAGCCCAGGTGCGGGCCCGGCGGGGAGACGCCCTCCCGCTCCGCGCTTCCTGGGGGGCGGCTCCGGCCTTGGCCCCGCCCCTCGGGCCGCCCATAAAGGTGTGGGGCCGGCGGGCGCGGCGGGCCCAGAGCGCGCGATTCAGGTGTGCAAGTGTGGTCTGTCTGCGCTCGTGCCTGCGCCTCGCCCGGCGGCGCCCGGAGCTCAGCCATGCTCTTCTGGCACACGCAGCCCGAGCACTACAACCAGCACAACTCCGGCAGCTACCTGCGGTAAGGCCCGCGCCGCAGCCCCGGGGGGCTCGGCCGGGGGCGGCCCGGGGAGGGCGGAAGCTGGAGGCCTCGGGACCCCAGGCGCCGTCGCTGGGCTCCCTTCTCCCGGGCCACAACGAATCCCCGTGGAGGCCGCTTTGCGCCTGGGGCGCACGGGGCGGCCCTTAGGGGACCCGCCGAGGGACTGACGGGACTTGAGGCGCACCCGAGAAGGGGACGCGCGGAGCCTGGGGTGGCCGAGGGCTCCTCCCCTGACGGTCCCCGGCGGCGCGGGGCGCGGCCGCAGCCTCCCCTTGACCCGCACGGCCACCCCCGTGTCGGACAAGAGGGAACTGCCTACCACCAGTCTGGCCCCTTTCCGGGGGTCTAGTCCCTGCTCCTTGCCCCTGTCCCGGGCCGCTCACTGGGCCGGGGGGCGGATGGGTGCGCGGCAGAGCGACCCCCAGACCTCGCCGCCGAGGGGCTTGCGCGCATTGGCCCGAGGCCTGCGCGCGGATCGCCCTTGATGGAGATCTTTCTTATTCGGCAGGGATTTGACTAGTGCCCTCCAAAGGGAAAAGTAAGTCCTGCCTGTTTTGCAAAGTTCCCTACAATTCCCAGAATCTGCCCTGTAAGGGAGAAGGACCCCCCCGCCGGCCCCCAGCCGATTCGGTCCCCGAGGATTGCTGTTTCCCGTTCTGCTGCCGGCCGGGCGCTAATGGGCAGGCATCGCGCCTTCTGAACTCGCCTGAACCAGCTTTAGCCTGCCTTTCCATCCTAGTCACAGTTTATGAAATGCGCCTAATTTAGCCCAAAGGGCATTCGATGTGGGCGCCGGGAAAGTGAATTGTGAGGTCCGAGGCGTCCGCGGTCCCTGACAGCCCCAGCCGCCCGGAAACGAGAAGGCTTTTTTTTTTTGGCCCCAAGCAGGGCCCGCTCGGATTTAAGGCCGCCTGTTAATTGCAAATCCTGGCGGCGGATGGGTGTGACAGTCCTCCCAGACAGGAGTTCCTCCGGGAGGTGGAGGAGGGAATGGGTTCAACTTGTGCGCGCTGCGCGCTGCCTTTCATTCCCGGGCCTGAGCAGTCGGAGAGGGCGAGAGTCTCGCAGTTAACCGAGGACTGCGGGGCTCCCAGCCGGCGGGGGGTGTCACCAGTCGGAAGCTGCCCTCGGGGATTCTCTTAGCACAAAGTGCCACCGTGGAGTCCATTTTTATTCTCCTGCACTTAGGAGTTTTAGTTGTAGCTTTGCCTCAATTGTAGTCTGGCCATGCCTTTAAAAAAGGAGTTGAAGGTGACCCAGGGCTGAGGGGGAGCGTGTGTAAAACTTGCTGGATACCTAAACTGTTAGCACCAGGGGATAGTTTTCCCCTGGCATGGGAGGCGCAGTTTTCACATCTGCTACCCTTGTGATCACCTTTAGGTTTTTGGTTTTGCGTTAGGAGAAGGGATTTGCAGTGAGAGGTGCCGCAAAGCCACACTGGTTTCTGGGTGATTTGGGGACCACTGCTAGGAAGCTGGGGTTTTTGCCCTTGGGTAGGTTGACCTTAGTGACGGGGTCGTGGGTGGTAAATGTGCACTCTCGGTTGAGGGTCTGGTCTTTTTTTAAAAATAATTTTCGGTCATCTCCCCACTCTGCAGGTTGTCGGATGTCCCCAGGGTAATAGCCTCTTCTCCCTTCCCTCTTCTGTTTGATGTTCTCATGACTTTTATTCCTTGGCAAATAAGAATGCTAGCTTGAAATGAGTTACTGTTGGGTGATGGTTCTGCCCCACCCCCTCCCTCCCTGGCTTTTTTTGTTTTTTGTTCTTTTTTTAATTGAAAGGC
The DNA here is from genome assembly GCF_030445035.2 of Dasypus novemcinctus. Lineage (NCBI taxonomy): Eukaryota > Metazoa > Chordata > Mammalia > Cingulata > Dasypodidae > Dasypus > Dasypus novemcinctus. Next base: position 127,361,904 of record NC_080679.1, on the reverse strand, counting down.
AGCAGCCCATGGGTTATTAACATGGTCTGGGCAAACACGGAATTGTGCAATCCCCAGGTGAGCAGGCTGGCTGGCTTCTCCCGTGTTCCTAGATGACCACGCGGCTGGGACTGTGCCCCGCTCGGGTGGAAGGTGCAGCCGCGGGGAAGGCAGGGTGGCAGGTTTCCCAGGCGTGCCCCCAACCAGCCTGCTGCTGCTGGGAATGGGGAAGACTCGGTCAGGGTGTGTGCCGGGTTTGTGTTGCAGAGACACTCATTTATTGTGGCTCAGGAGGAACAGATTGTACCTGTGGCTTCGCTGTTTATAGAGTGAAGTGGGGTCAGCTAACCCGGTTCCCAGCCCGGGACACGAGGAGGAGGGAGGTTATCAAGATAAGGACGCTGGCATACTTTTGGCACCTGTTCCGCCCTGCACATAATTTTGAGGTCCTAGACAAGTCACTCCTGCTCGTGGGCCATTCGTGTGCTCACGAATTTTTATTCCTTCCCGTGCGAGGGCATTTAACAAATACATCTAGAAACAAGTTCTCCGGTCACAAGGCGAGGAGAGGCTGGCTTTCTTGATAACGTTGGGGAGTTTTGTTTAGGGGTGGGGGAAAGGAATCCATGAACTTCTCAAGATTTTCCATTTGGGTAAGAGAACTGAACTGAAACTCGGGGCCTTATGTCTTGTTTTGCGTTGCAAAGTGATTGACACTACCCTCAAAACAGGGTTCTCGCCCGCTGGGTGTCCTGTTGTAGAAGGGGTGTCTCGAGCAAAGCTTGTGCACTTGCAGAGTTCACAGAGGGCTGAGGACCCGACTCTATTGGTCCGAGACATATCAGACAAGGAGAAGAGTTAAATAAAAAGAAAAATCCATTCCGTTGGCTTGCGTCTGCCAGACCAGACCTTGTCGTGATTGGCCTGTCCCGGGGACCAGGAACCTAGTGGCCCTAAAGGAGTCTTCCCTGCTGCGAGTCCCCACAGCGGGGAGAGGACGTATGCCTCCTGTGGTTACTGGTCACTGGGCGTGTTGGCCTCCGCGGCGGCCACTGGGTGAAGACAGCCTCCAGCCTCGGCGTGGGCCTGCTCTGTGCCGGGAGGAGTCACAGGCTGGCCGGGTGCCTCGCGGGCCGCTGCCTGTGCACGGCCCCTTCGGGCTCACTCCCGGCCACTCCCCTGTGTGTTGCAGCGATGTCCTCGCTCTGCCCATCTTCAAGCAGGAGGAGCCCCAGCTGTCCCCCGAGAACGAGGCCCGCCTGCCGCCGCTGCAGTACGTGCTGTGCGCCGCCACGTCCCCGGCCGTGAAGCTGCACGAAGAGACGCTGACCTACCTGAACCAAGGTAAAGGCTGGGGGCGGGGTGTGCCAGGAAGACCCCCGGAGGTGGAGCTCATGACCTCCTGGGCGGGTGGGGCGGCGCTCAGGAAGATTCCATTTCCTGAGCAAGCTTCAGGGCCTCCAGCTGAGGAATGGCGCCAACAGGCTCCGTGGTGCGGCTGTTAGCGCAATGACAACCTACTGTGACCGTGACTGAGGGCCGTCTAGGCTAGACCGAGCACCCCGGGTCCCCAAGTCTGCTGTCGTTCCTGGAATGCACCTGGCAGGGAGTGGGCATGGCCAGGTCCAACGGGGAAGGGAGCCCTTTGTGGCCTCGGGGGACAAGAGACCCAACAGGGGCTTTGGAATTCCATTTTCGGCTCCAGCACTTCCCACTCTGTGGCTTTGAGCTGCCCTTTTTTTTTTTTCCACCGAGCCTCAGTGTTTTCCACGTGTCTATGAGAAAGATAACTGGGTGAAGTTTGAGCAAATGCCCGCACGAGCAGTGCCTGCTGCGGCTAAGGGTTGCCACGTGGCGTGTCCGTCTGAGCGGTGCTCGGCAGTTTCTGTAGTTGTCACACGGGAGGGCTGATTGTATTTTCGTCTTGGGTCACTTCACCAGCATGCTGGCAGGATTCAAAGAGGCAGGGAGGCCCCGTGCTTTTTGTAGGGACTAGCAGGAGAGCCACCTTCCGGAGAGCTTTGACTCCTCAATTTGGGGGGCTAGTTGGGGGTGGGAGCCCAAGCTGCTCGTTGGGTTCTCCTCGCACCGCTGAACATGCCAGCTTCTGGACCTGCAGACGAGCTGAGAACCAGCAGGTGGCTCGGCCTCGGCCGCTTTACAGAAACACCCCCTCCCGTTACCGAAGGGGCTCGGGTGGCAGGTGATGGTTGGAGCGGGGAGCCCCCTTGCCCTCAGTTGTGCGCAGGGGAAGCCTGAGATTGGCGCTTCAGCTGGCGAGGCACGCGGCCCTAGGTGGTTATGATGGCGACGGGGCAGAATATCTGTGTCCGTGCTCGTTTCTGCCATTTGCCTTTCTCTTTCCTGGAAGGGCAGATGCCACTGGCTTGCCTTGTCCCTTTGAGTCTCTCTCCTCTCTGAGCCTCAGCTATCTTGGTAAAGCGTGAAGCAGTGAGATGGTTCTTAGAGAGTGCGGCCTTGGCCTTGGCCCTGAGGAGTGGTCAGGGGTCTTGCTGCTGGGTCTGGATGCTGCCCCCTACCTGCACTTGTAAGGCCTCTGGCTGCACACTCCCCCACACACTTCCTTTTTATTTTTTTATTCTTTTGTCTTTGTAATATATTTTATTTTATTTTTATTTTTTTAAACAACCTAACTTGTTCTGTATTTTTATATTTTTTATTTATCTATTTATTTTTATTCATTTTTAAAAATATTACATTAAAAAAATGAGGTCCCCGTGTACCCCCCCACCCCCCCACACTCCTTTTTTTTTTCTTTTTTTTTTTTTAAGATTTATTTATTTTATTATTTCTCTCCCCTTCCCCCCCCACCCACCCTGGTTGTCTGTTCTATTTGCTGCGTCTTCTTTATCCACTTCTGTTGTTGTCAGCAGCACAGGAATCTGTGTTTCTTCTTGTTGTGTCACTTCTCCATGTGTGCGGCACCATTCCTGGGCAAGCTGCGCTTTCTTTTCGCGCTGGGCGGCTCTCCTTACGGGGTGCACTCCTTGCGCGTGGGGCTCCCCTACGCGGGGGACACCCCTGCGTGGCACAGCACTCCTTGCACGCATCAGCACTGCACATGGGCCAGCTCCACACGGGTCAAGGAGGCCCGGGGTTTGAACCGCGGGCCTCCCATGTGGTAGACGGACGCCCTGACCACTGGGCCAAGTCCGCCGCCAACACTCCTTTTTAATACACCAACTTTGGACGATGTTCCACAGTTGTCATATTAGGTCCTTTTGAAAGAATTTATCCGTTTGCTCAATATAGGTAAGTGAAAAGAGAGGCAAGAGGAGTTATTCCATGAGCTATCACCCTGTATTAACTTGTTATTTACTTTAGTTATTTTCTTAGCCATGTTTTTGAGGATTAAAATGGTGCATGTTCATTATAGAGCATTGGGATGACTTAACTACTAAGTGTAAGGAAGAAAGAGAAAGTTAATTAAAGCCTGTCTCATCAGAGAACACTGCTAACATGCCTTCTACATATGTGTATGTACATCTTTTAAAATTGTGATCGTGCTACAGATACATAGCCTGCTCTTTTCATTTACTGTATTAGTGAACTTTTCTCCGTCCATTAAAAATGCGTTGAGAACTTAACATTTTTGTAATGGCTGCATGGTATTACCTCGTATAGTTCTATTATTTCATTGACCAGTTTCGTATTAATGGACACTCAGTTACCAGTTGCTGGAAGTGAAACACTGCTCTGATGAACGTCCTTGTATATAAATCTTTTTTTGAAATGGTCATTATTTTTCCAATAAGCACCCAAGAGTAGAACTACTGGACCATAGGATTTGAAGGTTTTTGTTTTTGTTTTTTGTTTTTGTTGTTAGGAGGTGCTGGGTATTGAGCTTCAGGACCTGGTGCGCGGGAAGTGGGCACTCAAACCACTCAGCTACACCCGCTCCCCTGAGCGTTTTTCAGGTTTTTGATACTTACTACCAAATTTCCTTCTCAGTCCAACGCACCAATTTATGCTCCAACCAGCAGTGTACATTTTACTGTGTCTTTGCCAACATTAGGCTTGTTATTGTTTTTCATCTGATTAGTGAAACATGGAATTTATCCTTAACCTAGCATTTCTATGATTGCTAATGTAGTTGAACATTTAAAAGTGTTATCTATTGACCATTTTTACTTGTTTATTGGTATGCTCATGTTTTTTCACATTTTTCTTTTGATGGTGAGAGCATCCATCTATTAAGAATATTAACTTTTTAGTTGTTTTATACTGCAGATCGTTCTCTCTGTGGGTTGCTGGCCATTCACTATAGATACTGTATGTTAACTATCTTTGTGGTGTGGAGTATATGACCTAATTTTTTTTTTTCCGTGTAGAAACTTACTTAAATGTCAAATCTTTCAATCTTTAAGACTTTCTTTTTTAAATGCTTAGAAATGCCTGATCCTACCCCAAAATCAGCTTGGAGGTTCCTTAAAGTTTCCTTAATGATTTCTAAATTTTAACACTCAAATGCATTTGGCATTTCTGATGTGATATAAGTTTGTTTTTTCTAGTTAATCATGTTATCTAGTACTAGTTATTGCTTGTTTATTTTTTCTCAGTGATTTAAAATGCCACTTTAAAAACATTTTGAAAACGAATTTCTAAACTATTAGGCTAGAATCAGACCCTTACGTAGATATCTGTCCTGTACTCCCAATGTCCATTGATTCTGGACCCATTCCTCATTGAACTGACTGTAGCTTGGAAATAAGTTTTCCTATGTGGGAGAAGAAGTTCCTTTCATTGTTCTTCTTAGCCATCTCCAGTCATATATTCTTATATCTGAATTTTATAGCTACTTCTATGCCTTTTTTTTTTTTACATTGATAAGAGCATACCATTTATACAGTTTTTTCTTGCTTTTATTAAAAACTCTTATGCTAGTGTTTCCCATTATTACTAATGTTTCTTAAACATCATTGAAAAGAGCTGCATTTTTTCACTGTTTTTTTCCTCTTGTTATTTAGGGCAGAATTTTGTCAAAACTGCGGAAAGAAAATTTCCAATAATAGAATGTAAGCTCTGTGAGGGCAGGGCATGGCTACCTTTTTATTTTCACTGGCCTTTTTGTTTGGTTTTGCTTGTGTTGGTGATGCTGTACCAGGCACAGTTTTTCAGCATACTTTATGTGGTAGAACCCATTCTTCCATGTCATGTGACAAAGCCTGTAGGAGTTGATGGTTTTCAATTCAAAAATTAGTTTTGACACTTCATTCAAGACCGTTTTGATTAGTTGAAAAGTTGGCTGTTAAGTGTCTGATGTTTATTGCATCGGCTCTGTGATGTTTAGTGCATTGTATCTCTGAGGATGTGTTAAAGGTCTCTGAAAACATATCAAAAGGTCATATAAACCATGGGAAGTCCATTTTTCAGTGTACAGTGTAGTGTCAAATGACAAGTGTGTGTGTGTGAGAGAGAGAGAGATGGGTGTCCCATCACCAATCTCAATGGTCACTTTTGGATGTGGTGAAAACAGTTTGAAAGGCAAAGTGTCTTCCTATGAAACGGAGTTCTAAGGAAAAGAGATGGCCTCCGACCTTCTGAGGGGTGGACAACTGTTGAACAGTGGTTTGCACACTCCCTGATAACCTCTTTGTCAGTGGCTAAAGGTCACGGTAGGAAGATCTTTCCTGAAAGCTGAAGCCTGAGGGAAGGGATGATGTGGGTGGGTGGGTCAGAGAAACAGGCTAAAACCCCAGGGCTTTGAGATAAGAAACAACTTTGAAAGAGTGGCTCATTATCAAGAAAGCTTTGGCATTTTCTGCCAAAACTATTCTGGAGTCTTAAATATAATCATGAATTTTCATTAGTCTTTCATTCATTCCAGGTAGTTCAGATGGAAGAGAGACCCTCATGTAGAGACCCAGAATGGGGTGAAGGTGGGGGTACAGATGAGAACACTGTCTTATCCTAGGGATCCTAAGTGGTTCGGGGTGATTGGAGGTTGGCATACAAGGGGGAAGGTGCCTGCGGTGGCTGGAGAGGTAGACCAGATGGCCGAGTTTTGACTACCCTGCTGTGGCTGAGTTATTGGAGAGGCCCCCTAACTTCTGTGCCCAGGTTCCTATCTGTGAGGTGGAAAGACCATCCCCACAAAGTAGTAGGCCCTGCTGTATGGATAAAATGAGTTAGTGCGCGGAAAACCTTGAAACAGTGCCTGGCCCATAATAAGTACTCACCTGTTAGCTGGTATTAAGAAAGGGCTTTACGTGGAGACACATGGTTCCGTGTTTCCGTTAATCCTAAGTTTGGGTCTTTGAGAATTTTTATTATTATTTTCTTTTCTTTTTTCAACTCAAAAGATCTACCTCATCGTTGGCCCTTCAAAGAAGGACACCTCTTAGAAATGAAAGGAGGTAGCTTTGGGTCAGGTTGCAGAAAGGGAGGCCTGCTTTATTTTATATTCCTGCTTCCTCCACTGTACAACCAGATAACGGGCATAGACCCTGAGGAGACAGTTCTTCTGGAGGGTGTTAAAAAAATACCTTTTAAAAAATTGCAGTGACAAAAAGCACTGGTCTCCTCACTGTGGTGACTCGTGTTAAGGATGGGTTCCTCCAGCCAGGAGAGCCGGGCCTCAGCCTTCGGGGTGATGCCTCCCCGTTCTCCTCATTCCTCACATCCTGGCCAGCTTGGGGGGTGACTGAGCTGAGGGTGATACAGGGGTCGTGGAGGGGGAGCGCCCACTGCCTGGGCAGCTGGTCCCTGGAGGTTCCACGGGCACGGTTCTAGCCCGGGTGCTGTGTCCACCACCTGGAACTGCACGTGCAGCTCGGAGGGGGGTGAGGGTGAGGCTGGCTGGGGAAGAGGACCTTGAAGGAGAGAACCGGGCAGGTGGGCGGGGCCTCCTTGGAGGAAAAAAAAGTCAAACAGTTGAACCTACCCCACCCCCACCCTCACTCCCCACCCACAAATGTCCCCAGGGAACGGCCAGTGAGATAAGCTCTAGGTAGGATGTCCTCCTGTCTTCCCGAGTTTCTGGAACTCAAAGAATTGCAGCTGTCTCTTACCTTCTGGAACTGTTCCTTTTATGGGTTGCTTTGAGAATTAAGTGAATAACAAATATCTGGCAAATAGGTATGACAGGGTTGTATTTTTCCCTCCTTCCAATTATATCAGTGACTTTGAGTTTAAGTAATGGGGCAAAGGATTAGTACCTTTGTTATCCTTTTCCCTTAGCTGAAGTTTTTCTAGATTAATTTTTAGCTTGCAGTTGGGGAATATAGACTTAATAAACCAAATGACTTTAAAATACATAACTTGGTGGTGGTTGTTTTTTTAATGCTTTTTTTTTTCCTTTTCTCCTCTGAGTGTAAAAGTAACACATGTTTATTATAAAGTCAAACAGCCAAACAGGGCAGAAATGTGTACTCATATTTTCAAGAAAGCTTCCCATAATCCCATCTCCCAGATTAATTTTAGTCATACATTAACTCATATATGTCAAGTTATTTAGACACACATACATATCTACTTCTAGATGTGTGTGCTTTTTTCTTTTTAAGAAATATGGGATCATATTATACAAACTGTCCAGTAACTTGCTTTTTTTTTTCTTTCCTTTAATAACAAAAATATCATCAATGTTTTCCATACGGGCACATAAAACAAATAAAAAACCCGATCTGTACGAGTTATGTGCCAACATATAGATGTTGTGTAATTCATCCACGTGAGAACCATTCCGCTCATTCCCATTTTTTTTTTACAGCTACACACAGCCCTTTTTTATTTTATTTTTTTAATTTTTTTAAATTTTACTCATTTTGTAAAAATATTACATTCAAAAAATATGAGGTCCCATTCAACCCCCCCCCCACCCCCCCCACCCCCAGCAACACTCACTCCCATCATCATGACACATCCATTGCATTTCCTAAGTACATCTCTGGGCACCTCTGCACCTCATGGTCAGTGGTCCACATCATGGCCCATACTCTCCCACGTTCCATCCAGTGGGCCCTGGGAGGATTTACAATGTCCGGTGATTGCCCCTGAAGCACCATCCAGGGCAACTCCCAAGTCCCAAAAACGCCTCCACATCTCATCTCTTCCTCCCATTCCCCACACCCATCAGCCACCATGGCCTCTTTTCCCACACCAATGCCACCTTTTCTCTGTGGACCTTGGATTGGTTGTACACACAGCCCTTTGATGAGTATCTTGTATACACATCTCTTTGCTGAAGCAGGAATAATAAATAGCTGTAGGATAAAGATCTAGAAACAGAATTACTAGCACAGTATTTTTAGGGAGGTAGCCATATTGCCCTCCAATAAAGTTGTACCAATTTGTGCTTTCGCCAGCAATGACTTGTCTTCCCTTTTATCCTCGGTCTCTCACACACCTGGAATATAAATTCCTTGAAGGCAGGGACTTCACTTATCTTATTCATGGCTAGTCCTTCTAGCAGTGCCTGGCATATGTAGATTCTGTGAATGATTAAAGAATGCCCAATTTTTCTTTACCTTTGTCAACACTTTTAACTTTTGGTAGTCTAGGGGGGGAAATATATAGGATATTCCCACTTTCATTTTCATTTCTTAAGTGATGTTTAGTATTTTTTCATATTTTTATTTAATTAGTTATAGTTTTTTGCCTTTTATTTACTCATTTTTCTAGTGCATTTTTATCCTTTTGTTTGTTTCTCAGAGAGCTTTACATATTCAGGATATTATAAATATGTATTATAAATATTTTCCCTCTTGTGTACATTTCTTTCATTTGTTCACTTGTTCTTTATACAATAAAACATACATTTTTATATGATCAGGGTTACTGGACTTTACCTTAATTATTATTTGTTTCATATCCCATTTAGGAAAGACCTCTACTTTTAAGATGATAATTCCTTTTTTAAAAAATGCTTCCGCCCCCTCCCCCCAATCTTCGGCATGTTTGGTATTTATTTTGGTGTGTAAGGACTGAGGCAGGAATACAGTTTTATTAATTTCCAAATGACCACCCCATTGCCCCATATTTTGTTGAATATGGAGCTTTCATGTAGTAGAACCTGCACAGCCTTTAAAAAGAATGAGATGGATCCTTACGTATTTCTGTGAAGAAGTCCAGCATGTGTTGTTGGGTTTGAAGCATCTTACCCTGTTGATAAACACAAACACTGGGCTAGAGGCCACCATGAATGACCCCTTCTTAGACACAGGTGGCACCTTGAAGGGCCTGGGTTTTGGGGCTGGATGCCCCCAGGTTCTGACTTTGGCTCTTCAGTTCTCTCCCACATCACTGAACCTCTCAACTCGTGCCGTCTGTGAAACAGGCTGTGGCATTGTCTTGGAAATTAAGGGGACGGGGTACTGTCATTGTACTAGTGTCGTGCCCCTTCCGCCCCTTCCCCTCTCCTTCTAGGCTGCCCGTGGCCTTGCCGTGCACAGGAATGCCCTCTGGAGACCTTGAGGGGCCTCTCCCCAGCCCCCTTTGATGGATGGGGAAACAGGTCTGAGTAGAATAGCCGTGCCACCACGTGCAGCCGGCTGCTGACAGCCTCCTGGAGTGCGAGCCTGTCTTCTCTCCCGCCTGGCTCTTGGGCAGTATTTTTTCAAGAAGTGGGTCCTTGGACCACCAGCTTCAGCGTGGAGTGCGCGGTTCCAACCTGGTTAGGACTGGGGAAGGGCCGAAGCTATTTCAGGAAGCACCCAGGGTACTGATCCCTAGGTAGACTAGGGCTTGTTCACCACTGCGTGGAGGCTGTGGCGCGCTACTCCGCTCCTGCTCTCACCTCTCTCTGTCGAGCGCTGTCGGTGGAGATGGCAGCCCCAGGTCCTCTCCTGGCTTGGGCTTTGCGGGTGGAAGACCTCTCTCCTGCCCAGCCCAGCCAGGTGCTCTGGGCTCGAGCAGATTCAAGAGGTTGCCGACCGGCCTCTCCAGCATGTGCCGTGCCCGTAAGCGTCCGTCTGGGTGTTTGGCAGCCTGTGTGTGTCCTGAAAGGGTGGGGAGAGAGCACAAATGTGCTAGGAGTTCACAGAGGGTGGGAAAGAGTAGATTGCTAAAGCATGAGGGCTGGAGGGAGCCGTAGACACCTCTACACCCTTGCCCCCTAAAACGTGGTCCGTGGACCAGCCTCCCCTGAAAGGCAGCATCTCAGGCCCCGCTGCAGAGCAGCTCAGTTGGACTCCCCCGTCTAACAAGCTTTCGGGGTAGTTTCTAGTGGGTGAAAGCTTGAGAAGCACTGATCTAGCCCACCCCTGCATAACCTGCCCCCTCTTTTATGGTGGGAAACTGAGGCCCAGGGATGCTGTGGGAATTGTGCCAGGCCCGAGTGGTACTAAAACATATATCTATTTTAAATTAAAAAAACAGCTTTATTGAGGTAATATGCATACTTTACACCCCTCCCCCATTTGAGGCGTACAGTTCCATGCATTGATTTCTCTCTTTTTTGCTTTTTAATGTATTCTCAGGGTCGTGCAATCATCAGGAAATCTAATTTTAGAATATTTCCTTTCATCTCCCCTAAAAGCAATCCCATCATCATTCCTAGAAGACCCCCCTTTCCTCTCCCCACTCCCTCAAGCCCTGAGCAACCCCTTGTCTGCTTTCTGTTTCCAGACATTTCTGGACATGGGTGTGGATCCCTGGACACCTGGTCTACCTGGTCTTCTGTTTCCACGCTCCACCTGTGCTCTGTTAGGACCTCGCTGTGGGCAGCCCCCACTCTAGGAGCGGGAGTTAGTTCCCTTCTGTCTGCGCGAGGGCAGAGACGCCATACGTTACTTGGAGTTCTGCACGGGAGATTTGCCCCCAGCTGTCTCGGGGGCTCTTTCTGAAGCTGGTTCTCTCGAGTTCACCATTTCCCACCTTTCCTTCCCATGGAGGGTGCTACGGGAGGGGCCTCCGTGGCTGGGTGGAGCTGGCCCCACCCATGGGTGCCGCAGACCCCTGGGTAGACCTTCAAATGATTTCAAGGTCTTTCGCCCTCTGGGCCAGCGTCTTCACGGAGTGTGGGGCAGCTGCGAGAACCTTCCTACAGATGGGGACACTGAGGCAGACTCTGACTTGGTGAGGGAGAGGCTCTGAGCTGCACGGGAGCTGGAATGGAGAGCACTTTCCTGTCCGAAGGTCGCCGAGGGGTGGGAGAGCTGGGCCGCGGGCATGGAGACTGCCTCTGGGTACAAGCTAACTCAGCGGGAGCTTGACCTTGGGCCTCCAGGTCTCTTCCTTCCCTGCCTGGGGGCTCGAATGCTCTGGGGGCCCTGTCTTTAGGATTAAATGGGAGCCCAGAGGACAGCTGGACGGTCTGGAGGCTAACAGGGCTGTGCGGGGATGGCGGGGGATGCTGAGCCATGGGGTGGCTGTGGCATCACCCAGGGCGGGGGACCCCAAAGCAGGTTGCCAATGGGCCTCAGAGCAGGCTGGAGCCAGGGAGCTCCGCCGGGCTGTCGCCTCTGTTCCTGGGCGGGGCGCTGCCCCGGCCGGCCTCTGCCCACCAGCTCCCGGCCTCTGCCCACCAGCTCCCGGCCTCTGCCTACCAGGGGCACCCTGAGGCCTGCGGGGATGCCCGGTGCCCAGGCTGCAGTCCAGCCCCCACCCCCTCAGGAGCTGCGCCCTCCTGTGTGCACGGGGTCCCCAGCCTGCCGGTTCCACCCCGGCATAGGGGCTGCTCCTGAGGGGGGGAATGGGGTTGCTCTTGGGAGGGACGGAAGCAGAGGAGACTCAGGCCGCCTTCCTCTTCCCAAACCAGGCCAGAGGGTGCTGTGGGGGTGCAGGCAGCCAGTGGGGTGGGGATGTAAGCAGCTAGGCGAGGTGTGGTGTGGTCCGAGGTGTGGTGTGGTCCGAGGTGTGGTGTGGTCCGAGGTGTGGTGTGGTCCGGCCGCTGGCTCGGGAGGTCCCCAGGGGGGCGGGGAGGAGGGCAGGGGGGCAGGGCCGGCCACGTGGGAGTCACAGTCCCTCCTTATCTTAGCCAGGGGGGTTGCTGCTGGCTTGTTCTTTGTCCTGCTGACTTACGGGACAGCTTTTCCCCTTTGTTTTCAAATTTTATTTTCCCGGAGGGTAATGCATATGTTGAAAAGTCAAAATAGTACAAAAAGGTCTAAGGTGAAGTCTTCTCACCCCGCCCCCCCACACCCAGGTCCCCTCCTGGGAGGCAGCGGGTGTTCTCGGTTGTTAGATGTGAGATGGCAGGGATACACACCGTCAGGTTTCTGTTTTCTGTAGCGGCACTGTTAGATCTTTGGACTTCCAAAGAGGTGCCTGTTCACACCCTTGCCTCAACCTGAATCTCAAGTTTTTAAATCTTTTGAAATGTGGATGGAGGAAATGAGCTGCTTATCTTAACTTGCATTGCTTTAATTTCTAATAACTGCTGTGAGTGACACTGAGCATCTTGTCATGTTTATAATATAAGCCCTTTGTATTTCTTTTACTAAAAACTGACAGTTTATATCCGTTGTCCATTTTCCTATCAGCCTTTTACTTATGGATCAGCAAGATTGTTACGTTAAGGTTTACCCAGATGCACTTGCCCTTCTGTAAATCTAAATGGGTTGATGACCTGCAGTTTCACATCATCCAACTTAGGTAGATTTCAGTTCAGTGGCTGGATACCAGATCAACGTATAAAAAATACAGTTTTATGTACCAGCAAAAGCCTGTTATAAAATAAAAGAGGAAAGAGAGATCCCATTCTCGGTACTAAGATCAAATCAAACAATTTTTTAAAATGCTCGTCAGGTGTGGCCCAGGGCCCCTGGGCTCAGAACTGAAGCAGCAGTGCTCCTGAGCTCACGGGTTGCTGAGTCCCACCCAGCTCTGCTGCCCACGGTTCTGGGAGTGGGATTTGGAAATCCAGGCATTATTTTAAAAAATAACTTTAGGTTTAAAGGAACATGTCAGGGAGCTGAGGTGGCGCAAGAGATTGATTGCTTCTCTGCCACTCCAGAAGGTCCCAGGATCGGTTCCCGGAGCCGCCTAATGAGACTACAAGCAGATGCAGAAGAACACACAGCGAATGGACACAGAGAGCAGACAGCGGAGGGAGGGGAGAGAAATCAATCAATCAATCAATCTAAAAAAAAAATGTGTCAAAAATAGGGTTGAAAGTAGATTGTTTAGATAATAGACAGATAGGAGGACAATAAATGGCACAAAGTGCTGAAAGTTTGTATATTTGAGTATCTGGGTGAGGGGGTATATTAGAGTTCTGGGTATTGTTTTTGAATTATTTTTTGCAACTTTCCTGTAAGGTTGAAGTTATTTGAGAATTAAAAAAAAAAAAAATAGAGGGAGCAGATGAGGCTCAAGCAGTTGAGTGCCCGCCTCCCACATGGTAGGTTCCAGGTTCGGTTCCTGGTGCCTCCTGAAAACGAAAACAACAAGCAAAACAAATGAAAAAACCAACTCAGGGAAGCCAATGTGGCTCCCACATAAGAGGTCTGGGTTCAAACCCCGGTCTCTAGTACCTCAAAAAAAAAGTATATATATATGGAGAGAGAGAGAGAGAATTGAAAATTCCTCTATCTCTCCTTTACAAAGTTTAGCATCTTACACAGCCATAGTACAGTTATGGAAACCAAGCAGTTAAAATTGGTATGATAGAGTTAACTCACTGCCTTATTTGTACTATTTGAGTTTCACCAGTTTTCCCATTATCCTCCTCTTTCTGTTACTGCGTCCAGCCCCGGACCCCACCTTGCGTTGCTGGCCTGCCTCCTTCGCCTCCTGTCTGTGACAGCCGCTCGGTCTCTCCTTGTCTTCATGACCTTAGGACCAAGGCGCACTTACTGGTCAGTTGTTTTGTAGAATGCCCCTCGGTTTGGATTTGTCTCATGCTTTCTGAGGACTAGGTCTTGGTTACGCAGTTTTAGCAAGGAGGACACGGAAGGCGCGTAGCCGTGTCGGTGCCCCACCGTGGTGGTGCCGCTGTGTTTTATTCCTGGTGATGTGACCTTGACTGCTTAGTTATGGTGTTACTGTCTTCCCTTTTGTAATTAATAAATACCACGGGTGGGGGAGACACTTGGACACAGTGCTAACAGCCTGATTTTCCCTGCGCTCTTCCCACCAACGTTGGTATCCACCCCTGAGTCTTGTCTGCACCCCTTATTACTGTGGCATCTGCCTGATGGTGATTTTCGGTTTCCCTGTCTCTTTGTATTTTATCAGTAGGATTTCTACTGCAAGAAAGAGTGTACCCCTTTCTACCATTAATTTGTTTATTCACTTATTTCTGATACAGTATGGACTTGGCTAGTTTCTTCAGTTTCTGTGGGTTAAAATTCAATACTCTCATTAAATGTTTGTTGCTCAAATTGTTCCACCTCTGGCTATTTGCTCCTGTGTGCCGTTGACACGCCCCTGTCCTGTTTTTGAGCACCTTGTTTTTTGGCCCCTCAGGGTGCTTAAGGCTTATCTTGTATTTTGCCGGGAAGCAATCCCTTCTCCCTGGAGCCTCTGGGTCATGTGTTACCTTTTTTTTTTAAAAAGAGGACTTTCTCATTTTATTTTTAAAATTTTCTCCCCCTCCCAGTTGTCTGCTCTTTGTGTCCATTCACTGTGTGTTCTTCTGTGTCTGCTTGCATTCTCTTGTCAGATGGCACTGGGAATCTGTCTCTCTTTGTTGTCATCTTGCTGCATCAGCTCTCTACGTGTGTGGCGCCACTCCTGGGTAGGCTGTGCTTTTTTCGTGCGGGGAGGCTCTCCTTGCGGGGCTCATTCCTTGCGCATGGGGCACCCCTATGTGAGGGATAACCCCTGCGTGGCACGGCACTCCATGCACGCTGCAGCACTGCGCGAGGGCCAGCTCCACATGGGTCGAGGAGGTCTGGGGTTTGAACCCTGTACCTCCCATATGGTAGACAACACTCTATCAGTTGAGCCACATCCACTTCCCTGGGTCATGTTTTACTCTTTTTAGTGCATGTGTGTGTACACTCACTCACACACACTGGCAAAGGTACTGGGTATCCTTTGTGTGCCGTGCACACTCACTCTCACACACACTGGCAAAGGTACTGGGTATCCTTTGTGTGCTGTGCACACTCACTCTCACACACACTGGCAAAGGTACTGGGTATCTTTGGGTGCCGTGCACACTCACTCTCACACACACTGGCAAAGATACTGGGTATCCTTTGTGTGCCGGGCGTGACCCCTGGCCCCCGACCTCCATGAATGGCTGTGAGTCTTGCCCAAGGGCACGCGGATGGGGGCCCCGGGTCCTTGAGGGCACAGCCTTCCCCTGCACATCTGCGAGTGGGCACTCTGTGCGGACAGGTCCCGGCAGGGGTGTGAGTAACGCGAGAGAACCACGCTCCCTGGACACAGCGCGTGCTGACTTGTGCTGTTCCCCGTCTGCCGGCCTCCAGCCCTCCTTTCTCCGGGGTGACGATGGTCCACTCTGTGTTTTATGTGGCGCTAATTACCAAAACCGATAACTGTTGGAAAGTACCCAGCCTGTCAACCTTGGCCGGCTCGGGCAGTTGCCTCCTGTTCTTGGGAACAAGGTGATCTGGGCGGGAGGCCCGGCTCTGGTTCTGCTCAAGTGGGCTCGTCCGCGCTGCTCTGTGGGAGCGCCTGGGGGCACGGCCCGCAGGGTGGGCGGGCGGGCCTGTGGGGTCAGCCCTGCTGGGGGCACGTGCCCACTGGTGGCATGGGAGGAGCCGTCTGAGGGCCACCGGAGGGCGTACCTGTCGAGCGCAGAGGAGGGTGCGCGCCCCGTAAACGAGAATGCGCTTTGCAAGCTGTTGTTTGGAAGTGGCAAGGGTGCCCGCACCTGGCACACTCCGGCCGCGTGCCTGTGACCGCCCTAATCCTCGCAGCCAGCCTGCACAGTGAGTCTTTCATTCCCCGCTCTGCAGGTGAAAGTGACCGAGATGCGGAGAGGGTGGAGGGTTTGCCCACCGCCCTGGCCTCGGCCCCAGCCGTCCGCCTTGGCCCGGCTCCCGTCGCCCTCTCGCCCTGGGCCAGGCCGCGGGCCGCCCAGCCTCTACCACCGACTTGCCTTGTGAACTTGGGCACGCGCTGGTCTCTCCGGCCCTCAGTGTCCTGCTCTGAAGTGGGCGCAGCCGCGCAGCCCTTCAGGTTCGTAGGAGGGCGTCCTGGGAGACCCGGGTTGAAAGGTTCACGGGTGTCTGCCCTCGCCTGCCTGAGTGTGCAACTCTGTTCATGGGACGAAAACCGTCTTCCCCGAGTGCCGGCTTCCAGTTGGCCTTGGGGTACCAGCCTGACCCTGGAAGAATAAATGCTGTCACCGCCGCTGTGAACACCTGCTACGTGCTTGGGACAGTTTCTTTGTTTACTATTTTTCAAATTCACATGTGACATAGTCCTGGATTTAAAAAATGTAATGCTGAAAAATCGTCTAAAATAAAAGGGAAAGGTGCATGTCTCTACAGCTAGATGTGTATACTAGACTTTTTTCTTTTGCCTCTGCAAACATAAAGGGTATGTGTATACATTATTTAAAAATAAAGGCGCAGTTCTACTGTATACCTACCATCAGCAACTTGCTGAATATATGAGAGTAAGCTTTTATATATGGCGATGGTTTTTCATGTCTGTCATAGATCTAGATCTACCTAAATGTTTTGGTATATATTTAAAAAATTATTTTAACTTTTATTTCACAGTAATTCTAAATTTCTGTCTATCTGAAGAATTGAGAAGATAGTACAACTGGTTTCTGGATATCCATCACCAGATTCGCCAGTTTTTAATGTTTTGTCCTGTTGGCTTTATCTTTCTCCCTTTCTCTATTTTTCTACCCCTGAATCGTTTGAGTTAGTTGCAGACAACATTTTTCTTTATTCCTAAACATATTAGCCTGTGTTTCCCTAAGAACAAGGATGCTCTCTTCGCTAACCTCAATTCCACTAGCAAATTCAGGAACTTTAACATTGACAATACTATTGCCTACAGTCCTTATTAAAATACAGCCCATTTTTCCATCATGTCCTTCACAGCACTTTTTGACCCTGATTCAAGGTCAAGTCCAGTTGTCCTACTCCTTACTCTCCTTTAGCCTGTACCCATCTTTAACCTTTCCTTGACTTTTGTGACACTGTTTAAAATTTTTTAATTTAAGTATATCATTCATATATGAACATACATAAACAATAAATACATAGTAAAAGTTGTGAACTTAGAAAACAAGCATATGCATCGTCATACAGGGCTCCCAGCTCCCCTGCATCAGCCCACCACCAACACCTTGCCTTGTTATGAAACGTTCGTAACAAATTATGAAAGAATGCCATCAAAATCTTACTAATAGTCCTTATCTTACATTTGGCTTATTCCCCCCCCAACCCACCCTATTACTATTTTTTAAAATGTGTTTTTATTACAGAGGTTCTGAACTGACAGATGTACTCATGGGCATGTGTGGAATTCCCGTGCAACAGCCCTTCACCAACACGCCACACCGTGGTGGAACATTGGTTACAGATGATGAGATAATTTCACCCGACTCTTACCACCACCCATGGTCCGTAGCGTACGTTTGCCACACTTTCTCCATACCCCTCTTTATCAACACAGGACATCTTTGGTCTGGATGCATGAATATTACAGTATTGCCGTTAACCACAGTCCACAGGTGACACTGACATTTTTGAAGAGAACGAACCAGATGATTATTATAGAGTGTTGCACTGCCTGGGTTTGCCTGCTGTTTCCTCAAGGTTAAGTTTGGGGGTGCACTTTGGGTAGGAAGAGTCAGTGTGTCCTCGGGGCCCCTCATCGGGGTTCCCGTGCTAGTGGATCACTGGGCTAAGGGGTGTCTCCTTGAACAGCTGCATGCATTCCACAGGACGCTGGTGGCTGCGTGTGCTGCTTGTAACAGCCCTGCTGCACGGAATAGCTCCACACCTATGCTTGTGAGCCCGTGTGTTCTGTTGATGAGCTTCCAGGTGATGGGGCTGCTGGGTCATCAGCTATGTGCATTTTCAGTATTGACGGGTATTGTCAAAGTGTCCAGTAATAGGCTGTGGCATGTTTTCTTCCCACCCCCAGTGTGTGCGGGCACCCACTGCCCCCCATTTTTATCCTTGTAGGGTGTTAGCCATCTATTAAGTTTTGGCCAGTCTGACAGGTGGAGCTGTCAAGGCATTTCTGTGACCTGTTGGCGAGGCTGCGCGTCTTCGCGTGCGCTCTTGGCTTGGCCGAGTGCTGGATAACTGAGTGCTGGCCCCGTTATTTGTTTAGGGAATTTAATAGCAAGTTCTCCCTCCGTTAACCAAGAACTTGGCACGTGCTGGTCCTGTACAAGGGGCTGGGGTAGTGCGTGCACCTGTTGGATGAGCTGGTAGCGGCCCTGTCCTCGGCGAGCGTCCAGTCCAGCTCAAGAGCTCCAGCCGGAGGGCAGGGCTGCACGGTGCTGATGGGAGGTGGGAGCGAGGAAGGGGCCAGCGGAGCTGGACTCCTGGACACAGAACGTCCTCGGGCCCTTCCTGAGCCAGAAAGACTTGGGGAGTCCCTGGGCCAGGAACAGATCCCCCACACCCCGCTGGTCTAGATCAGGGGTTGACAAGCCCGGGTCCCGGGGCCACAGTCGGCCTGCTGCTTGTTGTTTTTTAATTTTTTTTTATTTCTTAAAAATGTATTGACGTTTATCCACCCATACCTAGACATACATAAACAGTGTGTGTGGCAACAGCTGTGAACTTACCAAACAAACAGACATGACATCACACAGGGCTCGCATACCTACCCTGCCACCAACCCCTTGCATGGTGCTGAAACATTTGTAGCTAATGATGCTGCTGGTTTTTGTCTGACCCACATGCTAAATGTGCTTTATACGTTTTCAAATAGTTCGAGAAGAAAAATCAAGAGCAGAAAATGGTTTCATGAGAAGTGAACATGATGTGATATTCCGGTGTCCGGGAATGAAGTTTCCTGCACACGGCTGCGCCCGTTGCACCACGTACAGTCTGGGGCGGCTTTCTGGCCCCCAGAGCCGAGCTGGGAGATTCCAACAGAGCCCCCGCACCGCGAAGCCCAAACTAGCGATTCTCAGGCCTTTTGCCGAAAACGCTTTTGGGTGCCTGTGCCGGAAGCTGCTGCGTGCCTACGTGGAGCCGGGCGGGGATGTCTCAGTCTTGGGGAGTTCTCCATTCGTCCACCCACGCCCACCACCCTCCTCCCCTCCCCTTCCCTTGGGAGCTTGTCTTGGTCTCCCTTCCGCCGGGGTGCTGGCTGGCCTGGGAGGTTTCGGACACGGGCCGAGGAGCTCCTGGGTGTCAGCTTCAGTGCCGCGGCGCCTTCCTTTCCCCCAGCAGCCCTGTGCCTTAACGTACTCCTATTGTCCACATTTTGGAGGTGGAGAAACTGAGGCTCCCAAAGAGAGGGATTTACTCCAGGCCACACCATCTGGGGAGTGGATCAGGCTCCACCACGC
Organism: Dasypus novemcinctus; assembly: GCF_030445035.2. Classification (NCBI taxonomy): domain Eukaryota; kingdom Metazoa; phylum Chordata; class Mammalia; order Cingulata; family Dasypodidae; genus Dasypus; species Dasypus novemcinctus. The sequence goes on along the minus strand of NC_080679.1, from coordinate 127,342,550 downwards.
ACCCAGGGTGGTTTTGGGGGTGTGGAGAACGCTGGGGCTGCTTTCATTTTAAGGTCTCCTATGACGGTTTTCTATAGGCAGGCCTGACCTCCCCTTTGAAAATCAGACGTTTACGAAATGAGTTGATGAGAGGCTCCCTCCCGCACGCCGGGTCCTGCTGCCGCAGAAATGGGCGTGGGGGGAGGTGCCCCTGCCGGGGACTCGGGGCCCTGCCCCAGCGTGAGTTGGGGCTCGAAGGCAGGGCTTGGGGATCTGAAACCTCCCACACTGCCCCGCAGAGCGGGAGCTGGCTCCAGGGTCCTGCCGGCTGCTCATGGTTGGTGTGCGTTCGGGGGAAATGTTTTCATTGCAGACAGACTGGCAGTGACAGAGTAGTAGAATACAGACCCGTGTGACCTGCGCACAGTTTCCTCGCAGTTCTGATTGCGCTTGTTTCTAGCACTGTTAGGGAGCTCAAACGGTTGCAATTCTCATACACGATCTTCACTTTTCCCTCCAAGTCCATTTAGCTACAAAGCCCAGCACTCTTGGATTTCATGTTTCCAGACTGTATGCAAGCGGTTTCTTAGATAGCACCCGTGCACCTTTTTTGTTCAGGGTTATGTTTGGGATTTATTCTGCCTGTAGGCCTGCATTCCTCATTTTTAAGTGCTGTGTGCTGTTCCATTGTTGTTAGCACTAGAATTCACCTCCTTTTCCCCTTAGCAGATAGAAAGGTGGTTGATGGTGTTTACTTCAGTGAGCCATGCCACGGTGAGCAGTTCTTGGCCACCGTGTGCCCCTGGGCTGTGGGTTCCTAGAATTGGATTTTCTCAGCTAAAGGGCTGGTCCATCTTGAGCATACCTCTTTGCGAAACTGCTTCCCCAAATGGTTGTATCAATGTAATGCTCCCACCAGCAGTGTCTGAGAGCTCTTTGCATTCTCACCAACATTAGATATTGTCAAACTCTGTAAGTTTTGCTCCTGTGATGGGTGGAATGGAAGATAGTATCACGTTGGACTTTGCGTTTCCCTGCTCACTGGTAAAGGCAAGCATCTCTCATGTTGTTTTAGTTTGCTAAAGGCTGCTAAGAAAGCAGAAATGCAGTGGCTTTTATACTGGGAATTTTCTAGGTTAAAAGTTTACAGTTCTGAGGCCATGGATGTGTCCAAATCAAAGGCATTATCAAGAGATGCTTTCTCCCTGAGCCGCAGCGCTGGGTGATCACACACGTGGCAGTGTACACTGCCGGTCTGCAGGTCTCTGCCTCTCCTCCAGGCCTGCCTCTCCAGCTTCAAGCTGCTCCAGGGCCTTTTTCGGCCCCTCTGTGCCCCAGTGCCCCAGTGATTCCAGCCTCAGGCCTCGGGACCTGTCCTTCTGTCTCCAAGGCTTTTCCTCTGTGCCTCTGCTTTCAGTTCTCTGTTGATAAAGGACTTTGGGAAGAAGATCAGGACCCACCCTGGGTCACGCCTCACTGAAGCCCTCCAGTCAAAGGCCCCCACCTGAATCCAATCCAGTTAAAGGGTCCCACGCCCACAGGAGTGGATTAGCTCTAAGAACACTGTCTTTGCTAGAATCCACAAAAAGCTTCAAACTGCCACACGTGTATCGACCAGTTTCTGTTTCCATAGGGAGACTGACTGGATGCCCTCTTTTGCCAGGTCAGTCCCCACACAGGGAGACTATCACTACCAATAACCCCTTGCGTTTTCAAGAGCCCCTCAGTTTGGGCCAAAAATTATGTAATCACCTTACTTCTTAATGATTTGTCTACTTGCATATAATCAACTCATTTTTTTCCACTGCTGCTTACAATTGTCTTACTCATGTAGGACTTACTTTTTCTTTCTTTATGTGCCTATATGCCCATTAATCCTTTGTTATTTTGTGTACCTTATCTTCTTCCTGTCTAGAATTTGTCTCTAATCTTTGTGCTGTCTTTATTTCAGAAGGCATCAATTTTAATGTAGTTTTTCCTTTAAGGTCTGTGCTTTCGTTTCTAGGTTAAGAAATCCGTTCCTATGTGAAAAGTAGTCTCGTTTATTTTCTTTAAAAATATTAAGGTTTTGCTTTTCATATTTAGGTCTTTCATTCTCATAGACTTAATTTATTATGTATGGTGTGAGGTAGGGGTTTATTGCTCAGACTGGATAACCAGGAATCTCGGACTATTGGAAAGTCCAACTCTTTGCTCGCTGTCTTCTATCAAGTTTGCAGAGATGGGAACATCTGTTTCTGGACTCTTTGTTTTTGTCCCTTGGTCTCTTTGACTCTGTGCCAAGATGACACGGTCTTCGCTACTGCAGCTTTCTGATAGGTGTTGTAAGAAGTGTGGGGACGTGTGTTTCAGGGAGGCTAGTTTATCATGGAGACATCATATCAAACCTCGCACTATGCTGCGGTAACATACTGACCGGACATCTAGGGTCCGTCTTGGTTCAGAGCAGAGGTCTCTAGACGTTAGGATCTGAGCCCAAAAGGGAGGGGATGGTTCAAGTGTGTAGATGAGTATCAAGAAGTAAAAGGAAGATCACAAAATTCAGGGGAAATAGAAAGGATGGCTCCTTGAGTATTAGCTCTAGAAGGGACTTTTGAGGCGACTGGATGACGAGTGAAGTGCTTTAGCAAGTGGGGAGTGTGTGGCTCATTCTTGGGAGTCAGACTGATCTGGATTTATCTGCAAGTCACTTAACCTTGCTATGGAATTAGGACAAAAACACATGGGCCTTCCTCATAGGATGGTTGCGAGGACAAAATGAAATAATGCACGGAGGGGCTTAGGAATATTCTGCACAAAACTAGACAACAAATAAATCCTGGTTCTTTATTACTCTGCTTCCTTGATTGTAAGGCCAATTTTTTTTCTCCTCCTTTCCCCCCCTCCACTGCACAATTCTGGAATTGGGAACAGGGTTTACCATCGCTTCGGGCAAGTGGTTGGTTTTCCCTTCCGCGCGGTTGCTTAGAACGTGGGAAAGGAGGCGTTTCGCCAGTTGAGGTGGTCGTTCAGGCAGCAGCCGGCCTGCCTGGGACCCGTCTTCATTGCTAGCCCTGAAGGATGCAGGGAGAACAGAAGCGTTTTAACTGAGGTGGGGACGGTGGGGTGGTGCTGTACACACCGTAAGGGGCTGTAGGCCAGCTTGAATTGGCGTGCAGAGTAGAATCAGGTGCCCTTCCGCAGAGGCGACGTCGAGAGCGAGGCCTGCCGCCCGCCGGGGGGGACACGCAGAGGGCGCGAGGGCTTTGCACCCAGAACCGAGCGTCGGCTCCTGCCTCTGCCGCTTACTAACAGGCAAGCTCTTCCAAGTCAGGAACGTCTCCGGGCCTCCGCTTCCTCCCGGGTCCTAAGTGCTGCTGCTGAGCTGTTCTGAGCTGGGGGGAGGTAACACGGGAGCCCCTTGGCCACAGGTCAAGCCCCAGGGAGTGAGGGCAGCTTAGCTGGGGCACCCCAGGGGCGGCTCCCCTTCGCCCCCTCCCTCTGCCGGGGGTGGCTCTTGCTCGTTCTTCCCCAAGTGCTGCTGCCCACTCGTCTGAGTCCAGCTCCAGCGATCTCACCTGCAAGCCTCTCCCCCGTCACGCCTTCCCCCTCCTCCCAGCCCGACGAGCAGTCTCGCCTTTGGGTCGTCTTAATCTCTTGGGGATGGTTTCAGATTCTGCCATATGTTCTCCTTGTGCTCTTTGATGCACCGTGGAGGATTGCCAACCCTTGGTGAGGTGTGTGTGTGTGTGTGTGTGTGTGTCTGTTTTGCCAGCCCAGCCTAGAACCGCCCTCCAAAGAACAGGAAGTCACGTTTAGCCCGCACTTGCCGAGCCCCTCTGTGTGCTGGACGCTCCATGGTGAGCAGGACAGACGTGGTCTACGCCTTCCCTCGGCCCACGCCCCGTGGCTCCACCATGCCTGGAAATGGCGGTGGCCGAGCAGAGAAAGACCCGGGAGCCGCGGGCGGCGCGGCTCTCGAGGGGCTCCTCGGCTGGTGTGTGCGTGCGGGCGGTGACCTTCGGGGGGTGCTGTGCCTCGCGGGAGTGGGCCTTTGGGGGCCGTCTGCCCACAGAGGGAGTCCTGAGCCGGGGGCGTGCGTGCGGGAGCGCCGTGGGTGAGGGTGGGGGGTGTGGGGGCCTGCGGGTCGGATGGGCTGGCTCGGGAGAAGCCGGCCTAGGATGTGCACCCGCTCAGGAGCTCTCGCCTCCAGCTGCTGCCCCGAGTCAGGCCCAGGCTCAGCAGCTGCCCTGCACGGGTGGGGGGCACCGCTCGCCTGGCGTGGGCTGAAGCGGCCCCGAGGGCCCCCTGCCCGCGGTAGTGACCTCTTGGGCCTTAGGCCTCAGCGGGGCAGTTGGCCTTCTTCCCTGGGGAAGGCGGGGCGCACTGGCCAGGCCAGTACGGCGTGTGTAGGGTGGCCAGGCCAGCTACGGCGTGTGTAGGGTGGCCAGGCCAGCTACGGCGTGTGTAGGGTGGCCAGGCCAGCTACGGCGTGTGTAGGGTGGCCAGGCCAGTACGGCGTGTGTAGGGTGGCCAGGCCAGGACGGCGTATGTAGGGTGGCCAGGCCAGGACGGCGTATGTAGGGTGGCCAGGCCAGGTACGGCGTGTGTAGGGTGGCCAGGCCAGCTACGGAGTGTGTAGGGTGGCCAGGCCAGCTACGGCGTGTGTAGGGTGGCCAGGCCAGGACGGCGTGCCAGGCCAGGACGGCGTGTGTAGGGTGGCCAGGCCAGTACGGCGTGTGTAGGGTGGCCAGGCCAGCTACGGCGTGTGTAGGGTGGCCAGGCCAGCTACGGCGTGTGTAGGGTGGCCAGGCCAGGACGGCGTGTGTAGGGTGGCCAGGCCAGCTACGGCGTGTGTAGGGTGGCCAGGCCAGGACGGCGTGTGAGGCTCCGTTTTACGCAGGTGTCGGGGTGCTGGGGCCTGATTCAGGAGCCTGGCACGGATCTGAACACACCTGGCTTGTGGCGGTTAGGAGGGGCCGTGAGGTCTGCCAGCCTTGTATGCGTCTCCCAGGGAAAGGGGCGGGCGAGAGTTTGGGTTCACGCCTCTTGCCCGTGTCGGGAACGCTAGGGCACGGTGTGCTCCTCGGATTTAGAGGGTCGTGGGAGGTCTGTTTGGAAGAGCTCTCCTGGAGGGGAGCCCGGGTGGGTGGGCGATCCTGTGCCCAGAAAACATCACGTCTTGGCTGAGTGGGACTCATGCCAGCCGGCTGAAGGCTTGCCTTGGTGGCCTTGGTGCCTCAGGGTCCTCTCGGCGCCTGGTACCTGGCGGCTGCTCAGCCAGTGTCCGGAACCAGTGAATTGCATGTTCTTGGCCCAGTCCATTATTCATTCGTATTTTTAAAATTTGAGCTGTTTTTTTATTTTTTAAAGATTTATTTATCATCCCTGCCCCCGCCCCCTTGTCTGCTCTGTGTCCATTGCTGTGTGTTCTCCTGTGTCTCCTGTGTCTGCCTGTCTTCTCTTTAGGCAGCACCAGGAACTGATCCTGGGACCTTCCAGAGTAGGAGAGAGGTACTCAGTCTCTCGCGCCACCTCAGCTCCCCTGTTGCTGTGTCCCCGGTTGCTGTGTCTCTTATTGTCCTCCTCTGTGTCTCGTTGTTGTGTCATCTTGCTGCACCAGCTCTGTGCCCGGCGAGCCTGCCTTCACCAGGAAGCCGCAGGAATGGACCAGGTCCTTCCGTATGGTGGACGGGAGCCCAATCGCTTGAGCTACATCTGCTTCCCAAGCTATTTTTCTAAATAGCTTTATTAAGCTGGTTTTGGCTAAATTAAGACTGTTTGCCACTGGCTTTGTGACCGCTAGTTGTTTGCATGTTATATATATATATATGCATATATATGTGTGTGTGTATAACCGTATATGTGTGTGATTTTTTTTTTTTTTAAAGATTTATTTATTTATTCAATTTCCCCCTCCCCTGGCTGTCTGTTCTCTGTGTCTATTTGCTGCGTCTTGTTTCTTTGTCCGCTTCTGCTGTCGTCAGCGGCACGGGAAGTGTGGGCGGCGCCATTCCTGGGCAGGCTGCTCTTTCTTTTCACGCTGGGCGGCTCTCCTCACGGGCCCACTCCTTGCGGGTGGGGCTCCCCCACGCGGGGGACACCCTTGCGTGGCACGGCACTCCTTGCATGCATCAGCACTGCGCATGGCCAGCTCCACACGGGTCAAGGAGGCCCGGGGTTTGAACCGCGGACTTCCCATATGGTAGACGGACGCCCTAACCACTGGGCCAAGTCCGTTTTCCCTGTGTGTGATTTTAAGTTGTGTATAGCCAGATTTGTTTTTTCCAGTTGCTTTTAGGTTCAGAAAGTCCTTCCCTGTTGAGTGTCTGATAAGCAGCCACTTCAAGTTAAAATAAAATAAAACTTTAAAAAACTGACCTTTTAATACAGTGGTAACTTGCTTTGACATCTGCCATGAGGTAGGTTATACACTTAAAAAAATAGCTAATCTACACATGTGATAAGATTTAATAAACCTACCTACCCCCCCCCCCACACACACAGAGTGGATGCAAAAAGCAAGGACACCCGAGTGAGGTCTCGGGGGAGCCCCGTGTCGTGTCCCCATGTCAGTGACCTGGTTTTGCTCATGACGTGAGTTAAGTAAGGTGTCGTCAGGCTGAGTGATGGTCGTGCACCTTCTTGTGAGTCTATGCTTATTAAAAATTAAAAAGTTGTGCTGGATTTTTTTTTTTTTTTTTGAGGTACTGGGAAGCACGCGCTCAACTACTGAGCTTCATCCTCTCCTGAGAAAAGTTTTCTTGAAAAGCTCATCAGGGGAGCAGGTGTAGCTCAGTGGTTGAGCATCTGCTTCCCATGTATGAGGTCCTGGGTTCAATCCCCAGTACCTCCTAAAAAAGGCAAAAAAACCCACAAGAAATCCTTAGGTTTACTATTACCAGTGATTTTCTAATTTATTCTCTTTCATTTGTAAAATACCATTTAAGCTGTGATAAATGATAAACATTTTAAGTTATATTTAAAGTTTTTAATTTGGGAAAATTGACATCGTTCTGTATATATCGTCTTCCGGCCTGGAAATGGTCTATCCTGCGTCTTCGAGCTTTATTTTGCCTTTCAATAAAACGTGTGCCATTCTCTTCACGTGGTTCAGCGATCCGTAGTTGAAATTTTTGCCGTTAGGATGGATGCATTTTTTCCATTTATATTCTTCCACCAGCTTGTGCTGGTTGGGTTTTGCTGGACGGAATCCCCACACCCTTTTGAATACATGAAATTCTTCTAACTGGGGAAAACGCTTTTCATTCTGCAGTTAGAGGCAATGTTTAACAAGCTTTGATTTATTCCTTTAAACTTGCTCTCGAGAAGCGGAAGGTCATTCTTTACTCTCCGGGACCTCGTGTGTGGGAAGCCAGTGCTCAACCCCTGAACCACATCGGCTTCCTTTTAGGCGGCACTGGGAGCTGAACCCAGGACCTCCCATGTGGGAGGCAGGCGCTCAACTGCTCCAGCCACATCCACTCCCCAGTTCTTTCCTCCTTAAAGTGGTTTCCAGCAGCTGTATCCCCTTCCATGAGAGGAGGAGCTTTATAAAGAAACAGCATTCCGTATTACGTTCAGGGCTACCTCGAATTTGTGGCATTCTGTTTCTTTGAAAACTACAGAGGTGCTCTCTTCTCTCCTTTGCTCACTCTTGCTCTCTCAGTCACAGTGGTGAAGTTCCTGGGGAGGGGGGGGTCCTAGGCCCCCACAGGCCAGATGTCAAACTGGGGGTATGCAGTCCAGAGAATGTTCTGCTCTGGTTTTGAACTTCTTCCCTTCTCTGCTCCTCGGGGGCGGAGAGGCCTGGCTGGGCACAGAACACGTGGAGGAGGCGCCTAGCTGGGTGGGCCCCCCAATCTGAAAGCATCCAGCAATGGAAAATGTGCCATCAACCCTGCCCCCCTCCCCAGGCCAGTCTTATGAAATCCGACTCCTGGAGAATCGGAAGCTAGGTGATTTTCAAGACCTGAACACGAAGTATGTCAAGGTAAGGCCGCTCTGCTTCCCGGGTGCTGGGTGAGGGGCTGTTACCCGGGTGGGGCCGCAGGAGGCCCCAGGAGCTGGGAGGAGGGGGGCGAGGCGTCAGAGCGAGAGGTGGGTTCCACTCGGCCCTTCTCAGTGAGAAGCTGCCCCATTCTTTGGCGCGCTGTGAGGCCGGGGCAGGCCGGCAGCACTGAGCTGGGGTGGCTCGGGCCGGGGGGAATGGGCCCTGGCCGGGACCCACTCAGGTTCAAGGCCCGGCTTTGCCACTGACCTCTGCACAAAGGCAAAGCGCTTAGTAATCCTGAAAAAACAGGCACTGACACTACTGCTGTCCCTGCACTTACTTGTGAGGGTCGTTGGGGTGCAGAGGTGGGAGTGGGTAGGCCTGAGGGCAGGGCGCCTTGAAGGGGGGGCTCGGCCCCGGCGGTGGGGGCGGGGGTGAGCCCCTCGCGGCCCCGCCCACCCAGCCGCCTCTCCACCGGCTCCCCCCAGAGCATCATCCGTGTGGTGTTCCACGACCGGCGCCTGCAGTACACGGAGCACCAGCAGCTGGAGGGCTGGCGGTGGAGCCGGCCTGGGGACAGGATCCTGGACGTAGGTGAGATCCCCGGGCCGGCCTGGGGGGCCGGGGACCCCTCCTCCTGGACCCTGCCAGGACCCAGGCCTCCCCGAGGTCCTCGGGTGCACCCCCGGGAGGGAAGCCCTGTGGGAGTTTGCAGAGCGAGTACGCACCCTTCTGTCCTACCGGGGCCCGCCCACAGCGGGGTCCCCTTTTCCCTGGCAGAGAAAGCAGGTGCGGTTCAAAGACCTGCTCTCCAGGTGCTTCCGAGAAGGCTCCGGCCTTCGGGGCCCTGTGTAGGTGAGGGAGGGAGTGGTGGCATCCCGGCTGTGGGAAGTGGGGTTTTTTTTTGGGGGGGGAAGGGTCATTCCTTTATCTACAACATTAAGGTCCATGAAGGTTTGGGGATTCAGGAAATGGGGTGCTAAGAGGGTGCATGGACCCACGGGACCATGTGGCACTGCCGGCAGGCAGTGAGGTTTCTGCTCATGCTAAGGAAAAAGGCACACATGGCTCCGCGTCAGTTCAAAGGGCGCAGGCGAAGCCCAGCGTTCCAGAGCCGGGAGCGTCGCCAAGTGGGGGGTGGGCGATGGGGGCTGTGACGAGGGGCCTCCCTGCGGATCTGGGGGTGGCTGACAACTGCACTTTGTGTGTGTGTGTGTGTGCACAGATGTTCCACTGTCTGTTGGTATCTTGGACCCCAGGGCCAGCCCGACCCAGCTGAACGCAGTCGAGTTTTTATGGGAGCCTTCGAAGCGGGCCTCTGCGTTCATTCAGGTGAGCAGGTGGGGGCGCCGTCGTGGCGAAGGAGGCGCAGGGAGCCTGGGTGTTGCTTGGCCTTGTAGAGCGGCTTGGGGGAAAGGATGTTCTAGAATTCCACATCCCAGTGGGTTTGGCTTATATGGAATCTAGAAGCTCTTAAAAATTTAAATAGGTGTTTTCTAGCCCAGGTAGCTTGAAAGTAAAATTTGTTTCCATCCTGGTTTCTGTTCTTGACTGATCACAGCCAGTTTTGAGCACCTGGTGTGTCCCCTGCCCTGGCTAAATCTGCCTAAGTGCAGCTCTTTCGTTCACGTGTCTCTCGGAGTTCCCCTCTGAAACGGTGCTGCCACTCCAGCACTCTCGCTAGGTATTTATTGTGAAGAACTCCCCGGATAACGAATCTAAAGCCCCCAACACCGTGTCCGGCCCTGGCGGTCGCACGAGCGAGGGCTGCTCTCGTGCGTCCTGTTGCGTCAATGCACAGCGAGCGCCTTCTGCGTGGCGGGCGCTCCCAGGAAAGAGACGTGGCTCTGCCTTCTGGCCGTGCTTTTAGCCTGGCCGGAGCAACCCGGCCACCAGGCCGTCAGAGGGACCGGGCTAGGCCGCGGGCCGCCCTGGCGTCCGAGTGTGATGCCCGGGGTAGGCTCTGCGTGAGGACGGAGGGGGGCTCACGGGGGCAGGCAGGGGCACCGCAGTTCAGGGGCGAAGGCAGGTGGCTGTGTCCTTTGTGGGGAGGTGGAGGCAGGCCTGCTCCTGACAAGGCAGGTGTGGAGAGCACACCTGGGGTGCCCCAGCCCTGCCCATCTCCCCACCTGTCCTGTGCTTCCAGGTGCACTGTATCAGCACAGAGTTCACCCCGAGGAAGCACGGGGGCGAGAAGGGGGTGCCTTTCCGCGTGCAGATCGATACGTTTAAGCAGAACGAGAACGGGGAGTACACGGATCACTTGCACTCGGCCAGCTGCCAGGTCAAGGTGTTCAAGGTAGGTTGGCCTCGCCATGCTCGGCCCTTCCCTGGCCACCAGGGGCATCTGCTGACGTTACCCACGGTGCTCGCCTCCCATGGTGGGGCAGTGACCAAAGTGTGATTTGAACGATTGATTTATTTATTCCCCGCCCCTCGTTGTTCCTTGCTTGCACTCACTGCTCTGTGTGGCAATTTGCTGGGTGCTCTCCGTGTCTGCTCATCGTCTCTTTAGGAGGCACTGGGAACCGAACCTGGGACCTCCCATGTGGGAGAGAGGTGCCCAATTGCTTGAGTCACCTAAACTCCTGCTTTGTTGTGTCTCTCATTGTGTTTCCTCTTTGTGTCTCCTTGTTGCGTCAGCTCATCACGTCAGCTCATCGCGCTAGCCCATTGTGCCAGCTTGCTGTCTTGCTTTTCTCACGGAGGCCCTGGGAACCAAACCTGGGACTTCCTGTGTGTTGGGCAGGAGCTCAATAGCTTGAACCACATCTGTTTCTCCAAAGTTTGACTCTTGTGACATCTCTTAGAGCCTTGGGCCTTGGTGGCTCTTTAGCCTGGGGTCTCTACCTGGCCAAGTCCTGGGATGGTGGTCCAGTCCCTTTGTGGGCGTCCTTTGTACGGAGCATCTCATCCTTCAGAAACCCCAGACGTCCCTGCTCAGCCCAATGACTTTGCACATATTGAGATGTTTTTTCCTCCCAAGCACTTCGTAGTTGCCCACAGGAGCGCACACCTAGATTCCTTTGAACAGTCGAATCAGGAGGAGCCGTCCTGCTGGGACCTGGCCCCTGCCTACAGGTTTAGGCCTAATGCCATTTTTCTGTCGACACCGGTGTACTGCCTCCTGCCATCACCGGTGCCTGTCACATCTCAATCTGGATGGACTATTTCCTGAAGAAGGGAGCTGGGACCCCGCGCAGGGGCCTGTGATTGCTCTGGGGCGGGAGGTGGCGGCAGCACAGGCCCGTGCAGGTGCCTCGGGGCCTCAAGCCCCAGTGCCGTCCTCCTCTCCTTTCCCATTCTGGCGCTTTGGGAACCTGCTGAGAAAGTCTCGTCTGCTGGGACTGACATCCCAGATGGGGCTCTTGAGACAGGGCCTTTTCAGGAAACCAGGTCCCTGTGGACCTTCCAGGGGTTGGGAACACCCGCAACTGTGGCGCCTCTGTGGTCTGACTATCGGCGACTGGTCCGCCCCGTTTCCACCTGGGTCAGCAGCCCCTGAGGACGGGGAGCGTGGCCTGCACCTCCGTAGCGTCCCACGAGCCGGGCACAGTCAGCCCTGTGCAGTGGCTTCTGAGCCTGCCGTTCAGGGTCAGCTGGCGGCGGGGGCGCCTCTGGAGCAGGCGTGCAGCTTATAGAGTGCCCCTCCCCGCCCCCCCCGGAACCGGGAGCCCCTTCAGGGACGCTGAGTAGGACTAGGAAGCCTGAAACCCTGCCCTTCTCCACCGACGCGGGGTCCTGCAGTGACAAATTCCCGCCGACTTAGAGGCTGAAGACGGCACACATTTACCGCCTTGCAGTTCTCGAGCTCAGAAGCCCCCAGTGGGTCTCACTGGGCTAAAGCAAGGTGTGGCGGAGCTGGTTCCCCGTGGAGCCGGGGGGTCCCGGCCCCTTCCGGCCTCTAGAGGCTGCGGCTCTCCTTGGCTCGTGGCCCCCCACGCCGTCTTCCTGGCCGGCAGGGCCCGTGACCTCCCGTGCGTGGCTCTGACGGCCCCCTCTGCCTCCTCTCCCCCATTCAGGGGCTCGTAGGATGGCCCTGGCCCCCCCCAGGGTGGTGGCCTTGTCAGGGTCAGCGGACTCAGCCTCGCTCCCGTTGCCACGCGGCCTGACGCCCCTGCAGGTTGCGGGAGCAGGCGGCGGGCCTCTTTGCTGGCCTCACCTCCTGCGCAGCGAGCCCTGCAGCCGCTGGGGCCTCTCGGCTCTGGTCCTGGTGGGCGCCGCCGCCGTCCCGCCGGGGTCTTCCCCAGCCTCGTCCCACCGGCTCTGCTTCTCTTCCTCGGCCGCCTTGTGCCCGCAGGGAGCTCCCAGGCTGGCAGGGGAGAGGGCAACGTGGTGGGGGTCCCTCAGGAGCGGCCGCTCCTTCCCGAGGCCCCGTCAGCGCCCCTCTCCACACCCGAGCCGCGTGGGCTCAGACCCCAGGCTCCTCATCCGCCCCACAGGTGTGGGTGGGGGGGGGACTCAAAGCCGCCCTGTCGTGACAAGGCGGTCTCTGGCGGGGGGTCGGAGCCCCTCGTCACCTGAAATGGCCCCCTCAGGTCCCTGAACAGGTGTGTCCACTGCCCCCTTCTCAGAAGCTCGTGAAACCGGCATGGGCAGGTGCTGGCCAGTCAAGCCAAGCTCTGGTCAGCTGCTGGGAGGCCCGTGGCTTGGGGGAGCAGCGCCCCGGGGCCCCGAGTGGGGTGTCCTGTGGTACCCCTGAGGGGTGGGCAGCCCCGGGGGAAGGTGGTCACCAGCCTGTGCTGCTGGGCGGAGCGGGGGCCAGGGGAAGGGGCCGGGGGTCCCTGCGGGTCCCTTGCTCCACTTGCCAGGGTTGTGAGGCGGGCGCCGCGGCAGGTCGGCCTCGACGCGGCGTGTGCTCTTGGCGCTCCGCAGGCGGCGGGCGGAAGGTGGAGGTGCGCAGGGAGCAGGGTGCACCCCGGCCCCACGCCCGCCTCCTGCCTCTGGCCCCTCCGGGCGCGCCCGGCCAGCCCGACTCGTGCGCCAGGCGTGTGGGCGACGGCCGTGCTCTCTCACCTTGGCCTCGTCCTGGGGGTCCTTGGACCCAGCGCGGGCCCGGGTCCTGCCTGCGCCAGGCCCAGGTTTAACCCACCGTCCGCCCCCGTCCCGGCTGATGGGACATCTCTCCGTGGGCAGGTCTTTAGAGGCCCTGTGCCATGCGTGTCACGGACCCCCCCCAGCACAGCCCCCGACCCCTCCACCCCCACCCCCGCCGCCAGCTGCCCCCTCCTGCGTTTCCTGCCGGGTGAGGGTGGACCGGGCTGCTCCGGGAGCACTCGCTCTGGGCATCTGAACGTGCTGCCCAGCAGGAGCTCGCTGCAGCGAGCCTGAGAAGCCCCTGTGGGTGGGCCTGCCGGGCCCGTGTGGGGTGGGCGCATGCCCGGACGCATGCTTGGGAATCCCCGTCGCCGTGGGGCCTTGCCTCCCCGCCGCCCCGAGTCACCTGAGCCTCAGTTTCCTAAGCTTGAAGGAGGGGTGGTCCCTGTGAGGCCTGGGGTCGGCCAGGCGGCCAGGTGGCCAGAACGGCGGCCTGTGTCCTTCCTGACGTGGCCCTGGTGGCCCCGTGTGTGTCGTGGCCGTCAGCCTGTGTGTGGGGCCTGAGCCGGGCCTGGCGGGCGGGCGGGGTGGAGGTGAGGCCCCCGCCATCCACGCCAAAACCCGACCAGAGGTCCCTGGTTCTGCCATCCCTCGGCCCTCCGTGAGCAGCCCGAGGAGCGCGTCGTGCCTCGGCCTGCTCGGGGCTCCCGAGGGCTCCTGACCGTAAGGGGTGGCCGTTCTCCCAGCAGGAGTGGGCCGGACTAGGGGGCTGGGGAAGAATGTTCCGGAAACACATGCCGGGAGGCTGGGAGGTGCCGACCTGGGCATCCTCGGCCGCTGCTGGGGACTCAAATGCTTGCCCTTGCAGCCAAAGGGAGCCGACCGGAAGCAGAAGACCGACCGGGAGAAGATGGAGAAGAGAACCGCCCAGGAGAAGGAGAAGTACCAGCCCTCCTACGAGACCACCATCCTCGCAGAGGTGAGCGGGCGGCGCGCTCGGTGCTCTGCGGGGTCGGGCTCGTGAGGCCCCGCGCCGGCGAGCTTGCCCTTTGCAGCGCCGGTTGAGTGGGGTGCGCTCCCGCGCCCAGGGCTCGTGTATGGAGGGTAAGGCGGGGGGCGGGGGGCCTCCACTGCGCCTGCACGAATTTGCGTCTCTTAAGACATGACTGCTCTTGGCTTTTCTAAAGAGGTAGTGTATTCACGGGGCCCAGAATTCAACACGCAGGGTGGTATTCGTGGAGTTGACCCCTCCACTGTAGCCAGCCTCGCCCGGGCTCTCGCCCTGGATGCTGGCTCCCGGTGTTTCCACCCAGGCCTTCTCTGCGTGTCACGCCAGTTCACGCACGCGTCTGCCCCACGCCTGCTTTTCTATACCAACAGTGCCTGTGGGCGCATGCTTCTGCAAGTTGATTTTTCTTTTATCACCTAATAGCGTATCTTGGAGTTTGTTCCTCTAGAAAGTTCTTTGTGCGGCTTTGTGTGTGAGTGCGGGTGTGTGATGGTGTGTACAAGGGTATGCATGTGTGTATGAGTGTGTGAATCTATGTACAGGCGAGTGGGTATGTGTTGAGTGTGCATATGTGTACACATGCTTATGTGTATGGGTGACAATGAGTGTGTGCGAGGGCACATGTGTGTACACGGGGTGCATGTGAGTGGATGTGTATGTATTGTGGATGCGTGTGAATGTGTGTAAATGGGCGTGCAAGGGTTTATGCAGGTGAGTGTAGGTATGTTGTATGTGCTGTGTGTGTACACATGTGCCTGGGTGTTGTGGCTCGTGTGTGGGTGAGTGGGTGAGGATGAGTGCAAGTGTGCCACGTATGTACATGGGTGTGCAAGTGTAAATGCAGGTATGTTGTGTGTGCGTGCATGGGTACATGTGTGCCTGTGTGTGTGTGCATGCAGAATACCAGAAGTCTGTTGGTTTTTATAAAGGGTATTTATTTGGGGTAGGCGCTTACAGATACCAGCCCATTAAGCATAAGTTACTTCCCTCACCAGAGTCTATTTCCACATGTTAGAGCAGGATGGCTGCCGACGGCTGCGAGGGTTCAGGCTTCCTGGGTCCCTCCCTTCCAGGGTCTTGCCTTTCTCTGGGTTCAGGGTTCCTCTCTTCCGAGGGCTTGCTTCTTCCTCGGCCCAGGGTTCCTCTCTGCCAGGGTCTTAAGCGCTTCTCTTTCCTCTGTGAGCTGACTTTCCAGAGCTCCAGTTTAACACTTTAGCATCAAACTCCAACATCAAAAAACCTTCAGTTCTGTCCTTTACCATGCCACGCGGTAATGATGTGGCCCAATCAAAGCTCTAATCATAATGTTTTTTTTGAAATACTCATATTTATTTCTCTCCCCCCACCCATTGTCTGCTCTCTGTGTCCACTCACTGTGTGTTCTTCTGTGTCCACTTGGATTCTTGTCAGCAGCACTGGGAACCTGTGTCTCTCTTTGTTGCATCATCTTGCTGCATCAGCTCTCCGTGTGTGTGGCGCCACTCCTGGGCAGGCTGCGCTCTCTTGGCGCGGGGTGGCTCTTGTTACGGGGCACACCCCTTGCGCATGGGACTCCCCTATACGGGGGATACCCCTGCATGGCATGGCACTCCTTGTGCACATCAGCACTGCGCCTGGGCCAGCTCACCACATGGGTCAGGAGGCCCTGGGTTTGAACCTTGGACCTCCCATGTGGTAGGCGGACACAGTATACATTGAGCCAAGTCCGCTTCCCTCTAATCATAATTTAATCACGCCCAGGTACAGACCAGATTACAAACACCATCCAATACCTGTTTTTGGAGTTTATAACCATATCAAGCTGCTAGAGCACGGGGCGGGGGACGCGGGTGGGTGAGAGCGCTGTGTGTGTGTGCATGGCAAGCCACGTGCAGCGAGCACTCGGCAGCAGGCCTGCTGGAGGCGCGCCTTGTGGCACAGCGAGATGCACTCTGTGTCCTGACTTGGGTGGTAGTGGGGGCACCGAAGACCCTGCCCCATACTTGGCCCCGGTGTGGCATCACCTGCTGGGCCAGTGTCTCCCCACTGCCCCCTGCCCCCTTTCTTCTCGCCCCCGCACCTTTTAAGCCCCTTTCTTTATCTGGGGGAGCCTTGGCCTCTCCTTGGACGCCATCTTCCTGGCAGGGGCAGTGTCTTAGCCTCCCAGGCACTGGGTGGCTGGAAAGTGTGGGCCCCGATTGCCCCCGATTGCCTGCAGGGAGCCCGGAGTCTGCGGGGAGCCCTTCCGGCCTCTCTAGCCCCACTGTCCCTGGCAGCCCTCGAGCGCCCCACTCTGCTTGCTCTCGGTGCCAGCCCGTGGGCCCCGTTCCCCTCCCCTGGGAAGGAGTCGGGTCGTGGTTGCTGGCGCCCAGCCTGAGAGTGGCCTCACGTTCAAGGATCCCAGTTCCACCCAGGGCTGCATCCACGGCGGGGGGCCGAGGCCGGCAGAGGGGTCCTGGCATGCTTCGTGCCCCGCCCATCCAATCCCTCGTCCCAGGGCGGGCGGGGACCCGGCCAGCGACCTTGCGAGCTGGGTGACAGGTGACGGGGTGTGGCGGCTCCCACTTCTATCAGCTCATCAGCTTCCCTCCTCGGTGCAGGATTTAGCACCCACACATTCCAGCCCACGGCCGAGTTAAATATTTACCAGCCCTGTGGCTCGGTGGGCGATAGCAGATCTTCAGGAATGCTTCCAACCGGCCCCCCTCCAAGGAGACACGATTGCACGGAGGGGAAGGAATGAGGTCTGGGTGCCCAGACTTCCTCCAACAGGCAGCACCCCGCCTGCTCCGCTGCCTCTGGGAGATTCCTGTGTGTGTTCATCGTTGGCTTCTGCCCAGGAAGGTTCTGGAGGGCAGCGAGCACATCGTACATGCTTCTCTGCCTGCCTTGCCTTCTGTTATACCTGTAATAAACACACAGAATGTGCTGGTCCTTGTGAAAGGGCCTCCCTCTGTCTGCCGAGGTTCCCAGCAGAGCCCAGATTCAATCTTCAAATAGCTCAGGTGGACTGATGAGTTTTACGGACTGTTCTCTGTTGGGTGGTTGTCTGTGGTCCAGTGCCACCTGTAACATGCATTTACGCAGCACAAAATCTGCTTCTGAGCAACTGGCCTGTTTTGTTTTTCTTCGATTTTCCTGGGGGCCCAGGAGTCATGCGACTCCTTTTGGCTTGGCCACCTGGATGTTTCCCTCTTCAGCTTGGCCACTTGGAAGCTCAAGGAGACAGGTTTCATGCTTCCTTTGCCCGGGCATGACCCACTGAACGTGGGTCTCTCCCCTGCCGTATTTGGTCTCACCTGCGGGGCCCTGGTCATGCTTGCATCCGGCTCGTCGTGGGCACCCGTTCAGCGAGGGCTGGGTGAGGAGGGGCAGTGGCTTCGTGCTTCGACTCCGGTGGGTGCCGGCTTGGGAGGCGCACAGAGCCAGCGCCCGTGCCTCCCTGCCGCCTGCCCCGTGCCAGGGCCGCTGCTCACGCGGCCTGTGCTCTCTCCCCAGTGCTCGCCGTGGCCCGACGCGCCCTACCAGGTGACCAGCGCCCCGTCCCCGAGCTACAACGGCTCCCCCACCAGCTTCGGCCTGGGCGAAGGGTACGTGTGCCCCTCTCCTTTGCGTGCCCTGAGCGATGACGGCCCTGGGTTCCTCCGCCTCTTCGTGGCTCACCGCTGTCGCAGTGGCCGCCGCGCTTCGTGTTTGTGTAGCTTTTTTGTACCTAGAAACGCTTCTAGCAATGTCTGGGGGCAGCTGCCCAGAACCCCCCACCCCCACTCCCTGGCGAGTTAGGCCATGAGGGCCGGTGCGTCCCCCTGTTGGGAAAACTATGGGAATGTTGCCCCAAGCTAGGTGCCAACCGTGGGTGCTTATTCCACCAAGATAATTCCCCGTGGGGTTTTGCTCACCTCCCCGGTGCCATTTGGACAAGCATGTGGCCTGTGGCCCTTAGGTTTGGCCATGGCTTTTCTTTTTATTTTTTAGGATTAATTTATTTATTTCTCCCCACCCCTCGTTGCTTTGCACTTGCTGTCTGCTCTCTGTGTCCATTCATTGTGTGCTCGTCTTCTTTTAAGGAGGCACCGGGAGCTGAACCCGGGACCTCCCAGGTGGGAGGAGGCGCCCGGTGGCCTGAGCCACCTCCGCTCCTGGCTGTGGCTTTTTGAGCTTTGGGTTACCATGAGGCGCGAGGCTGCCTCTGCCTCAGGCCCCCTGGTTGGCTGACCTTCCCCTGGGCTGGGGCTTGGGGTGGAATCGGGGAGGGATTCCGAGCAGAACAAGCAGGTGGAGGACCTCAGGGCTTTGCCTCCCGTCCTCACCAGCGGGCACGTGGGGATTTCGAGGGCTGACACGGTGGCTTCTGGGGTGCAGGACATTCTCGAGGACCCGTTTCCTCTCAACAAGCCCTCTCCCTGATGGGGAGGTCGAGGCACCAGGCCAGGTGGAGGGACGCCCCCCTGCGTCCCCGAAAGCATCTCCTCTCTCCTCACCGCGGGCTCTTTTCCTCTACAGGAACAGCTCGCCGACGCACCCGGTGGAGAGCCTGCCCGTGGGCAGTGACGTAAGTGTTGGCGGCCGTGCTCCCTGGCGCCGGGGCCTGCGGGCCTCCGCGCGGCCCCTCAAGGCCCCTTGTCTCGCCCGCAGCACCTGCTCCCGTCCACCTCCATCCAGGACGCCCAGCAGTGGCTCCACCGCAACCGCTTCTCGCCGTTCTGCAGGCTCTTCGCCAGCTTTTCGGGTGAGCGTCTCCGCAGGGTCCGGACCCCTGGGGCGTCGCCCCCCGGCCCCTGTGGGTTGTGTCTGGAATGGTCGGGGAGCTCACGTTTGCTGACCTCGGGCTACAGGGGCTGGAGAGCTGAGACCTTCCCCCCTGGGTTCGGAGCCGAGGGGGCTGTGAGGACGTGGGAATGGGTGATTTTACCGGGAACCCCCTCACTTCAAGGGGTGGTCTCTGGGGTGCCCGGGAGGGGCCCCTTTAGCCAAGCAGGGTGATGCCTTTCTAGGGGGCTCCCTTACACTTGCCCACCAAAACGCTGCTTGTTGCGCTGTGTGTGAATCACGCCCCGGGCTGGAGGGGAAGCTGGGGCGTCCCCCTCGGAAACGTGCCGATTGTCGCATCAGGCAGAAGCCTGAGCCTGGGCCTTGGGCGCAAAAGTGGCCTGGGCAGCGGGGAGTGGCCATCTAGAGCAGGGTTCTTAGCCTTTTTTATTCCATGGACCCCTTTGCTAGTCAGGTGAATACCATGGACCCTTCCTCGGAATGTCGAAGCAGATAGTTTTACGACACTCAACTAGCATTGGGTCTAATGGCTGCTGTAATTTCTTAGAATGAGTGAGCATAAGCGATTTTTCGTGATAGGCAACAACTATAAGTGATATGAGACGAATACTGCTGTAATTGACCACCTACATTCATAACGTGAAGGAAATGCTAGATTTCAGTTAGAGGTCAGAGAAAATAAAAGAGTTGATTTTTTTCAATTCAAGCTCATGGAGCCCCTAAAATCTTTCCATGGACCCCTGGTTAAGAACTCCTGCTCTTGGGAAGCAGATGTGGCTCAACTGATAGGATGTCTACCTACCACGTGGGAGGTCCAAGGTTCAAACCCAGGGCCTCCTGACTCATGCGATGAGCTGGCCCATGCGCAGTGCTGATGTGCGCAAGGAGTGCCGTGCCACGCAGGGGTGTCCCCTCATAGGGGAGCCCCACGCGCAAGGAGTGCACCCCACAAGGAGAGCCACCCCGTGTGAAAAAAGCACGGCCCACCCAGGAGAGCTGACGCAGCAAGATGACGCAACAAAAAGAGACACAGATTGCTGACAAGAATACAAGCAGACACAGAAGAACACACAGGTGAATGGACACGAGAGCAGACAATGGGGGAGGGGGGTGGAAGGAGTGAGAAATAAATAAAATAAATCTTTAAAAAAAAAAAAACTCCTGCTTAAGAGCCAATGGGAGTCAGCTCCTTGCATTTGGAGTTGACCCAAACTGGAGGAGCTGATTTCTGGAAACCAGGTGGCAGTGGAAGCGAGCCAGCCTCCAGCCCTTCCCCGGACCTGCTGGAGGGTGTGACGAGAGGGGCCCGTCCTGCCTTCGGAGCGGCGGAGGCCGGGGCTGCCCCTCGAGGCGGCTGTCTGCTGGGGAGGCTGGGAGGCTGGGAGGAGGGTAGGAGAGGCTGCCCTTAGACGGGAGGTCCTGAGAGGCAGCAGGCCGCTGAGGCTGGGACGTGGACCGGGCGAGGGCGTGAGTGGAGGAGCTCTTCCCAGCAGTGGGTGCACGGCGGGCGCCTGCCCGGGCTGGTCCTGGGGCCCCGGGGATCGGGGCTGGGGCAGAGGGGAGCAGCGAGCGCCCAGCGGGGACCTTGTGGCCCCTTGGAAGGACGTCGGCCTTCACTGGCAGCCAGCAGGAAGCCACTGCGCTTCCCCACGGCGAGACAGGGAGGCGGGCGCTGGGGCCCTGGGCCACGAGGCCTTGGTCTGTGTTAAGCAGAAGGCCGACACGGTTCTTGCGCCTTGGGGAGTTGGTGCGGGCAGGACCGCGCGACGTCCCTGCGCTCTGAACCAGCAGTGGGTGCCTGTGGAGGCTACGGGCCCTCGCCAGGGCGGTCCCTCCACGTCCTCGTGCCCAGCCTCGGCCCCCGTTCCCACGCTGCGGCCACCTCCCTGTGTTCCCACGCTGCGGCCACCTCCCCGCGTTCCTGCGTGGCTGGCGGCCTGTGCGCCGGGGCTCTGAGGCGCACAGGTGGGTCTGCCCTGGCCGGCGCGTGCACACCCCACAGCAGCAGTGACACCAGGCGCGCGCCCACGTGTTGACCGGGAGTGGATGTCAACGGCGCGCACAGAGCCTTTCTCAACAGCCCCAAACCAGAGGCACCCCCAGCGCCCATCAACAGAGGGGGATGTGCGGCCGGTGGTACGCCCACGATGGGGGGCAGAAAGTAACGAGAGACCAGTTACGGCAATTATAAGAACCGTACGAGTTCATTCTCTCAAGACTGTGGATGTGTTAGAAACCGGTGGCGTCTAACTGCATTTTACCCTCCTCTTAGTGGAATTGACGCTTGAATCGCTGTCGGTTTATGTGCGACTCTGTATGTTTAAATCATAGAACCTATGTTTGCTATCTTCTGTAAAAACTTGGAATAAATGTTACATAAAAAATTGAAACTCAAAAATAGGAATGTGGGACGCTGACTTGGCCCAGTGGTTAGGGCGTCCGCCTACCACATGGGAGGTCCACGGTTCAAACCCCAGGCCTCCCTGACCCGTGTGGAGCTGGCCCATGCGCAGTGCTGATGCGCGCAAGGAGTGCCGTGCCACGCAGGGGTGTCCCCCGCGTAGGGGAGCCCCACGCGCAAGGAGTGCGCCCCGTAAAGAGAGCTGCCCAGTGCTAAGGAAAGTGCAGCCTGCCCAGGAATGGCACCGCACACAAGGAGAGCTGACACAGCAAGATGACGCAACAAAAGAAACACAGATTCCCATGCCGCTGACAACGACAGAAGCGAACAGAAAAGAGAACATGCAGCAAATAGACATAGAGGACAGACAACTGGGGCGGGGGGTAGGGAAATAAATAAAAATAAATCCTTAAAAAAACAAACAAAAGAAAACAAAAATAGGAATGAGAGTGAACGACTACAATCATGTCCAATGCAGATGACCCCCTCAGGCAGAGCTTTGAGGGAGGGAAGCCAGCTGGACATCTCTAGAGCTGAGCAGTGCTGGCAGGAGGCGGGGTAGGGGCTACCCGCGTGGGGTGGCTGGGTGAGGGTCCCCGGCACGCTAGTCATGTACCCCTTGGGCCATGTGCTGAGGCAGAAAGGTGCCAAGCAGCAGTCGGGGCACGGGCCGGTGCGGACGGCGAGGACGTGCGCTTCTGTGAAGGAAGGCTGCCCGGTTGCAGCCCTCGGCTCCTGGCACCCCCCGGCTCCTGGCACCCCCTGGCTCCTGGCACCCCCCGGCTCCTGGCACCCCCCGGCTCCTGGCACCCCCCGGCTCCCGGTACCCCCGGGCTCCCGGCACCCCCCCGGCTCCCGGCACCCCCGGGCCGTGTCCTGACTGGCCCTTCTGCGGTTGCTCTCCGTGGAGTGCCCGACACCCGCTGGGGCTGAGCCCTGGCCCGCGATTTCCCCAGTGCCATGCACGGTCTCCAGGGACCTGGGGCCGCAGCAGCTCCCCTGGGCCCCCGTGACGGGTGCCCCCGCTCTCCCGTCCAGGCGCTGACCTGCTGAAGATGTCCCGAGAGGATCTGGTTCAGATCTGTGGCCCCGCGGACGGCATCCGGCTCTTCAATGCCATCAAAGGCAGGTGGGTGTCAGACTCCCCGGGGAGCTGGGCCCCGGGGGCTCGAGAGGGCCGGACGCACCGGGTGGCTGGGGGCTTCCTGCAGTGAGAGCTTTGCGGAGAGGGGCGCGGGCCAGAGCGAGGGAGGCACTGGGCGAGGTAGCCGGCGGCGGTAGAGCCTGCGGGAGGCCCTGCTCCCCTCTTCATTTGACGGGGCCCATGGCCTCTGGGGCTCGGCCCCTCAGCCGCCCCCCCCTGGTTTCCCTGACACCCTGAGCTGCCTCCTTCCTGTGGGAGCCACAGACTGACGTAGGCTGCTCAGCACCCTGGAGGCGTTTTCCATGTAGACGCTGGCTGGTGCAGCTTCCTGCGATGGTGGAAACGCTGTATCCTCCCCAGCGTGTAGCCACCAGCCACGTGTGGCTGTGGAGCTCTTGAGCTGAGGCTGGCCAACAAAGGAGGGCTGGATTTTATGTCATTTTTATTCATTTACACTTTAAAACTAGCCACATGCGGACAGCACCGCTCTAGAGTGAGATAGACTGGGTCTGAGTCCCAGGTCTGCCTCGTAGCTGCATGGCCGGGGTAAACCTTACCCACTACCAGCCTCAGTTTCCCCATCTGTAAAGTGAAGGCTGGGGATTGAGGGAAGGATGCATGAGCAGTCAGCCCGGGGCCCAGCACGAAGCAAGCTGGAGGGAGCGTGTGCTCCTGTTGGCACCTGGCCGTGCCACCTTGGGGCTCCTGTTCGAAGGCTGGGGGAGATGGGAGGGGTCGTCTTACCCATCCCCCTGCCTCCAGGCAAGGTCCGCCGGGACGGGGCTCTGTGGGCGACCCTGCCTGCCCTTACCCGAAAGGCACCCCGCAGCCTTCTTTGCCTCCGTCCCGTGCTGCTTGCTTCGTGCGTTCTGGAACAAGGCACACGTCCCTGTCCTGTCCCTCCGGCAGGAACGTGAGGCCGAAGATGACCATCTACGTCTGCCAGGAGCTGGAGCAGAGCCGAGCCCCCCTGCAGCAGAAGCGCGACGGCGGCGGGGACAGCGGCCTGTGTGGTGGGTACTGGGGAGCCCCTGAGGGCCGGTTATGGGGGTGACGCGGGCAGGAAGGAAGCCGTGGCAGCCAGCTTCGTCCTTCTGGGAGCATCTCCCCGACTGGGCTCGCTCTGGGGTCACGCACGATGGGTGTCGTGGAACCTCCTCGCGGAACGGAAACTCTTAAGGAGAAAGACGTCTCCCGCAAAGTCTGGGCTTCCTTCCTTCACATCTGGGGAAGGGGGCACACAGAGAGGGGACGTGGCCCTCGGGGCCCCAAAGCCCCTTCTCCGTCGCTCAGCATCCCGAGGGCGGGGGCCATGGGACGCCCGATGGCAGCAGTCCCCGCAGCTTGGACCAGCCCCGGGCTCCCCTGAGCCGTCCCTCTGATTCTCTCTGGCCGGATGAGGGTTCCCATTTGGTCTGGGGCTAAGGAGCCCAGCCGATGGCTCTTGGTCTTGGAGCGCGTGGCTGTGTAGCGTTGTCCGTTTCTAGGAAGTTGGGTGAGGTAGGAGGACACGGGCCCATGAGGGCTGTGAGTCTGATGAGCTGCCCCTGTCTCAACACCTGGGCGGCCAGGTGCTCTGGCTATTGTTTGCAGAGAGAAACAGAGAACAAGCGGGACCACTGCCTGCCTCTCCGGGAGTCCGCCAGCTCCCTAAGGGCGGCCCACTCTTTTTTTTTTTTTTAAGTTTTTTAATTTTATTTTTTAATTTATTTCTCTCCTTTCCCTGCCACCCCAGTTGTCTGCTCTCTGTGTCCATTTACCGTGTGTTCTTCTGTGACTGCTTCTATCCTTACCAGTGGCACCGGGAATCTGTGTTTCTTTGTGTTGCATCACCTTGCTGTGTCAGCTCTCCGTGTGGGCGGCGCCATTCCTGGGCAGGCTGCACTTTCTTTCGTGCTGGGCGGCTCTCCTTACGGGGTGCACTCCTTGCGCGTGGGGCTCCCCTACTTGGGGACATCCCTGCGTGGCACGGCACTCCTTGCGCACATCAGCACTGCGCATGGGCCAGCTCCCCACGGGTCAAGGAGGCCCGGGGTTTGAACCGCCGACCTCCCGTGTGGTAGACGGACGCCCTCACCACTGGGCCAGGTCTGCTTCCCGGCCCACTCTTCTTGAGCACTGCTGCCTGCCCGCAGGACTTTCTGTGAATTCACCCACTTGTTCCTCATGGTCCCCCTGGGAAGTGAGCACCGGGGTGCTTTTTGCTTTGCTGTGGATGAAACCGAGGCACAGGCCGTTGACTGGCCCCACATCACTGCGTTGTGAATGGGGCCGAGCCAGGCCCCAGAGGTCCCGGGCCCCTGGCCCCCGGACGTTCCTCGCGGATGTCCACCTCCCCACCTGTCCTTTGCGGCCTGCAGAGCCCAGAGCCGAGGCCCGCACTGGCCGCGTGTGTGCCTGTGGGGGGCCGTGCTCAGGCCCGCTGCGCCCCGCACCTGGGAGCTGGCCGCGTGTGCGTCCCCGGGTCTCGCTTCCTGGGTCCAGACGCAGGCTCGGGCCTGCCGGAGCCTTTGCTTTTCCAGACGGGCCTGGCGCAACTCCCGAGACGAGGCGGCCCCAGCTCGCCCCGAGCGCGTCTGCGGTCAGCTGGGTGCAGGGAGGGCCAGTGGCCGGAGGTTGCAACCACGCCCACCTGTGCTCCGTCGGCGGATGCGTGTTGCCAGCTGCCCGGTTTGTTTGGGGTGTAAAATCAGAAAAGGGGGAACTGGTTCTGAAAAGCTGAAAAAGAGAAAAGAATGCACGATGAGAATTCTGTTTTAAAAAGGAATCTTCTCGAAAGCGTTCTGGACTCTCAGCTGGCACCAGGACTGAAGGGGAACGCTCCGCGGTCCCACGCTCTCTGAATGGAAATCTCTCCCTGGGAAGATTGACATGGTGGGAAGCTTGGAGAAGCCAGTCTGTTGTGAGGCTGAAATCCGGGGGCTTCTGTCCTTGGAGGAGAGCCTTGGGGTCTGCATTTAGAATATTGGGCCTCTGATGAGGTGTTTTTGAACCAAGGGTTTTTTAATTGCGGGAGAAGTCTGGAAGCCTCTAATTTAATCTTTTTGAGGCTCTCGAGGTACCCCAAAGGTGAGTCATCTCCCCAGCCTCCAGCCTGGCTGGGGTCTGTATAAGGAGGCGCTTCCCCCATCAGAGTCCCCCTTGTCTTCTGACCTGTTGACTACAGGGCACGCTCCCAGCATGTTAAAGTTGGGGGCAGGGAAGAGGGAGAGAGTTGCTAAATTCTGTAAATTGCTTTCTTTATCCTCTGGTCAGGTAGCACTCCACCCCAGGTGGAGGTCACTGGGTCCGGAGCGGGTCCAGCAGTCTACAGTTCACCTAAGAGCCCTGTTTTAGCTTCCTTGGCCGCTCAGGCAAATACTGCGCAACGGGACGGCTTAAACAGTGGGAACTTACTAGCTCGTGGTGTTGAGACTGAAAGAAAGCCCAAATCGAGGTGCCGTCAGGGCGATGCCTTCTTCCCAGAGACTGGCCTTCCGGGCTGGGTGCCGGCGACCCGTCGTGCTGGGCTCCTCGGTCACGTGGCACTGCCCAGGGTGGCCTCTGCGGCCCTCTCTCCTTTCGGGTCCGTTGGCCTCCAGCTTCTGCTTCCCCTGGCTTTCTCCCTCTCCGTCTGATTTTCATTCTGCTCGTGAAGGTCTCCAATAAGATTGAGACCCATCCTGATAGAGGTGGGCTGCACCTTACAGAAGTCACCTCATCAGAGGTCCTCCTCACAGCGGGTTCACAGCTGCAGGAGCGGATTCGATGTAAAAACCTGTGTTTCTGGTGGGCGTCGTGGCTTCAAGCCACCGGGCCGGGAACAAGGGACGGCGCGCCAGCCCCTCCCGGCTGCGTGACTTCTGGACAGGTCCCCAGCACGGCCACACACCCCCAGGCCCGTCGGGGGCCTGTCGCCCTCCCACATGAGTAATCCTTGGGGCGGGGGCCGTTGGCGGCAGGCTGGTGCTGACGTAAGAACGAGGCGCTCGTTCTTCACAGAGGGCCTTCTCCCTCCTCCAGTGTACCATGCCATCTTCTTGGAAGAGCTGACCGCCTTGGAGCTGGTGGAGAAGCTCGCAAACCTGTACAGTATCTCCCCCCAGCACATCCACCGAGTCTACCGGCAGGGGCCCACGGGCATCCATGTGGTCGTCAGCAACGAGGTGAGGGCGGCGCGGGGCCGGGGGGGGGAAGGACGAGGGCCCCCTGACCGGACGTGCCCCTGTGGGATTGGGGGGCCCCTTCAGCATCCGCTCCCGACATCGGCTCCCAACACAGCGAGCACCTGTTCTTCCCACCACCACCTTTCCACGGAGGAGCCAGGAGCCCCAGCTCGCCACCCCCTGGCCCCAGGGAGCTCAGGGTGGGGGCTGCTGGAGTCAGGAGGAGGGTGATGCCCCAGGGTGACCTTGAAGGAGAGGTGAGGGGACAGGGCGTCGGGCGGCGGAGAAGGGCGGCTGGTGGGCAGGAGAGCAGAGCCGTCCTCTGCAGAACGGCCTCCTGCCTGCCGCCCCCCCCCCAGGCCTGCGCAGGGCAGGAGCAGCCCCGACTGGATGGGGTGCTGTGAGCTGTGCCCCGTGATCGGCTCCCGCGATTGGGGGCGGGAGGGGGTGAGTACTAGACGTGCTGACAGTGCTCAAGGTTCCTTGCGAGCTGCCCAGCCCTGATGCTCCTCAGTAGCATTTACTGTGCCCGCCTCCTATCCCGTGTCACAGGTGGGAAACTGAGGCACAGGCTGAGTAGTTGCCCCGGGTCGCACCGCTGGGAAGGGCTGGAGCTGCGGTTGGACCCTGGGCAGTCTAGCTGCAGGGAGCCTCAGCCTCCAAGATATCCAGACCCTCTGGAAACGAAGCCCCTCGAAGCAGAGCTGTGCTGCTGGGAGCAGGGGCGAGGGGCCTGTGCCCCTAGCTCGGCCCCTGCAGCCCCTGAGGCTGTGCCCTACAACTCCAAAAGCCTCCGTGGAGGTAGAAGATTGGAGAGGAAACTGGGCATAAGAATCAAGGCCAGGAGAAGGGGAGAAAATGTGGGTTTGGGAATTGAACCAGTGTCCCCACTGCATACGGCTCCCTAGTAGCTGAGTGACCTTGGGCAAATTGACTTAATGTCCCTAGCCTGTGTCCCCGCTGGGAGAAAGGGGACAAGTACACCCACAGGTACGGGTGTGATGCTGAAAGATAAGACGACACCAAGTCACCGATGGCTGTTGTCCCTGGCAGTGCCCGCGCTGTGTCCTTGTTATTCTGAGAGCACCAGATCTTGTTAGGCTTTAGTGACAGGCTGTAATGATGTAAGGTCACGATTAGGGACAGTCCTGCCACCTGCATTGCAACCATCAGAGCACTTTGATGTCCCTCATTTCACAGGATTTTCATCTCTGCTCAGCACGGTGGCTTCTTCCCCCTCTGACATTAAAAATTCATACCTAGTATAAAAAGTCAGGCGCTATAGAACAGCAGAAGGCAACTGTGAAAGAGCCTGCCGTGCACCACTCTTTTCCCAGGGGAGTTTCCCTAGCAGGTTTTGTGGTCATCCTGCCAGAGTTTTTTCTTGTGTGCGTGTGTGTGCAGGCGTGGGTTTTTAAAACATACACCGACGATCAGGCTGTATATTTATCTGCAGCTTTGTAATTGTCACCAAACGCTGGATTCCCTCAAGGTCATTTTTTTTTTTTAACTCCCATTTTTATGGATAAGGAAAATGAAGCCCCAAAGAAATCCCTGCCTGGAGCTTGTTACAGAATAACCGAGAAGCTTGGACAGTGGTCTTGGCACAGGAGACCTGCCACTTCTTACGTAGACGGGAGCCCTCTGCTCTCACGGTGTGTGAAGGAAGCTACTTCCCTGGGCTGCCCGTGCCCCGAAGAGGAGGCGGCTCGGCAAGGAGGCCGAGGACGGAGCTCAGAGCCCCTCTGGGCGGAAGGAGGCGCTTCTTACTTCCCAGAGCCTCCTTGCCTCTTGGCCCTGAGTCCGCTGGAAACCCTTGGTCCCTGGTGGCCCTGAGTGCTGCGGGCAGCGTGGCCAGCGCCGAGCCGGCCCCTGGGTGCAAGGGCACCTCGTTCAACAAGGCAGTTACTGATTAAGCCCCGCTCCGGCGGCCGGGCTCGGGGCCGGCCAGCAGTAGGGAAGAAATGTACTTCACGCTCGACCGGGTCCCGTGGGGGGGGCCAGGGGCCGGCGGGGTGGGGGTGTGGGCTGGCGGGTTGCAGGATTTGGGGCAGTAAGCCAGAGCAGGCGAAAAGATTGGGGTTTGCACCTTTAAATCCGGGCAGGGCCTTTGCTGACACGTTGGCCAGTGTGTGTGCGTTGTGTGTATTTTTAATATTCTTTGTGTTGCCAACTATAGCATGCGTATGCAAAAGAATATATTTGTATATTTTAAAGAATGTTTACGTACCTCTATAGCTGCACTCCCGCTAAGAAATAGGATGTTAATCTATGTCTTAGTCCTTTGGGCTAAACCATATCTACCCTGCTCCCTACCTTCAGGTAACCTGTTAGTCTGCACTTTGCGTTCTCCGCTCCACGTTTGCCCTTCTCATCTTACTTAATGCATGTGCGCGTACGTAATATTTATACACATACACCCGCATATATATAAGTGTGCTTCTAAACAATGCAGCCTTTCATTTCACCCAGCTTAGGCCTTCATACAAATGGAATACTTGAATGTATTCTTCTGTGACTTCCTTCTTTTGAGGGTTTTGTCACTGCTCGTGGGGTTAGTTCACCACCGTGCACGGGCTCTTCTTTGGGCCGACCTTGGGGAGGTTTCTAGCACACCGCTGTTGCAGTGCCTCCTTTGCCTTCCCCAGCGTGTTCCACAGGGCACGTGTGCAGGCGTTCCTCTGCACCGCGCCCTGCCTGTCCTCGCGGGGTCACGGAGACGGGTCCCCCACGCGGGCAGGCACGTTTCCACCCCACCTGTTGTGGATGCCACTTCCCTGGGCAGTGTTGCTGTTGTCCGATGGAAAAGTCTTGCCAGTTATGTTTTTATAACAGCAGCAGTGCCTTTTTACAGACAGGAGGCAAAAGGGTGGACGTGTCTGCTGGGTCGTTACAGTGAGAACTGCAGAGCGGTGGCTGCGGTGAGCTCCCTGCGCCTGGGTAGACCCCGGACGGGGCAGGTCTATTGCTGCTCCGTCCTCTTGGCATCATCTGATAGGCACGTCCGACTCACCACCAAGGTTTTTTGTTCATTTTGGTGTCTTATCTGTTGCCGTGACATAAACGCTATGCACTCCTGGAACATGCCCTTTGTGCCCATTAGAGGATACAGGGAATAGGAAAAAGCAAAAATCAAACCAAACCGAGACCCCTTCCCCCCGCCTGTAGCCCCATATGAAAATGTAGCATCTTGACCCCAGGCTCTTTTCTTTCCTGGTCAGGCCTGTGCTATGTAGACGTGCAGGGGCGTCGTGCTGTATTTGCATCGTCCCTACCTCGTGGATCTTGTAGCGGGGGCTCGTCTGTGGTCGTCCCGGCTCCTGGCAGCGTGACGGGGCCGTGCTGCGTGTTTTGCGTTAGGTCCTCACTCTTCTTTCTGCCTTTCAGATGGTGCAGAATTTCCAGGATGAATCTTGTTTTATCCTCAGCACGTTAAAAGGTAAAGTCCCGCCTGCCCCATCTTCATTTGACCCCTGGCTGAGTCCTGTGTGGTTGGGGCCACTCGAGAGAGTGTTCCCTTGGGGATGTGTTCTGGGGGAAAAGAAAACCGAGGCTCCCCAGGCAACCCAGCGCTAGAAACGGCTGTTGAGTGAGACTGGCCCCCAGATCACATGGTAAAGGAGATCCTGGGCTAGTCAAGGTGCTCTCTGTGGACCCGGGTTTGAGTTCTTCTCAAGTGGGGATCCTCCAAGAAGCTCAAAGCAGCTGAGTCTGGAGGCAGAGGAGGGGGAATTGGGGGGGGGGGCTGGGATGCGGGGATCCCGGACAGGTGTACTTTTGACAGGGGTGCCGGCCTGCCCACGCTCTCCCAGAGAATGAGCTTATGTGCCAGGAGCAGGTGGAGAATGGAAAGACTGGGGGACAGACGGGGTCCATCAGAATTCAGGCCCGCTGACGGGGCCGTGGACCCTGGCCCAGAAACGGGACCCTTTGCCCTCTCGCCTTGTGGATCCGGCCGTCGGGTGCGTGCGGAGGCCGAGACGTGCCCCCGCGAGCCAGTGTGTCCAAAGCCTCCGTGGACGGTCTGAGGATGGATGGGCCCCTTGTAGAAGACGCCCAAGCGTGGGTGGCCGTCCCTGCTTGTGGCAGCCACGCCTTGCCACGCACAGCCTTACTGAGTGACCGGTATTCACAGCGGGGTTTCTACGAGTGCAGTCACAGCACATCCTCGGGGGTCCCCAGATGCCGTGGCGGCAAGGCTCCTTCCTCTAAGGGGCCCGGCGTTTCTCTTTTGCAGCGGAGAGCAACGACGGCTACCACATCATCCTGAAATGCGGGCTCTGAGCTGAAGTGGACGTGCGGCGGCCTCCGACTCCCAGCCCTCAGGACCCCCTTGGATGTAGAAGCTGCAGCGCTGCGACGCGCGGCCAGGCGAGGCCATCCACGGCGGTCCCGGGCCCCCCGGCAGCAGAGCCCGTGCTCTCAGCCGCCGGCGTGCAGAAAGCCAGCGCCCCTCTCTCCCTCCCTCCTGCCCCAGCTTTGAACAGTCCCTTGTTCCCTTGTTCTCTGTCCCAGCCCTGAGGTTTTAAAGAGGCGAGCAGGGGAGGGCCTTCTTTGAACCCTGCCCCCTTGTCGGAGGCTAGCTCGTTGGGTAGCGTGGCGCCACGTGTGCAGGCGCTCTGACCACGCCTTCGCCTCACCTTGAACTTCAGCTTCTCGCTGGTAC
The DNA here is from genome assembly GCF_030445035.2 of Dasypus novemcinctus. NCBI lineage: Eukaryota > Metazoa > Chordata > Mammalia > Cingulata > Dasypodidae > Dasypus > Dasypus novemcinctus. The sequence goes on along the minus strand of NC_080679.1, from coordinate 127,311,448 downwards.
CTGGCCCCATGGCCAGGTGCTGGCTGGGCGGTGGCGATGCCACCTGTCTGCTGTCTTCGTGTGTGTCCCCCTTCCCGGGGTCCCTGGTGAGCGTCTGCTTCCCCTTCTTTTGGATGGACGGATGGGCCTCTGCCTCTTTCACCTTTACCTTGTTTCTAAGGATTTGCTCCTGCGAAGAGCAGAGGTGGGCTCAGAGCTCTGTGTTGGCGTGGTAGACGCCACAATGTATGTGGAGGACCCACCACACATGCTAGCTCCGAGGGCCCTCGGGGCAGAGAATGGCCCTTTTCAGGCACGTTCTCACAAGTAGAAGAGGAATGAGAACCACGAGCTACTGGTGTAGTATTTTCTAAACAATCAAGGGTAAGGAATCAGGAGCATCCCGCGAATGATCAGATGACTTTGACCTTCATAGCGCACGCTCTGCTTGCCCTGGAATTAAAACCGTGCTTTCCGTTGGTCTCCCACCACTGCTAAGTCACCGAGCTCCCTGGGGACCTTGTTCTCTGTGAGTGCCCGCCGCTGAGATGTTGATCTTCTTTTCATCTGGAGGAGGTGGTGGGTTTGGGTATTTGCCTGCACGGGGTCTTGGATTACCTTTCGCAGTGGCTGGCTGCAGGGCTCCTCGGCCATCGGCCCAGGAGCTGGCCTTGACCTTGCTTCTGGTTCCCCGCCTCCAGGGGTCTCTGTTGGCCCACGGCTTCAACTCTGCAAACTCAGGTCCTCCTCCAAAGCCCGGCGAACCTGGGGGCCGCCGGGGTGGTTGGTAGAGCACTTGACTCCGAGGTTAACGCAACGGGGTAGACCTGTTTTACAGATGGGGAAACTGAGGCCCAGGTGGGCAAAGCCACCTATGTGACATCATATGGGGATTTATCGCACCAGGACACTGGTGAGAGTGGAAGGGGGCTCTACCAAGAATTAGGCTGGAATGACGGGTGGTGGTACTGCAGCAGAGGGACAGGCCCTGACTCTCCTGTGTGTCTTGGGGAGGGATGAGGTGGGATAACAGCTTTATTGAGAGAGAATTCACATACTACACAATTCACCCATTTAAAGTGTACAATTCTGTAGTTTTCAGTATAGTCACAAAATTGTCCAACCATCACCACTATCAATTTTAGGACATTTTTATCAACCCCAAGAGAAACCCCATAGCTTTTAGCCATTAACCACTCCCAAACCTCCTAGTCCTAGACAACCATAGATAATGCTTTCTGTCTACAAATGGGCTTATCCTGGGTATTTCAGACTCATACAATATGTGTGATTATACATCATGTCCATCATTGGTACCTTTTGTGGTAGCTGCACTGGGTGTGGGGTTTTTAAAGTTCATCCATGGCATTTCGTGCATCAGTACTTCATTTTTATTTCTGAATAATACTCCATGGTATGGGCAGACCACATTTTGCTTATTCTTTCATTAGTTGGTGGGAATTTTGGGTGGTTTTTTCCCACTTGTGGCTATTATGAACAATGCTGCTATGAATATTTGAACAAGTTTCTGTGTGTGTGTGTGTATTTTCACTTCTCTTGGAAATAATCCTAGGAGTACAGTGGCTGGGTCATGGGAAATCTGGATGTTTAACTTTTGAGAATTGCCAGATTTTTGCCAAGTGGCTGCACCGTTTTGTATTCCCACCAGTCTGTGAGGTTCCAGTGGCTTCACATCCTTGTCAACACTTGCTATTGTCTGTCTTTGGTTCTAGCCATCTTAACGGGTGTGAGGTGGCTTCTCATTCTGATTGTGATTTGTATTCCTTAATGACTGATGATACTGAGCATCTCTTCTTGTGCTTATTGGCCACTTGTGCTTATTGTCCATTTGTATATCTTCTTTGGAGAGAAGTCTATTTAGACCCTTGGTCCATTTTTAATTAGGTTATTTGTGTTTTTATTATAGAGTTATAAGTGTTCCTTTATAATTTAGATACAAGACTCTATCAGATGTATGATTTGCAAATATATTTGCTGCTCCTGTCCTTTCACTTTCTTGGTAGTGTCCTTTGAAGCACAAACATTGTAAATTCTCATTAAAATTATGTGTTTATTTTTATTTTGGTTGCCTTTCTTGGTAGTGTTCTTTAGAGCACAAACACTTTTAATTTTGATTAAATTAGATACAAGACTCTATCAGATGTATGATTTGCAAATATATTTGCTGCTCCTGTCCTTTCACTTTCTTGGTAGTGTCCTTTGAAGCACAAACATTGTAAATTCTCATTAAAATTATGTGTTTATTTTTATTTTGGTTGCCTTTCTTGGTAGTGTTCTTTAGAGCACAAACACTTTTAATTTTGATTAAAATTTTGAGCCTATTTTTATTTTCATTGCTTATGCTTTTGAAGTCATTTCTAAGAAATCATTGCCTAGTCCAAAGTCAAGATTTCCTGTGTTTTCTCGGAGAGTTTTAGCTCTTCCATTTAGGTCTTTGATCTGTTTAACTTTTCTAGCTATAGAGGTAGGGTCCAATTCCACTCTTTTGCATGTGGATATCCAGCTATCCAAGCACCATTTGCTTTCCCATGGAATTGTCCTGGCATCCTGTTAAGGCCCCTGGCTTTACTGAGCCTGGCATATCGTGCTGCCATGGGAAGCTCTCTCTTCTTCCTCCGCCCTGTTCAGCTCCGCGTTCTTGCAGCTGGCTCCCCTCACCCTGTTTGACTGATGCCGGGTCAGATCACCACCTGACATTCACGGTCTGTCTTGGTGCGTGTTCCAGCTCCCCCGACCGCTCCCGGGGGAGGGCCAGAACCAGTCATTTCCTTTATTGACTATGAGGAAACTGCGTCCCAAAGAAGAGGAATGATTTACCCAAGGTCACAGCCCCTTTGTGGCAGAGCCAAGGGTGGACCTGCGGTCTCCCAACTTGCAGCCTCTTGAGAAGGGACTCCACTAGCAGGCAATGGCAGGCTCGATTCCCAACAGAGCAACGCGGTGGACTGACATTTTCATATCGGTTCTGAAGAGCGTCTAGTACAGGTGTGGCACCTTGGCTGTTGGTGGAGTCTTCAGCTCTGGCACCGCCCGCTGCAGTCTGCCCTCCTTACCTTCTGATGGTTAAAGGTAAAGCTTGCAGCGTGACTCTCTCCATTTATGTGTGCTGCCTGGTGCAGTTACAAAGGAGCAGCAAATTATAAATACCCCGCAAGAGTGTGCTTGTTAATTGGGTACCAGATAGCTCCCTCCAACTCTGCTCAGTTCACAGCTTGCCCTCTCCACAGGAGTCAGAAGAGCCCAAAAGGCATGTTTCAGTTTTTGCTTCATTAAAGTACAGGAAAGCTGTGTCTCTTCCCGCTCCTGTTTGTCTTCACTGTGAGCTCTGGGTCTGGGGGCCTGGACGTGCTGAGGAGGCCAGCCCCACCCAGGGCTGCTCCCCACCCCCCAAGTCCCAGGCTGTGGCTTCTGGGTAGCAGCAGCTTTGTGAAGCGAGGCCCGGAGATCAGGTGTGTGCCCCGGCCGCCGACTTGAGAGATCAGGCGTGTGCCCCGGCTGCCGGCTTGAGAGATCAGGCGTGTGCCCAGGCCGCCGGCTTGAGAGATCAGGCATGTGCCCCGGCCGCCGGCTTGAGAGGTCAGGCGTGTGCCCCGGCCGCCGGCTTGAGAGATCAGGCGTGTGCCCAGGCCGCCGGCTTGAACCAGAGGCCGGACGCCGACTGCTTTGCTTGGGCCAGTGTCTGCCTGCAGGGCTGGGCCAAACCTTTTCCTGTTGACCAGATGGCTCCTTTCCAATAAAAAAGACCAAGGCTTTTGAACGGGGGGACGAGAGGGAGTTGCAAGTCTTAGCCTGGGATCCTGAGAAAGGTCAGGCGATGCCCTGGCGACCTCCGGCCCTTAGGAAGCTGTGTCGACTGGCGAGGGCTCTCCCCGGCGCAGGTGCAGCTGGCCGAGCAGTGCGCCACAAGTTTCCAAGGCCAGCCTTGCTTCGGGGGTGACCTGAGTCAGTTAAGGCCTGAAAATCATTAACAAGTTGATGGAAAAATGGAAACGCCTGCTGCTGCTGTCAGCGGGGCAGAGGGAGAAAGCCTCAGGCTTGCGCAGAAGGGGGAGAGTATCGGGTGGGGCGGGGGGGGGGGGGGGCGGAGGTTGGCCCCGTCCGGGCCGCAGGGTGAGGTGGAGAGGACCAGGACCAAGAGTCGGGGCCTGGCACCCCTGCAGCCATGGAACCTGGCGGGCAGCAGGGTGTGGCCCCCCCGACTGCATGCGTGCATGCTCCGTGGTCCGCGTCTTGCCCCCGACCCTGCGTGCGTGCATGCTCCGTGGTCCGCGTCTTGCCCCCGACCCTGCGTCTTGCCCCCGACCCTGCGTGCGTGCATGCTCCGTGGTCCGTGTCTTGCCCCCGACCCTGCGTGCGTGCATGCTCCGTGGTCCACGTCTTGCCCCCGACCCTGCGTGCGTGCATGCTCCGTGGTCCGCGTCTTGCCCCCGACCCTGCGTGCGTGCATGCTCCGTGGTCAGCGTCTTGCCCCCGACCCTGCGTGCGTGCATGCTCCGTGGTCTGCGTCTTGCCCCCGACCCTGCGTGCGTGCATGCTCCGTGGTCCGAGTCTTGCCCCCGACCCTGCGTGCGTGCATGCTCCGTGGTCCGAGTCTTGCCCCCGACCCTGCGTGCGTGCATGCTCCGTGGTCTGCGGCTCGCTGCTGACTCTGCCACTCAACATGAGGATTTGACCTGAGTCGTCCGTGGTGACTTCGAGAACCCGCTCTCCCAGCTGCGCCAAAACCCCCACTAGCACCTTTCAGGGAGGCCACCGGGCGTTTGCGCCTCGCAGGAGGCCGGATCCTGGACGCAGCGCCGGCCGGCTGCGGTTGGCAGCCATGTGTGTGAGTGTGCGTGTCTGTGTGTACACGCGGGTCACCCCTGCATTGGGCGCGAGTGTGGCCCCAGAGGGCCCTGGCTAGCAGGTGCTGTCACCTGAATGCGCACCAGCCTCGCCTTTGGAGAAGCCAAGTTCCTCAGGAGACGAGGCACCCCTTTTACTTTCCAGCGTTGATTGTGGCCACACGTACGCAGCATAGCAGTTCCCACTTCAGCCACCTTCAGGTGCACAGCTCCACGGTTGCTGTGCTCCCATCACCGCCACCGTTACCCAAACCTTTCCATTTCCAGCACTAAACAGAAACTACCCCTTAAGCTTCAGTCCCCTCCTGACCTCGTGTGCCTCGGGCGAGTGGCAAGGGCAGGTGACCCCGGGAGGGTCAGGGGCGCCTCCAGGGAGCGTGGGCGCTCACGCAGCTGGCCTCTCCACTGGGCCCCGAGGGCCAGGCCTGGGGAGTTTGGCATCTTGTCCCCCAGGTCACGTCCCCTGCCGCGTCCAGCCAGGCTGGCCAGTAGGCAGTGTTCTGCACGCTAGCACCCCCCTCCCCGTTGCCCTTTGGGGAGAGGGAAGCAGGACGTCCAGGCGGGCGCTGACCTGGCAGGTGGGGTGCCGGCCAGGCCAGTGGGGGTGCCCAAGACGCTCGCCACCCCAAAGCAAAGGCTCCTGGGTGTCCAGAGGCTGGGCCCATCTCCGGGCTCTTGACGGGAGAGCTGGCTTTTAGGGGCAAGGGGGTGGGTCTGCTTCCTGAGGGGCCTTCTGGAGGACACCCCAAGAACTAGCTCTGCCTTGGGAGGAGGTGACGGGGGGCCGTCGGTGCCAGCCCCCACGCCTGCAGCCATCCTGAACCCCTCTGAAGAGGCAGAGCTACAGCCTTCATCCCCCAGAGCCCGGGGCAGGCGCGGGCGCCAGGAGGGAGATGGGAGTCTTTCGTTACAGCAAGTTTCCAAACCTTCGTTCAGCTGACCCGTCACCCAGCTTCCACCCTCTGCAGCTGCGGCCCGTGGGCGGGCCAGCTCCCCGTTTCTGCGGTGGAGTTCACGTTCGGCAACGCTATCTTTGAGCCCCAGTATGGGAAATGTTATATATCCCCCCTCAAAAAAAGTTCCATTCTTCTCCTTACTAGACCTGTATTAGAAGAAATTGTACTCAATTATCGTGTTTGAATTTCATCAATAAAAACTTTGTGCACATTTGTTTCCTCTCATACCTGCCTGATATCCATTTCTTCCCGTGCCCCTCGGAACCAAGGAAATGCGGGCCACTGGCCTAGACTTCCATTTCCCTCTGTCCCTGTTGGGTTGTGTTAAGAACATGCCAGACGAGAGCTCTTTTAAATAGAAAGAGGTTTATTTTTGTTTTGAGCTTTGAGGCAAGAACAGTGTTCAGAGGAGCAGTCTTTGAATTCCCTGCTCGCAGGGCTGGTGAGTAGCCTTGGAAAGTTCCAGGCTCCAGCCTGCCCTCTCGGGACACCTTTAGAGCCCTTCGCTGCCCCCTCCCCATTCCTGGAGACCTGCTGGGCGTGGGCTTGGGTTCCTGGGCCAGGTTCCCGGGGGTCGACGTGGGGAGGGGTTTGTGCTGCCTTCACGGTGCCCCCAGCCGCAGTGGCGGCAGCTCAGGACACTGCTGGCCCCGGAGGGCGCGGCCTGCCCTCGGCCTCTGGGGTGGTGTGCCAGGGCTGTGGGTGCAGGAATACCAGACACGGGCTGGCTCTCGTAACGGGGAATGGTCAGGAGGCTGTGGCTGCCCACATCGAGGCGGCATCTGGGGTGCTCTCACCCACGTCAGCCACTGGTCAGCTCCTGGGCTCCTGCCCGCGGCGAGTCAAGAGGGTGGCTTCTCCCCGCCTCGGGCCTGCTCCGCTGGTTCCAGCCTCTGGCCTCAGCCCCTGGGGTTTCCCCATCTTCCTGCAGTCCTCTCGCACACGGCAGGGTCCCACCAGCCGCTGCCTTTCTCTCTCTTTCGGCTTCCAGTTCTCAGCTTATGTAAGACCCCAGCAGGAGGGCGGGGACCTAACCTGGGCCCGTCCTCACCCACTAGTCCAATCCAAGGCCCTGAAGCAGCCCAAGTGATCTAATCAAGGTCCCTGACCAGGATCTAATGCAACCAAAGGGCCTCGCAGTGCACCATCTTTTCTGGGGTTCCCCAAAGTTCCGGCCGTCACAGCCTCCCTGAGGGCTGTGGGGCTCTTGGCCTCTCCGGAGCCCCACGAATGCCTCTGGCCGCTCTGCTCTCCCAGGGAACTCGACAGGGTCCTCCTCCAAGGGGACACGCGTGTCGTGGCCTCGGCCGGGGGTCAGCCATGGGTCCTGACCTCCGATTCTGCCCTGAAGGATGGAGCGTCTCGGGGAAGCCTGGGGGAGCCCAGCACTGGCCTCGCGTGGGGTGGATCCCACGTGCCTGTATTCCGGCGGCACGGCTTACCCTCCCGGTGGCTGCCTCTGCGGACAGCCGGACGCTGCGGTCCAGCCTCCCCTGACGACGGCAGTGCGGGGAGCTGCAGCTGGTTCCCTGAGCTCACCTGGGGGTCGGGCTGGGAGTTGGGTCCTCGCTCGTGCGTTGGGCTGGACCCCAGGACTGCCAAGGTGCCCACAGCCCGTGCCCGCGGGGTCTTGCCGGGAGATTCCTCACGGGCTGCGGCACTCGGGGTGGGGGGCTTCGATTGGGCTTCATCGTTAAAGGCAGAAGGGAGGTGGGTTCTGTGTGCCTCCCCCCCCCATCCCCTGGCCCTGTAATGCTCGGGTATTTAAAGCAATTGCTTTCCTGACATGCTCCTTTGCCCCCATCTAAAGAGTGGGTGCTTCTTTCCTAGGGGGGGCCTCTCAGAGGGCCTCGGGCCAGCTCAGCGGGGCTGCCCGGGGCCGGGTTGCTTTTCGTCCGGCATCCTTTGCCCTTGCCCTGCTGTGCCGAGAGGAGCCTGTGCCTGGGCTGGTATGCAAATAAAGCTCGTTTATAAGAAGCCCCGGTGGCCAGCTCAGGCCTTTGGGCCCCGTAAGTGGGTGGACCAGCAGGGGCTGACTAGGGGGAGGTGGCCTCCCAGGGACTCAGGGCCGCAGGAATCCCCCAGCCAGCTGCTGGCGCCCTCCCTCTCTCCCCCAGCCCCATCCCTGCCCTTTCTACTCCACCCTCCCTTTCCCAAGCTCATCTGCCTCCAGGGTTCTAATCCCGGCACAAGTTCCTCCGCCTGCTGCTCCCAGCACTGCCGCTCCCCACATCTCTGAGCCCTGCTGCCACCATCTCTCCTGTCCATTTTTCCCAGTCCTTCCAAGCCCGGGGGATCCCACCCCACTTTCCCATTCACTTGGGTAAAGTGCTCTCCTCCTGGGGCTAGAATCCACATTCCCCTGATTCTGAGCAAGCCGTGGACCTCCCTGACCCTCAGTGTTCTCCTCTGTCAGGGAGGAGTACCATCTGCCACGAAAGACTGTGAGGACGTGATGAGCCCACGCGCTGAGGCCATGAGAGCTGCAGCTGGACACGGAGGGCGATGCCCAGTGACGGGCAGGCCTCTGGGGTGGGGACAGCTCTGTGCTTTCTTGGACCCAAGGGAAGGCTAATTGGAGCCAGAAGAGGTGACAGGGCAGATAGAAGGCAGAAGTAGATGTGGTCAGGCAGCCAACGTGGAGGGGGGGGTTCCAAATTTTTTGACTGTGAGCCTCCATAAAAAAAAAAATAGATTTTTCATTATCACCCAAAACACACCCGTAGATGAACGCGATTTTCACAAATCAATCCTGCCCTGTGGTGTTTGGTATTCCCTCTCTCGTTTTGTTTTTTTTTCTTTAGAGATGCTGGCCCCATGCAGCCGAGGTGGCTTGGTGGCCACGTCGAGCTGTGCCCTGCAGCTGGATGAGCTTAATGTGGGGTGTCCACAGGTGCGTCCTCGGTGGCCCGGGGACAGCAGCGGAGGGCTGTAGCTGAGAAGGGGCACGATGGGACGGCATCGAAAGCTCAGCAGAGGCCCTCGGGGACCGGCTTGGCTGCCGGCTGCCGACGAGGGACCCCGGCAGGAGCCAGGAGGAGGTCGTGGAAAACAGGACGGTGGACAGAGCCGCCTCCCTGGGCGGGCCCCCCGGCCTCTGGGGGCCGCACCCTCCGTCAGGCCTGCGGCGTCCCCACCGTGGCTCAGCCGTCCTGTCCGGCAGAGCCTGCAGGGGAAGCTGGTCTAGCTCCACCGCCCCTCGCGGGCTCGAAGGTTTCGGGATAAATTTAAGAGGATTTGAGCCCCAGCCGGGCTCATTCAACAAACGGCTGCCCACCCTGCCCACAGTTCCTGACCCAGGAAGTCCCAGCCAGCACCTGAGAATTTGCATTTCACAAGGTTGCCCGGCCGGGCAGCTGCTGCTGGACCCCCAGTGGGGAGGGCGGTAACAGTGCAAATTCGGGAGCAAGACTGCTGGCGTCCAAATTCTGCTTCCAGCTATGCGACCTTGGGCAAGGTTCCTTAACTCTTCTGAGCCTCTGCTTCCTCATTCATAAAACGGGAGTAAGAACGATGCCTGCTCTGGAGAATTGGTACATGGGTTCAGCGAGGTTATTTAAAGAGTCTGGGGAAGCGGACTTGGCCCAGTGGTTAGGGCGTCCGTCTACCACATGGGAGGTCCGCGGTTCAAACCCCGGGTCTCCTTGACTCGTGTGGAGCTGGCCCATGTGCAGCGCTGATGCGCGCAAGGAGTGCCGTGCCACGCAGGGGTGTCCCCCGCGTAGGGGAGCCCCATGCGCAAGGAGTGCACCCCTAAGGAGAGCCGCCCAGCGCGAAAGAAAGTGCAGCCTGCCCAGGAATGGCACCGCACACACACGGAGAGCTGACACAACAAAGAGAGACACAGATTCCCATGCCGCTGACAACAACGGAAGCGGACAAAGAAACAGGACGCAGCAAATGGACACAGAGAACAGACAACCGGGGTGGGCGGGGAGGGAGAGAAATAAATAAATAAATCTTTAAAAAGATAAATAAATAAATAAAGAGTCTGGAGTAGCCCTGGCATCGGGCAAGCCGGTGATTAAGAGGTGGGTGGGCTGGGGTGGGCTCTGGGGACTGCTAAGTTTGCAGCCACTGCTGAGAGCCGGGCGGACGGAAGCGTTCTCAGACTGCAGCGTGCATCCAAATCAGCGCATCCAAACCAGCCCGAGAGCTTCGAAGACCCTTTTCCACCGCAAAGCCTCTGATTCAGCAGGTGGGGTGGGGCCTGGGGATCTGCTTTTCCAGCAAGCTCCCGGGGAGGCTGCTGGTGCTGGGTGGGGACCCCCAGAGAACCCCTGGCCTAGAACGCTGCCCTCCCCCTCCGGAAGAAGTGTCATCTGAGCTGCAGACCCGGGCATGCACCAAGGGGGCTGGAGGTGGGAGAGGTGTGCTGCGTAGGAGAGGCAACTGACACACAGGTCACCCACATCCTGGAAGTCTCCAGCCCCCAGCCCAGCCTCGGCAGGGTGTGATTTGGGGAGGCCTGGGTGTCCACTGAATGGGCTTCTGGCCCACAGGTGGCAGGTTCATCTGGGACTGGGCCACAGAGCTGGGCTCTGGGAGGCTGACTCACGAGGACCAAACCTCCAGGAGCCTGAGGGAATCAGCTGACGGCCAGGCCTGTGGGTGGGAGGCTCAGGGTGGGGGGATCCCTGCAGGCTGGGAACACGAAAAGATGCAAAGCTGAGTCCCCCAGGGAGCCATGTGTGGGCTGGTGTCCTGGCTGAGCAGCCACCTGAGTGGAGCAGAACTGGCTTCCCCGCCTGGGCACACCTCCCCAGCCCCCAGCTCCTGTCCACCCTCCCCTGCCCCCAGATGCTGTCCTTCCCTCCTTGGGCCTCTGGCCGGGCTGGCCCTCTGGCTGGGACGTCCCTTCCATAGACCCCTTGGGCCCACCAGGTGGGGCCAGCTCGCCGGGGGCAGAAGAGGAGCTAGAGCACGCCTTCTGGGAAGGGCTGCGCCCCTTGGCGGCTCCCCTGTCCCCCAGCCCATAGCTTCGCCCCAGCAGGAGGGTTCGGCGGCTGGGAGGCTTCCAGGGCTCAGCCGCGTTGAATATTAACCCGCCTTGATTGGGCAGATCAATATTTAAACTCAATTACAAGGGGAGGGGTTATCTGGGGAGGCCTTAGGAAGCGGCAGCAGCTTTGGGAGTGCAGGATGCCCGGGGCGGGGCTGGCAAGGAGTTGGGGGGGTGCCAAGCAGCTCCAAGGAGGGGAAGGTGGTCGAGGAAAGCATGCCCCCCCTTCCTTTCCTCCTCGCTACCTCCTCTCTTCTTTTCTCCTTCCTCTTCCTCTCCCTCTCCCTCTTACTTCCCTTCTTGGGGCTGGGCAGGCACAGGGGCGGGGAAGGGCGGGGGCAGGGGAGGGACCCTCCTTCCCTTCCCGTAGCCCAGAGGACCCGCTCTTCCCGGCCCACAGGCTCCCGCAGCCCGCCAGCCCCTGCTTCCCACCTGGGCGCTTCCCGGGCGCCCCGGGCTTCTGTGCCCCGGCTGTGCTTTCCCGGCAGCCCTGGACCTAACCCCGGGCCTGGGTGTGAGCAGCTGGCCGGGGGGTGTGCGCTGAATGAGTAAAGGGAGCCATAAGGCGGTGGAGAGGGGACGGGGTGGGGCCAAGGAGGGAGCGCCCGAGTCGGGCAGGGGCAAGCTGGTGCGCCCGGAAAGGACGCTGGATTAGTTTACCAGTTCAGAGCCTGGCAAGAGGCAGGGGCGTCTGGATGCGGGGGGAGGGAGTTGGGGTATGGCGTGGCCGAGACGGTAGGGCCTGGGAGGGAGCCCGGGAGGGGGCCGGCCACAGGCTGATGGACTTTATCCTGCCCAGTGCTCACAACCACCTTCTGAGGCAGGTATTACAGTTGCCATATAACTGACGAGGAGACGGAGGGTCAGAGAGGTTGAAACCTTCACTCAAGGACACACAGCTGGTCAGGGGTAGAGCAGGCTTCTGATCCGAGTCTGTCAGCCCCAGGGCTGTGCTGTGGGCAGTGGGGCCATGGTGGGGAGGGGGTGAGTCTTGGGTGAGGGGCTTCCGCTGTGAAGGAAGATGTGGGATGGGCTCGTTACCATGGTCATCCTCTCCCCTCAGCCATGTCCCAGCTGTGCCCTTGACCCTGGAACATAAGGAAAGGGGGCACTAAGAGCGACCTTGTCCTGGTTTGTGTCTTTTGTGACCCCAGAAAATCTTTTTCTTAAGTTAACCCATTCCTGAGCATGTAAACATTTTGCATGTGGGCCCCTGTGGTTAGGTTCAGTTAAGGGACCTTTTGATTAGATCACTTTGATTAGATCACTTTTGATTAGATCACTGTAGTTAGGGGCCTTCGGTTAGATTGTGGCACCCAGGGTGGGTCTTAGTTCTTCGCTGGAGTCCTATATAAACGGAGGCGAGGGGGGAGGGAGAGCCGCCGCTTTACCCTGCCCTGAGAGAGGATGCCAGGACCTGCAGCCGCAGGAAGGCGGAGAAACCTGGAGAGCCTGAGAAGGGGCGGGAATCAGCAGAGCAGCCGCAGCTGAAACAACAAGGCCCGGCGGAGAGGGGAGAGGGGAGGGTCGAGCCCTGTGCCTGGCAGCCCACAGCTGAGCGCGGGGAGGAAGGGGCCCGGAGGGGGGCAGGGACCGGCGGGAGCCGTGCCTGGCCCCAGGGCAGGAGGCCAGGCTTGTCAGGGGCTGACTTTGCTGAGAGAGCGTCTCCGACGATGTGGACTTTTTCACAGCCTCAGAGCTGGAAGCCCTTTTTTTTTTTGAGGTACCTGGGCCAGCGATTGAACCAGGACCTCGTGTGTGGGCAGCCTGTGCTCACCCACTGGGCACAGCATTTGGTTTTTCTTTTAGGAGGCCCCAGGCACGGAACTGGAGACCTCCCGTGTGGGAAGCAGGCGCTCAACCTCGTGAGCCACGTCTGCTCCCCAGAAGTGTATGCTTTTACCCTAATAAATCCCCCTGTGAAAGCCAGCCCGGCTCTGGTATATTGCCGTGGCAGCCTTTCGCAGAGTAGGACCAGCCCTCCCCGCTAACGGTGCCCCCAGTCCCCGCCTTCCCTGCCCTAGCCGAGGGTGGGGTGGAGAGTGCAGCCAGCGGCCAGCTTGGGAGGGCCGAGCCGGGGCCCGGCCCCAGGCCCACCAGGGGTCCTTGAACCCCAGAGGGGCCTGCCCCCGCCGCGATGCCCTCGGCTGCCCTGCTGTTGAACTGCAGTGTGGGGGGCCCGTCCCTGGGTGCCCAGCAGCTCTTCTTCTAGGTCCCATGCTTCTGACGTCTGGGGTCCAGCCGCCACACCCCAACTTCCCAGGAGCGCTGCTGTGTCTGACCTCCCTGGCCCTTTATGGCACGCGCCCTGGTGAAGTCCACTCGTCGACTCCCTCCTTGGGGCTTCCTTCGTTCGTTCCTTCCACTCATTCATTTAGCTGGTCCGGCCCAGCCTGGGCTGGTAAACCACGGCCCGACTCTGCCTCTGAGGACAGGAGCTCAAGAAGGAAAGGAAAGGGCAAACGTGGGCTGATCCTAGAGTGACACAACACGCGGCAAGACGCTGAAAGGTGGTCAGCGTGGGTATCTGGGGAATGTTGGAGTTCTGCCTATTGTTTTTGTATTGTTTTCAACTTCCCGCAGCTTTGAAGCGATTTCAAAATAGAACAAAAAGAGGTGGGCTGATTCTTATGCATCCATATACATTCTTTTTTTTTAAAAAAAAAAAAATATATATATATATATCCAGCAGTCATTCTGAGCCCATGGAGTGCTGTGCCAGGCCCTGGGCTGTGTGGGGGTGGGGGGTGGGTGACACAGGAGTAAAGAGGTTGACAGAAGTCACCTTTTTCCTGGCCCTTCTCAGACCTTCTCTTTGCCTCCCGAACCTCAGAGGGCACCGGCGCCTTTAAGACAAAAAGTGCCTTGTTGTTGGAAAGACACAGAGGGCTGCAGGTTTCCAGTGCCCCAACACAGGTCTCTGTGTACAAAACAGAGGCCAGGCCGGGGCCTGAGGGGGCCAGAGGCTGGGGGTGCTGCACACAGAGGACCCACTGTGGGGCTGGGCGGGGGGGGCTCCCGGGGCTTGTTTATGGTCCTGGAAGTCCCAGGATGGAGGGGCGTGGCAGGAGGCCTGCCGACACAGCGGTGGCATTGTACTGCCCAGTTACCCCAATGTCCTCGCCACGCAGGAGGCCTGGAGATCACCAGGCCGGGGGATTTCAAACTCACCCCACCCCTACCCCCCGCCGAAGCCTCACTAAGGAAATAGTGTGTGGCAGCTGCTCAGAGGGGCCAGGTGGGGGGTGGGGGGCTCTGCAGACCCCGGGCCCTGAGAAAATGGGGTTTGAGGGAGCCTGAGCTGGCCTAACCTGGTGGTGGTGGTGAAATGAGGCCCTGCTGACTCGGGGCCCATCAAGGCCGAGAAGAAGCACAGCTGCCCAGGGGCCAGGCCAGGACCCCAATGCAGCGGGGCGGCCCTGGTAGGGGGGACCCCGCATCCTGGTGTCAAGGAAGCTGTCCCCCTGGTCGGGACTGCGAACAGCATGGACGAAATGATGTCCACTGCCAGCCCGCGCTCCGCCCAAACACCTGGAATTCTCAAAACCATCCTGCAGGGTGACAGAGGAGGAAACCGAGTCACAGGGAAAACGAGGAACCTGTGGGAAGCTGCTCAGCAGGGAGGCGTGGGGCCCCACTTGGCCGGGCTGCGCTCTCCTGTCCAGGCCGACACACGAGCCCAGAGGGCAGCTCAGGCCAGTGCACAGATGAGGAAACTGAGGCAGGAGAGGCTCAGGAACCCGCCGGCTGCCTGCGGGGAGTCCATGGCGGTGCTGGGCCTGGGAGCCGACCAGCCTGAACCGAGGTTCCAGATGTAAGCGTCAGCAAAGCCGGGTAAGCAGCAGGCACGTCCATCGTCATCCGCCCGAGAAATGGGGGCTCTCGAGACAGGCGCGAGCAGGAGGCCAGAGGAGACGAGCTGCCTGACCACGCATGCCCGGGTGGTGAGGCGAGGCCGCTCACGCGCTGGCCTGACCCCTCGGGGAGGTGTGAGGAGGCGCTGGGCCGCGTTTTGCACCCTTTCTGTTTGGCATCTCACCCTCCTGTGGCTGGTGGCAGCTGGAGCCGCAGCATCCTGCCCCAGGGCTCAGGGCACCCGGGCTATCAGGCCAGGCGTTGTCGGGGGCTCTGAAAAGCGAGGGGCTCCGGGGCTGGGGGGCAGAAGCCGCTCCGGCCTCCCACCGCCGCCCGCCTCCCACCACCGACCCCGCGAGCTGGGCTCAGCCACCACCCACCAGGCCTCTCCGCCCTCGCTTCTGAGTCGGGGACAATCCCACTCCCTCCCGAGGGCGGTGCCTGGTTTATAGGCGATGGCACAGGAGGGACACGGGTGCCATGCCCAGTGCTTGCTTGGGCCTTCCCTTCCTGCGGGTCCAAAACAAGCACGCCCGAAACCACCCTGGCCACCACGCTGGCTTCGGGGTCCTCAGACTCCCCCACCTGCCCCAGGGAGCCCTGCTCCCTGCCTCCTCCCTGGGCACCCCAGCAGGGGGCCAGAGCCCCTGGAGCGCAGGCTGCTGTCTTGCTCATCTCTGTCCCCAGGGTCCCCACATCAGCCCAAGACCTGGACACAGCAGGAGGATGCCCCGTGGCTCTGTAACTGGCCCAGAAGTTCCAGGTACCGTAGGCCACTGACCAGCTGCCCAGAGCAATCCCTAACCCTTGGTTAAATCTCTTTGGTTCTGGGGAACAGATGTAGCTCAGTGGTTGAGCACCTGCTTCCCAGGGGCGAGGTCCTGGCTTCAATCCCAGTACATCCTAGAGGAAAAAAAAGCAACTTCTTTGGTTCTGCCGATTAAAATCTGTGTTCAGCTCACTCTATTTTTTTAAAAAAAGATTTATTTATTTATTTATTTTTATCGCCCCCCCCCCCACCCCCAGTTGTCTGTTCTCTCTGTCTATTTGCTGCGTGTTCTTTTGCCTGCTTCTGTTGTCATCAGCAGCACGGGAATCTGTGTTTCTTTTTGTTGTGTCATCTTGCTGTGTCAGCTCTCTGTGTGTGCGGCCCCACTCCTGGGCAGGCTACACTTTCTTTCACGCTGGGCGGCTCTCCTTACGGGGCGCACTCCTTGCGCGTGGGGCTCCCCTACGCGGGGACACCCCTGCGTGGCAGGGCACTCCTTGTGCGCATCAGCACTGCTCATGGGCCAGCTCCACACGGGTCAAGGAGGCCCGGGGTTTGAACCGCGGACCTCCCATGCGGTAGACAGATGCCCTAACCGCTGGGCCAAGTCCGTTTCCCTGCTCACTCTAAACAGTAGCAGCATTTCTGAGGTCAAACAGAATGCCTGGAGGTCAAGTGCCAGTTTAACTGCTCCAAGGGGTCATGCCGTTTAAAAAAGTCCCCGATGAGTTCGTTCTGCTTGGAGAGGAAAGGATGCTCGTGAATGCAACAAAGCCCACCTAATTATTTTCCTTCTATAAATCCAGAGTTTGGATTTTGGGGATGCCCCAGCTGGAGCCAGGAGATGGAGCTTCAAGTTCGCTGCCGGCGGGTCTTGGTTACAGGCTACTTTTGGGCGATTCTGGGGGGCTGGGAGGTCAGCACTTCCTCCCCACAGGGGCAGCTGGGGATCTGCCACGGGCAAACAAGGGAAAGCAGGGGAGCCCCAGTGGGCCAGGCACGGGGCGAGTGCTTTGCATCCAGGCTCTCCAACAATCCTCCCCGTGGCCGTACGAGGCTCATTTTCCAGGTGCGCAAACAGGGCAAGCAGGTGAAGAATCAGGACCGGGCTCCCAGGGCCACGGCCGCGCTCCTGCCCCAGGGCTCTCGTTCCCTTTCTCCCCCTCCCGCTGGCTCTAACATCCGCTCCCGGTGGGTGGAAGGTGGAGTGGTGGGTGAGGCTCCCCCAGACCCACCGCGGGGATCAGGGCCCAGCAGCAGCGGGTGCGGGTCAGGGCCCAGCCAGGACCCCTGGCCAGGGAAAGGAGGGCGCGGCAGCAGGGTGGGCGAGGGGTTGGGGGAGTTAGGCTCCCCTGCAAACGCCCCCAGGGAGCGCCAGCCTGCAGAGCCGAAACTGGGGTGACACTGGGCATGCACACTGCACGGGGCGTGGAGGTGAGGGGGCACCACTGGCCCGGGGGCTCCTGGGCTGGTGGAGAGTAATGACGGGAATCCCATGCCAAGCGCTGGGACGGGTCCTCTGCATGAGAAGCCGCTGCCGCTCTGGGGACTGCTCGGCTGCCGCGGGCCCTGCGGCTCCAGGCCAGCTACCGCCAGCGCTCAGCTCGCCCTGCGCCGCTGTCCTTCCCCACGGTGGGCCCGGCTCCCTGCGCCAGGAGCCCTGGCGGCGCCGGAAAGGGCCTGGCCTTCGCCGTGACCCTGGGAGGGCCAGCGATCTCGAGGGTCTCACCCCGGCAGGCCCTGGGGACTGCGACGGCTGAGGTCGCTGCAATGCCCAATCAGACGGGGGGCTGCAGAGCCGCACGCTTTCCTCCCGGACAAGAGGCAGGTTAGCTCCCCAGTTACCTGCCCTGCCCGGGGCCCGCGGGCACGCCCTGCTCAGCCCCCGCTGCCCCCGCACGTCCCCCTACCCGCCGCGCCGTGTCCCCAGCCACGCGCCTCCTGCGCGATCCCTTGGCCGGGGTGCTCGCCTGCCTCCCCGTCCCCTGTCCCCGCCGCCCTCCTCCTGCAGGGCTGGCCTGCTGCGCGGAGCGTCCACCGCTGCCGTCCAGCTCCCCCTTCTCCAACGTGGCCCCGTCTTAGGCGGTCGGCGCGCTCCTTTGGTGGCAAGGCACAGGGAAGCCCTGGAGAGCTCCAGAAAGCGGGTGATCTTGGAGAGCTGAGCAGTGTCACTGCAACGCTCGCGCGCTGGGGCCTTCACAGTCGACTCCTTAAATGCCTGCGGAGAGATTCGGAGGCGCAGAACGTCGATTTCAGGCCCGCGGGGAGTTACGGCCTGACGGGCACAGGGTTTCCGTTCAGGTGACAAGAAGAGTTTTTCTGTGTGTTTTTTTTGTTGTTGTTGTTAATTTATTTTTATTTAAAAATTTTGTGGTCATTTTAAATTTATTTTATTTTTATTTCTCTGTTATTTTAATTTTTGGGATTATTTTATTCATTGATTTTTGTACTATTTTACTTGTTCATTTATTTATTTTTTGACAAGATTGGGCAACGCGCGGTGGGGACAGTAGCAGTGTTGTGCACGTGATTAACGCCCTTACCAGTGGTTAAAGCGGCACGTTTTATGGTATATGTGTGTTACGACAATAAAACAAACGCGCCTCCAGAGTCCTCGGGGGCCACGGGCTGCCCTAGGCTCTGGAAAGAGTGGTCGAGACGGCCCTCCTGTCACAAGGAGCCCACAGGCCTAGCACCTGGCCGGCGACAGGAGGGGCCAGAGCGGGAGCTGCCGGCTCTTCCCACGGCGCCTCCTGCCGCTCACATCCCACCGCGTCCCCCGCGCCCACACCACCACGCCGGGCCGGCGGCTCCGGTGGCCTCCGCAGGTGCCACACACAATGTTTCTGGGGGAATCCACGAAAATTGCTGTAACTTTTTTTTGAAATAAGGAGAAAAAATGGAATATGCTAGTAATGACTATGTAATATACGGTCATCTTTATACCCACAGAGTCGTAAAATACTATCTAAAATTCTATTCTGTCATCCAGGAAGCTGCCAGAGCAATCCTTTTAAAAAGGGGCACGCCCAGCGCAAAAGAAAGTGCAGCCTGCCCAGGAATGGTGCTGCACACATGGAGAGCTGACACAAGATGACGCAACAAAAAGAGACACAGATTCCTGTGCCGCTGACAGCAACAGACGCGGACAAAGAAGACGCAGCAAATAGACACAGAGAACAGACAACCGGGGTGGGGGAGAAATAAAATAAATAAATAAGTAAGAAGGAGCGTGTCTTCAAGTCACCCTTTCACCTGAAACCTGGGTCCTCTGCATCTCCACGGTCCCTCCATCTCAGCCTGTGCCCATCCTCCGGCTCGCCCCGCTCCGTGCTGTTTCTGGAAGGCTCTGTGCGGTCCTGCCACAGGGCCTTTGCACCTTCCTCCCAGGATCTGCACAGTAACTCCCCGTTCCCTCGGGACCCAGGGCAAGGCCCTGCCCCGCACAGGTGCGACCCCGGGTCCGTGTGAACGGCGTCCCCTGTGCCAGGCAAGACCTCGAGGTTGGACTCCCCGTTGCTTTCTGGGGAGCCCCCACCCCTCCATCCCTCTCCGTCCCTCATTTGTTCTGCTTCATCCTAGTCCAAAGGACCAGACACACGATAGAGCTACGCGGTCCTGCCCCCACGGCCCCCGCCGGTTCCCCCCCGAGTCCCGCTCGCTCCGCTGCCCGGCCTTTCCTCTCTCCAATTCCCGGGGGGAAGCCGGGCTCCTGGGGGTCAGCTGCCGGTGGGCCAGGGGCTGGGGGAGGACGGCTGGGTGGCTCGGACGGTGCGGGCCTGGGGTGGGGGGCAAGGCCCCCGGGGAAGGGCCTGTTCAAGCACTGCTCGCTCCTCACTCAGTCCGCCGTCCCCTATTGGACAGTGAGCTTCCCTGAAGATCATGGGGCAGCTTACCTGCTCCTGCACTTCCCAGCGGCCCCAACACAGACCTAGAGACACACCCGCGGCATGACGTGTCTGCGCGAATCAGGCACCGCCTGCCCGCAAGGCGCCCACGGCCCAGGGCGGGGAAACGCACCCCGGAAACCAAGTGTGCGGGAGGGCGAGGCGGAGGGCGGGCTTCGCAGCGCGGGCCTGGGAGATGCCTGGGCCCGGCTGTGAGGGTCGGGGGGCTTTCTGGAGAGGAGGCGTGACGTCAGCAGTTTTTAGAAAACACCAATTTCCCCTGATTTTCTGCAACTGCAAGAAAATAACCTCAAACTTACAAAAAGTTGCAAAAACGGTTCAATTTCCAAGATCCTTCACCCAGATATCTCCAAACGTTAACCCTTTCACTGCTTTCTCTCCCTCCCTCCATCCTCTCTGTATTTGCGTATATAGGTATGTATATTTTTGTACATATGCACGTATGCATAGTTGCATGTATGTCTGCATATGTATATATACTTTGTCTCTAAAACGTTTCGGAGTTAATTGCAGACGTGACACTTTACCTCCCGATGCCGTGGTGGGATCTCCTAAACACAGGGGCCTTTAGCCTAATCGCAGTACAACGATCAGCGAGAGGAAACTGCTCTGATCCTATTCCCTCGTTGTGCTTAGTCTGAGGAACTCCCACCGTGGGCCCCACGGGCCAGGCTGGCACGCGTGGTGGGCGGGGGGCAGCGGGGGCCCGGCCGCGGACGTGTGGGGCGCCGTGAGGCCGCGCATCTGAGGGGTGGCGGGGAGCAGCCGGCAGCGCCGGGAGGCCCGGGGCTGAGCGGAGGGCTGAGCTTGACCCCCGAGGGGCCTGCAGCCGGCCCTGCGTGGCCCTGGTGGGCGGGCCCAGCCGTGACCTTGAGCCAGCCTCCCCGGGCCGGGCACGAGGGTGGGGCCCGGGCGCCACGGAGGAGGAATCGAGTTGCTGTTGGGAAGAAGCTGAATAAGAACAGAATGTACTCCCAGCGCCCGGGAACAGGGAGTGGAAGGGCAGGGGAGGCGTGGAAAAGGCGGCGGGAGAGAACGCCTGGCATGGCGGCCTGCTTTGTCATCTCACGGCGGCTCCCGGTGAGTCACCCCTGCTACTCAGAGGACCTGCTTCTTCCGTGAGGACCTCCCCGCCCTGGTCTCCTACTCCACTGCCCAGCGCCGTCCGCCTGTCATCCTGCTGGGCCACGCTCCTGGGGCTGAGCAGAGGGCACTCGGAACTGGGTTTGAATCCCACTGAGTCTCTGGCTGTGTAGCCTTGGGCAAGTTGTTCAACGTCTCTGAGCACGGGGCACCCTGCTGGCCGGCTAGGGCACTACTGGTGGTGCCAAGTCCAGGAGAGGATGCTGGCGTGCTGGCGAGGGGCCTGGCCGCAGCACCCCACCCATGCCCCCCTCCTGTCGGGGCCTCCTCTCTCCTTCCTGCACCCCCAGGTAACCTGACACCCACCGTCCTTCTGCAGCCCTGCACCACACCTGCCTCCTGGCCGGGAGGTTTGAAGGTGTTGCAAATTGCCCCGTGATGTTCCGGGGCCAAACCACGTCCCTGGCCCCTGGCCCATCCCCCCAGGGCTTGGCACCCGCTGCATGTCCCTGGAAGACAGGCCGCCTTTGAGGCAGAGGCCCTGGGCAGAGAGGGGCCAGGCAGCGCCAGGGTGGTGAGAGGACAGCGCTGGGGTGCTCATATCCCAGCCTGGGGCCCCCAGAGGCGCCTTCTGTGATGAGTGGTGTTGGTCAGGGCAGGCACTGGGCACTGGACATCAGGGTGGGGACTTCCCCCACCACCTACTAGCTGTGTGGCCTTGAACAATGGACTCAGCCTCTCTGTGCCTGTGTAAACAGAGCTGCTGACAGTTCTCGCCCTGGTGAGGGTTACAGGAGCCTGTGCAGGCGACCTGCTC
Source organism: Dasypus novemcinctus (assembly GCF_030445035.2). Taxonomy (NCBI): domain Eukaryota; kingdom Metazoa; phylum Chordata; class Mammalia; order Cingulata; family Dasypodidae; genus Dasypus; species Dasypus novemcinctus. The sequence continues at coordinate 127,290,214 of NC_080679.1, read as the reverse complement.
GGGGCCCCGCGGACGTGAGCCATCACGAGGAGAACGGAGCAGCAGCTCCTGCAGGCCGGCCTCGCCTCGCCCTCCAGCCCCGAGGTCTGGCCTCTGCCCTCCATCCAGCCTCCCCTCCAACCGCTGGCCCTCGCTCTCCACTGCAGCCCCACTTGGGGCCAGGGGCAGCTTCCTCTGCCTGGAGCCCCTGTGCTCACCCGGTCTGCCAGCCCCTTCCTCCCACTTGCCTCGATGATTCTGCTCAGGGGTCGCCTCCTCCAGGAAGTCTACACCCATCTCGTAATCAACCGCACCGCAGCTGCCAAGCTTTGTGGATCTGAGGTTCAGAGAGGTGGGGCCACTTGCCCACGGGTAAGGAGAGGAGAGGAGCACTGCCCCCTCCCACGCCGGGCTCGCACCCACCCGCCAGCCTCCTCCTTCTTGGGCTTGCGCTAATCTTTACGTTTCTATGTCTTAGAAAAAAGCTTCGATGGTTGGTAAAAACTTGAAGAAAGCCACTGAGAAGCTATATCTAAAACCTGGATTGGGAAAATGTGAGGTTTTTTGGCCAGGATCTCAAGAAGCTAACTCAGCTTTCCAGAAGAAATTCAACTCTTTCCAAACACTTGTTAAATGCAGCAAGGAATACGAGGCAGCAAGCGGCACAGGCCTGGCTTAGCTGCAGGGAAGGAAGGGGCCTGCGCCTTCTGGAAGCCTCGGTCACCTGCTTTCCGGGGTCAAGGTTTGCGAGGCGGCTGGGAGGAGCTGGCCCGGCCGGCCCCAGGTGCAGCCCTGGCTGCCGGGAGGCGTCCCGCCGCCGGCCCTCAGCGCCTCTGGACGTCGCCTCTGCAGTACCTGCCCCGCCGAAGGAGACCGTCCTCGCCTGCTGCGTGCAGGTGGCCTCGTCCAACGACAGCCGCGGGTGTCGAGGCTCGCCCCGACCTGGACCACCTCAGAGCTGCCCGGGGGGGTTGCCAAGGCCGCCACCGAGACTGCATGGCAGCCCCGCGGCTCTTTCCACCCACCCCATAGGGACCCCAGGGTGTCCCCACGATAGATGCTTCCGGGAGCCCAGCTGCCAACAGGTTCTTGGACAAGCTCCCAAACCCACCTTCTCGGTTTAAAGCAGGGGTCCTTCACCTTTTGTGTTCCATGGACCCCTTTACCAGTCAGGTAAAAACCACGGACCCCTTACTAAGCCACACTATACTGCATTTTAAAATAAATATATCACATCCGCACCCACACGTCCCCACAAGAATAATGTTTTTCTGAATTTCAATTCAAGCTCATGGACCCTGAGTTTAAAGGGATCTGGGGTCTCCCAGGGCCTCCAGGGGCCTGGAAGGAGAAGAGATGGCGCTAAAGGGGCTGACTTTTGGAGACCCCTCAGCGGGCGCAGGCGGCATGGAGACCAGGTGCCAGGGGCTGGCAGGGGCAGCCTCTGGCCAGCCGTGCCTTTGGAGGCGGTGAGGAAATCGCCCGCTGATCAGGGCAGGTTCCTACTGCGCAGCGCACTCCTGGGCCCCCTGCGGGGTCTTGGGTTCTGCCCAGGTTAGAAAGAAAGTTGTACCTGTAAGAAAACAAAAGCCCACCCAACTGTGGAGGAGAAAAGAATTTTATTAACGCTGTTGCAAAAACAGGCGCGTGACCTGGATAAATTGGCCCTTGTGCCAAACAGCAAGAAACACTGACATTTATACCCTAAACCTAACATGCAGGTCCCTCCTCTGTTCCACATTGATTGGGTACTTCAGGGGTGACAGCCTATGGGAATGGTCTAACTGAGTTACCCAGTCCCCGCTCTCAGTCAGGGCTCCCGTGCTCTCTACACTCGGGCTGGCTGCGCGGCTGGGTCCCGCTTTCACCCTGGCCGGCTGTTCAAATTTGGCGCTGCTTTCACTATTGGCCCCGCCCCCAGCACTCACTATTGGCCCTTCTCGCTTTGGCCCCACCCCTGCTTCTCACCATTGGCCCCCTTTGCTTTGGCCCCACCCCCACTTCTCACCATTGGCCCCCTTTGCTTTGGCCCCACCCCCCCTTCTCACCATTGGCCCCTTTTGCTTTGGCCCCACCCATGCTTCTCACCATTGGCCCCCTTTGCTTTGGCCCCACCCCCTACTTCTCACCATTGGCCCCCTCATTTTGGTGCCACTTTTCAAATTCCTGGTGCACCAAAGCTGCTGGAACCCCTTCCCTCCCTCCTCCAGCGCAGGCCCTGGCTTCCCCTTTTTGAAAACGAAACGTAACCCTTTCCTACACCCACAAACAGCTTACAGGCGACCTAGAGAGTCTCCCTCCCACCAGCACCAGGGGCAGGCGTGGGGGGCGGGCATCGGGGAGCGGGTGTGGCCGTTAGCCTCTTGAGAAGGCATGGGGTTTGAGGGGTGGTGAGAAGGGGCGGAGTCAACACGGAAGGCTTCTTGGAGGAGGCGGGCAGACGCGGAAGAGTGGAGAAGGGGTGGCCGATCTGCACGGGGCGGGGGGTGGGCTGGGGGCATCGCAGTGAGAGGTCAAATGGCGTAGGACCAGCAGCGCGTGTTCCTAGAAGCCGGGAGGGGGCAGCTCTGAGGGGCCGAGCCCGCCGCCTGTTCCCCACGCATGCCGAACCTGAGCCGGGCTCTGCAGGGGAGGCTCTAGGCGGCTGATCCCTGGGAACGTGCCTCAGCAAAGCCTGAAAAGGAGGGAGGCAGACGGGCCTCTGAGCCCCCAGATCTCAGGTCAGCAGCGTTGAGCGGAGAGCGAGGGCTGTCCCTCGAAGAGGTCCCAGTAGTTCCCAGGCCAGGAGGCTCTGCCGAGCCTGACGGGAGGTATCACTTGTCTATGGCAGACCTTGCTGATGGCTTTCCTCGTCCCCACCTCCGCCCACTCTCCTTGCTTTTCTCTGTACAGAGGCTAGAAGACAAAATGACTCAATTGTTCAACCTCCCTTGCTGCCAGGAGTGGGCACACAACACGGTTCTGGACAACAGGACATAGACAGAATCCCCAGGGAAGGGCAAAGGTTTGCCGTGAGTATATCGTTCGGCCCCTTTGCCCTTCCCTTTTCTTACTGACTGGAATGTGGCTGTGATGTGGGAGGGACAGCAGCTATCTTGTCGCTATGAGTCAACAAACATAAGGGAAAAGGCTTTAATAGAATTCAAAGCCAGATTTATTCCTGTCTGTTACAACATCTAAATGAGGAGTGACTGTCACAGCCGCTCAGACAGGAAGGATCACAGAGGCAAACCCTAGCAGTGCCCACACCAACAGTGCCCGTGAGAGGCTTTTTAGTCAATATACTTTCAGAATTCCGGGTCCATTGGCAGCAGCACTGTTCAGTTTCTCCAGCTCTCTTTGTACCACATCCATACTCACCGAGTAATCTAGGGATGGCTGTTTTTTCTGATCATCTGCCTCTGGGGAGAAGGTGTCATCTTGAGTCAAGAGTGGCTCCCATCGACACCCCCAAGATTGCTTGTTATAAGGAATATATCAGCATAAAGGCTTCGCACATGTGTGTTCACCCTGCAAGATGGAGGGCAGCGGAAGTGTCCCTTAAGTCAGATTTCCAAACCCTTGAACCTTGGGAAACTCACCTTTGAGATGGGGAGCCATCCGGTAACCTGGGTGCCACAGAGAGTCCCGTGAAAGTCTAACGACTGGTTGACTAAATCGTACCTCCTTCACTGGAGTTGGGGTCTTGAGACAAAATCTGAACGTGCTTCTTCCTTTGCAGCCCGAGAGCCAGGTGCTGGGCCTGGCACACGCAGGAGGTTCTGACGTGTGTGCTGAATAAATCAACGTGGGCAGGTGGGTGGGCAGAGAGGCCTAAGGGGAGGAGGCGTCCAGAGAATGGAGTCGAGCTGCTCCTTCCTGGGACTCCCGGGCGAAGCCCCACTCCTCTTGGGCCACTGAAGTCTCTGGCACCGAGCTTGAGCTGCGCAGGGGCCGGAGCTCTTCCCCAGGGGAACTGCTCTGTCCATCCACTGTGCGTTCGCCAAGGTGCTTCTCAGAGGGTTTCTTTTCTTCTTTCTTCTTTTATTCCACTCTGTTGTGATTATTACTGCCATGCACATCTCCTAAGCACAAGAGTATTCACTTATGTAACCACCTAAGGTGCAGTTACCACGTTCAAGAAATTTAATATTGTAATTTAGCTTATAGTCTATGTTCTGATTTTTTTCATATGTCTCAATAATGTTCCTTTGGGCATTTTCTCCTCCATTATTAGATCTAGTCTGGGATCAAGTATTACATTTAATCTTCCTTGTCTCTTTAACCTCTAATTTTTAATAGTGGAAGCATATACACAAAATGAAATTTCCCATCTCAGCCACCCCCAAGCATGAAATTCAGTGAGATTCATCACATTCACAGTGTTGTGCTGCCATCACTACCACCCATTAGCAGAACTTTCCCAAAACCCTGCACCCAGTTGTGAATTAACACGTCCTCTTCCCTCCCCCTCCCCCAGTAACCTGTACTCTACTTTCTGTTGCTATGACTTTGCATATTCTAGTTATTCCATGTAAGTCAAATCATACAATATCTATCCCTTCGTGTCACTCAACATGATGTCTTCCGGGTTCCTCCATGTTGTTGCATGTATCAGAACGTCATTACTTTTCACTGCTGAGCCGTGTTCCGTTGGATGTATATACCAGGTTTGGTTTATCCATTCATCTGTTGATGGGCACTTGTGGTACTTCCACCTTCTGGCTATTGACAATAATACTATTATGAACATTGGTATGCAAATTTCTGTCCAAGTCCCTCTTTTCAATTCTTTTGGGTATATACCTCCATGTGGGATTGCCAGATTATATGGTAGTTCCATGTTTAAATTTCTGAGGGGCTGCCAAACTGTTTTCTACAGCAGCTGCTCCATTTTACATTTCCAGCTCTGCGCTAAGGTTCCAATCTCTGCATCCTTGCCAGCAACTGATATTTTCCACTCTCCAAAATAGGAATGATTCTAGTGGGTATGAGATGGTATCTAACTGTGCTTTTGATTTGCATTTCCCTAGTGGCAAATGATGTTGAGCATCTTTTCATGTACTGTTGGCCATTTACATATCTTCTTTGGAGAAATATCTCGTCAAGTTCTTGGCCTATGTACTTTTTTAGACAGAAATATACCCCTTTATTGTTCTTTTTCTCTCGTTTTTATTAGAGAAGTTGTGGGTTTACAGAACAATCGTGTATAAAATACAGGGTTCCCATATACCACTGTGAACAGTTGAAATTCTTTTATGAATCCCCAAAAGAGAAAGGTTATGTTTTTTTTTTTAATATTTATTTATTATTATTATTTTTTAATTACATTAAAAAATATATATGAGGTCCCATTCAACCCCACCGCCCCCGCCCCCCACTCCCCCCACAGCAACACTCTCTCCCATCATCGTGATACATCCATTGCGCCTGGTAAGTTCATCTCTGAGCATCACTGCACCCCATAGTCAATGGTCCACATCATAGCCCAGATTCTCTCACGTTCCATCCAGTGGGCCCTGGGGGGATCTACAGTGTCCCGTAATTGTCCGTGAAGCACTATCCAGGACAACTCCACGTCCCGAAAACGCCTCCACATCTCATCTCTTCCTCCCGTTCCCCACACCCAGCAGCCCCCATGGCTACCGTTCCCACACCCATTTCACATTTTCTCTGTGGACGTTGGATTGGTTGTGTCCATTGCACACCTATGTCAAGTGAGGGCTTAGATTCCACATGGGTACTGGATGCACTCTTCCCGCTTCTAGTTGTAGACACTCTAGGCTCCATATTGTGGTGGTTGACCTTCTTCAACTCCATGTTAGCTGAGTGGAGTAAGTCCAATAAGTCAAAGTGTAGGAGCTGAAGTCTGTTGAGGCTCTGGGCCTGGGTGTCATATTATCAGTCCAGAGATTCAAATCCCCTACATATATCTTAAACTCAGCACCAACTACAATTCCAATAAAGTAGCATGGAAGTCTTGTGAAAAGAGATCCCCTCTGAGTCCAATTCCATCACGCAGAAACACCAGCTCCAAAGAAGGGCCATCTGTCATGGCAGTGAACCCCTTCTGCCATGACCATAGAACCCGTGGGTCTCTTTATCCCTCAAAAGAACCAATACCTGGGGTTGTATCTACCTTATCTGTCTCTTAGACTCTGTTCAGTTGTACATAGGGGTATTCCTTCTGACAACCTCCAGACTCTTTTTTAGAGACTCACAGCCTTATAATCTCATTTCTCCTTTCCATTTCCCCCTTACATTAGGTCAAACCGCTTCCCGAAGTCATGTTATTATATGTAGACAGGAATATTCTGCTGTTCCGCATTGAATCTTTAATTCAAGGTCATTTCCTAGTTGCTTCTTCAGCTGGTATGTGGTAGTGATCCCTCGGTGCCAGGGAGGCTCATCCCCGGGTGTCGTGTTCCACGCTGGGGGGAATGCATCACATCTACACGCTGAATTTGGCTGTGAGAGTGGCCACATTTGAGTAACATGAAGGCTGTCAGGAGGAAACCCCCAGGCACAATGCTACTCTAGGCCTTGTTCTTACTGCAGGTGCATAGGCTCAAAAGTGTAGCCATTAGTATCAAGAGCCCACTGTTGGGCCCTCCTTCCTTCCTGGTTCTTGCCGTTGCACCTGAAGGATTGCCGCTGCTCTCCCAGGGCCCACAACAGTGACCCCCCAGCCAGGAGCCCAGTACCCCCCCAGCTGTTGTTTTTAATTGTTTCCACTATGAGTATATATAGACATTACCATATATCCTGGGCATATGCCCTGTATAACTCCCTGTCAACCATATATATCCTGTCAATAACATCCCATATCAGTATTCCTCTGCTGCCATTGTTGAACCACTCTGTGATCCAAAACTTCCTGTAAAGTGAATCCCAACATAATGTCAGCTTCAGAAGAGTCTTAGATCACCGAAATTCATATATACAATATACAGTATTTCCCCAGATCCACCATAAAACCTTTTCCCTTCCACAGCAATAATCTTTTAACTTATTCATATCATATTTCCTGAAACTGATGTACAGATTCCGAAACTATAGTTTTCAAACAAGGTAACATTTGTGCTTACTATGTGGTCCATACTTTAGGTTGTACAGTTTTCTAAATTTTTTAGTTATCCTATGTTTTGTCTTATGGTTTTCATTATTAGTCTGTCGTCCCCTATATGTTTTTGGTGTAATATTAGCTGTTTTATATTCATCCTCGTGTACTCTCACATAACTCCTCTTTTGCCCCCTTATTTACCTTTGTTCTATCCATTGCACGTCCATTTTCCCCCCCTTAGGGCCCACAACGCCTGCCAATCTAATGCCCTGGGAGCCGTCCTTTCTCACGAGAGATACAGTTCTCTCTATTCGACGGCATTAGTCTTCCCCAGGATATGGGTCCACCCCGCCCAATGGTAGAACCCACCTTGGCAAAATGAGCCTTCAGCTATTCCCTCCAGAGTCCGTCCCACATCAGACCATACCCCCTGAGCGTCCTAACCAGGTGACCCTCCTACTTATACTTTGATACGTTTTACTCAACATTTAGTTCTCAACTAACTTCTGGCACTCTCCCACATTTGTATGTTGCCCCTCCCTCCCACCTATTTCTTGGACCATATTACCCCTCTTCCCATCCCCAGCCCCCCTCAAACCCAGAAAACCCCACCCGAAGGTAACCCCTTGCCCCCATTTTGTCCCTTCTTTGTGCTCATACTTACCCCCAGCTCATCACAGATTCCACCCCTACAGACATTAACTCACATCCTTCCTCCACCCCCCGATTTCCAGTAAGCCACTTTTCCAGACTCTAGCTCTCTGAGGCAGTTAACTTATTCCATATCATTGAGGTCATGTAGTATTTGTCCTTCAATGCCTGGGTTGCTTCACTTAACATAAGATTCTCAAGGTTCATCCATGTTATCACGTGCGATTGTAGTGTATTGGTTCTTACAGCTGAGTAGTATTCCATTGTGTGTATATACCACATTTTATTGATCCACTCATCTGTTGATGGACTTTTGGATTGATTCCAACTTTTGGCGATGGTGAACAATGCTGCTATGAACATTGGTGTACATATATCGGTTTGTGTCTTTGTTTTCAGATCTGATGGGTATATACCCAGCAGTGGTATTGCTGGGTCATATGGCAAATCTATGGATAATTTTTTGAGAAACTGCCAAACTGTCCTCCAGAATGGTTGGATCCTTCTGCATTCCCACCAGCAATGGATGAGTGTTCCCCTTTCTTCACATCCTCTCCAGCATTTGTATTCTACTGTTTTTTTCATGGCTGCCAATCTTATGGGAGTAAGATGGTATCTCATTGTAGTTTTGATTTGCATTTCCCTGATAGCTAGGGATTTGGAGCATTTTTTCATGTGCTTTTTAGCCATTTGTATTTCTTCTTTGGAGAAGTGTCTGTTTAAATCTTTTTCCCATTTTTTAAATGGGTTGTTTATCTTTTTGTTTTCGAGATATATGAGTTCTTTATATATGCAAGTTATAAGTCTCTTATCAGATATATGGTTGCCAAATATTTTCTCCCATTGTGTGGGTTCCCTTTTTACTTTCTTGACAAACTCCTTTGAGGTGCAGAAGGCTTTAATTCTGAGGTAGTCCCATTTATCTATTTGTTCTTTTGCTGCTCGTGCTTTTGGTGTGATATTCATGAAGCCATTTCCTATTACAAGGTCCTGTAGATGTTTCCCTACACTGCTTTCTAAGGTCTTTATGGTCTTGGCTCTTATATTTAGGTCTTTGATCCATCTTGAGTTGATCTTTGTATAAGGTGTGAGATGGTAATCCTCTTTCATTCTTCTACATATGGCTATCCAGTTCTCCAGGCACCATTTGTTGAATAGGCCATTCTCTCCCAGTTGAGAGGGTTTGGTGGCTTTATCGAATATTATATGGCTATATACATGAGGTTCTATATCTGAACTTTCAATTCGATTCCATTGGTCTGTGTGTCTCTCCTTATGCCAGTACCATGCTGTTTTCACTACTGTAGCTTTGTAGTATGTTTTGAAGTCAGGAAGTGTGATTCCTCCTATTTCGTTTTTCTTTTTTAATATGTCTTTGGCTATTCGGGGCCTCTTTTTATTCCAAATAAATTTCATAGTTAGTTTTTCTAGTTCCTTAAAGAAGGCTGTGTTGATTTTTATTGGGATTGCATTGAATGTGTAGATCAGTTTTGGTAGGATAGACATCTTAATAATATTCAGTCTTCCTATCCATGAACAGGGAATATTCTTCCATTTATTTAGGTCTTCTTTGCTTTCCTTGAACAATCTTGTATAGTTCTCGATGTATAAGTTTTTTACCTCTTTAGTTAAATTTATTCCTAAGTATTTGATTTTTTTATTTACTATTGTGAATGGTATTTGTTTCTTGATTTCCTCCTGATCTTGCTCATTATTGGTGTACAGAAATGCTACTGATTTTTGCGCATTGATCTTATAACCTGCGACTTTGCTAAACTCATTTATGAGTTCTAGGAGCTTTGTTGTAGATCTCTCAGGGTTTTCTATATATAGGATCATGTCATCTGGAAATAATGAAATTTTGACTTCTTCCCTTCCAATTTGAATGCCTTTTATATCTGGTTCTTGTCTCAGTGCTCGAGCCAGTACTTCCAAGACAATGTTAAATAGGAGCGGAGACAATGGGCATCCTTGTCTTGTTCCTGATTTTAGAGGGAAGGATTTCAGGATTTCGCCATTGTAAACAATGTTGGCTTTAGGTTTTTCATATATACTCTTTATCATGTTCAAAAAGTTTCCTTGTATTCCGATCTTTTGGAGTGTTTTTATCAGGAAGGGGTGCTGTATTTTGTCAAATGCCTTTTCTGCATCTATAGATATAATCATGTGGTTTTTTCTCTCAATCTGTTTATATGGTGTATTACATTGATTGATTTTCTTATGTTGAACCATCCTTGCATACCTGGGATAAATCCCACTTGGTCATGGTGTATAATTCGTTTAATGTGTTGTTGAATACGATTAGCAAGTATTTTGTTAAGTATTTTTGCGTCTAGGTTCATTAGAGAAATTGGTCTGTAATTTTCCTTTCTTGTGGTGTCTTTGTTTGGCTTTGGTACTAGGGTAATGTTGGCATCATAGAAGGAATTAGGCAATGTTCCTTCTGTTTCGATTTTTTGGAATAGTTTCAACAGGATTGGTGTTAGTTCTTTCCGGAATGTTTTGTAGAATTCACCTGTGAAGCCGTCTGGCCCTGGGCTCTTCTTAGTTGGGAGATTTTTAATGACTGATTCTATCTCTTTGCTTGTGATTGGTTTGTTAAGATCATCAATTTCTTCTTTCGTCAGTATGGGCTGCTTATATATTTCTAGGAATTTGTCCATTTCCTCTAAATTGTCATTTTTGTTGGAATATAGTTTTTCAAAGTATCCTCTTATGATAGTCTTTATTTCTGTGGGGTCAGTGGTGATATCACCTTTCTCATTTCTTATTTTGTGTATTTGCATCTTTTCTCTTTTTTTCTTTGTTAGTCTCGCTAAAGGTTTGTCAATTTTGTTGATCTTCTCAAAAAACCAGCTCTTGGTCTTGTTTATTTTTTCAAGTGCTTTCTTATTTTCTATTTCATTTAGTTCTGCTCTTATCTTTGTTATTTCCTTCCTTCTTCTTCCTGTTGGGTTACTTTGTTGTTGTTTTTCTAATTCCTTCAAATGTGCAGTTAATTCTTCAATTTCTGCTCTTTCTTCTTTTTTGATATATGAATTTATGGCTATAAATTTCCCTCTCAGTACCGCTTTTGCTGCATCCCATCAATTTTGGTATGTTGTGTTATCATTATCATTTGTTTCAAGGTAGTCATTGATTTCTTTTGAGATTTCCTCTTTGACCCACTGTTTTTCTAAGAGTGTGCTGTTTAATTTCCAAATTGTCGTGTGAAGTCTGGGTCTCTGTCCCTTGCAAATTTCCAGCTTGACTCCACTGTGGTCAGAGATATTGTTTTGTATGATTTCGATCTTTCTGAATTCATTAAGCCTTACTTTGTGGCCTAGCATATGGTCAATCTTGGAGAATGTTCCATGTGCGCTTGAGAAAAATGTATATCCTGCTGTGTTTGGGTGTAATGATCTATATATGTCTATTAGATCCAGCTCTTCTAATATACTGTTCAAATGTTTTGTTTCTTTAGTGATTCTCTTTTGAGATGTTCTGTCGAGAGTTGATAGTGGTGTATTAAAATCCCCCACTATAATTGTAGATGCATCTATTCTTTCACTTAGTTTTTCCAGCGTTTGCCTCACATATTTAGAGGCGCCCTTGTTAGGAGCATAAATATTTATGATTGTTCTATCTTCTTGACAGATTGTCCCTTTCACTAAAATATAGTATCCTTCTTTGTCTCTCACAATTGTTTCGCATTTAAAGTCTATTTTGTCTGATAGTAATATAGCTACTCCTGCCTTTTTTTGGTTGTTGTTTGCTTGTATGATTGTTTTCCAGCCATTCACTTTCAACCTCCATGAGTCTCTGGGTCTAAGATGTGTCTCTTGTAGGCAGCATATAGATGGGTTGTATTTCCTTATCCAGTGTCCCAGTCTGAATCTTTTGATAGGTGAGTTTAATCCGTTGACATTCAGTGTTATTACGTTTAGAGAGTTATTTATGGTAGCCATATTTTGGTTGGATTTGTGTTTGTTATATTTTGTTTGCATTATTTTATTTTCCCCTTCTATTTTTGTCTTTCTTGTTGCTTTTACACTCTCCTCCATCTCTGACTGTCCTGTTTTTTCCTTTCTTCCTGCAGAATTCCCTTAAGAATTTCTTGAAGGGGAGGTTTCTTGTTGATATACTCTTTCAGTTTCTGTTTATCTGTGAATATTTTGAACTCTCCATCATTTTTGAATGCTAGTTTAGCTGGATAGAGTATTCTTGGTTGGAGATTTTTTTCCTTTAGTACCTTGACTATATCATACCACTGCCTTCTTGCCTCCATCGTTTCAGATGAGAAATCAGCACTTAATCTTATGGAGTTTCCCTTGTATGTGATGGTTTTCTTTTCTCTTGCTGCTTTTAGAATTTTTTCTTTGTCTTGAGCATTGGATAATTTGACAAGTATATGTCTTGGGGTGGGCCTGTTGGGGTTTATGACCAGTGGAGTGCGCTGTGCTTCTTGGATATGTACATCTGTCTCTTTCAGTAGATTTGGGAAGTTTTCATTCATTATTTCCTGCAACACTCCTTCTGACCCCTTTCCCTTCTCTTCTCCTTCTGGAATGCCTATGATACGTATGTTTGAGCGTTTTGCGTTATCATTCAGGTCCCTAAGTCCTATCTGGATTTTTTCTACCTTTTTATTGACCACTTCTACTATCTGTTTGATTTCCAATGCACTGTCTTCCACATCACTAATTCTCTGCTCTGCCTCTTCTAGTCTGCTGATATTTGCTGCAAGTGTATTTTTGATTTCTTGAATTGTGCTGTTCATTTCCATCATATCTGTTATTTTTTTGCGCATGTCTGCAATTTCCCCTCCAAGTGTTGTCTTCACGCTGTTAACCTCTTTCATTACTTCATCAAATTTGTCGGTGATAAATGTTCTGAGATCTTTCATTGCTTGTGTGAAGTCCTGCCCCCCTTCCTGATTTTCAGTTTGTTGATTGGATTCAGCCATGTTTTCCTGATTACTGGTTTGGTTTGTAGATTTTTGTTGCTGTCTTGTCAACATTTTTTCTTGACGGGTTTAATCAGTTCCTTAGCTTCTTTGTCTAGTCTTGGAGATTAATTAGCTGTTGTTTTTGCGTAAGTGTTATATCTTCTCTTTGTCACTTTGTTCTTCTTATTCCAATTTCTTATTGCTAGTTAAGCTCACTTTAAAGGAAAGTATTAGTGCTGGGGAAAGTCAATTGTGTAAGGAAGGAAAAAGTGTGAAGTAGTATTGGTGATATATGTTTACAAAGCAACAATATGAGTTCTGGGAGGATGGAGGTTAGATCATGTAAATTGTGTAGAGTTATAGTAGTAGGAAAGTACCTATAATGAGGTAGACGACTGAATATGGGAGGAATGTGGTACGTACTAAGAGGCTATTGTTTTCGTGAGAGAGGGAAAGAGAAAAGAAAGGTAATAGTTTCAGGGACGAATACCAGATGGAAAACTAAACAAAGGTATTAGAAATTAAGAGTTAGACACTTTGTGGATCAAAGAAAGGGAGATGGAATATAGGAGAGATAGCAGATGGTGGAGGATATCAAGTTGTAGGGGAAAGGGGATAGTGTAGATAGGCTAAATCTATTCACAGAGAAATGAGGCAGTGGAGGGTGAGGAAACCCAGCAAATGTGAGGTATTTCTTGTAGGACCTATTGTATTGTTAAGGTAAAATAGTATAAGAAGAATATTGGGGACAAGAAAGAGAGGATTGAAAAAAAAAAAAGAACAACAAGAACAACAACAACAACAAAAAAGAAAAAAAAAAAAAAAACTAAAGAACAGAAACCCCGCCGCCAGGCTCGGCTGGGCTCAGCTGGGCTCCGGTCCCCCGCCCGCCGCCCGCCACGGCTCGGCTGGGCTCGGCTAGGCTCGGCTGGGCTTGGGTCCCCCGCCTGCTGCCCGCCGGGGCTCGGCTGGGCTCGGCTTCCCCTCCCGCCGCGGCTCGGCTGGGCTTGGCTGGGCTCGGCTTTCCCGCCCACCGCCCGACGCGGTGCAGCGCGGCTCGGGTCTCCCGCTCGCCGCCCGGCGCGGCGCGGCTGGGCTCGGCCGAGCTCAGCTGGGCTCGGCCGGACTCGGCTTTGCCCACCGCCCGCCGCCCGCCGCGGTGCTAGCTGCCTCGGCTCCGCCTACCCAAGGAGGGAGTCCTCCACACGTAGCTGGGATCTCTGTGTATATTTCACAGATGGATCCTCTCTGTTACCTTCCCTCCAAATCGATGTCCAGACACCTCTGGACCAGGAAAAATCCCGAAACAGCCGGTCCCAAAGAGTCTCCGACGCCTCCCAGCCGATTCCCCCCAGGAGCTAGTAACCGGGAAGTTCACTCAGCCGCCATCTTGCCTCCCCCTCCTGAAAAGTCCCAAATTATATCTTATAGACCAGTCCTTTCCATTACCTTCCCACCAAATCGATGTCCAGACACTTCCTGCCCTGAAAAAATCCTGAAAAAGCCTGGTCCCGGAGAACCTCCACCGGTGCCCAGCTGCCTCTTCCCAGGAGAGACGGCAAGGCAAGCTCACTCAGCCACCATCTTGCCGGAAGTCCGGTTATGTTTTTTGACTAATCCATTCCTGTGGGTGTGGGACCTTTTGATTGGACTCCGTCAGTGAGGCGTGACTCAGGTGGAGTCTCTGCTTCTTGCTGGGTCTGATCTAAATGCAGACACAGAGACGGACAGGAAAAGGGAGGTCTGCCATGTGAGAAACAGGATGCAGGTTCACCTATGGCTGCAGAAAGGCAGAGAAGCCCCGAGAGACTGAGAGGAGGCCCGGAAAGAGACGAGCGCTCGGCCTGGTTGGCACAGCCGAGCTCCAGGAGATGGTGGGTTCTGGAGGGGAAGGCGGGGGCCGGCAGAGATCGGCCGCCATCTTCACCACATGGCAGGGCACCAGGAGCACCAGTCGCTGACCTTGGTGAGCAAGCATCTCTCATGGTGCTGCGATTTGGACTTTTCACAGCTTTGGAACTATAAGCTTCAACCCCACATAAAATTCCTATTGTAGAAGCCAATCCATTTCCGGTACTTTGCAGTCACAGCCTTTGGCAAGCCCAGACAACCGCCCTATTACTAACACTTTGCTTTGGTATGGCACATCTGTCACAACTGATGAAAGCACATATTTATTTATTTATTTATTTATTTATTTTTTAGATTTTTTTCCCCCAAATTCTACTCAATTTATTCATTTAAAAAAAAATATTACATTCAAAAATATGAGGTCCCCATTCACCCCCACCGCCCCCCCCACCACTCCCCCCACAGCAACACTCTCCCCCATCATCATGACACATCCATTGCATCTGGTGAGTACATCTCTGGGCATCGCTGCACCCCATGGCCTGTGGTCCACACCATAGCCCACACTCTCGCATGTTCCATCCAGTGGGCCATGAGAGGACATACAATGTCCGGCAATTGTCCCTGGAGCACCACCCAGGACAACTCCAAGTCCCGAAAATGCCTCCACATCTCATCTCTTCCTCCCATTCCCCACACCCAGCAGCCACCATGGCCACTTTTTCCACACCAATGCCACACTTTCTTGATTATTAGCCACAATAGTTCATGAATAGAATATCATCAAGTCCACTCTGATCCTTACTGTATTCCTCCTTCCTGTGGACCTTGGCTTGGTTGTGTCCATTCCACATCTATGTCAAGAGGGGGCTTAGATTCCACATGGATACTGGATGCAATCCTCCTGCTTTCAGTTGTAGGCACTCTAGGCTCCATGGTGTGGTGGTTGACATTCTTCAACTCCATGTTAGCTGAATGGGGTAAGTCCAATAAATCAGAGTGTAGGAGCTGAAGTCTTTTGCGGCTCAGGGCCTGGCTATCATATTGTCAGTCCAGAGATTCAAATCCCCTAGATATATCTTAAACCCCAGCACCAACTACAATTCCAGTAAAGTACCATGAGAGCCTTGTGAAAAGAGATCCCATCTGAGTCCAGCTCCATCACGCAGAAATACCGGCTCCAAAAAAGGGCCAACTGATATGGCAGTGAACCCCATCTGCCATGACCATAGAACCTGTGGGTCTCTTTAGCCCTCAAAAGGACCAATACCTGGGGTTGTATCTACTTTATCTGTCTCTGAGACTCTGCTCAGGTGTGCATAAGGGCAATCCTTCTGACAACCTCCAGACTCTTTTTTAGAGACTCATAGCCATATAAACTCATTTGTCCTTTCCATTTCCCCCTTACTTTAGGTCAAACAGCATTTTTAACTCCTGTTATTATATGTAGACAGGAATATTCTGCTGGTCCGCGTTGACCCTTTAATTCAAGGTCATTTTCTAGTTACATCATCACCTGGTACTTGGTAGTGATCCTTCGGTGCCAGGGAGGCTCATCCCCAGGTGTCATGTCCCATGCTGGGGGGAAGGCAGTGCATTTACATGCTGAGTTTGGCTTCGAGACTGGCCACATTTGAGTAACACGGAGGCTGTCAGGAGGGAACTCTAAGGCACAGTGCTGCTCTAGGCCTTGTTCTTATTTCAGGTGTATAGGCTCACAAGCATAGTCATTAGTATTAGGAGCTCACTGTTGGACCCTCATTCCTTCCTGGTCCTTACCGTTGCACCTGGGGGACTGCCGCTGCTCCCCTAGGGACCACGACAGAGCCCCCCCCGGCCAGGAACCCAGTACCCCCTAGCTGTTGTTTTTAATTGTTTCCACTATGAGTATATCCAAACATTTCCATGCACCCTGTACACATGCTCTGTATAACTCCCTGTCAACCATATATCGCCTGTCAATAACATCCCACACCAGTATTCCTCCACTGCCATTGTTGAACCACTCTGTGATCCAAAACTTCCTGAAAAGTGAAGCCCAATATAATGTCAGGTTCCCTTACTAGTAAAATGGAATATAGAGATGAGTTTAAAGGTTAGATATAGAATACATATTGATTTGGAAAAATTCTACATCCTATCTTTTTCTTTTTTTCTTTTTTCCTAATTATTGAGCTTCTCTTCACAAGAGCCTTAGATCACAGTAATTCATATATACAATATACAATACTCCCACATATCCATTATAAAACCTTTTCCCTTCCACAGCGATAATCTTTTAACTTATTCATATCATATTTACTGAAACTGATGTACAGATATTGAGACAATAACTTTCAAACAAGGTAACGTTTGTGTTTACATTGTGGTTTATACTTTAGGCTATACAGTTTTCTAATTTTTTTAGTTATCCTATGTTTTACATTATGGTTTACATTATTAGTCTGTTGTCCCCTATATGTTTTTGGTGTAATATTACATGTTTTATATCCATCCTTGTATACTCTTGTGAAACACTTCTTTTGCCCCCACATTTACTTTGGTTCCATCTATTCAATATCTATTTCCCCCTTCCCTTGGGGCCCACAGTGACAGTCAATCTTCATTTCTTGAGTAGCCATGTTCAGAGGTACTTGGAACAGTGTTGAGGGGAAAGCACATTTTTATACTTGTACTATTAACTTAGAGTTCACTGGGTTCTGCAGTTCCTTGGATTTAAAAAAAAATTTATTCTAGTAACATAAATACAACCTAACATTTCCTCTTTTAACCACATTCTAATATATAATTCAGTGCTGGTAATTACATTCATAACATTGTTCCACCATCAGCACCATTCATTGCCAAAACTTTTCCATCACCCCAAATAGACATTCTGTACATTTTAAGCCTTAACTCCCTATTCCCTATCCTCCCCCATCCTTATTGATCTTCTGTCCAGATGTTTTATCCTTTATTGAAAATGCTGCATTAAAGTCCCATAATATTAATATAGAACCATCTATTTCTCCCTGCAAATCTGTCAGTATTAGTTTCATATATTTTGGGTCTCTGCTGTTAGGTGCATATACACTTAAAATTGTTGCATCTTCTTGTTTAATTGACTCCTTTATCAATACTTAATAACCGTTTTGTCCTTCATAATAGCTTTTGACTTAAAGTCTATTTTATATGATATTAGTATAGCTACCCCAGCTCTCTTTGGGTTACTACATGCATGGCTTATTTTATTTTTTCTATCCTTTCACTTTCAAATGACTAGTGTTTTTGAATTTAAGATAATTCTCTTGTAAACAGCATATAGTTGGGTCATGCTTTTTAAATCCACTCCGCCAATCTCTTCCTTTTGACTGGAGAGTTTAATCCATTTACTTTTAAAGTCACTACAGATATGCAGGACTTTCTTCTGCTTGTTGCTTGTTTTTGTTTTTAGGACACACCAGGAACCAAACTCAGGATCTCCCGTGTGAGAAGCAGGCACTCAGCTGCTTGAGCCACATCTGTTCCCTTCTTGTTAATGCCTTTTGGTGGTTGATTCCTTCTGGTTAAAGCTTTAAAAACATTGAAAAGTTAAAAGAAAAAATTTGATTAAAATTTGCCTTGGGTCCTGGGGGAAAAAAATCAGTTGGCATAGATGTTTGGGTTTATTTCTGAATTCTCAGTTCTGTTCCATTGGTCAACATGTCTGTCCTTGTGCCAGTACCACACCTTGTAATAAGTTTTGAAATTGGGAGGTATGAGCCCTCCAACTTCGTTCTTTTTCAGGGTGTTTTTTTTTGTTTCCTAGATTGCTCCAAGAAAATACCATGAAATGGTTCAGCTTAAACAATGGAAATTTATTAGCTTCTAGTTTTGAGGCCATGAAAATGTGCAAATCAAGGCATCATCAGGGCAATGCTTTCTTCCCAAAGACCAGCCCCCCGTGGCCCTTGGCTCCTTTGCCACACGGCAAGTCACATGGTGGCATCTGCTGCTCTCTTCCTTCTGTTCTGATTTTCGTTTTATCTCCTGGCTTCCTTGACTTCCTTCCTCTCTCTTTGTATTCATTTCATTTATAAAGAACTCCAGTATTAGGATTAAGCCCCATCCTGAATGAGGTGGGTCACGCCTTAACTGAGTAGCCTCATCACAAGGTCCCAGTTACAGTAGGCTACAACCTACACCCACAGAAATGGGTTAGATTTAGGAGCATGTTTTTCTGGGCTACACACAGCTTCAAACCATTGTGTAGGTTTTGCCTAGTTGGGGTCCCTTGCAATTCCATATAAGTTTGATGATTAGTTTTTCATTTCTGCAAAGAAGGCTTTTGGAATTTTGGTAGGGATTGTGTTAATCTGTAAGTTGCTTTGAGTAATACTTACATCTTAACAATAATAAATCTTTCAATCCATGAGCATGGGAAACCTTTCCATTTATTTAGGTGTTCTTTAATTTCTTTCAATAAAGTTTGGTGTTTTCTGAATACAAGCCCTTTACATTCTTGGTTAAATTTTTTCCTAGAAATTTTATTCTTTTTAAAAATTTCTCTCCCCTTCCCCCCAACCCCACCGCCCAGTTGTCTGCTCTCTGTGTCCATTCGCTGTGTGTTCTTCTGTGATGGCTTCTCTCCTTACCAGGAATCTGTGTTTCCTTTTGTTGCATTATCTTGTTGTGTCAGCTCTCCGTGTGTGTGGCACCATTCTTGGGCAAGCTGCACTTTCTTTCGCACTGGGCAGCTCTCCTAATGGGGCATGCTCCTTGCGCGTGGGGCTCCCCTACATGGGGGACACTCCTGAGTGGCAGGGCACTCCTTGCACGCATCAGCACCGCTCATGGGCCAGCTCCACACAGGTCAAGGAGGCCCCGGGGTTTGAACCATGGACCTCCCATGTGGTAGGCAGATGCCCCATCCATTGGGCAAAGTCCGCTTCTTGATATTTTATTCTTTTAATTGTTCCTTGCTGTGTTGCTATTTTTGGATTGTTCTTTGCTGCTCTTTAGAAACACCACTGATTTCTGTGTTTTGATCTTGTGCCCTATCACATTGTTGAACTCATTTATTAGTGCTAGCAGCTTTCTTTAGATTCTTTAGGATCATGTCATTTGCAAATAGGGATATTTCTACTTCTTTCTTTCTGATGTGTATGGCTTTTATTTATTTTTCTTGCCTAATTTCTCTGGCTAGCACTTCCACTACACTGTTAAATAGCAATGGTTTCAGCAGGCATACTATCTTGTTCTTGATCTTAGGGGGAAGCGTCCACTCTTTCACCAGTGAATATGATGTTAGCTGTGCGTTTTTCATATATGCCTTTTGTCATACTGAGGAAGTTCTCTTTTATTCCTAGTTTTCTAAGTGCTTTTTAGTTAAAAAAAGCTCCTGAATTTTGTCAATTGCCTTTTCTACATCAACTATTAATGTGGTATACTACATTGATTGATTTTCTTTTGTTGAACTACCCTTGCATTCCTGGAATAAATCCCACTTGAGCATTGCATAGAACCCTTTTAGCATGCAGTTGGATTTGGTTTGTTGATACTTTATTGAGGATTTTTACACCTATATTTATATGGTATATTGGTCTGCAATTTTCTTTTCTAGTAATATCCTTATCTGACTTTGATATTAGGGTAATGCTGGCCTCATAGAATGAGTTAGGAAGTCTTCATTTCTCTTCAATTTTTTGGAAGGGTTTGAAAAAGATTGGTTTCTTTTTGGAATGTTCAGTGAAATTTACCAGTGAAACCATTTGGTCCTGGGCTTATCTTCCCCCTTGGGAGTTTTTTGATTACTGATTCAATCTCTTTATTTCTTACTGGTCTGATGAGATCTTCTATTTTTTCTTGAGTCAGTTTAGGTCATTTATGTTTCTAGGAACTTGTCTATTTCAACTAGATTGTCTAATTTGTTGGGTACAATTGTTTGTAATATCCTCTTGTAGAAATCCTTTTTATTTCTGTAATGTCAGTACTAATATCCCCCCTTTTACTTCTGATTTGTTTGATTAGTTTCCTTTCTCCCTCTCTCTCTCTTTTTCTTTATCAGGCTAGCTGAAGGTTTGTCAATTTTATTAATCTTTTGAAAGAACGAACTTTTGAATTAATTGATTCTCTCCTTTGTTCTTTGTATTCTCTATTTCACTTATCTCCACTCTAATCTTTATTATTTCCTTCCTTCTGTTCACTTTGTGTTAATTTGCTCTTCTTTTTCTAGTTCTTCCAGGTGTGAGTTTAGGTTACTGATTCGAGATCATTCTTCATTTTTAATGTAAGCATTTATAGCTATAAACTACCCTCTGAGTACAGCCTTTGCTGCACTAAGGCTTGGTATGGTGGGCTCTTGTTTTCATTCATCCCTATTTCCTAATTTCCCTCGTGATTTCTTCTTTGACCCACTGATTGTTTAAGGGTATACTGCCTAATTTCCACCTATTTGTGAACTTTCCATTACTCTGTCATTCATTCCTAGCTTCATTCCATTGTGGTTGGAGAAGTTACTTTTGTATGATTTCAAAATTTTAAAATTTATCGAGACTTGTTTTGTGACCAAATCTACCTGTAGAGCAGGGAGCCTGTCCCAAGCCTCCTGACTGTCATCTCCCACCCTCCCATGGCTCCCAGCCCTGCCATGCCCTCTAGAGCAGCCAAGATGACGGGGCATTGTGTGAACAAGGATTGGAAGCTGACTCTATGTGCAGAGCGGGCAAATGGACAGTTACCCCTGGGGCCTGTGGAGCTGACGTTGGCTCTGCTGCGGTGAGAGGTGCCTCCAAGCCACACTGCGTTTTTCAAGTGGGCCGGCTGCGGCAGCTGTGGGGGGAACTGGGGGCGGAGGGGTGGGAGGTAGGAGCGGTTCCAGAGAAGAAGCATGCAGACCGGGCTCTGGGGCTGCTCCCTGCTCCAGGAAGAGGGAACATGTTGGACGTGCATGACCTCAACCAGGAAACCTGAAGCTTGTTGATCCTGAGCACCTGCCGGGGGCTTGGCCCCGATTCTGGGCTCACAACCCAGGGCATGCAGTATCCAGCCCTGCCAGCCCTGAGCCTTGGCACCTGGGGAGGAGGCAGGCGCGACTGGAGCGGCCGAGTATGATTTGGGCGGGGTGGGGTTCCCTCTGCCACCACGGCCTCCCAAGGCAGCTGGCGTTTCCCAGGGACACCGGCCACTGCTCCACTGGTCTCCATTCAAGCCTCCAGGTGGCTCTTTCCTTCTTCCTTCAATTATTGAGCGCCTACTAGGTACAGGCCCTGTGCAGAGTGCACGATGAACATTGTTTCATTTAATCCTTGGAGCAACCCTGCAAAGAATGAACAGTCGGAGAGCCTCAGTCCTCCAGTGGGCAAAGGGGGCAGGCAAAGCCAGGGGCGAGGTGAACAGACCTGGACCCTTCTTAGGGTCCAGGAGAGAGACCCACCTGCTCCTGCCTCCTACTGGCCCACGGTTTGGCCACATGTCCCCCAGGCTTCGTGCCCCACATTTCGGGGTGTGGACCCATGCCCGTCGGGAGGCAGGTCCGAGGAGCCGGTCACTGCGGGGAACAGAGGTGGCTGGTGTGAGAGACAGGTGGGCCCAGGGGACAGCCAGGGTGCAGAAGAGATGTGCGCGGGTTCCTCCGTTTACAGCTGGGGACGCCAAGGCTAGGGAGGGGACAGGCCAGGAGCCGACGGCTGAGCCGGGCTGACCTGCTGGCAGGCTCCCAGACCAGCGAAGCCCCTGGGGTGAGGAGGAGCAATGGTGTACATGTGGGGCACGTGTGTGTGAGTGACAGAGCCTGGACGCAGCCCTCTCTAGAACTGTGAAGGGCATGGCTCAGAACACGGCACCCCAGGTCTGGGCTCAGAGCGTCCAGACCCCTGTGCGCCAGTGCCGTGACGCTGGCCACTCCCAGGAGATGCAGGGACAATGGGGACAGCACCTGCCCAGGGCTGCCGAGCCGGCCCTGAGCCCTCAGACAAGAACGACAAGGAACTGGGCTACGGCATCCAAGCCAGACCCACCTCCAAACCCCAGACCCACCCGCCGCCAGAGCCTGCCAGCTGCCGCGGCCCGAGGCATCAGTACCCTTTGTTCTCCTGGCACTGGGCCGCGGTGCGCTGGGGACGGCTAGGTGTGGGCTTACGTCGTGTGGACGGACACGGCTTAACAGGATCCCTGCCCCACCCCCGCAGTCTCCCACAGCTGGGCACAGGGGTTGGTGGGGGACCGAGAGCCTGGGTCAAGGGCAACCCCCGCCCTTGTAGCCAGTGACCTTGGCCTCAGCCTCCCAACTCCTCAAGAGGGGCAGTAACCGCCGCCCTCGCTGTCTCCTCGGGCTGGCGTGAAGGGTGTGGCAGTTCCTGGGAAAAGCGTCGGCAGGAATGAAAAGCAAGGCGCTGCTCCTACTTGTGGCACTGGGCTGGCCAGGAGGCCCCGGACTTAGGGCACAGAGGGTGGGATTCACAGCCAGACGGGCCGGCCTCCCACACTGCTTGCTCCCCACGCACCTTCACCTGTAAACGAGCCGGTGGGCTAGCTGCAAGAGAGCTGGGAAAGCTGGAGGCCACGCGCAGTGCGGGGTCAGTGAGAATTACGATACCGGCATGCAACGGGCACTGCCTGCTCCCCAGACCACGTGTCAGGCCCCTGGGTCCTCGGCCAGCTCAGGATGAGCCTAATGGACAGAGCAGGGGCCACGTCCTCTCCCTGCTCGAAGGCACACCTCTTCCATGCAGCCCTCCTGCCTTCTTCCAGCCCTCGCCATGGGCCCCTTCTCTAAACTTCTAGGTCCCATGCCAGCCCGTCTCTAGCTCTAAATCGCTGCAGGGATCTTTGTTATTGGGGGAGGGCGCTTGCTGGCATGTTCACCCTCTTGTAATTTGAGAGTCAGGCCCCATTACATGAGCACTGATGGCAGATAAGCCACCCACTGTGGAGGCTGATGGGGACAGACGTTTCCTCATTCCTTGGACACAGGACACCCCCAGCCAGGGCTCAGAGTCTTAAGCAGGTGCCAGGACATGAGGACAGTGTAGGCTCCAGCCCCCGAGGCAGGGTCCAGAGGTGCTGGTGGCAGCCCCGGTGTCCAGCAGGTTCTTACCCGGAGGACTCCGGGGACAGACGTGTCCCAGGCCAAGCTCTCTGCTCCTGACCTCCCTCGGCTCCTGCCGTCTCCTGAGCCCCGCTCTCCTGGTCACTTAGCTCTCTGTAGGTGGAGCTGGGTTTCTGTCGTTTGCGCCCACGAGCCCTGGCGGGTACACACACATTTGCTTTTACACGTCACCACCGCTTTCAGGGGAGCACAGGGCTTCCCCTGACTGTCCGACAGCCCCTCAGAGGGGGAGAGCTGCCTGGCACTTCGGGTGCCCCTCCGCCCAGGCCGCCTCGGGCTGAGCCTGCGAGAGGCGGCTCAGGCTTTGCTGTCAGACTGGGGGTGGCATCCGGGAGCTGCCACTTCTGAATCTGGGCCTCTTTGAGTGGGCTCTTCAATCTCCACGGGCCTCAGTGTTCCCATCTGTAGAATGGGCATAGCGACACCTCCTCCCCTAGCATCTGTGGGTGTCTTGAGTATCATGACGGAGGGCAGGGGACTTCTGGTTCTGTACAAAGCCCCGGCCTCACACTGTCTGGGAATGGGGATAAGGGGGGCTTTGGGGACAGAGGTGAGGCTCCGGCCTGGGGGCCAGGGCCCCGCTCTGAGGAGCCTTTGTGGTCAGAGGCCGGGCAACTGGCCATTCGTTCTGCCTTCCATTTCACCGTCTCTGCTTCTGAGATCTCCTGTCTTGGTTGAAGTTGCCAGAGGTTTCTAGTTCCTCTCCCCAAACGAAACACGAGCCTTGAGGAGTAAGACTTTGTATTTTTCATCTTTTTCCCCCCTCTCCTCACAGTATCCAACCCATCGTCGTTGTGTAATAAATATTTCCTGCTGTGACTCTAATTCTGTAGGTGCTGATACGTTGCACGCTGCCCGGACCTTCCAGAAAGGGCGGGTGACGCAAGCCCATGGGAGGCTGTGATTCTGGAGTGGGGGTGGGGGCGCCAGTCCAGCGACCTGGTGCCTTCCCAGCCTCTGCCCCCATTGGAGTGAAAAGGAGCCGGTGGTCCGGGGGGAGACAGCTGGTGTTTCCTCTCATTACACAGCCATCCCTTCCAATAATAATTCGTTCAGTGCAGATAAACCTCTGCTCGGCACATCCCTTCTTCCTAAATGCCTTCAAGACAGCTTCTCATTTAGTCGTCACAAAGCTCTGAGGAGGTTGGTGTTATTATCCGCCTGGTCTCTGAGAGCAGCTTTTGGGACTCAGAGACCTGTCCAAGGTCACACGGCAAGTAAATAGCAGAAGCAGGTTTGAACCCGGGTAGACCTGATGCCCCAAACCACAGCCTAAACCACCGCTTTGTGCTGTTTTGACAGAAACAAACTCTGGGTACTATGGGGACCTAGAGGAGGGCCACGACACCCAGATTGTCCAGGGAAGTCAGGGGAGGCTTCCTGGAAGAGGTGGTGCTTAAACTGATAACAAACATCTTTTGAGTGGACCCTTTCTTTTTTTTTAATTTTTATTCATTTTTTAAAAAATATTACATTAAAAAAATATGAAGTCCCATTCACCCCCACCACCCCCACCCCACACTCCCCCCACAGCAACACTCTCTCCCATCATCATGATATATATATCCATTGCATTTGGTAAGTACATCTCTGGGCATTGCTGCACCTCATGGTCAATGGTCCACATCATAGCCCACACTCTCCCACGTTCCATCCAGTGGGCCCTGGGGGGATCTACAATGTCCCGTAATTGTCCGTGAACCACCACCCAGGACAACTCCAAGTCCCGAAAACGCCTCCACATCTCATCTCTTCCTCCCATTCCCCGCACCCAGCAGCCACCATGGCCACTTTTCCCACATCAATGCCACATTTTCTCTGTGGACCTTGGCTTGGTTGTGTCCATTCCACATCTATGTCAAGAGAGGGTTTAGATTCCACATGGTTACTGGATGCAATCCTCCTGCTTTCAGTTGTAGGCACTCTAGGCTCCATGGTGTGGTGGTTGACCTTCTTCACCTCCATGTTAGCTGAGTGAGGTGAGTCCAATAAACCAGAGTGTAGGAGCTGAAGTCTGTTGAGGCTCAGGGCCTGGCTATCATATTGTCAGTCCAGAGATTCAAATCCCCTAGATATATCTTAAACCCCAGCACCAACTACAATTCCAGTAAAGTAGCACGAAAGGCTTGTGAAAAGAGATCCCATCTGAGTCCAGCTCCATCAAGCAGAAACACCAGCTCCAAAGAAGGGGAGTGGACCCTTTCGACATCCATGAAAGTGCGGATGGACGTGGGGGCTAATCCTCTAGGAATGACGGAGCGGGAGGAGGGGCGCCTGGCAGAGCCTTGGCGTATCCACAGGTAGTGGGTCTCGTAGAATGTGAAGAGTGAGGTGGGGGGGCAGGTGGGGCCGGAGTCGCAGGCACCCCCATGAGCTTGAGTTCCTTCCTGGGAAAGGCGATTGCTCCAGCTTCGGATTTCCACCTCCTGACTTGGGGCAAAAGAAAGCATGCGGCTGGCACGCAGAGGCGCCGGGCGCTCTGGATGCCCCAGCAGAGGGCAAGTGAGTCCCACGCTCAGTCCACGGGGGAGGACCGCGGCTCTCGGCGCTGGTTCCAGGCCAGGCACGGAAACCTGGTCACTGGGGAGAGCCAGCAGGCAGGCGAGGGACGGGGTGGGGGCCGCTGTCCCGAACTTTACAGCCAGGCTCCCGGGGCAAGGCCCTCCGCTTTCCCGTCGAGTGTTCACAGCAGGGATGGCTGTTGCTTGAATAAAACACAAACAAACATGTTTTAGGGTTGGTTATGGTTTCTGACCTTGGAAATGTCCCCATGTGTCAGGGAGTAGTCCAAAGTCCCAAAGACAGAGGAGAATGTTCCCTGGGGTATCCACGGGAACGGACGCCGGGTCTAATGCCAGCGTCGCCACGGAACTGGCCCATGGACAATTTTTTAGTTTTCAGACCAACTGTTCATTCATTCATTCATTCACTCATTCATTCACTCACTCACTCATTCATTCATTCGTTCGTTCGTTCATCCATCCATCCATCCATTTATATGTTCCACGCATTCACTCCGTATTTATGGCCCTTCTTTGTTCTGTTAATTCTTCTTCTCTGACATTTAGTTCTCACCACTGAGATGAAGAGAAAAGATGAATAGCCAGGAAGGAATGCCCTCTGACATTTCCTTCCTACTCTCCTGTGCTGGCGTACCTTTCTCAGGCCAAGTTTTAAATAGAGGTGGGCAAGGAAATGCAAAAGACAAAGTATATCTAACCTTCACTAGGACAGGTGGTAAAATCACTTGCATCCTCCTTGTGGACAGAAGGAGGGAGAAAATGTCAGGCGTGTGGGCGTCGCCCCTTACTGGCTGTCAGTCCTTGGCAAGTTGCTTCATGTCTGTGACCCTCCATTTTCCTCCACCTGTCGATTAAAGATAAAAATAATATCTAACGGGAGTGGATGTGGCTCAAGCATTTGGGCACCTGCCTCCCACACAGGAGGTCCTGGGTTCAGTTCCTGCTGCCTCCCAAAGAAGACAAGCAGACGCCACAACGAGCAGACACCGTAACCGGCAGGGAGCAGAAGTGGTTCAAGTGATTGGGAACTTGCCTCCCACATGGAAGGTCCTGGGTTTGGTTCCCAGTGCCTCCTAAAGAAGACAAACAGACAACGAGCAGACAGACGAGGGAGCCATCTTGGGGAGGGTGGGATTAAAAAGTAATAATGATATCTACCATGTCTTTCGTGCATATCCCCTGCCAGAGCCTTGTTAAGTACCTAAGAACGCCGCTTATGTAATCTTGTTTGTCTCACAACACCCATGTGAGGTCAACACAGCTAGTACTTTCCTTCCACAGAAGAGGACGTTGAGAACTAGAGAGGTTAAGTACTTGTCCATAAACAGTCCAAGGACCGGCTAATGGCTAAGTGGGATTTGAACCTAGGAGGCCTGATTTCAGAGATCGTGCTCTTAAACACTTCACTTCTGGGTCATAGGATTATGCAGATGATGGACTAAGCCAATCCACATAAAGCATTCCGGCTAGCATCTCGCTGGTGTTCAGTAAGTGCTAGCTGTGACTGTTGTTGCTTTATAACTGGGTTGAGTCATAATTAAATCAGGGCTACGTTCAGGCAAGGGTGACTTAGGGCTTGGGTTGGTTCTGGGGGGTATTTCTATTGATGAGCCATGTACACGCCTTGTACCTGTCCCTTTCCTGCCCGTAATAGTCCCTGACTGGGATGAGACTGGTATCAGCACACTCATGAGCTTTGCGTGTGCCACAAAGCTGGGTGCTCCAGGGAGGCAAACTGGGTGATAGAATGTCCATTCAACGAGATCTCAACAGGCAGGAGAGAGGAACCAAATCTAGGAAGATTAACTTTAAGAGGGATGAATCCACAGTCCTGTCCTTATAGTTGAACTGAATTTAACAAGCATTTATTTAGTATCTACTACAGGCCATTTCCTGTATAAAATACTGGAGTGAAAAGTTGGATGAGAAGCAGATACTTCCCTTGAAGATCTTTCTTCCCTCTGAAACATGGCTATCCAACTGAAGGATATGTCCTGCCACCCACACAAAGACCCTCCTTGTGCAGGCTACATCCTGCCCAGCTGGACTGGAGAGTCTTGGCTCAGCAGCAGCTCATGGAAATCACACTTAAGGCTTGTCACATTTGTCTTTCTTCTTGGCTGCCCAGAACATGGACATGGGGGATGAAACTTCATGCTCAGATTGCCGTATCTAATGGGATCTAATTCAGGTTGACTCCTGTGTGCTTTTGACATGATCCTGGTAGTCTTTAAAAATAAAGAAAAAAATGAAGAAAAAGGGGAAAAAAGGATTTGAGAGACAGTGATAGATACAGAAGATGGGTAAAGAAGATCCAATATACGTATGAGAGTAATGTCAGAGGAAGGAAACCAAAGCAATGGGACAGAACCAATATTACAACCTATAATTTAAGAAAAATTTCTTGAAATAAAAATACTGGAAATAATGAAAGCCCACACCACTACTTATGGAAATGGACCCAGAAAGCTAACAATGAGACGTATTATACTAAAACTATTGGATTTTCAAGAAAAAAGTGTTTTGGGTATCCAGGAAAAAAGACCAAGTCGCTATAAGGCTGTGCTATCCAATACAGGAGCCAAAAGCCATGTGTGGCTATTAAGATTTAGATTAACTAAAATTAAATGAACTGAAAAAATCCAGTTCCTCTGTTGCGTTAACCACATCCCAATGCTCAGCAGCCACATGTAGCTTGTGGCTACCATATTGGATGGCAAAGATAATAGAATATGTCCATTATTGCAGAAAGTTCTGGGAGATAGTGTTGCTTTAAAGAAAAGCAACCAAGTGGTCACCAGACATTTTGTCAGAAGACAATGGATTAACATATATTTAAGGCACCAAAGAAAAGAATATGTGAGCTAAAGATTTTTTTTTTTTTAGATACTGAGGCCCAGGGATTAAACCTGGGACCTAGCATGTGGGAAGCTGGCACTCAACTACTGAGCTACATTGTCTTCCCTGAGTTGGTCATTCCGTTTGTTTTGCTTGTTGTTTGTTTTTGTTTTTTTTCAGGAGGCACGGGGAACTGAACCCGGAACCTCCCATGTGGGAGGTGGGAGCTCAACCACCTGAGCCATATCTGCTCCTGAGCTAAAGATTTTATTTCTTGCCACACTGAACTTCAAGCATGAGGACCACAAAATGTTAAGAATGTGTAAGAACTCAGGGAATATAGTTCACTTGAGTCCTGTCTGAGAAATCTACTAGGGAATGAGTTCCAGATGACCAAGACGACTGGAGAGGTATTGGCAAAAGAACTAAAGATGAGCATTAAATATATGCTTACCTGCAGATTTAAGACTTAACCCGGGTTCTAAGATATTTAGGATAGTAGGTAATGGCTGTGTGTTCTAACAATATTGATGCAGAACAAGCACTCCCCCCAAAGCCTCCACTGATGCTAGATGATGCCATGAATGTTGGCTCTGCCAGCCAGACTCGCCAGCTCCTGCAGGTGAACAGGGGGTCAAGGATGAAGACAGACAGAACCGGGTATCTTCTCCCCGGCAGCAGGGGCTGCTGTACCCCTGTTAAGTTTCTGAAGCTGTGGGGGGCAGTGCTTGGTACCAAGTGTCCAGGGCCAGCACCAGCAAAGTCCAGGGGCAGGTTGCATCAGCAGGGACAATTCTGTCCTGTAGGAACAGTTCTACGTGTGATGTAAGTT
Source organism: Dasypus novemcinctus (assembly GCF_030445035.2). Taxonomy (NCBI): domain Eukaryota; kingdom Metazoa; phylum Chordata; class Mammalia; order Cingulata; family Dasypodidae; genus Dasypus; species Dasypus novemcinctus. Next base: position 127,260,505 of record NC_080679.1, on the reverse strand, counting down.
TCCTGGTGTGTCGGGAAGTTACACAATTATCCACCTCCACCTCGACCCCCCCATGTTAAAAATTATTTTTAGTGTTTTAACTAAAAGTGATTTTGTATATTTTGAAATGTACAAAAATACAAAAGTAGTGAGAATAGTATTAATATAACGAAGCCAATTAACCCCATCACCCAGTTTCAACAATTATCACTATATGGCCAGTCTTGGTTTATCTTTTCCTACTTTCCACAACCCCCTGGATTATATGGAAGCAAGTCTCGGGCTTCTTATCATTTCAACTGTATTGTAGTATATATTTAAAAAGAAAAGGACTTGTTTAAAAATAAAAACAGGGAAGCAGATGTAGCTCAGTGGTTGAGCACCTGCTTCCCTGAGTGAGGTCTCAGGTTCAAGCTCGGTACCTCCCCAGAATAATAATAGTTTAAAAAATAAATAAAACATCACAATACCATTATCACATCTCAAAAACAACATTAATTTCTCAATGTCACCGATATCCAATTATATATTTTTTTACCTTCCAAATGATGGCTGGAATCTGAATCAAAATCAGGTCAATATATTGTAATAGGTTGACACGTTTCTTAGGTCTCCTTTAATGTATAGTTGCCTGGACTTTTTAAAAGTTACTTTGCAATTCTTTTGTTGGAGAAACAGATTATTGGGTTCCTGTAACATTTTCCTTAGTCCAAATTTCAGAGATTTTACCTCTCTTTTGTTTAATGTTCCTTTTTTTATGTCCTATAAATTGGTGATGAGATATAGATGCTTAACCAGATTCAGGGTCTTTTTATTTTAGTGTAAGGTTACTTAATGGAAGCTGTTGCACATTTTTATCAGTAAGCTCACCAATGCCTTTTTTATTTTTAGGAGATACTGGGGATTGAACCCAGGATATGTACATGGGAAGCAGGCGCTCAACCACTGAGCCCACTCTCCACTGATACTTGGTGTTTCTGTTTGTCTATCTGCTTGTTTTTAGGAGTTACCAGGGACTGAAGCCCGGACATGTACAGGGGAAGCAGGTGCTCAATCACTGAGCTACATCCACTCACCTCGGGTGTCTTTCTGAGATGCTGATGGGCATTGCCTAATTCTGTAATTCTCTAGAGTTTGCAAATGGTAATATTCTATTGGCATAATTTTAAACAACACGATGAAAAGATAAACTCTTAATAAGTCACAATTTAGTTAATAAGACCAGTTCATCTTTCCATCGTGTTCTTTAAAATGGGTGCATATATGTGTGTGTTCACGTACATGGATACACATATTTCCCATCCTTTCTATAATGCTAGATGAGGATGTTCTCATTTTAAGCCACTCCATGGAGTGGACGTGCCATAGTTGAATCTACTGGTCTTCTAATGGGCATTTCAGTTGTTTCAATTCTTTTGCTATTGTAAGTAGTGTGACAGTGAATAGATTTGGGCATACAGTTTTTCGTATTTCTGCCAATATATCTTTCTGAGAGATCCCTAGAAGTAGGGTTGCAGGGCCAAAATGTAAATGCATACGTAATTCTGCTAACAGCTGTCAAAGTCTTATGGGTTGAGTTATTTTGCATTCCTTCTACAATGTATGAAAGTGCTTATTTCTCCAAAGTCTTGCTAAGAGGGAATGTTGTCACCATTCAGATTTTTGATAATCTGAGAGGTAAAGAGTTATGTCTTCTGTTATTTTGAATTTTCCTTTTCATGAGTGGGTGAAACATCTTTGTATAGGGTAAGAGCCATTTGCATTCCCTTTTCTGCAAACTAACTGTTCACATCTCTAACCCATTTTTCTAAAGGGTTGTTGCCCTTTATTTTTCTGCTTTAGTAGGTTTTTATATATTAGTGATATCGATCCTGGTCTGTGATATGTCACAAATTTTTTTTCCTATTTTGTTAGTTTTTTTTTTTACTTTGGTTATGGTGGTTCTGCCATTAAAAAATATTTTAAGTCAAATTTATCAATCTTTCCCTTATTACTTTTGTATTTCAAATCATAGTTAAGAAATTTTCCCACTCCCAGGTAGAAGAAATTATCGTGTTTTTTCTTTGTATATGTATGGTTTCATTTTACATTTAATAATAAGAAAAATTATTTTTATATTTCATATTTTTGGGGGGTACAGTACAAGGAATGGCTCCAATAGTGTCTTTTTTAATATAATTATCCAGTCAACCAAGTATCACTTATTTGAAAGTCTACCTTTTGCTCGTTAATTTGAGAAGCTGACTTTAGCTTATACTAAAATTCCATAAGTAATCCAGTTTGTGGACAATGCTGCTACAAATCTTTGTGTACAAGTTTTGATGTGCATGTATGTTTTCAAATCTCTTTGGTAGAAATGCTGGGTCATATGGTAATTCTCTATAAACTTACTGAAGAATCCCAAATTATTTTCCACAATGGCTGCCCCATTTTCCATTCCCACCAGCAATGTATGAGAATTCCAGTTGCTCCATGTCTTCATCAATACTTTTTTTATTTTTATTTTTTTATTAAATTCATACTAAAGGGTGTGAAGTGGCAGCTCTTTGTGGTTATTATTTGCATTTCCTAATGGATACTGGTGTTGAACATTTTTTCATGTGCTTGTTGGCCATTTGTATATCTTCACTGGAGAAACGTCTATACAAGAACTTGGCCCATTTTTAAATTGAGTTGTGTAGCAGTTTGACACAGTTATGAATTCCAAAAATAGATATTGGATTATGTTTGTAATCTGGTCTGTACCTGGACGTGATGAAGTTATGATTAGGGCTTTGATTGAGCCACGTCATTAGGGCGTTGAGTCCCCACCCCTTGGTGGATGGGGACTCACAGATAAAAGGCATGGCAATGGACAGAATTGAGGGTTCTTAATGTTGGAGTTTTGATGTTGGAGTTTGATGCTGAAGTCTTAAGCTGCAGTCCTGGCGAAAGAGACAGAGCCATTCACCTGTTAGTCTACAGCTGACCTTGTGGAGAGAGGCAAAGCCTATAGAGAGCCTCATAGTCTACAACGGACCTTGTAGAGAAAACAGAGGAGCTGAGCCCAGAGGAACCCAGGAAGCCTGAACCCTCGCAGACATCAGCAGCCATCTTGCTCCAACATGTGAAAATAGACTTTGGTGAGGGAAGTAACTTATGCTTTTTACAGCCTTGTATCTATAAGCTCCTGCCCCAAATAAATACCCTTTATAAAAACCAACCAATTTCTGGTGTTTTGCATCAGCACCCCTTTGGCTGACTAATACAGGTTGCCTGTTGTTTTGCTGTTGATTTATAAGAGTTCTTAATACATTCTGGAATAAAATTAACCAAGGATGTACAAGACTTGTACACTGCCTCTTCTGTCACTTTTCCTGAACGTGTGGTTGTCACTGGGGTTGGTGTATGCCCAGGAGACTTGACTCTCTGGACTGTCGATGTGCCAGCTGGGCTCTGAGCCTCAGCAGAGTTGCAGCTCCTACTCTCCTGTTTGCTGGGCTTACCCAGGTCAGCTAACAGCGAGGTAAGGATGGTCAACCACCACAGCAGGGGTCCAAGTCTATAACTGCAAGCAGGAGAATCCCATCCATCAGCCATGTGGGATGTAAGCCCCCTCTGGATTTTGAGGTGGAGTGGGCATCACCATCCCAAGGTCCTCGGGATGGAGGAATACAATATGGATTAGAGTGGACTTACTGGTATTCTACTATAGAATTATTGTGACTTTAGCAATGGAAGAAATGATATCATTGATGTGGAGACGGTGGCCACAGGAGTTGCTGAGGGCAGGGAGAGGGAAGAAGAGGGGTAATATGGGGACATTTTCAGGACTTGGAGTTGTCCTGAATGATATTGCAGGGACAGATGAAGGACATTATATATCCTGCCATAACCCACTGATGGACTGGGGGAGAGTGTAAACTACAACGTAAACTATAATCCATGCTTTGCAGCAGTGCTCCAAAATGTACTCCTCAAATGCAATGAACGTTCCACACTAATGAAAGAAGTTTTTGATGTGGGAGGAGTGGGGGTGTGTGTGTGTGTGGGGGAGTAGGGTATATGGGAACCTCTTATATTTTTTAATGTAACATTTTGTGTGCTCTATGTATCTTTTAAAAATATAATAAAAATAAATGTGGAAAGCAGACTTGGCCCAGTTGTTAGCACGTCCGTCTACCACATGGGAGGTCCGTGGTTCAAGCCCCGGGCCTCCTTGACCCATGTGGAGCTGGCCCATGCACAGTGCTGATGTGCGCAAGGAGTGCTGTGCCACGCAGGGGGGAGCCCCACGCGCAAGGAGTGCGCCCCATAAGGAGAGATGCCCAGCATGAAAGAATGTGCAGCCTGCCCAGGAATGGTGCCGCCCACACGGAGAGCTGCCACAGCAAGATGACGCAGCAAAAGAAACACAGATTCCCGTGCCACTGACAACAACAGAAGCGGACAAAGAACACACAGCAAATAGACACAGAGAACAGACAACTGGGGTGGGGGGGGAGGAGAGAGAAATAAAAATAAATAAATAAATGTAATGAATGAGGGAAAAAATATTACTGAGAAAAATTAAAGAAAATCTAAAGAAATGGAAGGAAGTCCAGTGTTCATAAATTGGAATAGTGTTAAGATGGCAGTACTCACTAAAGAAATCTGCAGATTCAATGCAATTCCTACCAAAACCCCAACGGCCCTTTTTTTCCCCTTGGAAATGGAAAAGCTGATCTTAAGATTGATACGGAGTTTCAAGGGACCACAAGTATCCAAAACCATGTTGACAATAAAGATCAAAGATCCTTCTGATTTCAGAATTTACCACAAAGCCATAGTAATTAAACCAGTGTAGTACTGACATAAGAATAGACATATAGGTCAATGGAATTGAATTCAGAATACATAAATAAGCCTAGACATCTGTGGTCCATGAATTTTAAACATAGGTGCCAAGACCATTCAGTGGGAAAAATAACGACCTATTTAACTTAGAGGGTCGGCAGCTGGATACCCACTCTCCTGCACAGGCATGAAATTGGTCCCTTACTTCACACCGTATACAAAGACTAACTATTGATGACTTAAATATAAGAGCTGAATACATAAAACTCTTAGAAGAGAACAGGATTAAATCTTCCTGACCTTGGATTTGGCAATGGTTTCTTAAATATGACGCCAAAAGCACAAGCAAAAGAAGAAAGATAAATTAGACTTCATAAATTTTTAAAAAAAAAATTGTTCATCAAATGACACTATCAAGAGAGTGAAGACAATCCACCAAATGTAGGAAAAATGCTGTTTTTTATCCAATATGCCAATCTTTTAATTGAAGTGTCTGAAGTTCATAGACCATTTATGCTCTAATATCTGACTTTTCTTATTTTTATTTTTTTTAGGAGGTACCGGGGATTGAACCTGGGACCTTGAACATGGGAAGCAGGCGCTCAAATGATGAGCTACACCCACTCTCCAATGAGAGTTGGCTTTTTTAAAAAAAGACTTATTTTTATTTATTTCTCTCCCCTTCCTCCCCCCCTCCCAGCTGTCCGTTCTCTGTGTCCATTTGCTGCATGTTCTTCTTTGTCCGCTTCTGTTGTCAGTGGCACGAATCCGTGTCTCCTTTTGTTGCATCATCTTGTTGTGTCATATCTCTGTGTGTGCAGCACCACTCCTGGGCAGGCTGCACTTTCTTTTCACACTGGGCGGCTCTGCTTACGGGGCGCACTCCTTGCGCGTGGGACTCCCCTACGCAGGGGACACCCCTGCGTGGCGTGGCACTCCTTGCGCGCATCAGCACTGCGCATGGCCAGCTCCACACGGGTCAAGGAGGCCCTGGGTTTGAACCGTGGACCTCCCATGTGGTAGGCGGACGCCCTAACCACTGGGCCAAGTCCGCTTCCCAAGAGTTGGTTTTTTCGTTTGTTTGTTTTTAGGAGGTACTGGGAATCAACCCCAGGGACCTTGTACATGGGCAGCATGCACTAACCACTTGTGTTACATCCACTCCCCCTTGCTATTTGTTTTCTATTTGTCCTGGTGTTCTTTGCTCCCTGTCTAGTCTTCTTGGCTTTCTATATTAAATTCATTTTACTTCCTTTATTGGCTATTTAGTGATACCTCCATTTTGTTTTTGTATCATTTTTCTTCTAACTGAAGGACTCTCCTCCCATCTGTTTCTTCCCAGTGTGTACCTTTATCTTGGAAGAGACCTCTGATTTGTTGGTTTTGTGAGTTTCCAGGGCTCACAGTGCTCCAGCATCCTCAGCTCTAGCATACCATGGTCCCAACACATTTGATTCCCCTAAAACCTTCCCAGTTTTGCCTGCTTTTCTGATTGGCCCCCGGTGCCTTCCGTGGAGCGCGCGTGGGTGGCTGGAGTTATTCCGTCCTTAGAGCCACCAGAAGCCCCGCTGCCTCCTCAGCCCGGCTGCTCCCTCACGGATGTAGATGCCATGCAGTTTCATAGCTGCCAGGGGTTTGCTCCCATCCACTCATATTAGGAGAGTCGCTGGGAGACTTTATCATCTTAGATGTCATTGTGGGTCTTTGGTTTTGCTATCTTAGTTGCTCTGTTTGTTGTATGGGACAATTTAGGAAGATTCTAAACTCTACCACATTTTCCCAGAAATCGAATGTCCACTTAATATGGGGGAATAATTTAAAGAGATAGGTATTTTCTATTTCCTGCCAATGAGAAACTGGACTGATACAGGCATCTTAACTGACTGCAAGCTCACCAAGAGGGGATTGGCTGCCGAATGAAGTGATCACAAGCCTGTAACTTCAGCCCCATGTCGTAAGAAGCAAAGCGTCTTGACCACAGGAGCTGGTGACCTGGTCTGCTCTGCTCTGGCCAGCATGGTTTTACCAGACCCACACCTGTGAAGTGTGTTCAGGAAGGAGAGGCAGCTTGAAGTCATGCCACCCAAGACTTAGCCGAAGGGGCCACCCTGAACCTGCAACGGCAGAAGAGAAGACTAAGCTGCACGTGGCCACCTCCTCCAGATATTTATCACGAGATAAAGGGAACAAACTTGTGTGTGTGGCCCCAAGGGGTAGAGATTCAGTCAAAGGGTGGACATTAAAGGGAGAGAGAGATTCCGTTCTCATTAAAGAACTATTTGCCAGTCAGGGTACTTGGTGGGTATACACCATCCAGTGGGATTAGACTAAATCACCTTTTCAATGCCTCTGTAGCTCTAAGATGAACTTTGAGCTTCTTCCAACCTTAAAAGCCTGTAATGCTACTTATTAAGTTTGAAAGATGTGCCTAACGTTGGACTAGGGGTTGTTCATGGTTTGGGGTGGTTGCGGGATTACAGAAAAGTAACAGACCTTCCTCTAAAATAAATCATGATTCAGTTGATAAGACTTGACTAATGTAGTCATGAAATAATAAGTAAATAAAAGGGTTAAAACTATAATTTTCTGAGTGCTACTATCTGCCAGGCACTGGCTACATACATTGTCTCATATAATTTTTAAAGCAGGGGTTCTTAACTTTTTTGTTCCACGGACACTTTTACCAGTCAGGTGAAAACCACGGACTCTCTCTCAAAATAATCTTATGACACTAATGTTGGGTCTAACAACTACCGTAATTTTGAAGTATAAATGAGTGCAAGCGATTTTTTGAGATATGCAACAACTGTAATGTGATATGAAATGAATACTACTATAATTTATTGCACACATTCGAAAGTAAAGGAAATGCTAGATTTCAGCTAGAGGTCAGAAAAAATAAAGACAGTAAGTTGATTTTCTTTTTTCAATTCAAGCTCACAGACCCCCTGAAATCTTCCTATAGAAAGAAGCCTGTTTCATGAGCCTAAAGTACCAATCTGGACCCTGTCAGGAGACAGAAACCACCCCACACTACTTTTACAAAGAGAAATTAATATAAAGAGCTGCTAATGAGGCATCAAGTTGTTAACTAGGTAACCGAAAAGGCAAGAAGGAAACTCTATTCCAGAGGTAGTTTCTGCAGGAAGAGGCTACCACCCTAGGGCTGGGGAAACAAATGGAAATGATTGAAATTATTAAAATTTAAGAGCTTGGAGGAGAGGACCCTAAGAGCTGAAACTCAGACCTCCTGGGGAGGGGGAGAAGGGGCCACTGCTCCATCTGGGGCTGATGTCTGAGATGTGGCAAGAGGAGGCTGGTCTTGAAAAGAAAAAGCCGGATTCAGCCGCTGCTACAGAAGGAACTGCTGCTACGCGGGTGAAGCAGCGCTGCTGGGCTCTGTCCGCAGGAAGGCGAAGGAGAGAGGGAAAGGGGCAGGTCGCTCCCCTCAAGCCCTGCAGCCTCCCTCTAGTTCCCCCAATCGGCTAAGCCTTATACAGAGCCAGGTAGTAAATCAGAAAAGTGGGTTGCAGAGTCCAGCCCCAGCATCACAAAGCAAAGGACAGAGAAGGGAGGGGACTTGGAGATGAGGAAACGGAGGTTCAGAAAGCTGAAGACACAGCCTGAAGTCTCAAGGCTGGCAAGCCATTCACTCGATGCTGTCCCACTCTGCCTGCAACTAGTGCTGGCTGCTTTTATGGCCACTTGGCGCACTGCACAGGCTATATTGAGGCAAACCTAATGACAAAATTGTTAGAGAAAGCCCTGGGAGCCTCTCAGTGTCCCCTCCCTTCCCCCCCAAAAAAATCCATGTCTTTTTTTAGAGGTACCCAGGACCGAACCCAGGACCTCATATATGGGAAGCAGGTGCTCAACCAATGAGCTTCACCTGCTCCCCTCCATGCCCTCTTAAGTTTCCTCTTTATCTTCGAAAACTTGAAATCCCCACCGAGGCAGTTGACCCAGAGAGCCAATCAAGCCCTTAGTTCATTACCTTTGATCCCGTATGAAATAAAGCCCACCTGCCCTAAACCTGCCCCTATAAGACAGACATTGTCCAAACAATAGGAGTCAAGCTAACTATCGTTATGTCTTTAAAAATCATTGGCCAAGACCTGAAGCTACTTCCATTCTGGCTTCCTTTGCTGCAGCAAAACTTGGGGATCCTGAGTAAAATGCCAGAGCCTGCAAACTTGACTCTGATTTGTCCTTCACACTAGCCTCCTCCTATCACTTTCCTGCCCTTGGCCAGAGCACTTGCCTGGAGGGACAGCACTTGCCTGACCCTGGTCGAGCTTGAGCTTAGGCATGCTGCCAGGAGCCCTGGGAGTGCCCTCCCTGCCCCCTGGCACGTTCTCTCCTGACACATTCCCTGGCTTGGCCTTGTCCCCTGTTCTGGCAGGCCCAATCTGGCAGTGGTATCCGCCAGGTATCTGCTGGCATCTGCCTCGCCTGTCCCGGTGCTGGGAACAAAGAGCCCAGCTTAACCCAAGCTGTCACCTGCTTCTCGAGGCCTCAGGCACTGTGGCTGGGGCAAGGTGCAGACGTCTTCTCAGTAACAGGTCTGGAGGGGATTCAGGCATGTCTGGCGCACATCCCAAGGGAAGGAACGCTGGTCTCACGGGACAAGGAGCCCTGCTTTGGGATGGTGGGTTTGGGGGGTGGATGGGAGGTGGAGTCCCATGGCTGGCCATCCATCCCACGCCAGCCGACCCCCAAAAGCTGCACTGACTGTGTCCTCTGTGCCAGGCACAATATCGTCCACCCTACAAGCAAATGAACTCAAACCTACAAATAATACCAGAGGAAAGGATGAGGGTGCTGTGTGTGTGTGTGAGCTTGTTTTAGATGGGTGGAGCAGGAAGGTCTCATTGAGGAAGTGACACTTAAGCTGAGACCTAAAGTCCAGCCAGGAACTGGGGAAGGACGAGCTGGGGAGGAGCGAGGGCCCGCACTGAAGGCTCTGAGGTACGAAGGAGCCCACGGTCCGGAAGAGCCCATGGAGGGTGGAGTGGGGGGCGTCTGACCAGCCGCCCTCCTGAAATTCACCGGAGTCCGTACCTCCCGACCCCCGGGCGGCGGGTGGGACCTGCTAACAGGGACGAGCTCCTCTAGAGAGCAGTGCAGTTCACAGCTGCATGCACCTGCTCGCACTCACTGGTCAAGACTCACCTCCCCCAGGTGAAAAAGCACTCCTGATTCCCACCCCCACCTCCACCTGCCTCCTGCAGCCCACCCCTCTCCCACCTAGGAACCTTCCCTCCCGGACCCCACCCCAAAAACCCCCAGCGGCCCCCTCCACCTTCAGGGCTCTGGTCTCTCCACCCACTCTTGGGACAGAAAACAGTGAAAATATTCACACCAAGGGGAGTGACTTGATTTGTTTGCCCTCCCAGGAGTATTGGCATTTAAAAAAACGATAGCTTCCCTCTAAGGAGGTTAAAATTAATAGCGGAATCCGGAGCGCTGGATCAGCCCTGCAGCCCTTTAATTCTACCCCGCAGGCCAGCGGCTGCTGACATACACGCATGCGCAACCTACGTACACGCACACGCAAGCTGCGTACACGCATGCGCACTCACACTCCCGGGCCGCCGTTTGTCCTCATTTTCTGTTCTGTGGGCCCCTCTATATGCTTGCGCCCACTAGCAACAACGAGGCCAAGGAGACCCAGTACCCGGTTCATGGGACAGCCTGAGGATGCAGTCCGGAAGTGAACATTGCTGAAGAAGCAGCCACATAGCAGACATGAAGCCAGGATCCAATCACTTAGGTGTAGTATTATCACCATTTTACAGGTAAGGAAACTGAGGTCCAGAGAGGTTAAGGGGTGCAACCTCAGCCCAGTGAGGAGTCTGTCCAAGCCTCAAAGCCCTTTACCCGTGGCCTCACCCTTCTGTTTTGGTGCCTGCCTTGGGTCCCAAAAGGGGCCAGATCTGGGAAGGGTGGAACAGCAGGGCTCTGAGTTGTTCTTGGGACAATCTGTGAATGCTGTCTCAGGGCCTCGGCTCAATCTATCCCTAGACCTTCACCTCCTCCTAGAAGCAGGAGTCAGGAATTTCTGCAGAAGTATCAAAATATCAAGTGCCATGTGTCCTGACAGCTCTTCAGGTATTCGCTGCCAGCCTGGTGGAACGAGGGAGCCAGGAGGATCTGCCTTAGCCAGGCACCTGAGCCTCCAGAGAATGGAAATAACTCAAGCCTGTGGTTTTCCTGATGCATGAATGGGCAGGGTTGGGGTATGATTGAACAACCCGCAGGCAGCTCTCCTCCTCCTCCCCCGGTGCTCTTCTGCCCCCAACATGGAGGGCAAAGCCAGGAGTGAATTCAACACCAGTGCTCCTACTGAAGATCCTAAAGAAAACTGGAATGTGAACTCCAAAGCATGATCCCTCTGCAGTCTGTAGACTAGAAGATTCCAAATTTGTTAAGAAAATTGAGCCTTTATTAAGAACATCAACAAAATGTCAAGAACCATGTTAGCAGCTGAGCTTTTGGTATACCTTGTTAGATAAAATATATAATAAAGTTAAAAGCAGTGTATGTAGCTATATATGTGTATTTTAATGAATTTGCATTTCTTCACTGAAATAACATTTAACTACTTTGGTTAGGAAAAAAATGGTAGTGAGTTATTTATTCAGAGTAGAGCAAATATAGATTTACAGGCCAATGCATTTACTCAGAGCTTTCCCTACCACAAGAAGAGCATTCCCCAGCGCTATCTGGGTGTCTCCCCACACCTCCCCAACTCCAGGTCCATGGCTTTCTGAAGGAAGCAAGTTGATTTCTGTGTGCTGCTGTTTCCTCATCCTTACCTGCTCATAGAGGTACAGAGATAAAATAAGGTACTGGCCATAATACATGGATGTGAAGACATAGATAGACCTATGGCTTCAAAAATTTTTCCGCTTGTATTGTTCCAGATGGGAACACATCATATGTCCTTTTTGCCAGTTATGGAATCTTTAGACTTGAAAGGGAAGGGAAAAGAGCAAAAGAGATCATCACAGAGGAGAGTTGATGATTAGGATCAGCTTTCCCAGGTGAACATTATCAGACAGAAAGTTAGCCTTGAACTCAGGCACTGGCCTAAATTAGGATTGTTTGGTTTCCCCTTCCACCTTCTCAGAGGTTGGATCAGGTCTTAGGGGCTTTATTAGATTAAACAGTCAAATTACTCAAAGCCAAAGGAAGTTGATGGAGCCAGAGGATAAAGGCAAAGGATGTTCAAGGAGACCCAGAGGTTAACCTCTTCGTTTATTTCTCCATTCATTACATTATGAAGCCATCTAGTAAATTGAATTACTACCTTAAGAGAATTTCTAGGCAATGCTACAGGTAGGGGCATTCCAGAGAGATCCTGCGGAATGCACTGATTTGAAGGGATGGAACTGAGGATCCAGGGAAAATGAGGCAGCTAGAATTCACAGGACAGAGTGCCAGAGAAGAGAGAGCTGCATGGAGAGAGAACCCCAGAGGTGTACAGAGGGGCCTCTTTAAATATTCAGCAGAATACTGCACAGCACATGTATATGAGGAAACAACCCAAGACTGGGAAAGAATTAGAGGACACTATGTCCAGTGTGCAACAGGGTCGAGAATAGTGGCTGCCCCCATCAGGCAGATTGGGAAACTTCATAATTCACAACCCATTGGCTTCATTACTTAGGAAAGACTTGCCTCAGTAATAGGGACTAATTAGCTTTTTTTAAAGATTATTTATTTCTCTCCCCTCCCCCCCACCCCGGTTGTCTGTTCTCTGTGTCTATTTGCTACGTCATCTTTGTCCGCTTCTGTTAGCAGCACGGGAATCTGTGTTTCTTTTTGTTGCATCATCTTGCTGTGTCAGCTCTCCTTATGTGTGGCACCATTCCTGGGCAGGCTGCACTTCGCGCTGGGCGGCTCTCCTTACGGGGCGCACTCCTTGCATGTGGGCTCCCCTACGCGGGGGGCACCCCTGGGTGGCATGGCACTCCTTGCGCGCATCAGCACTGCGCGTGGGCCAGCTCCACACAGGTCAAGGAGGCCTGGAGTTTGAACCGTGGACCTCCCATGTGGTAGACGGATGCCCTAACCACTGGCCAAGTCTGCCACGAAATCTTAAAAAGCAGGATCTGAAAGATTTCCAAGTAAATAAAGTACATCTCAGAACAAATCTCAAGAATATTTACAGGAATACTAAAATATCCAGCACCCCCAAAAGGTAAAATTAACAATGTCCAGCATCCTATCAAAGATTATCAGGCATTCAAAGAATAGGAAAATACAGCCCATAATGAGGAGAAAAATTCATCAATTAAAATCAACTTAGATTTGTCACAGAAATTAGAGTTAGCAGAAAAGTGCACTAAAACAATTATAATTGCTTTCCATATGTACAAAACATTAAGTAAAGATATGGAAGATATAAAAAGACCCAAACCAAGCTTTTAGAAATGAAACTACAATGTATGAGGTGAAAAATGCAGTGGATGGGATTAGCAACAGATGACATTGTAGGGAAAAAAAGGCTTATTCATCTGGAAGACATAGCAATAGAAACTATACAAAATGAAACACATAGAGAAAAAATTAAAAACTTAAAAAGAGCATCAGTGATCTGTGGAACAACCTTGAGTAGCTAATGCAAGTGCAATTGGAGTTCCCAAAAAAGAGAGGAGGGAAGGGAACATAAAAAGTTATTTGAACACATAATGGCCATATTTTATTTAAGTTTGATTTAAACTATAGATTCACCAATCCAAGAATCTCCAAGAATCACTGAATCCCAAGTACAAAAAACATGAATAGAACCAAGCCAAGGTACATCTTAATCAAACTGATCAAAACCAATGATAAAGAGAAAATCTTAAAAATACAGTAAGAGAAAGAAGTCATGTTAAATAGGAACTAGGATAAGGAATACAGCAAAGTTTTCTTTGGGAAACAAATATACAAGTCAAAATAGTTGAGTAATATATTTATAATATTGAAATGCAAAAAAAAGTTTTTTCCCAAAAACTCTCATTGGGGAGCAGATGGAGCTCAGAGGTTGAGTGCCAGCTTTCCATTTACAAGGTCCTGGTTTCAATCCCTGGTACCTCTTAAAAAATAAAGGTGAAATCATGTTTTTTTTCAGACACACAAGAATTCATTACCAGCATTCCTGCACAAGATGTATTAAAGTCCCTCAGGCAGCAGGAAGCTGTTATCAGTTGGAAATATGAATCTATACAAAAAGATGGAGAGTGCCTAAAATGGTAACTCCATGGGTAAATATATATTTTTATTAATTAAATCTCTTTAAAAGATAACTGACTGTTTAAACAAACTAATAATAATGTATTATAGAATTTATTACATATGTGTAAGTAAATGTATAACAAACACAGCACAAAGTTTGAGAGGAGAGAGTTGAAAATATACTATTGTAAGGTCCTTATTATATATGTGAAGTAGTATAAAACTTGAAGCTAGATTGTTGTAAATTTAAAATGTATAACAAACTCTAAAGCAACCACTAAAATAACAAAATAAAGAGTTATTTCTGATAAACTAACAAAGGAGATAAAATGAAATCATGAAAAGTACTGAACTTAAAAAACGTTCAGAAAAGAGTAAAGGGGAACAAAAAATAGATGGGACAAATAGAAAACAATAAGACTTTTTATATTTAAGCAAAAGGATATCAATAATAACATTAAATGTAAGTGGTTTAAATACTACAATTAAAAGGCAGACTTTCAGGCTGTATAAATGAGAAAGTGCGGTCACCCCTCGGGCTGAAGTGTGGTTTGCTGGCCCGGCGGGGTAGCGGCCGCGGTAGGCCTAATTCCGCTGCCCCCATAATAGGGTGGCTGGTCGGACTCACCGCCACCCCTGAAGGAAGCTCGGCATGGGCGCAGAGTGCCCTCGGGTCTCCCCTTCTCGGCAGCCATGCTTCCGCGGCCGCCCCTCCTCCCAGATGGTGCCACACGATGCCTGTGGGGCGGCACCCTTCTTCTTCTTTCTCCCTGCGCAGGCGCAGGGCGGAAAATTCCAGTCTGCCCTTTTCCCCTCTCCCCACAGCAGCAACAGCCAGGCGTGGGCGGAAAAATCCAGTCTGCCCTTTTCCCTTCCCCCGACAGCAGCAACAGCCAGGCGTGGGCGGAAAAATCCAGTCTGCCCTTTTCCCCTCCCCCGACAGCAGCAACAGCCAGGCGTGGGCGGGAAACTCAAGTCTGCCCTCCACCCCAGCAACAGCAGCCACCAATCCCTAAACCCTGCCCCTTCCCCCAGCAACAGCGACAGCCAATCCCTAACCACCACCCCTCCCCCGTCCAGTACCGCCCACTGACCTTTCGCCGGCAACCAATCAGAACAGGGCGTGGCTTCGACCAATCAGCCTTCCCCAGCCCCTATAAAACTGTTGCCTCTCCCTCAATAAAGTGGACTTGTGTGTTTACCTTGTCTCCGCGGTAGTTCTTCTGCCGTGCGCCCTCCAGTCCTGAGAGCCCCCGACAAGGGCCTGGCCTCCCTTGTCCCCAGTTCGTCGCCTGCTTCTCCGGGCGACCTCTTCGTTGCCGGCTTTGCCGGGCGACCCCGTCAGCCGAACCGCTCAACCCCTGTGAGACCGATCCCTCGTCCCGAGTGGGACCGACCCCTCGTCCCAAGCGGGACCGACCCCTCGTCCTGAGCTGAACCGACCCCTCGTCTGCAGCCAGACCCCACCTCTACCGACCGAGCAAACCGTCGCAAGAAAGACCTAAATAAATGGTGCCTACAAAACAAACCCCACAACACTCTAAACATAAATACATCACTGGGTTAAAAGTAAAGGATGTCAAAAGATATCTCATGTGGCAGATTGAATTATGTACCCCAGAAAAACACAATTCATTCTGTGGATGTGGATCCATTGAAAATAGGATCTTTTGAAGATATTACTTCATTTAAGGTGTGGCCAGCTGAATCAGGTTGGAATTTAATTTAGATTACTAGAGTCTTTTATAAATAGAATGAAATTCAGACATAGAGAGAAAAAAAGGCTTGGGAAGAAGCCAGGAGTCAATAGAACTGGAGAAGAAAGGAGAAGACATAGCCATGTGCATTGCCATGTGACAGAAAAGCTCCAGAGTGCCACGGTCTGTAGAGAAAACAGTGCCTTGCTGACATCTTGATTTTGAACTTCTCCTTGCTTCAAAACAAATTCCCATTGTTTAAGTCAACCCATTGTATGGTATTTGTTTCAGCAGCCAGGAAGGTACTATACCATGCTAATACTAATCAAAAGAACTCTGGGGTGGATATATTAAGGCAAGGTAGAATTTGGAGCAAAGCATATTACCAAGGATAAAGAAGATAATTCCAGAATTATAAAGGAATCTATTCATCAAAAAGACATGAAGTCCCAAATGTCTGTGCACCTAATAACAGAACTTCAAAACGTAATGCAGCAAAAACTGGTAGGATTACATGGAGAAACAGACCCACAATTACAGCCAGAGATTTCAATAACCTTCTCTCAAAAATGTATATAAAAAGTAGAAAAGTCAGCAAGGCTATAGAAGTCCTGACTAATACTATTAACCAATTTAACCTAATTGACATTTATTTATAAAACACTTCATGCAACAATAACAGAACACCTACCATTTCAAGTGCACATGGAATATTTACCAGTATTCCAAATGTCTCAATAAATTTAAAATAATTTTAAAATGTGATAGGCAGAATAATGACATCCCAAAGATATCTATATTCTAATCCCCAGAACCTAACTGTTATTATGTTAGGTTACTTAGAAAAGGGAGATAAAAGTTGCTAATCAGTTTAATCAGTTGACCTTGAGATGGGGAGATTATCCTGGCCCCCTGTAATTATAAAGAGTGCTGATAAGTGGAAGAGGAAGGGAGAAGAGAGAGAATCAAATGGCTGGCTTTGAAGATAGAGAAAAAGGGCTATGAGCCAAGGAATGTGGGCAGTGTTTGAAGACTAGAAAGAGAAAGGCCTCCAGAAAGGAATGCAACCCTGTTACAACTTGATTTTAGCTCAGTGAGACCCATGTTAGACATCTGAACTACAGAACTGTAAGATAAATTTGTGTTGTTTTTAAGCCACTTAGTTTGTAGTAACTTGTAATTTGCAGCCATAAAAAATGAATATATCATATAAGTATGTTGTGTGATCATGATGGAATTAAGTTAAAAACTAACAACAGAAAGCCCCCACATTTTTGGAAACTAAATAACACAATTCATGAATCAAAGAACAAATAAAGAGGGATTTACAAAGTGTTTTAAACTGAATGAACGTGAAGCACAACATATCAAAATTTGTGGGATGCAGCTAAAGCAGTACTAATAGGGAAATTTATACCACCAAACAATTCTATTAGGAAAGAAAAATGGTACTAATGACCTTAGCTCCTACATTAACAAATTAGAAAAAAATAGCTTTCAAATAAGCAGACTAAAGGAAGTAATAAATATCAGGACAGAAATAAAATAGCTAACAGCAAAACAATAAAGTCAGTGAAACCAAAATATGTTTTTTGAGAAAACTAGTAAAATTGATAAACTTCCAGCTGGACTGATCAGAAATAAAAGAAGGTATTTATTACCAATACCAGAAACGAGAGAGGTGAGCTATCATTACTACAACTCTACAGCTATTAAAGGGATAAAAAGGGGTTATTATGAGCAACATTATGCTAACAAATTCAACAACCCAAATGAATGAGATAAATTCCTTGAAAGATACAGATGATTGAAGGTTACTCAAAAAGAAGTAGATAACCAAAATAGCCTTATATCTATGAGAGAAGTTGAAGTTTGGTTTAAAAACTTTCCTAGAAAGAAAACTGCAGGCCCAACTGACTTTATTGATGAATACCATCAAACATTTAAGGAAAAAAAACTTATTCACAAATTATTCCACAAAAGTGATGAAGAGAGAATATTTCCCAGTTTATTCTATGAGGCCAGCACTAACCTGATATGAAAATAGACAAAGAAGTTACAAGGCAAAAAAGTTACAACTCCTGTCATAAGATATGCAAAAACTCTAAAAATTTTAGCAAAGAATCCAGTGATATATAGAACAGATAATACAAGTGGAATTTATCTCAGGAGTGCAAGGTTAGTTTAAAATTGTAAATCAAGCAGTGTAATTCACCATATTAACAAACTTGTAAAAACCATATGGACTTTTAAATAGATGCAGTAAAAGTATTTTTAAAAATCCACTGTTCTGTTCTGATTTAAAAAAAAAAACTTTTGGACTATAGTTAACAGTAATAATGTAATATTTTTGCATGAGTGGCAAAGAAGGTACTATATCAATGCTAAGGGCCACCAATGGGAAGTATAAAGTAGTAAGGGATTTTTCCTTTTGGAGTAATGAAAACATCTAAAATAGTGATGGCAGCACAACTCAGTGAATCCGAGAGCCAGCGATTGTGCACTTTGGAAGGATTGTACAAGGCATGGAACTGTGTAACACAGTGAACCCTGTGGTGAATGATGGACTGATTAACAGAAGAAATAGTCTCATGAACTATAACAAATATATAATACTAATGCATAGTGTTAATAATAGGGTGATTTATGAGAAAAATACACCAAATGTAAGCCATGGGCTATAGTTAGCAGCAATATTTTGATGATATTCTTTCATTATTTGTAACAAATATTACACAACAATGCAAAGTGTTGGTGATGGGGTAATATATGGGAATCCTGTATGTTACACATGATTGTTCTGTAAATTCACAACTTCTCTAATTAAAAAAAAAGATTATTGAAATACTGAAAAAAATGTCAGCAAACTAAAACAAGAAGGAAACTTCCTCAACCTGATAAAGGGTATCTTTAAATCCTACGTAACACCATACTTAATCATGAAAGACTGAAGCTTTACTCCTCAGATCAGGAACAAGACAGAGATATCCATTCTCATTATTTCTATTCCAACTGGAGGTTCTTTCTAGTGCAATAAGGAAAGGAAAATAAAAGGCACCCATACTGGAAAGGAAGAAGTAAAGCTGTCTTTATTTGCATTTGACATGACCATCTGTGTAGAAAATTTGGTGGAATCTGTAAAAAAGTTGCTAGAACTAATAAGTGATTTCAGTAAGGTTGAAGGATGCAAGATCAGTATACTCAAATCAACCATATTTCTATATACCAGCGATAATTCAGAAACTGAATTTATGCTAAAAACTGCAAAATATTGCCGAAAGAAATTAAAGAAGACCCAAATAAATGGAATAATAAAACTTGTTTATGGGTTGGAAAGCTCAGTATTGTTAAGATGTCAGTTCTACTCCATATTGATCTATAGGTTAAATGCAGTAGCAATCAAAACCCCAACAGGCTTTTTGGTAGAAATTGACAAGCAGATTCTAAAATTCATATGGAAATGCAAATATCCAGAATAGTCAAAATAACTTTGAAAAATTAGAATTAAGTTGGTGTATGACACTACCAGATTTCAACACTATAGTAATCAAGATTAAGGGTCAGCAAACTTTTTCTTAAAAGACCAAATAATAAATATTTAGGCCTGTGAGCCTTGTGGTCTCTGTCACAATGACTCAGTTCTGCCATTGTAACATTCAAGTGACTATAGGCAATATATAAATGAATGGGTGTGTTTCTGTTGACAAAAAAAGTTTATTTACAAAATAGGTACCTGGTCCATGCGCTGTTGTTTATGGACCCCTGAATGAGACAGTGTGGTATTGTTAGGATAGACAAATAAATCAATGGAACAGAATAGAGAATCCACAAATACAGTCACACATATATGGAAAATTGACTTTTGACAGATGTGCAAAGGCAATTCAGTGCAGAAAGGACAGTATTTTATGTCACATGGTAGAACAATTAAATATCCATATGTGAAAAAATGAACTTTGACCCATATCTCACACTGTATATAAAAATTAACTTAGAAAAGATCAAATTCCTAAATCACATTTAAAATCAACTTAAGATGGATTATACACCTCAGTATATAATCTAACACTATAAAACTTCTAGGAGAAAATATGTGCGATATTGGGTTAAACAGACCCTTCTTTGATACCATGCCTGTATTAGACAAAGGGGTGCTGATGCAAAATACCAGAAATGGATTGGTTTTTATAAAGGGTATTTATCTGGGGTAGAAGCTTGCAGTTACCAGGCCATAAAGTGTGAGTTACTTCCCTCACCAAAGTCTCTTGCCACCTGTTGGAGCAAGATGGCTGCCAATGTCTGTAAAGGTTCAGGCTTCCTCTTCCTCTCGAGGCTCTGTGGTCCCAGCTGCTTCCAATATCAGCTGTAGGCTGGGATAAGTCTCATCTCTCCCAGGGCTCATTTCTCTCCAAGTTCAGCTGTTCTATTCCCTTCATAAGGCCACCTGTAGACTATCAGGCTCTCTTGCTTCCTGGGGCCTCTGCCATGTCTATGAAGCCGTCTCTATCCCTCCGTGGTCGTCATCTTTGTGTTTACTTCCTGGGGCTCCAACTCCAAACTCTACTCTCTGTTCTGCTGTGTGGTTTTCTCTGTGAGACCCCACCAAGGAGGTGGGGATACAATGTTCTATTGACATGGCCCAATCAATGTCCCAGTTATAATCAAGTAAAAGCCTCTGAATTCAATTCAATCTAAGGGTATCACAAGCCCAGAAAACAGATCAGTTTACAAATGTAATCAGTATTTCTTTCTGGAATTCATCAATAATATCAAACTGCCACAATGCCAAAAGCATGATCCATTAAAAAAAATTGATAATTGGATATCACCAATATTAAAAAAGGTTTGCTCTTCAAAAGACACTGTTCAGATAATGAAAAGATAAGCCATATGCTGAGAGAAAATCTTTGCAAAACCTATTTCTAGGGAAGCAGATGTGGCTTAAGCTATTGAGCTCCCGCCTACCACATGGAGGTCCTGGGTTTGGTTCCTGGTGCCTCCAGGAGAAGGTGAGCTGGCATGTTGGGCAGGCGTGGTGAGCTGATGCAACAAGATGATGCAACTAAGAGACACCAAAAGGAAACACAATAAAGGATTTGTCCCCAGAATATACAAAGAACTTTTGAAACTGAATAATGAGAAAACTACCTGTTTTAGTCAGCCAAAGGGGTGCTGATGCAAAGTACCAGAAATCTGTTGGCTTTTATAAAGGGTATTTATTTTGGGATGGACGCTTACAGTCACAAGGCCATAAAGAGTTGTTACTTCCCTCACCAAAGTCTGTTGCCATGTGTTGGAACATGATGGCTGCCAGTCTCTGCAAGAGTTCATTACTTCCTTTTCTTCTTCCTCTTAAGACTCCATGTTCCCAGCTTCTTTTGATCTTGGCTGTAGGCTGGCATAAGGCTCGTCTTTCTGAGGCTTCTAGTGCAGGATTGACAAAGTACAGGCTGTGGGTCAAATCCTGCTATAGGCTGTTTTTGTCTGCCCCATAAGCTAAGAATAGTTTTTACATTTAATAAATGCTAATTTAAAAAGTAAAAAAAAGAGGGAGAGGGAAAAGGAGGAAGAGGAGGGGGAGATGATGACAACAAATATGAAGAAGACAAGAATATGTGTCAGGGACTCTATTTATCCCACAAAGCCTAAAATACTTGCTTTCCTATCTGACCTTTTTACAGGAGAAGTTTGCTAATCCCTGCTCTAGTGTACGCACTGATGGCAGATCCCTGGCACATATAGTACTCCTCCATTTTGCATCCAGTGCAGACATGGCTAATCAATCACAGCTCTCTTTCCCAGCTTTGTGCCTGGATGAGGTTTCAGAATCTGTCTCAATAAACTTCTCCAGGCAGCCATTCCAAATCCACCAGAATTGGTGTATGAGATGAGACCTATTTGCCATCCATAGACCTGTGGATGTGCCTGAATTATTCAGTTCTCTCAGGGCTAAATGACTCAGAAGCCAATAGCTAGCAAACTCAGACTCAGATTACGGTTTAGTTTGAGTGTGAAACTCAGGAATCCAAAGCTTGCCTAAGAAAAGTGGATGGAAAAGGTTATATTAGTGTGATCATAAAGATGGAGTCTCTTATATGTGAATCCCTGCCCTAACTCGCCCCCATGCTAATTCACGATAACCTAAGGATTGTACCCTGGTAATGCAGACGCTTAGCTTGAACAAGTCCTTCTAACATGTCCCTCTGGTGTTGTTAAAACATCTCTGAGGTTGGCTGTGAGCTGTAAGATTAGAATGTTCCTCTGGCATGGGAAATTTTAGGCACCTTAAATACATAAGGTGGGATAAGTAAGGACAACATAACCTTGTCAATAAACTGGTTGGTTGAAGGTTTCGGGGTACTGGGGTACCTCAGGAATAAAGCCTACGGGTAGCTGTTGAATGCAAGAGGAGCTTGAGGGAGAATAACTCAGGCCTTCACCGACCCCAAGCTGAGTTAGCCCCTCTCCTTTAGTTGTTAAAACTGCCAAAGGAAATATACCAGAAAGGGGCTGACTTTTACGATAGGAATTTATTAGTTTAGAAGCTTACAGTTTTGAGGCCATGAAAACTTCCAAATTAAGGCATCGTCAGGTGACGCTCTCCCCCTGAAGACTGGCTGCCAGCAACCCTGGGCTCCTCTGTCACGTCGCAAGGCACGTACATGGTGGTGTCTGCTGGTCTCGCCCTGCTCTTCCAGGTTCCATTGCTTTCAGCTTCTGTCTTCCCTGGATTTTTCTCTTCTCTCTCTGAATTACAGTCCCTTAGAAAGGACTCCAATTATAGGATAAAGACCTTCCCTGGGCCATATCTTAACTGAAGTAGAATAATCAAAAGGCCCTACTTAAAATAGGTTTACACCAACAGGAATGGGTTGGCTTTAAAGCACATACTTTTCTGGGGTCCATATAACATCAATATACACACACACACTTTACACACACACACTTTTCATGGTATTTAAAATACTAACTCTGAAGCCTAGTTCTTCAACCTGCTGAAAGTAGCTGACATGCAGCAAATCAAAATTATATGCCAGAAACTTCACATACGATTTCTGTTTTTTACAACAATCCTATGAGTTACTGTTATTCCCTCTTTATAGAGGAAGAAACAGAGGTTCAGAAGGCTTAGGAAATATGGCCAAACCACTAAGTGCCAGAATGGAGATCTACACTAAAGTCAGTTTAGGGCCAAAGTGAGTTCTCTCTCTTCCTTACAAGGAATGGGCCACCGTGAGGGGACCTGAGCAGACCCCAAGTCCTACTTTGTAGACTGTCTACCTATGTCAGGTGGAGTTCAGAAGCTAAGCTCTGGAGATGTTTGTCAAAGACAGCATCCGCCTCCCTGCCAGCAAGTCTCTAACTGCCGAAGTCCTACTCTGCCCAGGACGCGGCTGAGGGTGTTAATATAAATATTTTCTAACAGACTTAATTAAACTGTCGAGTGTTTCTGCACACCCTCCCCACTCCAAGTAGATGGTGGATTTTGGATTTGGAGTGTCGTGGACAAATAGGAGAAGGCCAGTGAATTTTGAGGTAAAAATGTGTGTGACATGGAGCCATCACTCAAGTGGAGCTGGGACTCTCCCAGGAAGTTTGTCAATGGTTCCAAAAGGCTGAAGTGTTTGGGTACCATTTTTTACCCCTTAAAAATGAATGGCAAACAAATCTGTCCTCTCCTTGCCTCTACCATCAACTTCTCTGAGAACTGGTAAGACAAGAATGTGTCAAAGTGTGCTGTGAGAGAGGGGAGCAGATCGTTGGACTACGTTTTGCCAGTTGAAGTATTTAAACAGAATGGCTAAGGCATGGCTGGAAAGATGTCTTGCATCTAAAATAGTCTCAGCTAGGCACTGCTTCCTGCTTCTCCACTATGTATAGCTAAAAACCCCTGTTGCCTGGACATTACATGAAACCAACGTAAGAGTACTCTGAAAGGTGGAGAAAAGAAGGCAGACTGGCTGAGGACCTTGGGGCCAGAGGAACAAGACAGAGGTGGGTCCTCTGGAGTTTTTCCCTTTTTTAAAAAAATTAATTAATTAAATTTTAATTTCTCTCCCCACCCCCTCCACCCCAGTTGTCTGTTCTCTGTGTCTATCTGCTGCGTGTTCTTTGTCTGCTTCTTTTGTCAGCGGCACTGGAATCTGTGTTTCTTTTTGTTGCGTCATCTTGTTGTGTCAGCTCTACCTGTGTGCGGCACCATTCCTGGGCAGGCTGCACTTTCTTTTGCACTGGGTGGCTCTCCTTACAGGGTGCACTCCTTGCTCGTGGGGCTCCCCTACGCAGGGACACCCCTGCATGGCAGGGCACTCCTTGCGCGCATCAGCACTGTGCATGGGCCAGCTCCACACGGGTCATGTGGTAGATGGACGCCCTAACCACTGGGCCAAGTCCACTTCCCTTTCCTTTTCTTTTTGCTTTGGTGAACGTGTATGTTTGCTTACTATATCCTGTGCTGAGAACTGGAGGACCTGGCATGTGGTAGACGGATGCCCTAACCACTGGGCCAAGTTCGCTTCCCTTTCCTTTTGTTTTTGCTTTGGTGAACGTGTATGTTTGCTTACTATATCCTGGGCTGAGAACTGGAGGACCTGGCATGTGGTAGATGGATGCCCTAACCACTGGGCCAAGTTCGCTTCTCTTTCCTTTTCTTTTTGCTTTGGTGAACGTGTATGTTTGCTTACTATATCCTGGGCTGAGAACTGGAGGAACTGGCAATCTAGAAATGCCAATGGGCACAGAAAAAAATAAGATCCAACCAGAGCCAGCTTTCTCTAGCCAAAGGACCAACCTAGTAAATCAGAAAACCGTTAGCCAGTGTAGCAGTTTGATATTATTGATGAATTCCAAAAAGAAATATCGGATTATGTTTGTAAACTGATCTTTTCCTCTGGTCATATCAGATTATATTGGATTCAGAAGTTTACTTGATTAAGTAATCAGGTAAGCCTCTTGTGCCAATAGGGCATAGATAAAAGGCATGGCAAAGGACAGAGTTGGAGGGTTTTATTATGTTGGAGTTTTGATGTTGGAGTTTGATGCTGAAGCCTAAAGCTGGAGCCCTGGAAGGTAAGTTCACAGAGGAGAGAAGCAAGACCCTGGAAGGGAGAAACCAGGATGCCTGAATCCTTGCAGACGTCAGCAGCCATCTTGCTCCAACATGTGAAAATAGACTTTGGTGAGGGAAGTAACTTATGCTTTATGACCTGGTATCTGTAAGCTCCTACCCCAGATAAATACCCCTTATAAAAACCAGCCGATTTTGGTATTTTTTATCACACCTTTGGCTGACTAATACAGCCAGTAACTGCTCTACTCCAGCCAAACACCACAGGTACAAGTGTGGCCCCTACTCCACCTAGGCCAGCAAAGACTGAGTGAGAAGCTGAGACTTTCACCCTGGGGAGGCTGAATTGGGGGTCTTCAACCCCTTGCTGGGGTGATATCAGAAAAGGCCAGCGGGGAGCCAGGACTTCCAGCCCTCCCTGGCTGTGAAGAGGCTTCCATTCCGTGTTGCTGGAGACCAGGTAGGCATCCTGAGCCTCCATCCCCATCAACAGTGCCGTGACACCTCTCCTCTCCCAGCGTGTCACTGGAGGCTGACGGAGGCACGTGGACCCCCAGCCTCTCTCCTGGCCGTAGTGATGTGGCATCCCCTTTCCCCACTGGAGGGTGTCAGAGGAGGTCTGCTGAAATGAAACATTTAAACAAGATCCAGAGTCTCACAGCATAAAACACAACATGCCCAGAATACAATAAAAAGAAAAAAATCACGTCATTCTGAAAATCAGGAAACTCTCACCTTGAATGAAGAAACATGATCAACAGATACCAACACCGAGATGACAGAGATGGTGGAATTATTTGATGCGGGTTTTAAGCATCATCATAAGAATGCGTCAACGAGCAATTATAAACACACGAAACAAATGACAAAACAAAGTCTCAGCAAAGAAATAGACAATTTTGGCAAAGACATAGAAGATATAAAGAACCAAATGATAATGTTGAAACTGAAAAATAAAACAAATGAAACTCACTGAATAGATTTCAACAGCAGAATGGAGAGGACAGGGGAAAGAACCAGGAAACTTGAAAACAATACAACAGAAATCACCCAATCTAAACAACAGAGAGAGAGAGGATGGGGGGAGGGGAAGAACAGAGTTTCAGGGACCTAGAGGACTATAACAAAAAGACTTAACATTCATGTCATCAGAGTCCCAGAGGGAAAAAAAGTGTTTGGGGCTGAAAAAAAATATTCAGAGAAAGAGTGGCTGAAGTTTTCCCAAGTTTAACAAAAGACAACCCACTGATTAATGCAGCTGAACTAACTCCAATCAAGATAAACCCAAAGAAATCCATGCCAGGACACATCACGATCAAACTCCTGAAAGTAAAAGCAAAGAAAAAAATCTTGAATGCTGCAAAAGAGAAACACCACCTTACTTATAAGTGAAAAGCAATTCAAAGGACAGCAAATTCCCCTTGAGAAACCATGGAAGCCAGAAGAAAATAACATATTTCAAGTGCTGAAAAAAAAGAACTGTCACTCCAGAATTCTATACCCAGTGAGAATATCCTTCAGGAATGAAAGGGAAATAGACTTCTTCAGATAAAGGAAAACCATGAGTATTTGTCACCAGCAGAGCTGCACTAAAAGAATGGCCAAAGGAAGATCCTAAAAGATAAAGGAAATGATAAAATACAGAATTTTGGAGCATCAGGAAAGAAGAAAGGACAATGGAAAGAGTGACTAAGGGAAGCGGACTTGGCCCAGTGGATAGGGCGTCCGTCTACCACACGGGAGGTCTGCGGTTCAAGCCCCAGGCCTCCTTGACCCGTGTGCAGCTGGCCCATGCGCAGTGCTGATGTGCGCAAGGAGTGCTGTGCCACGCAGGGGTGCCCCCCGCGTAGGGGAGCCCCACGCGCAGGGAGTACACCCTGTAAGGAGAGCCGCCCAGCGTGAAAGAAAGTGCAGCCTGCCCAGGAATGGTGCTGCACACACGGAGAGTTGATGCAGCAAGATGACGCAACAAAAAGAAACACAGATTCCCATGCTGCTGACAACAACAGAAGTGGACCAAAAAAACCACAAGAACACTCAGCAAATGGACACAGAAAACAGATGACTTGGGGGGAGGGGAGAGAAATAAAATAAATCTTAAAAAAAAAATAAAAGAGTGACTAAGTCTGGGTTCTTCACTTACATTGCACACCAGGACAAAGCATTTTGAAGCAATTGAGTAGAAGGATTTCTGGATGGGGCATGGAAGGCAAAAATGAAATTCACCACCAAAGGAAAAGAAAAGGAGTCACCAGAGGCAGAACCAATGCATGAAATAAATATAACAATGCACCCAAAGAATTGTAATACTTAATCACCACTGAAGACCACAAAGTTATATAGGTAAAATAAAATTAATGATACACTGTTTCTGGCAGCCACGCACCCAAATGTTGCTATAAAGCAAGCACCACCAGAGCAGATGGGCAAATGGCAGTTCTGTGATGCATGGGCCGCTTCACTGGTGAATGAAGCTTACGGAGATATAATGTAATTTAGTGTTCTGTTTTGTTCTTTTAAAGGCAGTTTGAATAAAGATGAGCCTGTGGATGAGCTAGAAACTGATCTCAGTTAGGTGTAAAGGTACACCTAATTTATAGAGTCAAAGAAAGAAGTGTGTATGTTGCATCTAAGACCCCAAATTGGCTATTCTTAAGGGAGAAAATAAGAAAATTTATGATTCTGAGGGATAAATACATCTTTTAGATATTATAGCACCTTTAAAACTTTCAGAACTTCCCCATATTTATTATTAATTTTCAAACTTTTAAAAAAGTAAAATATAACCAACACAGAAAAATGTGGATAAAATATAAAAAGTGTCTTATTCAGCTCAACGAGTGGTAATAAAAACAACTCCTGTGTAATTGCCACCTAAGCCCAGGAGTAGAATTTCCCTTCATCCCAGAAGCAGTCCATGTTTCCTCTTCTATCAGACTCCTCTCCCTTAGTGGTGGCTACTTTCCTGATTTTTAAAAAAAGATTTATTTATCCTCCCCCCCCCATTGTCTGCTCTCTGTGTCCATTCGCTGTGTGTTCTTCTGTGCCTGCTTGTATCCTCATTAGGCGACTCCGGGAACCCATCCTATGACCTTTCAGGGTGGGGGAGAGGTGCTCATTCTCTTGTGCCACCTCAGCTCCCTGGTCTGTTGTGTCTCTTATTCTCTCTCCTCTGTGACTCTTTTTGTTGCATTTTCTTGCTCTGTCAGCTCTCCACAGGGCCGGCACTCCTGCGCAGGGAGGCAGTCGTGTGCGGGGCAGCACTCCTGGCACGGGGCAGCACTCCGCGTGGGCCAGCTCACCACACGGGCCAGCTCGCCCTCACCAGGAGGCCCTGGGCATGGAACCCTGGACCCCCTGTGTAGTAAACAGGAGCCCAGTTGCTTGAGCCACATCTGCTTCCCTACTTTCCTAATTTTTAACAACAGCTTTATTGAGGTGTAATGGACATACAATAAACTGCACATACTTAAAGTCTGCAATTTGATATATTTTGATATATGTAGACACCCATGAAACTGTCCCCATAGTCAGGACAATGAACGTATGCATCACCCCCGTAGCTTCCTTGTACCCCTTTGTAATCCCTCGCTCTCCCACCTGCCTGTCCCTAGCCTTAGACTACCAGTTATCTGCTTTCCTTTCCTATGTGTTAGTTAGAATTTCTTAGAATTTTATATAAGTAGAAAAAATACATACATGTCATTTACACACACATGTATCATGTATACACTCACATTTCCAGCTAGGCTGGAAGCTCTTGGAGGACAGGCATTTTATTTAGAACTCACAGCCTAATAGCCATTCACCAGATACTGCCTAGCCACCCATTTCATTTTGATTGGGCACTGCCTGGTTGGGTCTGGGGTGCTTTCCTTGGACTCTCCTTGGCACCCCACTTCCCCTGGCATATCAGTTAGAACGTCCTTTTCACTGTGCTGATGTACTGAGTTCCTGCAAACACTCCCATCTGTCTCCCCCTCCCACCCCCCATTTGCAGGTGCTGGGCACATGCGTTGGTTTGAGATGCTGGGCATCAAGTGTAGATGACGTCAGTGCTGTGCCTAGCTGGCAGAAGACACTGCGAATGACTCATTTGTGTGTGCCCAGTGTGCAGCTCTGAGTCTGGCACCAGCCATCCCTAGATGCCGTTGGAGGAACCCATCCTTCTCAGACTTAGTCTTTGCGCTCCACAGCCAGAGGACTCTTTCTGAAAAGAGTAGTGGAGCGGCCACGCCCACAGGGTTACCCTTCCGTGGCCCCCACTGTTGGGTGGATAAAGTCCACCGCTTGGACACGGCTCCTTCTGTGATGGGGTTCTGCTCACCTCTCCCACCCTGCTCCCACCACCCCAGGACTGTCCTCCCCCGGCGCTGTCTCCTTAGCCTGTGTGCTCTTCCCACCACTTCACCTGGTTGAGCGCCCACCTCTCTAAGGCCAGCTCAGCCTCGCCACCTCCTGTCCTCCTCGCTGGCTTACGTGGCCCCTCCCCAGGGGTCCTCCCTTGGCAGCCCACGCGGGTTGCCCTGTGCTCCCTCCCCCTGGCCAGCTTCTTGGGCGTCTCCGCCCAGGTGTGAGCACCTGGAGGACAGGGCTGGGTCTCCCCTGAGTGCGCTCTTTTTCTGAGGCAGCGTGTGTTTGGGGTGGAGTGGTTGACTTGGGGGCAAGGGCAAAGTGGTGGCCAGGGTGGGAATTCCAGAGAAGCCTTGAAGAGGAAACGGGGGGGGGGGGGGGGGGGGGGGGGGGCGGTGGCGCAGGGCGGGGACTCGGGTGGGGTTCCTGCTGGCCATTGCCTGCTGCGTCTCTGAAGTTGGAACAGCCGATGCGTCAGAACCTCCTGCTTGCTTCCAGCTGCCGCTTTCGTGGCCTTGAGACTCAAGAAACCAATGTCTCTCCCCACTTTTTCTTTCTTGCACAGAGAAGAGGCGTTTCCCTTCAACCAGCCAATTCCAAGGCCTTAATTGTGCCTTTATTACCAAAGATGGCTGCCCGGCCCTCCAGTTTTATTGTCCAAGTTAAGACAAGGGATTGAACTTCTGCCTTCCAGCCACCTAGCCAGTGCCAGCACCCTGCTCTCTGCCACACGGGCACTTCCCCTAATCTCTCATACCCCCCGTTTCACAGAGGAGGAAAACCGAGACCCGGAGAAGCTAAAGAACTCTCTCCTCAGTCCAGGCCTGACTGGGCCCAGGCAGACGCCCAAGACACAAAGGGAATACGGAGAAAACGAGGCGCCTGGCTGAGAGAATGACGGAGGGCGTGCCGTTCCAACGCCTTGACTTTTTAGGCGTGAAGTGTTGAGCCTCTAAGGTTCCAAGTGCACGGCTCTGGGATTTGGGGTCCAGGCTCTGGGCCCCGGCGGTTTGCTGCCTGAGCCACCTGGGGTGGAGGAGAGACTCTGGGAGGGGGAGCAGGGGACGGGGCGGGAGCTGGGGAAGACACAGGCAGGAAGCTGGGCCCGGAAGGTTTCTCCAGGGAGGGCCTGGTTTGGGGGAGGGGAGGGCAGGGTGCTGCCTGCAGAGGAAACCTGGCCTGCAGAAGCCTCCACCGTGGGGGGGGTCAGAGCACATTGGGGAAGTGGAGGCAGGATGGCCCGTCTGCCTAGCCCCTGGGCATGTGGAGCCTGAGGCGGGGTCTCTTCCCCTAGAGCCTCACAAAAGCCCTGGGCCTGAGCCTCGACCCGAGAGCACTGGGGACCACGGCAGGCCACACGGGAGGGAGGGCTGCGGGTCACTTCAGAGGCTTTGCTCTGGCAGCAGTGTCAGGAAGAAGGAGGGTGCTGGGACGAAGGCCCCGGGGCTGCAACCCGCATTTTCTCAGGGCAAACTCGGCCTCAGCATCCTACCTCCAGGCGCCACCTCTCCCGGGTACCTGCCCTTAGAGGACCGCAGGCGCAGGGCCGTGTGGAAGAAGGGCTGAGCTACTTAAAACCCAACTGCTCTCCAGGAAGGGCGGGTGGCGGTAATGGGAAGTCCCTTTTGTTGGGACCTGGAGGTGGACGCGGGGGGCGGGGCAGGGACCAGGCTGGGCGAGGGGCGCCCTCCTGGCAGGCAGGGCGGCCGGGCTCTGAGCTGAACCTCTGTGTGCAGGGCGCCTCTTGCCCACCTGCAGAATTCAGGGGAGGAGGCTACGAGGGAGCTGCTGCCCGCTTGGTTTGGGGTGGGCCGAGCATGGGTGCGGGGTCCACGTGCCTTTCTCCGAGGTGGCCCTTGAGGATGACGAGGTGGGCCTTGGCCGTGAAACAGCAGGGGAACGGGGTTTGGGGCCCGCGGTGACCTCGACACTCCTCCAGGAAGCCCGGGGGTGGGGAGGGGACCGTGGAGGACACGGGGCACAGAAGGGTGTGGGGTGGGGGTCGAGGCCATTTGCCACGGCTCCTGTGGCCCAAGGGAGCAGCGTCCACGTTGATTTGCGCACCACAAGGCCGTCTTCTGGGGTGCTGTGTGGAGAGAGCCCGGCCTTGGGCTGGAGCGTGACAAGGGAAGGGCTTGCTGAGGAGCATGAGCTGGAGGAAGTGGGGCCCAAGGCGCCCCGGCAGTGCCAGGGCCTGCTCTCGGGCACACCCACGTCGCCCCGCCGCGTTTCTCGCCTCACCCCAGGCTGGCTTCCCCAGCTTTGACGACAGGCCCCCGGGGCCCTCAGCCTGCTGGGCCCAGTGCCCCTGGGAGGGGCAGATCCAGGGGACAGAGGAGTCCCCCCTCTGGGGCTTGTGCAGACCCCTCCCCACCGTGCCCCTGCAGAGAAGAGGCTCCTGCCCAGGCCCTGCGCCCTCCAGAGTCCTGAGCCCGAGCGCGCCCCCCAGCGCGCCTGGCAGAGGTGGCAGCTCGCGGGGAGTGCTGGGCCCGGCTGGCCCGCCTGCTCTCCCCTCCCTGGCCCTCGGTGTGTGTGTGTCTGGGGCCAGCCTCCCCTCTTTCCTCAGCTTTCTGAGTTTGCTATCCTGCCTCGTCGCTCTCTGCCCCTCTTTTCCTCTCCCTCCTCTCTCTGTCGCCAGCCCGCCTCTTTTTCCTCTCTGCTCCCTTTCTCTCAGGAACTTCTTCTGTCTCTCTGAAGCCTTTTCCCTCTCACCCTCTCTCTGTTTCTCACATTTTCCTTCTCTGCCATACATCCCTCACTCTGTCCCATCACCCAACCGAGCAAGTTTATTCGGACATTGAAGGTCAGCATTTTGTTTAGACAACAAGCTGTTCTGCTCAGCAGTAAGATGCCTGGAGTCAGATCTCTGCCCTATCCTTGGGAAAAAATGTCCCCGGGGATAGCCAGGGAAGGGCTCAACCAGTTACTGTGTGCCTTCGGGCAGGGGGCCTAACCTCTCTGTGCTGGTGTTATTGGAGATGGTCTCCAGGTTGTGAGAAAGAATTCAAGGATGAGCCACAGGTTAATTAGGCAAGCAGAGGATTTACTGGGGAGTAAAGCAGGACGACAGAAATATGCATTTAGAGTGTAAGGCGGGGATTTTCAAGGGAGAAGATGCCAAGTTCTGCCCTGGGGTCCCCTGTTCCATGGAAAGCTGTTGGGTGATTTGATTCTCTTAGGGGCTAGGGCTTTTCCCCCTTCCTTCTGCTGGGTGGACATGGTTACCTGCATTCCCATGACTTACTGCACAGTCAGCAGGCCCACGCTGCCGTGCTCCACAGCTGACGGGGGATGGTATGAGCTGCATTCCCACCCCATCAGCGGAACTTACTCGTGCACGCCTGCAGGCACGAGCTGCCTTCTGGTGATCTGCCTGGGGAGGCCAGCAGGATGCTGCCTCAGTGTTTTCTCCTGGGTGGTGTCTGTGGAAATTTGTTAGGTGTTCCGGCCCTCCTCCTCAGGTCCGCGTTCTGTCCGGCCTCACCGGAACGTTCTCTTCTGTAACATGGGGAGGGGACACCCACCTCATCAGGTTGTTGTATTGGGGAATGGGTTTGTCAGGGTAGCACAGGTCGGGACAGAATGAACAGGGCTTTGTGGAAGAGGGGCGGGGGACCCGTGCTTGCCCACGTGGCGCGTCTTCTCTGACTTCACCTCTCTGGAACCCCTGGAGATCCACACGACCCAGTTTGGAAGCCACGGGCGTACCTTGTCTGGAGCTGGGATTGGGGCTTTGAGTGCTAGCCTCTGTTCTGTCCACAGAAGGCCCTAGGCAAGTCGTGTGACTTCTTTAAGCCTCACTTTCCCCTGTCTGTAAAATGGAGCGAATAATTGCACATACCTAATAGAGTCATTATGAGAAGGAATTAAAAATGTCATGTAAAACGCTTCACCCAGTGCCGGTCAAGTGGGGTGTCCTTGATAAACCAGTTGCTGGCATTTTAAATCTGAAGGCTGGGAGAGGGCCACGCTGACCCCAACAGAAGGAAGCCAGAACAGTAGAATTTTGGACTGCAGCAGCTGGGGGAGCGGGGCTGTGTGGACAGGGGTTTTAGTGTCCCCCCTGCAGATAACTGGCTCTGGTTCCCCAATAAATTACTAAGACGGTTGGCTCCCTTGATTTTGCCTTAACTCGCACATAAAATACTGTGGGATTCCTAAGACCTGCAGGCACATGGTTGGGTGAACAGGGGAGGGAGAGAAGTGGACTTGACACACCTGTCCCCTGCCCCCAGTCCTGGGCGAGCCACCCAGCCCAAGGAGGCTCCCGGAGCTGGCCTGGCCGCTCGGGGGTGCTCTGAAGGTCCCGGGCAGGAGCCTCACCAAGCGGGCTCCGGGAGACAAGGTCCGAGCTGGCCAGGGGGCGACGGAGATGGGGCCTCTGAGATCCTATCCAGGGCCCTGGCCACCCCGAGCTCACTCATCACTGAGCAGCGTGCTGAGCGGAGTTTTAAAGGCTGCGAGTGCCAGGAACATTCATCACCGTCGTCGGGCACCGGCGGACGCGCTGTGAAGATGCTGACAGGAGGAAGCGGCCCGGGGAGGGCAGGAGCGGGGCTGAGTGGCCTGGACCGCACGGCCACCCCTCCTGGGCTCCGGTTCCTCTGCGCCAAAGTCTCCAACTGGTGCTGTTGCCCTTTTAGTATTTGCGTGAAAACAGCTCTGGCTGCCCTTCCCCAGGCGGCGGCCTGCCCCTCCCGCCTCACTATTTCTGGGTTCTTTCGGGGCAGGGGGTCTACACTACTGCCCGCTTCTACTAGATGCCCTCCCCTTCCCAGGCTTCATATATTGGGGTCCCGGGTGAGATGCCGTTTGAGAAAAGAGCTCTGTGAAATAAATACCAAGGGAAATGCCAGTTTGGTCCCACCCTCTCACTGAAGCTCAGAAGAGGGTGAGGGACTCAGCTGAGGTCCCCAGGAGCGTGGTCAGCTGATCCTGGGGCCCGTGCCGCTTGGCATGGAGTCCCGGAGACCCCCGCCCGGAGCCCGCCACCCAGTTCCCTGCCGCGGAGGCGTCGGTCCCACAAGGCCTGAGCTCCCACTCCCGTCCCATTACTGCTGCTAGAGTGGCCACTGTTCCTTTCCGGGACCTCCGTGGTCCTCCCCTCTGTCCTTGCCCCACGTATGGCTGGTTTTGTGTGATGAGTCCTGGCCTTGGAACCCGCTCGACTCGGCTTCAGATCCTGGCGGTGTGAGCTTCCTCCTCTTCTAACGAGGATAAAGATACCCAGGGATTGGAAGCGGACTTGGCCCAGTAGTTAGGGTGTCCGCCTACCACATGGGAGGTCCGCAGCTCAAACCCCGGGCCTCCTTGACCCGTGTGCAGCTGGCCCATGCGCAGTGCTGATGCGCGCAAGGAGTGCCCTGCCACGCAGGGGTGTCCCCCGTGTAGGGGCGCCCCACGTGCAAGGAGTGCGCCCTGTAAGGAGAGCCGCCCAGCGCGAAAGAAAGTGCAGCCTGCCCAGGAATGGCGCCGCACACACGGAGAGCTGACACAGCAAGATGATGCAACAAAAAGAAACACAGATTCCTGTGCCACTGACGACAACAGAAGTGGACAAAGAAGACGCAGCAAATAGACACAGAGAACAGACAACTAGGGTGGGAGGTGGGGAAAGGGAGAGAAGTTAAATAAATAAATAAATATTAAAAAAAAAAAAGATACCAGGGGAGGCTCTGGCATGGAGGGGAGAGAAGGCCCCAAGTCACCTGCAGGCCACATCCCCAGGAGGGATAAGGCACAGGCATTAAAGAATGTATTAAAGAAGATTTCCATGGACAGATGGATGGATGGATGGATGGTTGGATGGACTGAGGGGGTGGAAGGGCTAAAAACAAGATTATATCTTGTCAATTGTTGAAGCTGGGGGTTCATTAGAATATTCTCTTTAGTTTTGTGTATGTTACAAGCCTTTTTTCCCATAGTTTTTAAGTAAATCCTAGGTGTCTTACCACTTCATCTATAAAGATTTCAGCCTGTATCCATAAACAAAGGTCTCTTACCAAAAAAACAAGTACAATACCAGGATCACACTTAAAACTAAAAACAATTCCTTCTCGTTTCCCTGATTGTCATATGAAAGTGTTTAACCGTGTGTTTTTTCACACAGAATCCAAGTAAGGGCCATATGTTATGACTGATTAATTTGTTGCTTGGGTCATTTTGATTTATACGTTCTTCCTCCATCTTTTAAAAAAGCTTTTTGCCCTATTTGGGGAAGGAACTCAATAGTTTGTACTGTAGAGTTTCCCGCACTATGGGTCATGGTATTTTTCAACCCCATGGTGTCATTTAATGCATTCCTCTGTCTCCTATGTTTGCCCCAAGTTGGTGGTGAGATCTGGAAGCCTGATTTGACTGGCTTGATTCATTTTCCTGGCAAGGCTGCTTCAAGAACTTGGTCTTTCGTCAGAAGGCACAAGCTGTCTGGATGACTTTCTTCTGGTGATCTTGGCAGCTATTGCCTCAGCCCATTCGTTCATTAGGTTACTGAACGGTGCTGCTCTAATTCTGCTCTTGCTTCTTCAATTTTCAACTGGACTACTTCTCTAAGAGAAGCTTTGTCTCATCAACTGTATGGCTTCTTTGAGGTCCAGGTTGTATAAGAAAGGCAGGATAAAGGCTTGATTCTCCTTTGTTTTTCAGTTTTCCAAATAATGAATTGGTTCTCTAGCATCTTCTAAAGTACCCAAGGAGTTTGCATGGTGTTTCATATCATTGTGGTCCCATTGATTTAAACATATTCGAGTCATTTCAATTCCTTGTAATTATCTGTATTGTGGTCTCATTTTGAATTCAACATTTTGATTCATCCTAATCTCTGATAGCTTCTTGGCTCTGGTAGGAGAGGATGTTCCATGTTCATTTTATTAATTCCATTGGTTTCACATCTGTATTTTCTTTCAACCATGCTGGGAATCTCAGCTTTGAGGATCCCAGCATAATTACCCATTTGACTTACCCTAAAATACTCACAAAACAGGTTCAGAGTAATAATACCATGAAAAATCATTACCACAAATGATTTAAGACTTTTTTTGACCTTTCTTTTTGGTTTTAAGTTAGACCCCACTAAGAATGTGTGTTAAACTACTCAGTGTTAACATCTCTTGAAAGAGTTTCTCTCTGTGAGGATAAATACAAGTTGGATTTATTCCTTTTGCCTTTCATTTTTAGGGTTGCTCTTTTATTCATTGAATTTTAAAAAATTCATGTAAACATATTTTACATGGTTTCATACTCAAACCTGAAGACAAGGTATATTCAAAGAAGTACAGCTTCTTTCCCTGTTTGTTTCTCCTTGTTTCCTCCCTCCCCTATAGGTAACCATTTTTAAAAGATGATTTTTCCTCCCGTTATTTCTTTACATAGGCTGACAATGCACACATATGCATATTTTAGCACCCCTTTTTTCCCTTAGCTAAATGGTAGCATAATATACAGAACATTGTCTGCTTTGCTTTTTCATTTTACACCGTATCCCGAGATCACAGCATAGTGGTAGATGGAAATGCTTCTCATTCCACTGGAGGTGCCACAGCTTATTCCACCAGCTCCCTGCGGATAACGTTTGAGTTCTTTCCAGTCTTTCGCTATTATAAACAGAAACACATTTAAAACAGCTTGAGCAAGAACAAGCCAGTGACCTAAAGCGACATAGCTAGGGTGGGCGTTAGACTTTAAGGGCTGCTCCTTTGGAGAGGGGGTTGGAAATGGCCTTTCCATCATCAAACTACCTTCCCCCCTCCACTCCCTTGTGCCAAAAAGCCCCCTAAATCTAGAAAATACAGTACACTGATAGAAGAAAGGGTGAGAAAGGCGTTTACACCACCGAGCAAACGGCCGGCCGCCCCTGGGCGCACAGAGAGCCTGAGGAATGGAAGCAGAGCGGGGCAGCTGAGGCCCCCAGCCAAATCCTGGCAGCTGCCAGCTGTGCCCCGAGCAATTCCGGATGCAGCCGGAGGGGACTGGGTGCCTCAGTCGGGGAAGTCTAACGGTTCTAGGAAAGGGTCCGTAGAGCCGCACCGTACAGCCAGCCTTCTTGGTGGCTCTTGTGCCTAAGTAGTCCTGGGGCGCTTGTGAAAGTGCTTCTTTGCTTCCCTGCCCCAGAGAGCTTGTTTAATTGCTCTGCGGTAGGGACCAGGAATCTGAGTTTTGACACCACCCCCTTTCTGAGGATGTCTGTCCATGAAACGGAGTTTGGGAAACAGTTCTAAAGACTTTGGAGCAGTGGGGAAGGGTTCAAGGCCAGTGGCCTTGGGGGAAGGCGCTTGAACAAAGGTTTTGCATCCCGTGGATGGATACGGGAGCTGCTCGATGAATTCACTGGTGTTTCTTATGGACTTGATGGCATTTTGTCACTTATTTGCTGCAAAGATTCTATTGCTAGAATTTGTTAATGCTTCTCTACTTCAGTTTTTCCCCCCAGAGCAACAAAGTTGTACGTTTTTTGAAGCACGTGGAAAATTCAGAGAAGCAGGAAGAACCACAGGGGTGGGGGCTCTGACCCAGCGGGGGCAGCATTTTCTCAGTTCCGTGGTTAAGGATTGCTGCCGCACGATGAGAACCCAAAGCAGACCCACATTTTGTAGGTCTTGTTGTTTTGGAATTCTCTGGCTCCCCAGCTCAGCCTTCGTGCCTGTCCCTGGGCTGGGTGTCCCACCACCCGCTGCAGGGACAGCTTCTGTCGGTGTGTCCCTGCCCCTGCCAGGGGTCCTCGCTGGTAGGCTGGATAGAAGAACTGGGGCAGCAGGTGGAAGAACCAAACGCCAGGCTCGCTTACCCCCCATCACCAGGTAATAGGGAGCCGTCGCTGACTCTTGCACATAGGAGGGAGAAGTGGTATGGTGAGCATTTTCTCCTTGGGCTCTTCCTTCCCCATCCTGCTTTTGTGGGTCAAAAGAGCAGGTTTGATCCAACTTTTCTTGTTCCAACGGGACTTTCTGGAATTTTGTGTTGGGCTCTAAAACCACTTCCACATTGTTTCTTTTCTCTTCGGTCTTCTAAAAAACCCTTCTGTTGCTGTCTTGGCACAGCCAAGCCAGGGCCATTAATGAACTGGGGAATCCTTGCATAGAAAGATTAAGAAACAGGCAGGAGCAGGGGTTTGCCGGACTCCATTTCTAGAAGGAAAGAAAACACGTTCATTTCGAGAGCCAGAGCGGGGGCCAGGAGCGGGTCAGCTCGTCAGGGGACTTGGCCGAGTCCTTTCGGCTGAAGAGACAGCTGCGCGGTCCAGGCATGAGGCCCCTGCATTTCAGCTCCAGTCCTGTCCTTAGCCGTGCGACCCCCGTGAGCCTCTATGGCAGCTGCTGCACACAGAGGAAAAGACCCTTCCAGAAGGTTTAAGGGGAGCAGCATATTTGGCTTGTTGTAAGCACCTGACAAAGGTGGAGGCAGGGAGAGGCAGGGCTGCTGTGAGTCGGGGGAGCTGGGGACAGAGCGCCAGGGTTCTGTTGCCTGCTCGGGGTTTGGGGCTGTCCTGATAGTCGGCAACAGCAGTTTAAGATGACATTCAATTGTGAGGTTTTTAATCCTCCGTGCCCCCGGGACGCTCAGCAAACCTCGTGGGTTCTGCACCTCCAGGAATAATTACTTAGAGGCTGGCCAGGTGTTTCAGGCTGCTGGGCTGCCAAAAGCAATATACCAGAATGGGCTGGCTTTTACCGTGGGGCTCATTGGCTTGCACGCTTCAGTTCTAAGGTCGTGAGAATGTCCACATCGAGGCATCGTAAGGCCATGCGCTCTCCCCTAAGGCCGGCTGCCGGCAACCCTAGGCTCCTCTGCCACACGCGAGGCACATGGTGGTGTCTGCTGGGCTCTGTGTGTCCTGTGACAAAATGGCATCAGTTCCATAGGAAATGCCGGTGAATTCATTGAGCATCTCCCTTATGCTCTTGGCTAGGTGCTAGAGAAGCAAAAATAAGACCTGGCCCACACCCAGTGAACGAGGGGATGCACAGGGAGAGCCAGTGCCTGGGTGGTAGTTTGAGATGGTGCATACCCCAGAAAGTCATGTTCTTAAAGCTAGCCCGTTCCTGCGGGTGTGCACCTCCTGCGGGTAGGACCTCCTGTGGGTGTGCACCTCCTGCGGGTGTGCACCTCCTGTGGGTGTGTACCTCCTGTGGGTGTGCACCTCCTGTGGGTGTGTACCTCCTGTGGGTGTGCACCTCCTGTGGGTGTGCACCTCCTGCGGGTAGGACCTCCTGTGGGTGTGCATCTCCTGAGGGTGTGCACCTCCTGTGGGTGTGTACCTCCTGCGGGTGTGCACCTCCTGCGGGTGGGACCTCCTGTGGGTGTGCACCTCCTGTGGGTGTGCACCGCCTGTGGGTGGGACCTCCTGCGGGTAGGACCTCCTGCGGGTAGGACCTCCTGTGGGTGTGCACCTCCTGCGGGTGTGTACCTCCTGTGGGTGTGCACATCCTGTGGGTGTGTACCTCCTGTGGGTGTGCACCTCCTGTGGGTGTGTACCTCCTGCGGGTGGGACCTCCTGTGGGTGTGCACCTCCTGCGGGTGGGACCTCCTGCGGGTGTGCAAGCACCTCCTGTGGGTGTGTACCTCCTGCGGGTGGGACCTCCTGTGGGTGTGCACCTCCTGCGGGTAGGACCTCCTGTGGGTGTGCACCTCCTGCGGGTGTGCACCTCCTGCAGGTAGGACCTCCTGTGGGTGTGCACCTCCTGTGGGTGTGCACCTCCTGCGGGTGTGCACCTCCTGCGGGTAGCACCTCCTGCGGGTGTGCACCTCCTGTGGGTGTGTACCTCCTGCGGGTGGGACCTCCTGTGGGTGTGCACCTCCTGCGGGTGGGACCTCCTGTGGGTGTGCACCTCCTGCGGGTAGCACCTCCTGCGGGTGCGCACCGCCTGCGGGTGGGACCTTTGGATTAGGTCACTTCAGCTAGGGCGTGGCCCAGGGTGGGTCTTAATCCTCATACTGGAGTCCTTTAAAAATGGGGTGAATAAGGAAAGACAGACAGAGAGAAAGCCACAAAGCAGAGGGGGAGCCGGAAGCAAGAAGCTGAAATAGAGAAGCTTGGAGAGAAAGGAGAGCCCAGTGTTTCCGTGGGTCAGGGGGGAAACTGGGACTGGAGGAGGGGGCTGTCCTGCTGCCCCAGTGGCCACCTCGGGTGGCAGACCCTGAGGACTGCTGGAGCTGGTCAAGGTGGCTGTGGGCTCAGGAGGGGAGGTGGCCGCGGCCTGAGGCTGTCCTGGGACAGTGGTCCCTGCAGCCCTCAGCACTGTCGGGGCACAGTGACTGCCTTAAGCTCACAGAGACCCTGAGAAGCCAGGGTCAGTGCACGCCTTGGCCATCATCTCAGGTGGGAGACTGCCAGGGCTCTCTCTCCCCGGCTGCAGGGAGAGGGCAGCAGCGTGGCCAAGCTGCGAGAGTGTGGCGTTCTGCCCTTGCACAGGGGCTCCCGGGAGGCCTCTGCCACCCCCAGGTGACCAGGGCAGGAATTGGCTGTCTGTCCTGAGGCAGGCCACCTCCTTTCCTCCGCGGCTGGCAGGGCTGGCTCTTTCCTCAGCTTCCCTTGCAACCTCAAGAGGGTACAATGGGCCCACCTGAGGGGTCAGCCCGGGTGTCCCGACTCCTGGCCC
Source organism: Dasypus novemcinctus (assembly GCF_030445035.2). Classification (NCBI taxonomy): domain Eukaryota; kingdom Metazoa; phylum Chordata; class Mammalia; order Cingulata; family Dasypodidae; genus Dasypus; species Dasypus novemcinctus. The sequence goes on along the minus strand of NC_080679.1, from coordinate 127,219,775 downwards.
CTTCCTCCCGTGCCTCTCTTCCATTTTGTGTGCCCAGTGCGGGGCCTGCCAGACCTCCCTCCATCTTTCTGGAAGTGCCAGCAGCCCCCACAGCCATCGCCACTGTGCCGCAGCCCCTTGTACCTGCAGGGAAGTGCTGCACGCTGTCCTCCTTTATTAATGGCCTGGAGTCCACCCACGTCCACAACTGCTTTTCAAGCCGGCACTGAGTGCCTGCACCCAAAAAGCCTTGACTGAACACCAACGCAGGCATCGGTGTTCAGACTTGCCTGTTGCAGAGGGTCTGGGCCATGTTTCTCCTGTTGGCCTGATTCTCACCCCTTCTTGCCCCGCCCCACCTCCAGCTGTGTTTACTGAGGACAGCGTCGCTTGGCTGCGCCCCTGATCAGCTGAGCCACTCTCAAGCTTTGGTTGACCTTGTGGCTGACCTTGGGCTAGGCTGGGAGTATGGAGACCTTATCAAAAGGTTTCTGTCCTCAGATCAGGACCAAGGAGGTGAGACATCTGTGCTAAAAGACCTTTCCCATCCCCCTTTAAGAAAACTTTTTATTCTGAATTCATCATAGATTCATAAGAGGCTACAAAGAATAGTACCAAGACATTTCATGACTGCCCAGTTTTCCCCAGTAGTAATAGCTTATAAAACTACAGTGTAATATCACAACCAGGAAGCCACCAGTGGTGCAATCCATTGACCAGTTCCAGCTCCACCAGTTTACATCACCTCGTGTGTGTGTGTGTGTGTGTGTGTGTGAGTGGGCGCAGTCTGATCGCCAGTGTGGACTCCTGAAACCACTTCCAGAATCAAGACACAGAACTATTCCATTACCAGTCATCATACCCGCCTGCCGCTCCCCCACTGCCTCCTTAACCCTGGAACCACTAACCTGTTCTTCTTTGCGATAATTATTGCCATTTTGAAAATCTTAAATGGAACTATACAGTATGTAACTTTTAGAGATTGGCTTCTTTCACTCAGTGCCTTAACCTTAACCCTAACCCTAACCCTAACCCTAACCCTGACCCTGACCCTGGAACAATCCAGGCTGCATGGGGATCCATAGTTCATTCCTTTTTGTAGTACAGTCCAGGATACGGGTGTACCACAGTTTAACCAACCAACCACAGAGGGAATTTTTGGCTCTTCTGAATAAAGCCACTATGAATGATCACAGACAGGAGTTTGTGTGGCTAGAAGTTTTAATTCCTCTGGGATAAATACCCACAAGAGTGACTGCCGCATCATATAATGGGTTTGTATTAAACTCTTGTAGAAACAACAAGAATGATTTCCGGAGTGGCTGTGCCACTGTATATTCTCACCGGCAGTGTAGGAGAGAGCCAGTCTCAGCAGTCTTGCCAGAATCTGGAATTTTCTGCCTTTTAAATTTTGGCCTTTCTAAAAGGTGTCTACTAGTGTGTCATTGTGAGCAGCTTTTCATGTGCTTATTGGCCTCTCATGTGTCTTCTCTGGTGATGTGCCTATTCAAATCTTTTGCCCATTTTCCAGTTGGATTGTTTGTTTTCTTACTGTTGAGTTTAGAGAATTGTTGAGGTAGTCTGGATATGAGTCCTTCTTTGGAGAGGTAATTTACAACTATTTCCTTCTACTCAGTGGCTTGTCTTTTCACCGGCTTTAATCAAGGAAGAGTTTTCATTTTTTTTGATGCACTTGAGCAGAGTCCCAGAGACAGATAAAGTAGATACAACCCCAGATGTTCGTTCTTCTGAGGGTTACAGAGACCTACAGGTTTTATGGTCATGGTAGATGGAGTTCAGTGCCATATCAGTTGGCCCTTCTTTGGAGTTGGTGTTTCTGTGTGATGGAGCTGGACTCAGATGTGATCCCTTTTCACAAGCTTTTCCTGTTACTTTACCAGAATTGTAGTTGGTGCTGGGGTTTAAGATATACCCAGGGGATCTGAAACTCTGGACTGACCGTATGATAGCCAGGCCCTGAGCCTCAACAGACTTCAGCTCCTACACTCTGGTTTATTGGACTTACCCCACTCAGCTAACATGGAGGTGAAGAATGTCAACCACCACACCATGGAGCCAAGAGTGCCTGCAACTGAAAGCAGGAGGATTGCATCCAGCATCCACGTGGAATCTAAGCCCCCTCTTGACATAGATGTGGAATGGATACAACCAATCCAAGGTCCATAGAGTATGGAATAGAGTGGACTTACTGATATTCTATTCATGAACTATTGTGATTAGTAATCGAAGAAAATGTGGCATTGGTGTGGAGAAAGTGGCCATGGTGGCTGCTGGGTGTGGGGAATGGGAGGAAGAGATGAGATGTGGAGGCGTTTTCGGGACTTGGAGTTGTCCTGGGTGGTGCTGCAGGGACAGTTACCGGACATTGTATGTCCTCCCATGGCCCACTGGATGGAACGTGGGAGAGTGTGGGCTATGATGTGGACCATTGACCATGAGGTGCAGCGATGCTCAGAGATGTATTCACCAAATGCAATGAATGTCTCATGATGATGGAGGAGAATGTTGCTATGGTGGGAGTAGTGGGGTGAGGGGGGTGGGGGGTATATGGGGACCTCATATTTTTTTAATGTAATATTAAAAAAATGAATAAAGACAAAAAAATAAAATGTAAAAAAATAAAAATGGGCAAATACTTGAACAGGAAAAAAACAAAAAACAACAACAACAAAAAACCAGGCCAGAAGGAGATCCTACTTCCTACCCACTGGAATGGCAATGATTAAAAACAACACAAGTGTTGGGGAGGATGTGGAGAAATAGGAACCCCCATGCGTTGCTGCTGGGAATGGAAATGGGGCTGCCTCTGTGGAAAACAGGTCCTCCAAAAGTTAAACCTGGAATCCTTTTTGCAGATTCTCTTTGTCCAAATACATCCCTACTTTATTCAGTTTTAATCACACTGAATAATAATTAGGCAATTGAATTTTCCCCGATTACACCAATACTTTTGTTCATTTTTAATGCATCCAGGTCGTTTTTAAAACAATTTTTAATGGCCGCATGACCTAGAGACGTGTTGTCCCTGATGCATTGGACTCGAGGGTTGAGCCCAGTAATTGACTCTGGATACAAAACACTGCAGCGGGTGTCTCAGTGAAGCAGCTTTCTGTTCTGTTAAATTGCTAAATTCTCAGGAGCAATGTTACGGGGTCAAAGGGAAAACAAGAGGCGCTCTGCCTTCAAAATAAGCCCAGACCTGCGCTCCTGCCTCCCGCCTGCTGGCGCCCACGCTGGTCTGGGCAGGAGCACCTCCAGCCTGGACAGGAGCATACCCTCTTTGCCCTTCTCCTGGCTGTCCCCCTTGGGCCCTCTACTGTGTTGCTCACCTGGAGATGGTTTTGCCTCCCAGGTGACTTGGCAATCCCTGGAGACGTTTTTATTTGGCAAGGCTGGGAGAGGTGCTGCCAGCCCCCAGGTGAAGGGGCCGTGGCTACTGCTGGTCTCCTACAGTCACAGGACAGCCCGACCCCACCGCAAAGGAAGTTCCGGCCCAACAGGCCAGCAGTGCTGAGGTGGAGAAGCCCTAGTCTGGTGTTGGATTTCAGCGTGGCTGCTCAAAACCCAGCACGGACTTCCCAGCTCCATGGGCATAAAATCCAAAGCTGTGCCCTGATCTCCAAAGTCCGCCATGACATCTGGCCTCACCGCCACCCTCTCTCCCTTGCTCCAGCCTCGCCGCACCCTCTGTCGATCCTCAGGCTTGCCAAGCACAGCCCATCCTTGCGTCTCCTATTCATACGTGTGTGGCAAGCCCTCCCTGGCCGCCTTCCCTCATCCCTCTCCCTCCTCCTGCCCTCAGACAGTTCATCTCTGCCTGATGTTTATTTGTTTCTTTCCCACCATCTTGCTCCCCTATTAGACTATAAGCTGCTATAGGTTGTATTCACTAATGAGTTGATACCCCCAGACAAGTTCCTGGCATGTAGTAGACTCTCAGTAAATATTTGTTCAAGGGAAGCAGACTTGGCCCAGTGGTTAGGGCGTTCGCCTACCACATGGGAGGTCCGCAGTCCAAACCCCGGGCCTCCTTGACCCATGTGGAGCTGGCCCATGCGCAGTGCTGATGTGCGCAAGGAGTGCCCTGCCATGCAGGGGTGTCCCCCGCATAGGGGAGCCCCACGCACAAGCAGTGCGCCCTGTAAGAAGAGCCGCCCAGTGCAAAAGAAAGTGCAGCCTGCCCAGGAATGGTGCTGCACACACAGAGAGCTGACACACAAGATGATGCAACAAAAAAGAAACACAGATTCCCACTGATAAGGATAAAAGCAGTCACAGAAGAACACACAGCGAATGGACACAGAGAACAGACAATGGGGGGGGATAAATAAATCTTTAAGAAATAAATAAATAAATAGATAGATATTTGTTTAATAACCACTTTGTTGAGTACCTAGCACCCTTTGCATATACCCTCCCACCCCGTAGACCCCAAGTTTAGAGACAGGAAGCAGAGGTCAATGGGCACGCCCAGTCCCAGCAGCCAGAGGGGCAGAGCTGGGAGGGCAGCGCATTGAATGGTCTCCAAACCTGCGCCTCACCCACCGCCCTGAACACATCTATGGCCTGCAATGTATGGCCACCCTGCCTTCTTCAAACATTTTCTTAGGTTTCTCCTGGTGACTTTTCCTACAGCTGATAGATTGGTCTCCCGCTCCATGCCCATCTCTTCATTCTGCTCCCTGGGACTAAGATCTGTGGCCTTCCCCGCCGTTCACTCTTCTGTTGCCACCAAGTAAAACACAGGCGTGGGAATGCTGTTTGTAGGGCACAAAACAAGCCTTGTCCTGAGTGTCCAGAGACAGCTGCCTTTCTCACCCAGCCCCCCAGGGATGTCTGTGACCAGGGGGTCCCAAGTCCCAACACCAGCGCTCAGTGGGGCTGGCAGGCAGCAGATGGTGGTCCACCTTCTTGGCCAAGTCTCAACCGGCAGGTCCGACACGCAGACAGCCTGGGGCTCAGGCTGCAGCCTGTTTGCAGACCTTACAGAGACCCCCGAGGGACCTCCCCGCTGGACTGTGGTCTCCGATCCCGTGGCCTGGAGGGTCTGAGCCTCAACCCCTCTGGGCTTCTGTCTCCTCTGTCCTTAGAATGAGGCAATATTGGTGAAGTTGCTGTTTTAGACTGCTGGGCTGCCCAAAGCAATACACCAGAAATGGGCTGGCTTTCACAATGAGGTTTTATTAGCTTTCGAGCTTAGTTGTTTGCCGTGAAAATGTCCAGATCAAGGCATCATCAGCGTGACGCCTTCCTCCTGAAGACCGGCTGCTGGCAGCCCTGGGCCCCTCGGCACACGGCAAGGCTCACAGCGCACCGGCTGGGCTCTCCCTTCTCGTGGACGTTTCGCTGCTTTCAGCTTCTGGCTTCCGTGGCTTTCTCCTTCTTGCCTGAATCTCATCCTCTTAGAAAGGACTCTGGAAAGAGGATAAGGCCCACCCTAAGTTATGCCCTAACGGAAATAATGTAATCAAAAGGTCCTACTTACAACAGCTTTACACCCACGGGAATGAATCAGCTTTAAGAACATGATTCAACCCGTCAAATTTATGTCTAAATTGAGGTATAATTTATATACAGTAAATTGGCTCTTTTCAGTGCCTAGTTTGGTGTAACCACCACCACAATCAAGATGGAGAACATTTTAGTCGCCCCAAAATGTTCCCTCATGCCCCTCTGGGCAAACCCTTTCTGACCCCCAGTTCCTAACAACTGGCCTGATTTCAGACCTATAATTTCGCCATTTCCTGGATGTCACATAAATGGAATCATCTAGTGTGTAGCCATTTGAGTCTGGTTTCTTTCATGTAGTATCACACATTCAGGATTCATCCATGTTTTTGCATTTGTCGGTGTTTCCCCCCTTTTAGGGCTGAGTTCTGTCCCATTGTAGGAACGACCACAGTATGTCCACCCACCTGTTGAAGGACACCTGGGCTGCTTCCAGTTTGGGCCACTATGAATGAAGCGGTTGGCAACATTTGTGTAGAGGTTTTGGGGCAAACAGAAGTTCTCCTTTCTTTGGAGTGTGATTGCTGGGTCAGAGGGTAAACCTTTTTTTTTAAGATTTATTTTTTTATTTTTTTATTCCCCCCCCCCCATTTGTCTGTTCTCTATGTCTATTTGCTGCATGCTCTTCTTTGTCTGCTTCTGTTGTTGTCAGTGGCACGGGCATCTGTGTTTCTTTTTGTTGCGTCATCTTGCTGTGTCAGCTCTTCTTGTGTGCGGTGCCATTCCTGGGCAGGCTGCACTTTCTTTCACGCTGGGTGGCTCTCCTTACGGGGTGCACTCCTTGCGCATGGGACTCCCCTACGCGGGGACACCCCTGTGTGGCAGGGCATTCCTTGCGCGCATCAGCACTGAGCATGGGCCAGCTCCACACGGGTCAAGGAGGCCCGGGGTTTGAACCGCGGACCTCCCATGTGGTAGGCGGAACCCCTAACCGCTGGGCCAAGGCCGCTTCCCCAGAGGGTAAACTTTTAACTTAAGTTTCTTAAACTTTTTAAGAAACTGCTGAACTGGTTTCCGGAGTGTTCTACCACTGTGTGCCAGCAGCAGGTGAGGGTTCCCATGCTCTGCATCCTGGGCAGCACTTAGTGTGGTCGGTTTGATTTTATTTTCATCATTCTCAAAGGTGTGTACTGTGGTTTCTCAAACTGTAAGTTGGTGGTGCCTTGACTGGGCAGGCAGTGTTGTGATGCAAGTGGGCTCTGGGTTCAAATCCTGTCTTCACTACTTACTAGCAGCTTTCTTGTCCAAAAAAAAAAAAACCAGAGTCGACAGGTTGTTGAAGGAAGTGTTCTAGTGTGTGCAAGTGCTTCGCTTTCCCGCTGCTAGGTCACTGTGACTGTTACTAGGGATATTGCATTCTTGATCTCTCCCAACAAGTGTCGAGCTAGGAGAGGGCTAGGTTTTATTGTGCTCCTTTTAGAGAGGAGGAAAGCAAACCTCAGAAGAGTTAAGTAACTGGCCTGCAGTCACACAGCTCTAGGTGGCAGAGAACAGATTTGAATTCTGCCTGATTTCAGAGCCCCTGCTCCTTCATCACACTCCCTCACTCTTCTGGTAGGAAAGTTTTGAGTTACAAGTAACAGGAAACCCATCCGCCAGAGGCTGATAGCACTGGCCACTTAACTGCTCTCTTAGAACAAGGTGGGAAGTCAGGGAGTCAGCCTTCCCTCCCTGGGATTCCGCCTGCCTCTAGGCTCTGCCCCCCGTAGCCTGGTGGGCTTCTCCTCCTGCTGGACACCGTGTTGTTGGAGATGGACTGACTGCAGAAATGACCCCAGGTCTCCACTCTGGCCTGAACCCATGCCCTTAGCGCTGTTCTCCTGAGGAGACAGGGCCTATTTTCCCACCTCCTGAACCTGGGTTGATCTGGAGATTTGCTTTGGCCCATAGAATGTTCTGGAGCCTCAAGAGGCGTCTGCTCTGGGAACATCTGTGTTGGCCTGCTGGATGTCAGCAGATGGATGGCCCGGTCTGTCCACCCCCACCCACGTCCCCGCAGTCAGGCAGCCGAGAGTACACAGGTGAGGAAGCTGTCCTAGACCAGCCCGCCCCTGCAGAGGCCTGAGCGAGCCCCGCTGAGAGCAGGAGAGCCTCCGGCGGATGGACGCAAGCATGCTACTCACCCACAGATGCTACTCAACCAAAGACGTGGGAGCAGAGTCAATGGTCGTTGTCATAAGCTACCCCATTCGGGAGCTGTTTGTTACACAGCAGTGTAGGGACAGGAAACAAAGCTCAAGGAACATGCCCAGTCAGAGTTCTGGGGAGGGGCAGGCTGGGGTGCCATGAGGTCTGATGTTCCCAAATTGTACGATGCCCACAGCTCTGACCATATTTATGGCTTGATATGTATTGTCATCCTTCTTTTAAAAACATTTCCTTAAATTTATAACAACTTCAGACATTTTTTTCCTGGTGGCCTCTCCTATGACCCATCTATTTCTTTTCAAAGCTAGAGCCCCTTGCACTTTCATTTCTGCTCTCTCCTCTCACTGTGCTGTCTTCATACTTACATCTAAACACCTCCTATCTGCTGACGCTCTCCTTAGCGTTGCACGGTGCTTGCCTGTTTCAGGGAGGAAGAAGGGGAAGGAGGAAGCAAGTCTTCTTCTTACTGGTCCCTTTTACAAAGATGCAAAAGCTTTCCCAGAACCCCCAGAAAACCGTCTGCTAATGTCTGTATCCAGAACTTGGTCACATGGCTGCTTTGCTACAAGGGAGGTTGGAAGAGTGAGCGTATGCCTCTTCAGCCATCACAACGAGAGGCAGTTGAAGAATAAGTCAAAGAATAAGGCTCTAGGGTTAGCCCAAAAGCGGGGATTCCCACCCTCACACAGAGTAGTCAGTCCAAAATATTTGAAAGGGGAAGGAAGAAATAAGAAAAAGAAGGCGGGGTCAAGAAAGGCTAACGCCAGGGTTTCGCACTGAGAACTAACAGTGGACTATGACGGGCATGTCTAGGTTTCCTATTAGGATGAGCGCTGACAAGAGCCATTGAGGTCTAAAGTCCTGGACTTGAGTCCACACTTTACAGACGATAAGCTTTGTGATTTCAGACAGTAACTTAGCTTCTGAGAACACTATGCTCCTCATCTGAAAAACAGAGGAAGCGTTAACTGCCTTGAGGGTTTTTGTTCCGACCAGTAGCACATCATGTGAACGTGCTTTGCCGGCTGTGGCGCGTTCTATCAATGTGAAGTATGATTATTATACCAGGAAAGCTGTTCAAAGAATTTGGGCATTTGTTTGTGTTTCTGACTCACAAAGGTGCACGGTAGCTTGGTGGAATCCAGCTATTGTCTTAATCAACTCTCACCACGGTAATACCGGGCAATAAACCGCTTTGAAACTTAGTGGCTCAGACCAGCAAGCAGCTGCTCTCCTACCCACAGCTCTGCGGTGGACTAAGTTCCGGCTGACTGGACTGAGCTTGGCTGGGTGGCTCAGCACGGGGCTGTAGGGCGGCTGGAACTGTAGGGTGCAGGTTGAGTTTGGGTCTTCTCCACATGACCCATCCTTCCTGGACCGGCACTTTCTGGCACTGGTGGAAGTTCAAGAAAAAAAAGCCCAATTTTGCAAACACATTTAAACTTCTGCCAACATCACATCCTCTAACGTGCCCTTGGCCAAAGCCCTTGGCCAAGCCCAACATCCAAGGGGTGAGGCAATACATTCTCCTCCAGTGGGAGCAGCTGCAGGTCACAAGGCAAAGAGGCAAGGGAGGTGTGAAGAACTGGGAGCAATGATACGACATACTACAGCCACACTGGGGTACCCCATGGGAGCGGCCATTCCCAGATGGCAGAGACAGGCTGGTGGGTGTGGGTAGCTCATGAATGATGCATGTGAAAACTTACTCTAAGCAAAAAGGACTTCTGCGCCCAAAAAGCCAGATGCCACTTCTCCACCCAAACAAAGTTAATGTGGAAGCAAGAAGATCTGACTTCAGATCTTAGGTTAGGTCGAGAGTCAATGAACTTCTCAAGGAGAGGGCTTCTTTGGGCGTCTGACTCAATTCCAGGTACAGGATTGCCGCTCAGTACACGTTTCCAGGTTCGTTCATGAGTATGCCAGGCTCAGTCCTTTTCCACCACAGGTCAATGCGACTGCTGTGAGTTTACGTCCAGCAGGGCTCTCCTGGCTGTGGGCCAGATAATTCTCTGCTGTGGGGTCAGGCCCACAGCATCGGAGGCTGTTTAGCACATCCCCGGCCTCTCCCCACTAGAGCCCAGCGGCACCCCTTCGTCAATCTTGACAATCAAAAATGCCCCCCGACGTTGCCAGATTGCCCAAGTTGAAAGGATGTGGAGAGAAGAGCCTCGCACGCCCACCCTGCCCCCAGAATGTTTACAAGGATGTCTGAAGGGCCCAGATTTAATTTAAGGCAATAGAAGTAATAAACCATAGGAAAACCACTGATCAGGTTGGGTCTTTGTGTATTTTAACTAAGTATAACTTGGAAGTCACTTTGGCAAGTCTGGGGATTTGGGGGGCAGGTGCTCACTGTTTTGGAGCCAATGGCTGGCTCAGGGACACTGAATGAACGGCAGGCTCGCGGGTGTGTCCCCAACGACTCTGCTACGGGAGCAAGGAGTGTCAGCAGGCTGACAACTATTTCTTGAGGGTCTGCTGTGGGTCAGGCACTCGGACACAGCCATAAACGAGAAGATTCCTTTCCCTGTCACACCACGTGAGAGAAAATGATAAATGATAAATGCAGAAACATCTAATAGGAAATTTTTGTTACAGGTGCTAAGAAGAAAAGAAACAGATAATGCCTTGGAGGTGGACAGCCATCCCAGGAGGGGTGGGAGGGGGCATTCGCCCTACAGCTGGGAAGGAGTCAGCCTGATCCAGGCAGAAGAAACTACCATTTCCTTTCCATTTGGCCGTTTTACGCAAGATTCAGAATCCACCTTCTCCTTGCCCCACCTGTCTTCCTCTCTCTTCTTCTGAAAAAATCAGCACAGATTAGTAAAATCAAGAGAGCCCCTGCAAAACACCCTTGCCCAAAACTTTTTGTCAATCAGCCTTTGTGTCCAACCAAGCCACTTCCCACCCTTGGGCCTCGGTTTCCCCAGGTGCTCAGGAGGGTCTACAGGCAGAGGTAAGACGGGCGTCGTGTCTTCGCTAACTGGGTTTGAATCCTGGCTCTCCTACTTCCTACAGAAAGGACTGTAAAAGTGTGCTCACCTGTGTAAGCCTCTGTTTCTCCAAAACAAGCTTCTTGGGGATGGATGAAATGCCATGGTTCTCTCCTGGAACTTCTAGAACTGGTGCGCTTTTCCCTTTGGATCCCTCCCAGGTCTCATGAGAGAACAACTATGAAAGGGCTTTCTAAACAGTCAAGAAACGCAGGATGCAAAGTATGAGTCTTACCCACATGCTGACTCTGATGTGAGTTTTCTTTTTTTTTTTAATTTATTTTATTTATTTCTCTCCCCTTCCCCTGCCCGCCCTGTTGTCTGCTCTCTGTGTCCATTCACTGTGTGTTCTTCTGCATCTGCTTGTATTGTCAGAAACCGCGTCTTTTGTTGTGTCACCTTGCTGCGTCAGCTCTCCATGTATGCAGCACCACTCCTGGGCGGGTTGTGTTTTATCGCATGGGGCTGCTCTCCTTGTGGGGCACACTCCTTGCGCGTAGGGCTCCTCTATGCGGGGACACCCCTGTGTGGCATGCCACTCCTTGCACGCCTCAGCACTGCGCGTGGGCCAGCTCACCACACAGGTCAGGAGGCCTGGGGATCAAACCCTGAACCCTCCATCTGGTAGGCAGACGCTCTATCAGTTGAGCCACATCCGCTTCCCTAATGCAAGCTTTCTTGATTCTTCAGAAGGAACCTCGGGCTTTTGCAAATCCTCAGCCTGCAGTCCTGAGCGTGGATCTCAGTGGCAGAGGAGAGGGGACTAGTGGGAATTCCAGCTGCGGAGGGCATGTCCTCGACATTTCTGAAAACACAAATGTAATTTTTATAACCAACTGAAATGCTGTCATCAAAGGAAACATGTCTTGGCAATTCAGGTGTCCCACATGTTTGTAAAAATCAAGATGAAGTGAGACGTCCCAGTCTGGTTTCTCATAATGGCCAGGCTCCTGCCAGAGAGGAAATTAGGAAATTGATTGGCAGGTGTGAATGGGGCAGGTAAAGCGTGAGAGGAGCCCACGGGCATGAGAAGGGAGAGGGGCTGCCCCCTGATTGCTAGTGGACCCCATACCTGTTCTCCCTCCTTCCTTGCCTGCAGACCCCTGCTTTGGTCTGGGGCATTCTCCCTGCTCCTTTGCAGCTACGAGTGGCCACACGACCCAGAGCTGGCCAACAATTCGTGGACGTCTCCTGGGTGGGACAGAGAGGCACACTGCTGCTTTCCTGAGACATTCAGTCCCCCTGGCGCTCACACGCTAACGCCTCTCCTCTTCCTCGTTCTTCATGTCTGCAGACAGGTGCCAAGTCTAGGCCAGCAGCATTTTCTGAACTGGAAAGAGAAAACTACATGCCAAGTGTTTTACTTTGCCAAAGGGCTGCTGATCCAAAGTACCAGAAATGGTTGGCTTTTATAAAGGGGATTTATTGGGGTAAAAACTTACAGTTCCAAGTTGGGAGAAGTCCAGTTCAAGGCCCAATAAGAGGTGCTTTCTCGCCAAAGTCCGCCGCCACGTGGGGAAGCAAGATGGCTGCCCATCTCTACCTTCCCGCGGCTGTGGGCAAACCTGGCATGGGGCTTGTCTCTCTCCTGGCCTCCCCTCTCGGTCTCGGCGCTCTGCTTGCTTCCTGCGCTCAGCGGTGGGCCATCGGCCATGGCTCATCTCTCCTGGGCCTCAGCTCCTCGAGCCTCTCCTTTCTCTCACGCGGCAGCATCAAATACGGTGGCTCCCTTTTTCCGTCTCTCTCTCTCTGTCTGATTATGACCAGACCCAGCAACCTGAGTCCCGCCTCACTGACTCGTCCAGTTGAAAGGGTGTCACACCCACGGGCATGATTAGCTCACAGGATAACCTTCCTCTTTGGGAGATTCGTAAAATCCTTTCAAATGGCCACACCAAGGATGGCAGAGAGGAAAGGCACGGGGACCCTGGGGCCCGATGGAGGGGGGGGTCCCCGTGTGGCCCCGGAGTGCCCACCTCTGGACTTCTAGAACGTGAGTGAGGCTCCCCCCCCCCCCCCCCGAGCCGAACCCAAGGCTAACAGACTCAGAACGCCAGTGCCGGGCCCCACCCCGCGTCCCTGCAGTCCTGGCACTCCCTTCCCGCCCTATTCTGAGCGTCGTGATGAGGAAATGAGGCTCGGAGGAGCAGCTTTCTCGCTGTCCTGCAGGGAGCACGCTGGGGTTTGGACTCAGGGCCCTGTGTGTCCTGCCCCCCCCACACCCGATGCTCGGTAGCAGGGGCCTTGGGGCTGACCCCTGGCTCTGCCACTCGCTGGGTGGGTGACCTGCGCAGGCCATCGGTGCCTCTGAGCCTGGGTGTCCTTCCCTGGGGCTCATGGGGGCCTGTGCGCGCGGCCCGCTGCCCAGCCCAGGCAGGCTTTCGATGCACAGGAGCCGGCCGATGGCCCGCCGTTGCGGTCCTCCCACTCTAGCATTCGCGCGTCAGCTCCTCTTCCGGGAGAGTAAACTGAGGCTCGGAGAGGGAGCGCACTACGCGCAGGAGCACCTGCCGGCACGAGCAAGGGGGCGTCTCCGGGATGGGGCTCCGGGCCCCGAGCCCTCCGAGCCCCGGCCTCTGGGCTGTAAAATGGGGGTGACGCTGGCACCCGCCTTGTGCGGTTGTGGGGTGAGATGGGATCAGGCGTGGGCCAGCGCGGTCCCCGGTGCCTGCGAGCCCTCGGAGTGCGTAGCGGGAGCTGTTGTGACTCCGGAGCCCAGAGCTCGCGTCGCCTGCTCTGTCACGGTGCGGCTCCCTGGGTGGAAATGCAGCCCAGGAGCCAGGTGCGGCTCCCTGGGTGGAAATGCAGCCCAGGAGCCGGCCTGGCTCGGTGGAGACCCCGCGCAGCCCCTCAGGAGCCCGTCGGCCTCCAGCCCGCGGGGGCGGCCACGCCTCCCCGCTGCAGCCCTCCCACCCCAGGGGCCGAGGGCTCCCGGCTCCCCGCTCCCCACTGCAGCCCTGTCACCCAGGGGGCCGAGGGCTCCCGGCTCGCCACTCTCTGCTGCAGCCCTGTCACCTCTGGCCCTGGCTCGCCCCCAGAGGCCGCCCCTGATGCTCCAGCAGACAAAGGACAGCTCCGACTGGCCCCGCCGCCGCCCACGGCGCATCCTGATTGACGGAGAAGTTCCACCTTGCCGGGGCGACTTGCCCCGTTGCCGGCTCGCCTCCGTGGCTCGGCCAGCGGCAGGGACCCTGGGAGCCAGGTCGCCTTTCTGTGGCGCAGTAGGGGTGGGGGACACACAGGCACACAGAGACACGCACGTGCACACCCCCAGACACACTTGTACAAGGATACCCAAAGGCACACAGAGACAGACACACACAAGCACATACACCACACACACAGCACGCCCAGGCATACACAGATCTGCCCCGCACAGGCACACAAGGCACATTCACAGGCGTCTACGCAGACACACACATGGATACACACACACCTGATTTCTCCCTCTCTGAGGCCCCAGCACACAGTAGGGCGTTTACAACACATGCTCTGGTGAGTGGGTTGCTACCTGGCTGGACAGATGAATAGATGGATGGGTGGTGGGCAGATGAGTGGAGAGATGGAGGGATGGACGGTGGACGTGTGAAGAGCGGCGTGTGCATCCCTCCGTTCCTTGGCCAGCCTCGGTTTACCCAGCTCCGCCCAGTGTGGTGGAGAGAGCAGCAGCGCCCAGCGCCTGCTCTCAAAGCTCCCACAGGCTCGCGGTGACGGGTGACCAGGCAGGTGAGGCGCCCCCGCTGGAGAAAGGGGGCTCTGGTGTCCCGCCCCCATTTCCCAGGGGAAACCCCCCCCGTTCCCCCGGGGACAGGGCCAGGCCGAGCCACCCGGGCTGGGGGTCGCGCTCCTTGTTCCGGCCCCACCTGCAAGCCTGGAGCCAGGGCGAGGCGAGCAAGGCGGACCCTGCCCTGGCATGGACCCGAGAGGCGCGTGTGTCCCGATGCCTCGCTCGCCTCGCCCGCGGCCTGGCAAAGGCCCCTGCTGCCTCTGAAAAGGGCTTCAGCAAGAAGCCATCGCTGCCCCGGTGCCGTGCGGAGACGAGGTCGCCGCCCCCGCACGCAGAGCCGGCCTCAGGAGCACGGGGGGGCTGGCGGGGAAGCGCGGGGGGCCGGCGGCGGGGCCACCCTCCTGCCCGCTCCTCGCACCATTTCAGGGTGGCCACAAGCCCCCCGCTTTCAGCGGAAGAGCCTGGTGCTGAGGGGGGTCAGGAGGGAGAGACCGCAGCGGCCAAGGCCGGCGCTGGGGATGAGCCCTCCCTGCGCTGGCCGTGGAAGGCAACAGAGAGGGCGAGTGGCCAGAGGAGGCGACCAGCCGTCCGTGGGCTCGGGAAACATGTCCCTCTGCATGGAAGGTGAGGAGGTGGGGGGCAGGGGTTCAAGCGGCCGCAGCGCCTGAACACGGGGGGAGGGTGGGGCCCAGCCCAGGGGCCAGGCCACGTGCCAGGCCGAGGGTGTGTGTAGCCCAGGCCTTGCTATACACAAAAAGGGATGAGATGAGGCCCAGAGAGGGTAGCGCATCACTCAAGGGCACACAGCATGGTGGCGCCCGCCTCCTTTCACCAGCAATCACGAAGAACAATCCCAAAGCCGTATTTCAGCCTGCCAGGTAATGCAGGTAAAAAAAAAAACAAATCAGCGCCTCCCGTCATTTGATGTCTTGTGGGCAAAACAAGTGACCGTGACTCACCTTCCCTCTGCACCCAGCCCCCCCCCGGCCCCCGGCCTTGGCCCCGCGCCCTCCCCCGGTACCCCCACGAGACTGGCCAGGCCCCCGAGGGCTGCGGCAGCCGCGCCCAAGGTCCAGGAGAACAAAACACCGAGGCCACCTCGTTCCCCACGCTGGAAGTCAAGTTGCCAAAACAAACCTCCTTTGTCTTTGCTGGGCTTTCCGTGTTTAAATAATCATCATCTCAGAATGAAGCGATTGTGCTCGGCTGACCGCCTGCCAGCGGGGCCGCCGCACGTCCCGGGTGCATCTGCAGGACGCGGCTGCCTGTGGTGGCGGCGGCCCCCCTGGCGGGCCCTGCCCGCGGCCCCCCAGCGACCCCGGCCACCGCCCCGGTGCCCCCCGCCCCGGCGGACGCGCCGTTTCCTCTCCCTGCCTCACTGGAGCTCCCCGTCCACGGCTCACCCCTCTGCTCCCCGAAGGCTCCCAATGCCCCCGCAGCTCGGCGAGGGGCTGGCCGCTTCGGGCCAAGTTGGATCGGCAGGGGGCTTCTAGAAAAGTCCACGGGAGACACAGGTCTCGAACCTGAAGGCTCGGACGCCTGCTGCGTGGAGCAATTTTGTCCCTGGGCAACAAACGGTTAGGGAAAGTAATTATTTTAAAAACATTTTTATTGGGTTCACATATATATACATAGATATAACACAGAATTTGTCATTTTAACCATTGTTAAGTATTCAGTTCAGGGGCATTGATGACATTGACAGTGCTCGCCATCGTCATCATCCAGTATGGAAACTTTTTCAGCACCCAATTAGGAATTCTGAACCACAAAGCAACAACTCATATTGTCCCTTCCTCCTGTCCCCTGCGCATCTCTAACCTGCTTCCTTTTTTTTAAAGATTTATTTATTTTATTCCCCCCCCAGTTGTCTGTTCTGTGTCTATCTGCTGCATGTTCTTCTTTGTCCACTTCTGTTGTTGTCAGCAGCACGAGAATCTGTGTCTCCTTCTGTTGCGTCATCTTGTTGTGTCAGCTCTCCGTGTGCACGGCCCCACTCTTGGGCAGGCTGCACTTTCTCTCGAGCTGGACAGCTCTCCTTATGGGGTGCACTCCCTGCGCGTGGGGCTCCCCTACGTGGGGGACACCCCTGTGTAGCACGGCACTCCTTGTGCGCATCAGCACTGCGCATGGCCAGCTCCACATGGGTCAGGAGGCCCGGAATTTGAACCTCGTACCTCCCATGTGGTAGACAGACGCCCTAACCACTGGGCCAAGTCCACTTCCACTAACCTACTTTCTGTCTCTAAGAATTTGCTCTTCAAATTGTTTCCTGACAGTGAGATCATCCGCTCGTTGCACTCAGCAGGTTGTCTTCGAGGCTCACCCCGTGCATCAGGCAGCGGAATGTGGTTTTTCCTCGTGGCTGAGCACTACTCCGTTGTATTTGTCTACCCCGTTGTGTTCGTCCACTCCTCTGCTGAGGGACTCAAGGTGGTTCCACCTTTTGGCTATCATGAAAAACGCCGCTGTGAGTGCTGGTGTGTAAATAGCTGCATGAATCCCTGTTTCAGTTCTTTGGGGTCGTAGGGTGGTCCTGTGTTTATCTTTTGAGGAACTGCCAAACGATGGGAAATTATTTTTACTGGAGGAGGGGGTCTAGACATCTGGACAAGCTCTGCAAGCTCGGGCCCTGAAGCCATCAGAGGAGCCCCAGCTCCTCATCCCTCTTCCTCGGCTGGAGAAGGCCGGGCCGGGCAGGACAGGGCAGGGCAGGGGGCAGGGCAGGGCAGGGCAGGGCAGGCAGGGCAGGGCTGGGCAGGGCAGGACAGGGCAGGGCAGGGCAGGGCAGGGCTGGGCAGGACTGGGCAGGGCAGGGCAGGGCAGGGCTGGGCAGGACTGGGCAGGGCAGGACTGGGCAGGGCAGGACTGGGCTGGGCTGGGCAGGGCAGGGCTGGGCTGGGCTGGGCAGGACTGGGCTGGGCTGGGCAGGGCAGGGCAGGGCTGGGCAGGGCAGGGCTGGGCAGGGCAGGACTGGGCAGGGCAGGACTGGGCAGGGCAGGGCAGGGCTGGGCAGGGCAGGGCAGGGCAGGGCAGGGCAGGGCTGGGCTGGGCAGGGCTGGGCAGGACTGGGCAGGCAGGGCTGGGCAGGGCTGGGCAGGACTGGGCAGGGGCAGGGCAGGGCTGGGCTGGGCAGGGCTGGGCAGGACTGGGCAGGGCAGGGCAGGGCTGGGCTGGGCAGGGCTGGGCAGGGCTGGGCTGGGCAGGGCTGGGCAGGACTGGGCAGGGCAGGGCTGGGCTGGGCAGGGCTGGGCAGGACTGGGCAGGGCAGGGCAGGGCAGGGCAGGACTGGGGCAGGGCAGGGCTGGGCAGGACTGGGCTGGGCTGGGCAGGGCAGGGCTGGGCTGGGCTGGGCTGGGCAGGGATCCCTGCTGGGAAGCGTCCCCTGCTGGCCACCCCAGCTGCCCCCTTCCCGGTGGAGATCTGCGCGGGGCGGAGGGCCCTCTGGGCGTCCGTCTTTCTCCAGCCCGCCGTGCAGCCTGGAGAGGTGGGAACGCAGCAGGCACTCCCTGATGGTCACTGACCCGCGCTCCCTCTCTCCCTGCCCGCGCCCTTGGCAGTGACACTTCTTGCTCTCAAGCCGCTTCTCACCCTTTGTGCCTGGCGCGTGACTTGGAGGGCCGTGGTGAGGGTGAGAAGTCAGCCTCTTGGACGTGGGGCCGCCCGGGGCACCCCCGGGGAGCCTCCTGGCACTGCCAGCGCCTGAGCCTGCTGGGAACCGGGGACGGCGTTACCTCTGGCCGCGCAGGTGGGACTGCAGGAGACAGCACGTGGGGAGTGGCGGGGTGGCCGCGCGGCTCGTCCTGGGAGCCGGGCGCCACGCTCTAACAGCACGGGGAGCGGAGGCAGGCCGCCCCGGGGCGCTGGCGTGTGAGGCGGGCGCCCTCACCGTCCCCGTTTTGCAGCAGAGAAAGTGCAGCCGTCGTGGAGGCCGGGCTGGCCCTGAGCCCGCAGCGCCGTCTTCGCCCGCTGCAGGTGGCCCTCCTGACTCGCAAAGTCCCAGAACCAGCCGCTGCCTGCCTGGCCGGGTGGGAACGCCAACGCTTCCCCCGCCCTCAGCACACGCCGGGCAGAGGGGAGCGGGCGAGGGGGTGTCCCCGCAAACACACACACACGGGGCACAGGGGACACACAGGCACAGGACACACACACGGCCGGGCACACACAGACACACACTGTGTTCTCCCACACACGTGGGCACAGATGGGCACACACAGACGCACACTCTTTTTTTTTTTTTTTAAAGATTTATTTTTATTTATTTAATTCCCCTCCCCTCCCCCGGTTGTCTGTTTTCTGTGTCTTTTTGCTGCGTCTTTGTTTCTTTTGTCCGCTACTGTTGTCGTCAGCAGCACAGGAAGTGTGGGCAGCGCCATTCCTGGGCAGGCTGCACTTTCTTTCGCGCTGGGCGGCTCTCCTTACGGGCGCACTCCTTGCGCGTGGGGCTCCCCTACGCGGAGGGCACCCCTGCGTGGCAGGGCACTCCTTGCGCACATCAGCACTGCGCATGGGCCAGCTCCACACGGGTCAAGGAGGCCCGGGGTTTGAACCGCGGACCTCCCATGTGGTAGACGGACGCCCTAACCACTGGGCCAAAGTCCGTTTCCCCAGACGCACACTCTTGAGGCACCCATACACACACACACGAGCATAGATGGGGCACACAGACACACGTACTACATTCACGCAGAGACACATACATACACACAGATGGACACACACTCTCTCTGACACAGAGACACACAGAGGGACATGCAAGACACACAGATACGGGCACACCCAGACGTGCACACACGACACACACAGCCACCCAGGCGTGGCCACCCGGATGGGCGCGCGGAAGGCGAGGCTTCTGGCGAGCCCCGTGCCCACGGAAGCAGGGCCCCCCTGCCCTCACAGGCAAGGCCGACGCTCTCCGGCAGGGCAGGGGGCCGCTGGCCAGCGAGCAGCTGCCCGCCTCCAGCTGGCAGGCAGGGGCAGGGGCGGGGGCCGGGGCGGGCAGCTGCCCTGCAGGGCTGAGGTCCGGCTGGCTGTGGGACCCCGGGGCCACTAAGCTCCACACACGGGAGGCCCAGACCTGCTTGTCTGGAAACCGCTGGCCTCATGTTGCTGGAAACGGTTGCTCAACTCGGACCCCCTGAGGGCAGGAGGGCAAGCGCGGGGCCTCCTGGGTGATTCTGGCTCAGGGCAGGGAGACCGGCAGCCTGTGGTCAGCAGCCCCGACCTGGGGATGCATCCGGGGGTGCATGTCACCCCCAACGCAAGGCCCCAGGTCCCCAAGCCCTGCTGTCCACGGCCCCCCGCCCCCAAACCCTCCTCAAGCAAGTGGAATCCGGTCACACTCCGCCAGCGCTGTCCATAGAACTTTCCACAGGGGCAGGAACGCTGGCACTCCGCGCCATCCCATATGTAGCCAGGTGTGGCTACAGAGCTGGTGTGTGGAGGAACTGAATTTTAATCTCATTGAAAACTCAAAAGCCATGCTGGCTGGGGTCTCCCGCCCTGGAGGGCGCAGCTCGACACACTCGAGCAGCGGGGAGGGGCGCGAGCCAAGCCTGCGGTTCTCGTGCACACGTGAGCAGAGCTGCACACACCAAGTGCCGCGTCACCCCCCGTGGACGGCACACCTCGGCGTCTCCGTTGGTGGCATGGGGGAAAGCACTGCCCTGGTGTACAGGGCCGTTTCCCTGGCAGGTGTGTCGGAAGAGGAACGCTCGTGCGGCCACGGAGCAAGAGGTCCTGCGGGCAGAGTGGGTGTGAGAGTCCCCATGCCCTGCTCGTGGAGGCATGGGTGGCTCCTGGCCTTTGTCGGTCCGGGCAGGTGGGGGACTGGCGGGTGGCACCTCGATGTCCCTGGGAGCCTGTGACGCTGAAAGGGCTGGTTCCTGGGAGGAGACTGGGAGGGCTGGAAGGGCCCCGGCGCTGGGCTCAGGACACAGTTCAGAGAGGGAGTAGCATGTTTGTCCTTTGGGGACGCGGGCTGGGCACTCCCATCCAATCCACGGTGCCATGTCCCGTCCTTTCTGCCACCAAACGTCCTCTTCCCGAGACACAGCCTCAGTGCACATCCAGCGGCCGCAGTGGCACGGGCTGGCGTGCCACCCACTTGTGTGGCAGGAACTTTTATGACCAACCTCTGTTCTACAGAGGAGGACACTGAGGTTCAGAGTGGCGATGTAGCTTGGCAGAGCTGGAGGGCCACGCCCAGGGCTGCTGACTCCCGGGCCTGACGGTTTTACCGCGTCAGGCTGCTTCGCCCACACGGCCTGAAGTTCCTCATGTGCAGCCACCGTGAGACAAGACAGCAGCACCAACTGAGACCTTTAGAGAAACACAGCAGGGCCTTCCCTCCAGAGGCACCCTGCCCCCTGCCCACCTGCGCCCAGAGCGGGCAGCGCTGCCTCCGCAGGACCGTCACGGCTGCCCTCAGCAGCGGGCTGTTTTCCTTGGGAAGGAGCTTCTGCCTAGGACCTGAGCTCAATGCAGACTCGTTCCTTGCCAGCGCCCCTCGTCTGTGCCCCAGACCAGTACGGCCCTGGCTCATCTCCACCCTCGACAGGCGAGCTGCTGGATGACATCTCGGCCCGCTGCCAACCCAGGGCTTTGAGGACACTGTTTCAACTGATAATTGTAGGGGTGTTGTCGGAACTATTATCCCCTCACCCCACGAAGCCCATCTTTATCAGGAACCCCAAGATAAACTGCCATCGAGTCGTCAATTCATGAAAGGTAATCAGCCAGTTCATATCTTGTGATATCTGAGCACCTTGGGCCTGACCATTTTTCCCTCTTTGCTTCAGCCACTAGGAAGCTCAGGATCAAATTTGTAGCCTACTTCTAACACGATGATATGTATTTTCATAGATTTGCTTTGCTCTGTTTTAACGTTAGTTTTTCCCATTTCCTCATTTACTGTCTTTACATTTTCTTAGTCACATGCTTTTAAAATCACCTCAAATCCTTTTTGCGATGAGAACAAGGCGGAAATAAATACACCATGATTGCGTGCCCATGTCCCTTGCCAGATTATGCTTCGGGTGTTTGGGGTCATTTTCAAAAGTCACTTCTCTCAATCTGAACGTCTCCATCTGGAATAAGTGCTTTGCCTGCACGTGACGAGTGTGACGGCAAGCGCACACAGGCACGCCCTTTCTTGGGACCTGGATGGCAAGCCATGTGCTTCGCTCGCATCAGATCTGATACTCAGGGTTGGCTTCGCAGTAGAAAGAGCCAGGACGCTGAGTGTGCAGCCCCTCTCTGGTGCCGGCGGCTGTGTGACACGGGGGAACTGCTTCACCTCTCTGAGCTCTGCACAGTGATCTGGGAGTGCAGCGTCGTCCCGAGTCCTGTTTCACCAGCACACGTGGGGTTTCTGTGCATGGCTGTTAGGGCTAGGAGGGCTGCAGGGCGACCTGCCTGGACCGCGGGCACAGAGGTAGCCTTGGGGCCAGGGCCTGCGCGCTGGAAGCTGGCTTCAGCCGATAGCAGGCCAAGGCACTCGGGAGTTCTGCTTCACCCGCAGGGCCTGGGGGGCTCCCCCACCCCAGAAGGATCCCCCATCAGCAGAGCTGCCGTGCTTCTCCACCCACAGGCACGGAGACCCGTGGGCACTCAGCGCTGCCAGGCCCCGCAGGAGCCGTGGGGCTGAGCCACGGTGTGGCTTAGTAGAGAGGTGGAACCTGCCACGGAGAAAGTGCCCAACCGCCCCGGGGAGGTGACATTGAAGCACCTGCCAGTGGTGTGGAAGGGGCACACCAGAGACCCTCCCGAGGGGCCTGGGAAAGACTTCAGGGGGTCCGCGAGCTTGAACTGAAAAAAATCAACTTAGCATCTTTATTTTCTCTGCCCTGTCGCTGAAATCTAGCATTTCCGTCACTTGTGAATGTATGCAATAAATTATGGCATAGTAGCGCTCATTTCATATCACATCGCAGTCGTTGCATCTCTCGAAATACCACTCATGCTCATTCATCCTGCAAAATTACGGTAGTTGTTAGCCCAGCGTAGCTGAGGGTCTTAAAGCTATCTGCTGCTACCTCCTGAGAAGGGGTCTGTGGTTTCTGCCTGACTGGCAAAGGGGTCCATGGAACAAAAAAGGTTAAGAGCCCTGGGGGTAGACCGCGGCAGCTTGGATGTTTTCATGTCCTTACTTCCCTCCCCCAGCCCTGACTTCCTGCACTCATTCCTGTTTTTTTGGTTTTGATTTGCTTTTCTAATTTAGGTTTTTAAATTAGGCAAGTGGCACACGTGTGTATTCTGCTTGAAAACCAGGGCTGTTACAGGAAAATCTAGTCCTCTTTGACCCCCAGCCCTGTTCCCACTCCTCTACTTGGGGGAAACCACTGTGTCGACACCTACGGGTGCCCAAAAAACCACTCGCCTTGTCGTCCTAGGTCACTGCAGGTCCCCCAGGTGAGACCGCACCGCGATATCGCCGTGTGACCTGCTCTTTAAAATTCAGTCATGTCTTGGGTCACTATCTGTGTCAAGACGTAGCAGCCATGTCAACACAACCTGTTGTGTCGTTGTAGGGTTACATCCCAGTGTATCGGGCCAGCCCGCCGTCGATGGCCATGCAGCTTGTGTCTCACTTTTTGCCGCTACAGATGAAGCAAGTGTGTACGTGCCTCCTCGCACACACACCTGCAAGTGCTTCTCGTGGATGTGCACCAAGAAACGGAGTAGTTAGGTGGTGGTGCATGAGATTTTAAATTTTTAACGGGCGTTGCCAAATTGTCTACCCAGTGGTTCTATCTAGCATAACTCCCCACTGTGGACAGGAGAAATTCCATTTCCTGCTCCCCTCCCTCTCCCATCCCCACCTTCTTTGACGTCATCACACTTTCTAATTTCAGCCCAGCAGATGCAAGGAAGTTGTGTCGCACAGGGGCGGGCTTGATTTGCCCCGGCTGCCCTAGACCGCGCGGGCGGCCTTCGCCAGAGGCACGTGGTTGGCTGCCGGGTTTGGAGGCGGGAAGGCCCACACGGCGGTGCGGCAGAGCCCTGCTCCCGCCAAGGCCGCAGCTCGCGGAGGCGGCTCTTACTCACGCCTCCAACTCCAGGCACAGGTGCGAGGGGAGGCGCCGCCCGTGGCCGGGACCCGCCGGCTCCGGAGCCGGTGGCCGAGGACAGAGGAGGGCGAAGACGGGAGAGGGCTCCGCACGCGGGAAACCCGGGTGCCAAAGGCCCTGGGGGCAGAAACCTTCAGGAAAGTTCCATGCAGGAAAGTTCCATTCTGGGTCTGGGTGGGGGTCGAAGTGGGAGGTTGAGCCCCGGCAGGGGACGGCCCATCCAGGGCCTTGCCCATCCCACAAGGGGCAGCGGACGTCACTCTGCGGCCAGAGGGGCCGGCAGGGGACACCAAGGCAGAAGAGAGGACAGGATCGGATTTGCACTTGATGAGGGCCACTCAGGGTTCAGACGGGAGAGGAAGGGCCGGCCTGGGCAGCGCCTCCCCTCAGCAGAGCAGGGCAGGGGCGGTGGTGGTTGGAACTGGGGCCTGTGGTTGTGCGGATGGAAGGAGGGATGGAAATGTTTTGGCTCAGGAGCGCATTAAGAGCGGGATGTGGGAAGTGGCTCGAGTGACTGGGCTCCTGCCTACCACATGGGACGTCTGCGTTCGGTTCCTGGTGCCTCCTAAACAGAAGATGAGCAAGTCAGCGAGCTGATGCAATGGGCTGGTGTGGTGAGCTGATGCAACAAGGTGATGCGACCAGAGACACAAGGAGGAAAACATAATGAGAGTCACAACAAAGCAGGGAATGGAGGTGGTTCAACTGATTAAGCATCTCCTCCCACATGGGAGGTTCCAGATTCAGTTTCTGGTGCCTCCTAAAAAGAAGACGAGCAGACACAGAGAGTACACAACAGACAGACACAGAGAGCAGACAGCGAGTGCAAACAACTGGGTGGGGGGAGAAATAAGTAAATAAAATAAATCTTAAAAAATAAAATGAAGGGTATGATTTGCCATTTAACATATGCATGTACTCACGGAACCATGGTCACAAGGTAAGGAACCCACCCCCCACCACCAAAGCTTCCCCATGCCCTCTGGTGATGCCCTCCCCGCACCCCCACCCCCTCCCCTGACACGTCTGCTCAGCTTTCTCTCACTGTAGACTGGTTTGCATTTTCTAGAATTTTACAGAAGTGGAGTCCTACATGATACTCCTTTTTGTTCTGGCTTCTTTCCCCAGCTCAGTGATCCTGAGATTCCTTCTGACCGCAGCGTGCACCAGCTGGCTGGGTATCGCCCCCCTTTGGCAGACACTGGGGCTCCCAGGAGCTGAGGATTTTCCAAATGTCCCACGGCTCTCAGAGCTGGAGACAGAATGTGATCCCAGCTCTGTCTGCCCCAAAGCCGCTTTAGTCTTTCTAGGTCACTGCCTCCAAGAGCAGCCTGGGAGTGACCCCAACTTCTGAAGAGCTCGGGTCCCCCCAAGCCCCTGCTGTCTGCACCTCTGGGTCCAGAGTAGCCCGAGCAGGGGAGGTGCCGGGTGCCACGGCCGCCCACAGACTCCAGCGGAGCCCTTGGCCAGGCCGGCGTCCTCCCAGGCGAGCCCGGGGGAGTGGACCCTCCAGGGTCTCGGGGGACAGCCGAGCCCCCGTTACCTACTCGCCGGGTCCAAGCCTCGGCAGCCCCTCGAGCCCTCTGGCGCCTGGGCCAAGGGGTCTGCTCCGCCCAGCCTGGGGCTCCCTGCCTCCCCCGAGGCCCCAGCCCCCACCTCGCCTCACCCGGCGGGGAGGCCCCACCAAGGCGGGGCTCAGGCCTCATCTAGACACGCCCCAACTGCCCGTGTCCCCGCGAGGCTGGAGCCTGGTGGTCCAGGGATGGCCCCGGGCTGTGCCTCCCTCATTCATTCCTCCCTCCCTCATTCCTGAGCACAAACCCAGGCGTGAAACCCAGCCCAGGGGCGCGCTCGCGGCTGCGCAGGCTGCATCCTGCACGGGACGCCCAGCCCGGAGCAAAGGCTCCGGCCACTAGGCCGTCACCCCGAGGGGGCAAGGTGGTGTGGGGCTACGTCCCCTAGGGGAAGGATTCGGCGCGCAGGTCTGCGGTCAGGGCTGAGAGAAGCGCGAAAGCAAGCTTACCAGCCAGCACAATCAGGGCAAATTTGGCAGGAGAGCACGCATGGCCCCTGTGGCCCGTCATGGAAGGCTTCCTGGAGGAGGCGGCACTGCCAGAGAGGGAACAAGGCAACGGTGGACATGGCCGAGGAGAAGCCCGGGGCACAGGGCTAGAGGCAGGCTGGCGCACGGTGGGCAGAGAGGGGAGATATTTCAGGTGGGTGGGCACGTGGGGGAGGAGAGGGAAGGGCAGGCAGTCGTGCATCACGGGAAGGGGCTCAGACCACCCCAGGGCAGTGAGGAAGCACTGGGGGACTTTTAAAAAATAATTGTATTGTGGTAAAATACATACGCTGTAAAAATCGCCATTTTACCCAGTTTTGGGTGGACCGTTCGGGGTCACTGACCACCTCCACCACGTTGTGCGGCCATCGCCGCTCTCCGTTTCCAAAGCTTTTTCATGCCCTGGGACAGACTTCCACTCCCTGGAGGACCTCCACCAAGCGGCCTGCACGCCCTCTTCTGCCGCATCCCACCTCCCGGCGTGCGCCCCCGGCGCCAGGGCCCGGCCCCCGTGCCCTCTGCCTCCCTGCGCAGACGGCTGTGGCGCCGGGCCCCGCTCTCCTCCCGGCAGGCGGCACCCGGAGGCGCCCTGCCGCCCCACGGTGGGGGGACACCCAAGGCAGGGTGAGGGGTCCCTGCCCGGCCGCCCGCCCCGCCCAGGGCGCAGGCTCAGCCGAGCAGCCCCGTGGACCCCCACCCGGCCCTCTCCTGCCCCCCAGCTCGGTTTAGCACTCACACTTCATCCTTTTTAGGAGTGACTGTTTTCCTAGTGAATACAGGCTCATTTCAGAAACGTTGGAAAACACAGACAAATAAGAACACGAAGACAATCAGCCCACGGCCCCGGGATAAATCGTGCTGGATGAATGCCCTTCCTTCCACGCCTGTTCACGCCTGTGTGTGCAGACACGCGACTGGGACCACGACGTGTACACAGCTCTGCCTCTGGCTCTTTTGCCCCGAGGGCCTTCTCTTAGTGTCCCAACAAAGATTTCCCAGGTCCCGGGGCAGGACCAGGGCACACCTGCTGGGGGCCGCCATCCAGCGCACCTGAGACGGGGCGCCGTGGAGCCCCTCGGGAGACGCCCGGATGGAGTGGGAGAGGCGCCCCCTGCTTGGGGCCCGCGCCCGCCGCGGTGCCGCGGTCGTGGCCGTGAGGGTGGGTGGGCCGCGGGAGGGGAGCCTTGCTGACCTCCGACAGCAGAACAGGCGAAGCTTCGGGGGCTGAGCCTCTTCCTCCTAGGTGGGGCGGGGCGGGAGGGGAGGGGGCCCCTGGACTCGGAGCCCGGGCCTCTGGGTGGGGAAACCGCGACATCAGAGAGCCAGGGTGCCTCGGCCCGGGTGGGGGGCTGTGCGTGGGCGCCAGGCCCCGCGGAGGCGTCTGCGAGAATGTGTGAGCTCGGTCCAGGCCCATCTGGCCCGCCAGGGGCTAGTGGGAGAGCCCCAGCGTTTTAGGTATTTGTTCTTCTCATTTAGAGACCTGCGCTCATTTTCCAAAGCGTTCTCTCAATCTCTCTTGGGGAGGGAGCTGCCTAAACTTTGCTGCCCCAGGGCCTTGGCTCGGGCTGCCGGGCCGCGGGGGCGTCCTCTGCTCCCCTCTGCACCCCGCACCGTCTGGAGAGGAGGGCTGAGCTGGGAGCTGTGCCGCAGGCCCACCGTGGCCGGTGGCCGCCCATCGCCTCTGTCCGTGCCGTCACCGAGCGCCGGTGCCAGCAGGCCGGGGCCGAGGGCCTCCCCGCGGGCACAAACGTGCTTCCTGGCAGCGCCCTGGGGGCAGCTCCCCTTAAGCCCTCCTGAGCCCGCTGGTCGGGGGCGGCTTCCTGGGTCCAGCACCCCCAGGCCCCACGCGGGGATGCCATCTCCATGCTGGGGGCAGGGAGGGGTACCGAGCTGCGGCTCGGGGGGGCCCGGGTGCAGGGGCCAGCCTGGCTGAGGCACCCCAGCCTGGGTGGGGTCTTAGCTGCCTCTGGAGCGGACTCCGGGGAGAGAGGGACCCCGGGCACATGCTCGCCCTGGGGGGCATCTGTACAGGCAGGTGGCGGCTTTCCTGGCACCGCATCTGCCTGCGCAGCCCGGGGATCCTTTGTCCTGCGAGTCCACTTTTGTTTGAACCCCAGGGAAGCCCTGCCCTCACTCCCCCAGCCCCCCGCCCCCGCCCCTGGCAGACACTGCTCAGACACCGTCAGCCCTCGGGGTCATACAGGACCCCAGGACTGCAGACCTGGCCTGGATGCCGGACACGGCGCCCCAGGAGCGGCCCCTGCCGCGCACGCTGGTCTCCCCAGCGCCCTCGCCAGCATCGGGCACCCATGCTGCAGGCCTCGCCGCCCTGGGGCCTGGCACGGCCCCTCCCCAGAGTCCCTTTGGTGCCAGGCTGCGTTTTGGGGGCGTCGCAGCTCTTGTCTTTGCAGCCGGCCCCAAGCCCACCCCTCCGCAGCCTGCTGGTGCGTCCCTGGAGCCCCCACCCAGCACCTTGAGAGGGTGAGGACGCTCCTGCTTGGGGTGCTGGACCTGCGGGGCGAAGGCTTGGCCCCTTAGGGGCGGCCGAGGTATTGGAGCGCATTTCTGCACAGGTAGAGCCCTCCGGGGCTTCTCTACTCCCCAGATCACCGGGATCCCAAGCAGGGGCTGTCCCGCGCCCCGTAGAGCCGGCTTCTCCAGCCTGCCCGGCAGGAGCCATCTCAGCCTCCCCCAGCAACACCTGCGACGTTTTAAAATTGTTTAAAAATACATACTCGTATTATGGAAATAGATTAAGCACTATGGAAATATATAAGCCCCCTCTTTCCACCCGTCTCCAACGTTGGTTGAGCGTGACTCCTTCCAGATGATTCCCGGCTACCTACACAGGCACATCTGTGGATGAGACTCATACACGCTTACCTGGCGGCACCTGGCTTCCCTAACGTAACACCGCCGTGGACTCGCTGTGTCGCTGCATGTCCAGATACCTCCTTATTTTTAATTTCTGACGAATATTTTTGGCAAGGTGTACACACCGCGATTGTTCAATTCCCCTATTCCTGGGCACTTAGGTTGTTTCTAATTCCCCACTCAACCACGCTCCGCTGCGCCTACTGGTGCATGCGTCTTTTTGCATACGTGAGGCTGTTTCTCTGCCTTGGCTTCCTTAGAATGGAAGTGCCCACTCGCAGGGAATTTGCATCGTATGTGTGGATAAACACAGTAAATTGCCCTTCTGAAAGATGAAACTGATTGCCACTCCCATCGCTTTGTGAGATAACCCATTTGCCCAAGCCCACGCCAACACTCGATCTCATCACTGTTTTAAATTTTTGCCCATTAAAAAGCTCTTGCTTGTGTGATTTGCATTTCCCTGATTACTTGTGGTTGCACATCTTTGATGGCCACTGGCCAGTCACATTGACTCAGCGGTGAATTACCTCTCTCTAACCTTGCCCGCCTTCTGTTAGATTAATTATCTTTTAGGGATTGATTTGTAGGCTTTGCCTCCTTTTTAAAAAGGGACAAATGAACGTGATTTTAAAATCTCCAAATAAAACAAAAGGTTTAGAGTAAACAGGAAGTATCTTTCCCACCCGTTCTCCCAGCTGCCTGCCCAGAGCCTGGGGCCCTCATTTACAATGGGGCCCCAGAAATGCTTCAATTTTAATTTCTTCTAACATTAGAAGGAAAAAAAAGAAGTAATAACAAGGAACATCTAAGAATAAATCCAGCCTGGATTATTCTCGTCTTTATAGCAAGGCACTTGCAAAATACACTTTTAATTAAAAAAATTTTTTGAGGTACCAGGTGCAGGGATTGAGCCTAGACCTTGTATGTGGAGGCCAGTGCTCCACCACTGAGCCCCATCGCCTCCCCTGGGTTGCTTTTTTCATTTGTTTGTTTGTTGTTTTTGTTTATAGGAGGTACCAGGGATGGAACCCAGGATCTCCCATGTGGGAAGCAGGTGCTCATCCACTGAGCCACATCAGCTCCTCTGAGTTGTTTTTTCATTTGTTTGTTTTTCATTTGTTTGCTTGTTGCTTGTGTGTTTTTTTAATCCTCCGCCCCCCCCCCCCGCCCCGCGGCTTTTTGTGTGCTGTCTGCTCTCTGTGTCCATTCGCTGTACGTTCTTCTGTGTCTGTATTTATTTATTTTCTTTCCCCTCCCCCCTTGCGGCTTGCTTGCTGTCCGCTCTGTATCCATTGGCTGCACACTCCTCTGTGTTCTTGCTTGTCTCCCTCTTTTTTTGTTGTGTCACCTTGCTGAGTCGCTCTCCACAGCATCTGTGGGCTGGTGGCTCTCTGCAGCATGCGGGCGAGCGAGCCCGCCTTCACAAGGAGGCCCCAGGATGCGAAACCAGAGCCTCCCATATGGTAGATGGGAGCCCAACTGATTGAGCCACAGCCACTTCCCTTGGTTTTGTTTTTAGGAGGCGCCAAAGACCGAACCCAGGACCTCCCATGTGGAAAGCAAGCACTCAAACACTCGAGCCACATCTGCTCCCTGCTTGTTGTGTCTGCTCATTCATCAGCTTGTTGTGTCTGCTTGTTGCATTAGCTCTTAGTGTCTGCTTGTCTTCTTTAGGAGGCACCAGGAACTGAACTTGGGACCTCCCATATGGGAGGCGGGTGCCCAACAGCTTGAGTCACATCTGCTCCCTGCACTGGACTTTTGTGGGTTACCTAGACAGAAAATGCCCTTACTTTCCTCCTCCTGACAATATGCATGTTATCCCTGGGGGAGCTTCTCTTCACTTGGATTCCACTACACTAAGGGTACACACGCCTCCAACATGAGCGTGGGCCCCCAGGTTGGATGAACCCAAACCGATGTAACCTCATCCCCCACGCCCAAGTTTAGGGGGCTGAGAGCCCCTGCTGCTGCCAGCCATCTCGGGATCAGGAAGAAATCAGCCTGAGCGTGAAATCAGCAGAGAAGGGCAGAGCTTGGAGAATTACAGAAAAAGTCCACTGTAGTTTTAAGTTTGCCAGCCAATAAGTCTCTCAGTTTATTTTACTGTATTGTAAATATTTTTTGAAATACTCAAACCTATATGAAAATTCCCAGAATAATACAAAGAACTTCCTACTCTGCATTCAGATACCCCATTGCTAACATTTTAGTGCATACGTGTATTTATAGATATAGATACACAGCTAGAGAAACACCCCCTTGTGTTCCTTTCTCTCTCTTTCACTGTGCCCCATTACCCTAAATCTCCAGTGTGTGACTCCCCAGCCCAAAGTCCTCCATTAAAACCGCACACCCTCCCAATAGGGAAATTACCCCTGACACCGCTCTCTGCCATCCAGCCCCAGACCTCATGCAGATTTCACCAGCTGTCCTGCAATGCCTCTTTCTATTTTCTGGTCCAGGATCCCATCCGGGTCACGCATCCGTTGAGTCGTTCTGTCTCTTCAGTGCCTGCATTCCACCTGGGATACTTCCTCAGCCTTGCCCTGTCCCGTCCTTAGAGTTCAGCCCTCTCGCTCCACGGGCTGATACGGCCCCGGGGCCAGCCAGTGCCTGTGCTGCCAGCTCGGGAACCGCAGACAGGACCCCGCTCTGCTCAGGAGGTACCCGAGCCCCACCTCCCACCGCTGGCACGCTGGCTTGTCCGCCTGCTCCACCTGGTACCTGCCAGGGTTCTGCAGCACCGAGGAGTTCTTCGCCCCTGGTGTCTGGTTAGTGTTTAGCATGGAGATGCTCCACTCTTATGCCACAGCCTGCCCCTCCTGAGCACCCCAGCCCTAGGCCCCTCTGGTGGCCCCTGCCTGTATCGGTCACCACTGCGGCTGCCCAGCGGCGATGCTCAGTTTCTTCCAGGCCCTCTGCTTGCGAGAGTCACCTTCTCTTGTTGGGAAGGCTTTTCTCTTTTCCCTTTCTCCTCGTTTGTTTGTTCATTTTTATCTGGGTGGATGCATGGATTCCTGTTGGAGTCAATGGGTTGATCTCCAACCTTAATTACGTATTTATATTTATTTATTTATCCAAGTGTATAAGGATAATGTTTTTTGTTGTTTGTTTTTTTTGAGGTACCATGGCCGGGGATTGAATCTGGGACCTTGTATGTGGGAAGCCGGTGCTCAACCATGGAGCTACACCGGCTGCCCCGAGTTGGTTTCCTTCGTTGGCTTGCTTGTTTGTTTTTGTTTTTAGGAGGTACCGGGGATCGAACCTGGGACCTCATATATGTAAAGCAGGCAGTCAGCCACTGAGCTACACCTGCTCCCCTAATGTTCTTAAAACATCTAACACTTGGGCTTGGCAACAAAAGAATCAAAACAATCATATGCTATCACATTGCCACGTTCAACCAACAGAACGTGATGTGTGAGCAACGTTTCATAAAAGCAAATGTTTGTATCTACATTGAGAACTCACTGAGGCTGAGAATAGAAATGAAACATGGGCACAATATAACTATTACCAAAATTTTTGATAGATACTGGCCAATAGCAGACTTAAGTTTGATGATATACCATAAATACATGGCATTTATGAAATCAAGCTACTTTGAGTTAGGCTATCATAGTTCATAACATTTGTTTTAGCCTGAAATGCCTCTGAGAATTTAATCTTACTTTTTCCCCTGAAATAATTGGTGATAAGACATAGCCATAAGCATTTCAGTCACTGCGTTTTTAAAAAGTCCTGCTTTTGGGAAGCAGCTGTGGCTCAATTGAGTGGGCTCCCACCTACCATATGGGAGGCCCTGGGCTTGCGTCCTGGGCCTCCTTGTGAAGGCAGGCTGGTCCGCGCCCACGGAGACCTGGCGCAGCAAGATGACGCAACAAAGGGAAACAAGCAGACACAGAAGAATACACAGCGAATGGACACAGAGAGCACAGAGCAAGCAAGTCGCAAGGGAAGTAAATAAAATTTAAATGTTAAATAAATAAAATTTTGAAAGTTAAAAAAAAAAGTTCTGCTTGCTTTATCATATTTGGCAAAAACTTGAAATGGCTCAGACACCCTTCAGTGGGTGAATGGTTAAACTGTGTTACACTCCTGCCCTGGAACCCTACTCAGCAATAAAAAGCAAAAAAACAACAATTGACACACCCCACAACTTGGGTGAATCTCAAGTAAATTATGCTAAGGAGAAAAAAATCCTCTTTTATTTTAATATAGCATTCATACTACGTGATTATATCCTGTACGGTTCCACCTACATGGCCTTCTTGAAATGATGAACTTATAGAAATGGGCGGCAGGTGAGCCGTTTCCCGGGGCCTGGGACGGGGACAGGTGCGGCTGTAAAGGGCAGCAGGGCGACCCGTGTGCCGATAAACTCCCCTGCGTCGACTGTCCCAATGTCAGCATTCTGGTTGTGACGGTGTACGACAGAGTATTATCTTTTCAAGATACCATCATTCAGGAAAATTGGGGAAAGTGTGTTTTCCTTTCCTGGGCTGCTCAAGCAGATACCAAGAAGCGGGTGGGGTTAAACAGTGGGATTTATTCGCTCACCGTTTAAGCCTGGGAAAAAGTCTAAATCATGGTGTCATCAAAACGACGCCTTCTTCCCGAAAACGGTGGGGTTCTGGGCTGCCGGCCACCCTTGGCCCTGAGCCTGTCACTTGGCAAGGCACGTGGCCACGTGGCCCGACCTCCCCCTTCTCCTCTGGGAACTGTGAAGCTCAGCTTGTTGCTTTTCTGAGGTCCTCTACCGTGTGTGGAGAGCTCCCCGCTGGAGCACCAGTCCCCACGGCTCCTTGACGCCCGGATCCCTGAGCCCTTCTGAGCGTTGTGCCTCAGGCTTAGCAACCCAAGAATTTCCTCCACTCCCCCTGAGGCTTCTTAATTTCTCCTGAAGCCCAGCTCGCCCCAGGTTCATGAAAGCGCAGGCGGAGGCAGGGGAACGAGACTGGCAGCTCCCGGGGGTGGAGGGAAATCGGGGTCCCCCTCGGCGCTGCTGTCCAGTGTTCGCCGTCTCCTGTCGAGTGTCCGTGGCGGCAAGCGTAGGGGCTCAGGGAGCGGAGAGCCAAGCCCGGGGCCGCCAAGCAAGCACGGCGGGCGCGCGGGGCCGGGGCGCGGGGGGCATGGGGCCGGGGCGCGGGGCCGAGGGGTGTCTCCGGCACGCTCAGGGCTCTGATCCTCCCAGGCACTTGCCCCTTGCCGGCTTCTCTCCGCCCGGGACCGCCGGGCTGCGCAGAGGTGGGTGTGCCCCCTTCATCATTTATTTTGATGCACAAATCATCCGAAATTTGAACAGCAGGAGCCCCACCGAGCCGGTTCCTCTGTCTTTTTGACACGTCCTCGTCCTTCTTTGCGCGTTTTCTTATTAAGGGCTCCAGGCTCACCATGCACCTG
The DNA here is from genome assembly GCF_030445035.2 of Dasypus novemcinctus. Taxonomy (NCBI): domain Eukaryota; kingdom Metazoa; phylum Chordata; class Mammalia; order Cingulata; family Dasypodidae; genus Dasypus; species Dasypus novemcinctus. The sequence goes on along the minus strand of NC_080679.1, from coordinate 127,185,980 downwards.
CCCTGCCCCGGCCGTGCGAGAAATCCTCTGTCTTTGGTTAGTTTGTTTTTAGTGGCAGCTGCTCTTTGGAACCTGAGCGGCAGTTGCCAGGTGTGCTTGTTGCTGGTGGGATGCTGCTGCTTCCTGACCTCAGGGGGAACACGCCTGTCCCAGCCGCCTACCGCTATTCCTCTAGCTACCTGTGCAAGTGCATATTAAAAAACCCAGAAGTTCCCATGATACTTTCAATTCCAATCCAATCCCTCAGGGTTCTTTCTGGCTTTCCCTACTTCATGCTTCTAAATCCCTCTTTGGGCCGCTCTCGAGGACGCTGGCTCCCGCCGTCTCAGCATGTCTACTCACCTGCTCCCTCAGCTGAGGACTTCAGCAGGGTCACTAAACTGCCCACTCCAGCCGCCTCCACCCCCTCCCGCTCCCCCCGGGCCCTGGGAGCAGGCCAGTGCTGACCCCTGCAGGGCACCCCCACGCCGCTCCCGCTTCTGCTCCCGTGCAGACGTCCAAGCTGGGAGGGGTTGGGAGCTGGGAAACGCGGAACCCGGGAAGGAAAGCCCCCGTACAGGTAGTGCGAGGGTGCCTTTCCTCTGATCCGACACTTGGGAAGAGTGACGGGACCATTTTGTAAAAGACAGTCAGAAGCGCGCACGGGATTTGGAGAAAGAACTTGATCCAAGGTGGGGAATGCTGAATAAAACAGACGTTTTCCGGTGGAGAGATTTCCAAGCGAGTTGGGCGGTGGTTCCGGAGGTGACGCTTAGGCAGCGCTCGGCCAGCTCTCTAGAAATGCCACAGTAAACGAAGCCTGACGCAAAGCTGCTCCTGGCGCCCCGGGGACGTGCGGCCACCCGCGGCAAGCCAAAGCCTCCGGGAGCCAACACTCAGCAGTGGGCCTTACCCGGGACTATACGCAAATCTCCCCCCAATATAACAGAGGTGGACTCATCTGTAAGCTCCCTGATCGCCGTTCTCCTACTCCCTTCAGTTAACCTGTAATTTTCATGTATGTTAACTCCTCAGAGACCGAAAGGCTCCCGATGGGTCCCCTCCTGGCTGAGCCCTGAAATCCCGCAGGTGCGCACTCAACGCCGACACGCACGCGTTCTTCGGGTCTGCCCTGGGTGACCAACTAAGCCCTGAGGGTCGGCCAACCCCACCCCAAACACAAGCAGGCTCTTCAACGGCAAGCAAAGCGGTTCCTCCCACCGGCCCCATAACGTCCACGTCCCCTCTCGGCCCGAAGCAGGCAGAGCTGACATCGGCCCAAACCCCTCAAGACTGAGGAATGAACAAAAATGGGGGGGTGGGGAGTGGAACCACAGACCAAAGCAGATTCACGGTTACTGTAGTTGGTAATTGAGTAACTTGTAACACTGATACAAATAATAAACATATTTAGTTAAAAAAGCACTGAAAACTTTTCTTTTGCTTTAGAAAGTACAGAGTCATTCTCCACTCTTTTGATGGCGGGCTTTTCCGGCTGTGGAGTTCCACATCATCTCTCTAGCAACACCCCTGTGGCGTGCCGTCTGCAATTTCCAGTTTCAGCCGTGAAAGGACAGTCATTCTAGTTTGGTCGCGTGGCCCCAACCCTGCATGATACAGCTCTCCTGCCCAAGCTGACTTAAGAGCAATTGTTTTCAGCAAGTTGTGCTTATGGAGCCTTTCCAAGGAATTTAGCCTAATTTTCATAGAAATAACTCTTTCTTTTTACATTCTTATCCCTTTAATTTTATACTGCTTAATTAAATTACAGACTTGCACTGATAAATACAACAGGCCCAAACAGGTTTGGAACCAGACACAACTGGGCGGTGAGCGCCCGACTCGGCTGGTAAGAGCAGAAGCACGTGATGTTCTAGAACAGTCGTCCACAAGGATTTTCTGTAAAGGCCACAGTGCTTTTGGCTTTTGCAGGGCCTAGGTTCTCTGTAACAGCTACTCAACTCCCCACTGAGGAGACAGTAGGTAAATGGAGGGGTGCTTTTTTCTTACAAAAAAAAACCGTCTTCATTTTCTTCACTGTCTGCAAATATGAAAGCCCAAGTGTCCACCCTGGCCCTTGAAGCAGAGATTTCGGAGGAGCCCCCACAGCACAGCGGTTAAGGGGGTGACCCCTGGAGCCAGAGGGTGTGCGGGGGACCCCAGCTCTTCCGCCGGCCGCCGCTGGGCCAGTCAGTGGGCCTCTCTGCCTCCCTTTCCTCATCTGGGAAATGGGGAGATGATGATTCCATCCCCGTTAGAGGGCGAAGCACTTCCAGCAGGGTCTGGCACGTCATAAGAACATGATTAAAAAGAGACAATACTCCAGAAAGCCACTGCCCATGGGCTGCTGGGGGTAACCCTGCCTGTGCCTCGGTCTAAACTAAAGGCCGTCGCTAAGCGTTACGTCACGGAAGGGACAGGAACGGACCCACAGCCACACTCTCCACTGGTTTTGTGACCCGGGTTGGTCGCTGTCGCTTCCAGGGCCTCCGAGCTGCCGTCGCCAACAGCGGCCCTTGCACAATCCATACCCCTCACACGACTTGAGCCTGAGCCTTGGGGTGTCTCAGCAGCAGGGAGAAGTTCCCACCCCGCGCTGGGCCTCCCTGGGCCCTCGGGCTTTTGTTTCCTTAACCAACTGTGACCGTCAGGAATGCAAATGATTATGGGTCAAACCAAGCGCCGGGGCAGCGGCTCCCGCCATGGCCCCCGGCCTGGCCCCCCTGTGGCTCGGGTCTCCAGCTGACTGACCACAAGCCTTCCTCCAGGGTCTGCCCAGCCCTACTGGCCCCCCAGGAACACCAGCAGCGGGGCGGCCTCTGGGGGGCTCCCTGCGGTTCAGCAGGCTGCAGGCTGGACAGTTCCCAGGACCTGGAGGAGGGACGGGCGGGGGAGCCCCCTTCCCCTGGTTTCCTGCACCCTCCAGACTTGAGGTTCTAGGACCCTCAGCCCCCCGAGGCTCCAGGGGCTCCAGAGTCCAGCAGTCTGCCTGCGGCCCCTGGTGCTCAGTAAATGAGGGTCTTCTCTCAGCCCGTGCCCCGTGGATTTCCTCTGTCTTTGCGAACCTGTGCTGCCGAGACCCAACCCCATGAAAGGAAAGGGTGCTGCTGACCCCGTGGCGGGTGCTTGGTCAAACCCACAGATGGAGGAGGAGAGGAGCGGTCATCAGGCCAGCAGTCGAGAGGCCAGCAGGGTGACGACCGCCCGCAGGTGTCCCAGTGGGCTGGCCTCCGAAAGGGCCCCGCCAGCTCTCCCAGGCGGATCCGCAGAGGAGTGAGGTGGAGAAGGCAGAGCACGCAGGGAGCCACAGAGCTGCTGCCGGGCTCGGCATCTGCTTGTCCTCTCCCCCTTCAAGCCCCTTCTCGGCTCCCGTGCTCCTCCGCAGCAGCCCTCCCTGGCCGGCCCCCCACCCCTCGCCCCCAGTCCTGCCCCAGACCCCCCCATAATCCTCTGGCACGAGCTGCCAAGGCATTCTCTCTGCACACCTGCTGCTTTGCTCATGGGCCGAGGGAAGGTAACAGAACCTGCCCCAGGGCTGACACGTGATCGTGGGTGGCCCCAAGGGACCAGCAGGTGTCAGAGCAGAGCCCCCCCGCCTGTGTCATCCCAGGCCGTGGGAGCGGGTGTGGGGGCCCAGCCCGCCTTAGACAGCTGCAAGGGAGCAGCCTCATCACGTGTCACTAAGTCAGCCTGGCTGAGCAGGGGGCTCCCCTGAATCGAGTGAGGCCTCGCCATTCTGTAGAAGCCAAACACCCCCAGCGTCCTCTCAGTGGGCCCCCCATACCCCCCGTAGCTGGTGAATCGTTCATTGCAGCCCCTGAGCCTCGGGCTTCTGGCGCTCAGGCGCCCAGCTGCAGGGGGCTGAACTGGCGGTCGGAGTCCCTGCCCTGGGTGCTGGCATGAAGCCTGCATGGCAGGCCTCAGTTTCCCCTTGACCCCTTGCATCCTCCACCCAGTCCACATCTCCCAACAGCCCATTAGGCAAAGTCCGTACTGGCATTCAGCCCAGTCTATCGACATCCTACCGTGGATATACCCTACAGAGATGCTGCACTCGGTCGCCTGCACTTGGATTCGAATTCTGCTGCACCACGCTCTGCTGCATGATCTTGGGCTGGCTATGTGAAATGTTCTAAGCCTCAGTTTGTTTATCTGTAAAATGGGGATGGAGACAGTGTCTCCCTTACAGGGTTACTGTGATCTCCAAAAGAGACATGCCTGGAAAGTAATCTGCGCCATACGTTTCCTTACTCGCTGTTTGCATTCATTCTCTCCTTCTCTTACCCCCATGCCAGTGGTGGAGTAAACAGCACAGCTGAAATCATGCTTCTGGAAGCCTGTATTTGTAGAATGATCTATTCCTTAAGTTACACATTAATTCAAGGCTTCATTAAGTGGCTCGATGCCTTGGGCAACAGCTTACTTATAAATAGCATAATATTTAGTAGCTCCTTAGTTTTGAAGGCAGATAGCCTTAATGGTCCATGACTTAGAATCAGGATGAAACTTAAATCCATAGACACACTCACACATGCCCCCCCACACCCCACATGCACACACACACGCCCCCACGTGCCCCCACACATATGCTCCCACGTGCACACACAAGCTCCCACGTGCACACACATATGCTCCCGTGTGCACACATACAACACACATGCCCCCACATGTGCACAAACACATGCCCCCACGTGCACACACATGCCCCCATGCACACACACACCCCCACGTGCACACACACATGCCCCTGTGTGCACACACAGACGTGCACACAGGTAAATAATAGAGGAAGACACCCTCAAAGCTGGTCCATGCAATTATTTTTGGAAAGGGGAAGATCAGAGTGAAAGAGGATGGAGACCAAAGCTTGCTTTCACCAGAGAACGGAGAGGAACATTTTCCAAATGTCAATGACTGGGCTCCTCTTTGCTTACATCTAATTTTTGTCAAAGCATCATTTCAGGACACCTTTTGGCAAACTTTATTGGTCCCACAGATCGTTTGCCGAGTCTTTCACTTGGCAAGGAAATGAATACCCTTCCCACAGCTACTGGAATCAGTTGGGGAGGAAGGAGAGCACAGTAGCCGCGTACGCTCGACAGGGCCCACACAGGCCTCATCTGCTACTGCTGTTGTTTGCACAAGTGGGTGTGTGTTTTGTTGTTTGTGACCACAGACAGGTGATGTGCCCTGACACCGTGGGACAGGTGTTGCTCAAGATGCTAACACCAAACACCTATTTTTTCACCAAAAAGAGGACTCCATCTTACTGCGACTTCACGCGAAGGCCGAGCCCCGGCCAGCCCTCCCCTGCCCCTGAGCCGCGAGCCCGCGTCCCGCCTCGCGCAACCTGGCCCCTCCACACAGGTCAGAGCCGCAGCGAGAAGACCGCTGGTTAAGCCGGAACCCCGCAGGCCATTCTCTGGCTCTCAGGCACTAGTTCCACCCCCTGCCACTAAGGTGGGGCGTATGATGATGTCCCCCACCTCAATCCCACCGGTCCTCTCTGGAGAGGATACGGTGGGACTTGGTGCATTCGTACAAGACCGTAAGTGGGGAAACTGAGGCATGTGCTTGATACCGCCCAGTTGGTAAATGCCACCGCTGGGGGCTCTTACCCACTCGCTGTTTGATCAGATACAGACAGGATGGTTTAGATACTAGAAGAGGTAGCACATCTAGGGGCTGCAATGGGATATTCCTGCAGCCCGCAGGTGCCAGCCGGCGACCCTGCTACCCCGCTCCACGGCCATCAGCCTGCTGCCGCACGCCCCGGCTCACCCCTTCTCCCCAGCGGCCACCCCCTAACGACCAGGCCGAAACCTCCCATCACCATCCTGCCTTCAATCCAGGAAAATGTCTTTAATGCTTTCAGCCTCCCAGCTGGTCTGAGCTTCTTGGAAGTGGGAATTGGCCGTGGAACAAGGAAAAGCATTCGAGCCGACCGCAGACCACTGCACGCACGGAACCCCCGTTACAGCGGGGTTGTCGGCGGCTCCTGTGGGAAGCACCTCCAGCCACCGGGATTTAGGTGGTGGACTTGATCCCAGGAATAGGCTGCTGTGATGGGAAACCGAAGGACCGTGGAGTCAAGGGGCCACCCCTCCCACAGGTGCCGGGAAGGAGCTAGGGCCCTGGGGACACCCGCCACCCTCAAGGCCCTCTTCTGGGGAAACTTCAGGAAGTTAAATCTAGAATTACCATATGACGCTGCAACCCCACTTTCGGTATATACCCCGAAGAATTACAAACAGGGACTTGGACAGCTGTCTGCACAGCGATGTTTACAGCGACATCACTCACAACTGCCAGGGAGGAAACACAACCCAAGTGCCCAACAATAGATGAACGGATGAAGAAGTGTGGTGCATGCATGGGCTAGCCGTCAGCCATAAAAAAGAACGAGGCGCTGACACCTGCGACGGAGTGCTGAGTGCAACCCAGGAGACACAAAAGGACAAACACTGTGTGATCACACTTACAGGAAGTGACTAAAATATGCAAATTCATGGAGACAGAAAGTAGACGACAGGTTCCCAGGGGTGGAGGTGGGGAATGGGGGGCTATTCCTTACTGGGTACTGAGTTTCTGTTTGAGGGGATGGGAAAGTTTGGCTAACGGCCGGTGGTGCTGGCAGCGCAGCATGGCGAATGTGATCTATGCCCCGGAATGCATATTTGAAAGTGGTTAAAATGGGAAATTGTATGTTGTATAGATACTACTCGATAAAAATGAAAAACCAGAAGGGCATCATCTAGGATGCCTGTTGGACACACCGATTCTCAGCCGGCCCCGGGATGTGAGCCTCTGCAGGGCTAGGGAAGGCCCCGGAAGCTGCCCGTTTAGCCGGTGCCCAGGCTGCTCCCTGACAGGGTGAGGCTGGGACGCGCGGCGTTAGATCACAGCGCCTCTGCACAATTCCTCGGAGCAGGCCTAAGGACGGGGAAGCGCCTTAAAAAAGGCCCTCACCTGCTGGGGCGGGGAGGTCCGCCCTGCACTGGTCCCGTCCTGCGGAGAGGAAGGCGTACCCCCGAGGGAGGTGCGTGCTGTGAGCAGCCCGCTTTTCTCTCTGGCTCAGGCGTGCGCCCTGCAGCAGGTGACGGCACGGAAGGGCAAGGCCCGTCGGGGTTGCTGGGTACGTGTGGACACAGCACCGGGCAGAGCCCCGAGGACACTGTGAGAGGAAGCATCATCAGGCTGCCCCAACAGGACGGGGTAGCAGGACTGGGGGAGGAGGGGGTCCTCTGGACTCACCTCGGAACAGCTGAAGCTTGGGGAGCGAAAAGACCCTGTCAGCCACTTCTGCCCAGCTCCCCAGGCCAAGCGGCCCCTGCCGTACCCCTCCTCCAATGAGCAGCCCCTCCGGCGGGACGGGCTGCCCCCCAACCCAGCCTGCCTCCCAACCCAACTGGGATCTCCCGCGGGTGACGCTGGCCACAGCCCAGGGCCCCCCCGCAACCCCCTCCCCCAGCAGGGGTGGGTCTCAGCCGCGCCAGGGGAGCAGTCCCAAGAGGGCCTAAGGCATTTTTCTCCCTGGCATGTCGTTGGATCCCTAAAATGACCCCCCACGTCAGGCAGAGGACCCTGGCCTACCCCATTCTATTAGAGCCAGCGCTGGCTGGCATCTGCTCACCTCCGCACCCGCCTGCTCACCTAAGAGCCCCTGTTCGACTGCCCTGGGTCCCTGTCGCAGGCTGAACGCTGAGGTCACCCTGAAAAGGAGCCACCGAGCGCTCAGCACCCCTTCTCCGGGGAGCTCGTGGAGACGCTCATTTCCGACCCTGCACTGCCCCCTGCTGGCCAGACAGGTTTTGGCTGCTCGGCGCCCAGACGGGCAGGGGCTCAGGGCAGGTTCCCAAAAAAGAGCCACAGCAGGGACCTTGCCTGACACCCTTCCTTCTCTGCGCCGCTCGGCAGGGGGCCTCGGCCCCTCCGCCTCCCTCGGGGGTGACTGGCCCACCCGATCTCCCCTCTGTCCTCCCAGCGCCCACTCAGTCTCCGAGCCGTGGTCTTACCGTGAAGGATTCCGTTAGAGTACCTGGCATGGAGGGTGACAGCTGCTGCTGACTTTAATTATTATCCATTCCTCAGGGCACCTGAGAAAAAACCAGCGATTGGACTCTAAGTAAGGCCGTGCTTACCCCAAAGAAAGGCCTCTCTCACGGTGGAATTTGAGGCTCCGCTCTCGGTGGCAGAGTTGGTGGAACTCAGGAGCTGCTCACCGTGGGAACAGAGGGTGCGCTAGCAGGGAAATAGAGCTCAGCAGCTCGGAGCGGCTTACAGCTGTGCCGGTAACACAGAGCACGAAGGCGGTGGGCACCGGTCGTCCTGTGCTCGGGGGAACGGTTAGCCCACGTGGGGTCCCTGATGAAAACACCAAGGTTTAGGTCAATTCCTGGGTGACAGATACGTGAGGATTTGAAAGGGAATTGGTGAGGTTGAAATCTCAGAGACCGGGTTCCCTCCGCAGGCTAAACCACCCCGTACGCGCTGTCAAAGAGGGATCCGAGATGCAGGGCATTCGCGGGCAGAGGCGCACAGCGCGCCGCCTGCCTCTTCCAGGAGCCGGGCTCTCGTGCCCACACTTAACCGCCCTCAGGTCGGAATCGTGCCTCTTCTCCACGTGGGGACCCGAGAGGAATTCTGACCCTTTTTCCGTCTTTTTTTCTCTCTGAATTGCATTATGGGTAATTCCTTCAACTCTTTTTTTTCCCCCCATTTCACTAGTTCTTTTTCAGACGTGCCTGATCTGCCGTTGAAGCCACCTTGTAACTTTTTGGTTGAAAACTCATATTTTTTCATCTTGAGAAGTTGCATGCTGCTTTCAGATCCGTTTGGTCATTTGTGATGATCCTGCTCACATGTTTAATTTCATTTTTTATTTCTATAAACATTTAAATCATACTACTTTTAAAAATCCTGTTCCCAGCCCGTCCGCTAGGTGACATATTTGTTTCTACTGATGCTTGCGAAGGGTTGTTTGCGCATGTGTCTGCTCATTTTTCACTGTGAGTCCGTTTGGCTGAGCTTAGTCTGTGGCAGTCTTGAGATGTGTGGGCACAGCTAATTGTTCTGGAGAGATTTGTGCCCATTTCTGCCAGGAGCCCTGAAGGGCCGCCCTCTCGGAAACACCCCAAAACAAATCTCAGCTTGCTGTTCTTGAGGGAGTGGAAGTTCAGACCAGAATCCGTGAGAGGGGGAAACAGACTTTGGCCCAGTGGTTAGGGCGTCCGTCTACCACATGGGAGGCCCGCGGTTCAAGCCCCGGGCCTCCTTGACCCGTGTGGAGCTGGCCCATGCGCAGTGCTGATGCGCGCAAGGAGTGCCGTGCTACACAGGGGTGTCCCCCGCGTAGGGGAGCCCCACGCGCAAGGAGTGCACCCATAAGGAGAGCCACCCAGCACGAAGGAGGGAGCAGCCTGCCGAGGAATGGCGCCGCCCACACTTCCCGTGCCGCTGACGACAACAGAAGCGGACAAAGAAACAAGACGCAGCAAAAAGACACAGAGAACAGACAACCAGGGGAGGGGAGGGGAATTAAATAAATAAAAATAAAATCTTAAAAAAAAAATAAAATCCGTGAGAGGACGGGTTCTGCCTTCAGATTTCCAGGGTTGGGGGTGGATGGGGCCCCTCTATCTTTTCCTCCTCCTGTCTGTCTGTCTGCCATGTCCCAAGCTGAGGCCAGGACAGACAAGTGTTCCTAATTCCTTTCTCCCTACCTTCCACTGAGGAGGGAGCTCTTCAAGGATTCCAGGTGTTTCCAAGGACCTCAGTCCTGATACCCCATCTTGCCCGCAAGCGTGCAGAGCTGCGCCTTCCCTCTGCTGTGCGGTTGTTCCACCAGGGATCCGGGCTTCTAGGTGTCTCCAGGGGCTCCCAGGGCGGCTGTGGAATCACTTGCCACTCGGTTTTCAGCTCCTCTTAGTTTTGGCCCCTGTGAGTTCCCTTACCTTCTTCCACGCTCAGGTGGTCGTTTCAAAGGACGTCTGTTTGATTTTAATCGACATGCCTAGATATTTGTAGTGGAGTCTTGTTTTTTCCCGGTATACCTACTGTAGAGTCCTCACTTTACATTGAAGTGCTTACGTGCTTCCCACGGTGTTTTCACCACAGCTTCTTTACCCCAGAGCTCTTCGCTTGGGTTCATGTCTTGGATGGCAAAATCGGCCATCGAGTAGTTTTTCTTTTTCAGGAAGCCTCGTGGGTTCTACGTCCCCTGAGTTCTCGCGTATCTGTGGATGTCTGACCCTCTATGGAAAAGGACAACTGTTAGGGGGAGTCAGAGGCTGGGCTGCTGCGGGACCCCCTGCCACTGCCCCCCACGCGGAGGAGATCTACTTTCCCTGCCTGCACCTGCACGGCATCATTTCTTGACACCCAACGAACGTATCGGAATGTCTTGATATTGATGGGTATAGTTTTTACTGGGACATGATATATATATATATTTTGGCTTTGCAAATTTCCACCTTTCTTTATTTCAGGAAGGTTTTTCTTCTATTAAAATTGTTCTTATTTTTCTGATTCATTTATTTTCTTTTTTTTTCCAAAAAGATCACTCTTCCACATTTATTATCTTCTCCATAATCACTTCCACTTTATCTTGTATGGACAACTACATTTTTTTTTTTTTAAGTTTTGAGTGTGGCTTTTATCTCTTAAATCATTTTCTTTTTCTCTTCTATTTCTTTCCAAGACCCTTAAATTTACTTTCCCCCTCCCTTTAATACCATCCTACTTTCACCAATCTCTTTCACATCCACTGTAAGTTGTTTCCCCTTAGAAACCTCCCTCCCTCCCTCTCTTTAATATGAAGAGCTGTTGACCTGATTTCTGCTTCACTTTGTTTCCCCGGGAAGCTGCGCCCAGGCTTTCTCTTCGAGACGCTCTTCTGTGTGCTGCTCTCCCGCGCATCGACCACGCGGGGCCGTGTTGGAGTGGGAAGAGCTCTGCTCTTTTTCGCCCTCCAGGACGTGGGGCCACTGCGCGTGTCCCTGAGGGCTGAGGGCGGGGCCGGGTCGTGGGCTCTCCTGGGGGTGGCCTGCTCCCCTCCGAGGCAGCGGGGTGTTGGCGGGGGCATGCCCGGCGCCGCCCCGTCGCCCGCGGAGACGGTTTACGGGGCACACGGTGCCCTCGACACGGCGACTTGTCCTGGACGCGCTTCTCGGTTCCCTGCACCAGCCCCCACCCCAGCCTCTGCGCCCTGCCGCCCTCCCCCCGCCTCTGTGCCTGCTGTCCGCTCACCCCTCCCGCGCCCCTTCTCCCCCCCCTCCTTCCCCGTTTCTGCCTCCATCACAGGGGGAGGGACTCCACGGCAGGGGCGGCGCAGGCCGCGCGTGGCTGGGTCGGGGACGAGCGTCCCGCGGCCGCGGCGGGATCGGGCACTGCTCCCACAGAGGGGTAGGGGGCCGTGGCCTGCTTGGACGGACCCGGAGGCCCCGCGGGGGCGCTGAGGAGAGCACGGGGCACAGGTGCCCAATGGAAGGGGCAGCCACCGCCACCCCCAGCCGCGGGCCCCCGCGCGCGCCCCTCGCCCTGCCCCGGCTCCAGCCGCGGGCCCCCGCGCGCGCCCCTCGCCCTGCCCCGGCTCCACTGTCCTCCCACGGGTCTCGGCGAGCCGGAGGTGGGCAGACCTGGGCAGTCGCAGCGCGGGGCGGCTAAGGCTGCTGTCACCGCCAGCCCCCTCTGCCAGGCTGTTCGGCGCTTGGACTCCCGCAGCCCCTGCCTGCACCCCCAAGCCGTCCAGGGGCCCAGCGATCCGTGTCCCAAATCGGAGGCTCAGAGAGGGTGAGGACGTGCCAGCTCACCAGGGGCCCAGGCTCGGGCCCAGCCTGCACCCAGAGCTTCCCCATGCCCCCTCTGCTCCCCGCCCCTCACCACCGGGCCACGTCCCCAGTGGGCACACCACCTGGGGCCCGGGTACTTCTGGACCTCAACATGCTGCGACTTCTCCATCGTTTAAAACCATAACAGGGAAAGAACGAGAGGGTAAGGAAGACGCACCCAGGGACCCAGCCGGGGTTAGGTTGGGTCAGCAGGGTCACAAAACGTCCTTTGGGCCATTCAGCCGGCACAAGGTCCACCTGAGTCGCAACGTGGCCTGCTCGCCTCTGGGGAGGCTCTCCTCCCAAGCCCATCGTTCCCCGGGCTTGTTCAGCCCCTGGGGTCCCCGGACTGTAGGTGCAGCCCCTGTGGCGGGAAGCACTCGAGGTTGCCTTATGAGCCCACGGTTCTCGGGAGGGGACAGGATGGTGGGCGAGAGGGCTGGAGCAGACGCAACAAGTGCCAGCTCCCCGAGGCTCCTCTTCTTCAGCTAAGGATATTCTGGGGTGCTTAAAATATGGGTCACTTTGCATAAAGGACCGAGTAGCTTTCAGGGACCGAAATGCCCGGGGAGAAAGAGTTTCCCACACTCAGTGCAGAATAAGGCGTCAGGCGGGTGGGGGCGGGGGTCCCAGCCTTCATCCCCCTTCTTGGCACTCCCCTGAGAGGAGGCTCACGGGTAGCGCCTCCATACAGGGCCCGGAGGTGTTCAGAGGTGACCCCAACTGGCCAGGGGGAGCTCAGCTCCAAGGGGCCTGGCATCCTGCGGGAAGAGGGGTGAGGACAGAGGATGGATGGCCCTCGACGGCACCGCCCCGTCACAGAGCCGGGTCTGCCCTGGTGCAGCTCAGGGTCTCAGGCCCCCCCGAGGGCCCTAAGGCGGAATGTCCGGGGGGGGGGGGCGGCACTCCAGCCATGTGTGGGGAATACCGCTCTGAGCCCGGGCAGCGCCTCGGCACAGCAGTGCGGGGTGGCGCCTGGCCCCCCTGCGCGCCAGGAGGAAACTGCCGCTCAGGGGAAGGAGGGCTGCGTCCCCAGGCCACGCTGGACCAACCTGCAAAAATGGGGCGCACCCAGGGCTGGCTGATTCCCAGGTCCGTGCCGTGGTCAGTATCGGGGGAGCCAGGGGCCAGCTGTCCTCTGCTCATGACTGCGTGAGGGGGCAGCCCGGAGTGCCCGTGAGAGCCCCCGCAGCCGTGCGCAGAGGCCGGATGGGACAGTGGCCTGTGCACGGCCGGGCCTTCCACAGACCCGGTCATTTGCCATCTGTGTGACCTTGAGCGTGTTAATAACCCTCTCTGGTTCTCAGTGCTCTCATCTATGAAATGGAACGAATAGATCCAGGTTAGAGGGAGAGAGCCCAGTCCAGGACTAGCCAGAGGGGGGCAATGAATGTCCCCGGGCCGGGAGATGGGGAGCGCTCGCTCCTGCCCCGCCCCGCCTCCCTCCCGCTCCTTTCCTAACCGCTCATTTGCTCCCCTTCCCACATCACCGCCTTCTCCAAGCTCGCCTGAATCCCAGAGGCCTGGAGGAGTGGAGGGCGGGGGAGCAGGAGCGCGCCTCCACCCTCAGAGCCAGCATCTCCCCCGAGCTTTGCCGGCGGCCCTTCCCTGCCCTGGGCCTCCGGGGGGCTCAGACTCAGCCGAAGGACTGATGCCAATTTTCACAGAAACTGGAGACCCATCAAGGAAGCTGGAGGAGAGGCTTGAGAAGGAACTCTCTCTGTCCTGACACTTCATTATTTGAGTTATGGGAGAACCTCTCACCTACTCTTTTTTAAAAAAAGATTTATTTATTTAATTAATTTATTTCTCCCCACCCCGTCGTTGTTCACACTTGCCGTGTCTGTTCATCTTCCTTGTTTCTTTAGGAAGCACCAGGAACCCATCCCAGGACCTCTGATGTGGGAGGGAGGCGCCTAATCGTTTGAGCTACCTCCGTTCCCTGATTTATTGATCTCTCATTATGTTTTTTCTTCTTGTGTCTCTTTTGCATCATCTTGTTGTGTCAGTTTGCCGTGCCTGCCCATCATGTCAGCTTGCTGTCTTGCTTGTTTTTCCTAGGAGGCACCAGGAACCTCTGCTCCCTGCTTTGCTGTGTCTCATTATGTTTTTCTTCTTGTGCCTCTTGCTGCGTCATCTTGTTGTGTCAGCTCACCGCGCCAGCCCATCACGCTGGTTCGCTGTCTTCTTTAGGAGGCACTGGGAAATGAACCACAGACCTCCCATGTGGTGGGTGGGAGCTCAGTCGCTTGAGCCACCCCTGCTTCCCTATACCTACTCTTATCTTGTAAGATAAGCCTACAAGAGGGTCCCCCGTGGCCCTCTGATGGGGTGAGAGGCAGGCCAGGGAGATTGCCCAGCTCAGAAACCCCCAGCCTGCCGGTGCTGCCTCGTGAGCGGGGCCTGGCTGGCTGGCTAGAGGGAGCCCCGGGGGCTGTGCCTGTTTCCTCGGCGGGTCCAGAGCAGCAGGCGTGGCGGGATGTGCTCAGCGATGGCTCCCGTGCTTCCTCAGGGTGCCTGCTGGTTCTGCCAGGCTGGCGCCACTCCTGGCCTGGGGCCCTGGGTCACGGGGCCAGGGGAGCAATGAAATCCACAACTGCCTCAAAAGGTGACAGACCGGGGACCAGAGAGGGAACTTGTGACGCTGACCCTGGAGGCAGCACACCCTGGCAACGAGGAGCTCTGGCTTCGGAGTCGGGCAAACCTGGGTTCAAATCCCAGCCCTGCCACCTACTAGCTGAGTGGTTATCAGTGTTGCCAGCTATAAAAGGGGAAGCAGGGAAGAGGTTGTGGCCCAGTGGTTAGGGCATCCACCTACCACATGGGAGGTCCGCAGTTCAAACCCCGGGCCTCCTTGACCCATGTGCAGCTGGCCTGTGTGCAGTGCTGATGCACGCAAGGAGTGCCCTGCCATGCAGGGGTGTCCCCCGCGTAGGGGAGCCTCACGCGCAAGGAGTGCACCCCTCAAGAAGAGCTGGCCCTTGCGAAAAATGTGTAGCCTGCCCAGGAGTGGCCCTGCACACACGGAGAGCTGACATAGAAGATGACACAACAAAAAGAGACACATTCCCAGTGCCGCTGACAAGAATACAAGCAGACACGGAAGAAGACACAGCGAATGGACACAGAGAGCAGACAACCGGGGGTGGGGTGAGGGCGGGAGAAATAAATAAAAATAAATCTTTTAAAAAAAAAGACATAAATAAATAAAAGGGGAATCAGCACCCCTTCCTCGTGGGCTTGTAATGATGCTTAAAAGTGGTATTAAGGTCCCTGGTGCAGAGAAGAGGCCTAACAACAGTTACCTCCTTGCTGGGTATCCAAGACGTGTTATCCTCTTAACCTCCCTTCAAAAAGTGTCTGAATGTGATGGAGTTGGACGCAGGTGTGACCTCTCTACACATGCCTCTTCTGCCACTTTTACTGCACCTGTGGTTGGGGCTAGCGTTGGTGTACACTCAGGAGACTTGACTCTCTGGACTGTCCACATGCCAGCTGGGCCCTGAGCCTCAGCAGAGTTGCAGCTCCTACTCTCCGGTTTGTTGGACTTACCCAGGTCAGCTAACAGGGAGGTGGGGATGGTCAACCACCACAGCAGGGAACCGAGAGAGTCTACACCTGCAAGCAGGAGAATCCCATCCGTTATCCATATGGAATCTAAGCCCCCTCTCAATATAGGGGTGGAGTGGACATCACCATCCTGGGGCCCACGGAATGGAGGAATAAAATATGGATTAGAGTGGACTTACTGGCATTCTACTACAGAACTATTGTGACTACTAATAGAAGAAATTGTATCATTGATGAAAGTGGCCACAGTAGTTGCTGAGGGCAAGGAGTGGGAAGAAAAGATGTGATATGGGGGCATTTTTGGGACTTTGGAGTTTTCCTAAATGATATTGCAGGGTCAGATGCTGGACATTATATATCCATAACCCATGGAATGTACCGGGGGAGAGTGTGAACTACAGAGTAAACCATTATCCACGTGGTGCAGCAGTGCCCCAAAACGTGTTCGCCAAGTGCGATGAGTGTGCCACACTGATGGGGGAGGCTGTTGGTGTGGGAGGAGTGGGGTGGGGGGGTGGGGGGTATACGGGAACGTCTTATGTTTTTTATAATGTAACCTTTTTTGTGATGTATGTATCTTAAAAAAATACAATTTACAAAAATGATGGGGGTGGGCGAGTGGGTTATATGGGAACCTCTTCTGTTTTTTTAATGTAATGTTCTATGTGATCTATTAACTTTAATTTTAAAAAGTGTTATTAAAAAATAAAAAATAAAAATAAAATTATGATGATGAACAACCCACAAAAACACAAAACAAAACAAATCTCCCAGGCATCTTCCACCCACTCTAAGGACCAAAGGCCAAGATTTTGGAGTTGAATTAACGGGGGCTGCTGCCCCCTAGTGGCAGGCATGGCCCCCAAACCTGCGGGCAAAGAGGGGCATCTCCCACCTGCTAGGAAGTTTCTCGGCAACCGATGCACAGGTATCAAATCAACATGATTTCCTACTGGACTTAAGAATACTGTGTCCTGTATCAACATGAATACCATAACGTGTTGTCCTCTGGGAAAAAAAGTGTTTAAAGCATTTGTAATACATACGTGTTGAGAAGTTCTTACAATTGAGCTTTTTCCAAAATGTTTTCCTGTAAAATGGGTGTTACAACACCTCACACTGCTGACATGCTGGACAACCCTGCAGTTTCCTCTCCGCTCTTCGGCGACCAATAGAGTGCCTCGGATAAGTCACTTCGTCTCGCCGAGCCCCACACGGATGTGCACTGCCGCTGAGTTGGGGGGTGAATCGCGTCCCCAGGAAATGAAAGTTGAGGTCCAACCCCAGTGGGTGGGACCCGTCTGCCAGGAGCACCTTTGGAGATGCTATGAGGTACGCTGTGCCCAAGCTCCACGGGGCGGCTTCATCCAACCAGGCTGATCCCTGGTCAGCAAAGCCAGGTGGACGCGGAGAGGAAGCCCGTGGAGGCAGCGGGGGCTGGGAGTCCGCGGACCCCGGAGGGGAGAGGAGAAGATGTCGCCACCTGCACGGCCACGTCATGCCCTGTGAATCCCAAGGACTGCTGCACAGCCCGAAGGGACCCGCCCGGGGGAGGCAAGCCTCTGGCCTCCGAAAAGGTGAACCCCTATGTCCCTGCCGAGCGCCCCGCGCCGGCTGACCCACGCACCCAGCCTCGGCGCAGTCCGTGGCGCGTCACCCAGCTCGGGCATCAAAGGCCCCCCGGCGCCACGCCAGCCCGGGTCTCCCCCCTCCTCCCTGCCCCTCCCCGGGATCTGGAGTCCTGCCTCAGCACCGGACGGCAGGGTCAAGCCTTTCCTCTCCTGGAGGAAGTCACCCTGCCGCTCACACAGCCCCGGCCTGTCGCGCGTGGCAGAACGGGGACAGCCTGCCCTCACCTCTGGAAGTCCCACCGTCCCTGTAAACCCACGACGGGGGGGAGGGGGCTTGTGGTGTCCCCCGACAGTGAGGGCCTTGTAAGCCCGCCCCTGCAGCCTGGCCAGAGAGGGACGCCACAGGCGGCAGCTCTGCAGAGGCCTCGAGGGCTCTGGGTTCGAGTCGTGCTCCTTGGGCAAGCCTCTTCCCGGCTCCGTGCTTCTGTGATCACGGCGCCTGCGGACAGGGCTGCCATCAGGCTCGAATGGGGTGCAGTGGCGAGCTCGGGGCACACCCAGTCATTGCTGGGTGATAAGGACTATTCTCACCTGCTCTCCCCCCCAGCGGCCCTGCCTTCTGTCTCCCGCTCATCCCTTCTCCAGCCGGCAGCCACAGGACTCCTCAGGGACCCCACTCACCCCTGAGCTGTCCCCGGGCCCTGCCTCTCCCGTCTTGGCATTTCCCACTCTGGCCTCCCCGAGCTCGCTTGGATCCCTGACCCCCCGTCCGCCCTGCAGCGTTCCTGCTGTCTGGCAGGTGCAGCCTCTGCCGGGCGCCTCCGCCCTGCCCTGTCCACCGACACCCTCCTCTTTGGCTTTCCCAGTCTTGCCTCTGCCGCGAGGGAATGGCTCTCGCTGTGCCCCGCCTGGCTCTTCCGACTCTCGCCTGGGCGTCCAGAGGCCCCCTGCCCAGGCCCGCGGGGGGCCGGCCTGAGCGGAGGCTCCAGCTCCCCCGCAGCGGGGTGTCTCTGCAGCCGGCCCCCAGGCGCCTGCACCCTGGTGCTCGGAGCACCAGGTCGGGACAGGGGTGCGCTGGGGTGGTGTCGGGCAGAAGGTGACCCCACGAGACCCGCCTGCACCACCCCTCGGGCCCGAGTGCACGGGGACCCCAGCACCCTGGGGCGCGGAGGGAGCGTCCCCTCAGGGGCAGTTCTCGCGCGGGGCAGCGTCTTAGGAGGACGTCTCCAGAGTCCCCTTCCCATGTGGCCGCTGGCTTCCCCAGCAGACAGACTCCTGCCAGTGAGCCAGGACAGATGTCCACGGACTTCTAACCCAGACTGCACCGGAAGGGGGACCCACCGAGACCCCCGCACGATTGCGCCCCCGCCGTGCGGCCTCCACGGTGTATGCCCGAAATGCAGGACTCCTTCCCCAGGGCCTGCTGCCCGTGCACCCTGCCCTGAGGGGGGGTCACTCTCATCCCTGCCTCGCCGGCGCTCCCACTGTGCCCATCTCCACTGGGAGCAGCTTGTCCTTATCCACCTCTCCTCACCCCCAAGGCCCAGGGAGGGGAGGGGCGGGCAGAGGGCGGATAGGTAGACGGATGGCAGAGGACAGGGGAGGTGCTAAGATGACAGGGGAGGTGCTAAGATGACAGGGGAGGTGCTAAGACCACAGGAGAGGTGCTAAGGCAGACAGAGGGCAGACGACAGGGGAGGCGCTAAGACCACAGGGGAGGTGCTAAGATAGACGGAGGGCAGATGACAGGGGAGGTGCTAAGACAACAGGGGAGGTGCTAAGATGACAGGGGAGGTGCTAAGACCACAGGGGAGGTGCTAAGCCAACAGGGGAGGTGCTAAGATGGCAGGAGAGGTGCTAGGATGGAAGGCAGGCCACAGGGGAGGTGCTAAGATGGCAGGGGAGGTGCTAAGACCACAGGGGAGGTGCTAAGCCAACAGGGGAGGTGCTAAGATGGCAGGAGAGGTGCTAGGATGGAAGGCAGGCCACAGGGGAGGTGCTAAGATGGCAGGGGAGGTGCTAAGATGGAAAGCAGACTACAGGAGAGGTGCTGAGACGACAGGGGAGGCGCTAGGGTAGACAGAGGGCAGACGACAGGGGAGGCACTAAGACCACAGGGGAGGTGCTAAGGCCACAGGGGAGGTACTGAGATGACGGGGGAGATGCTAAGATGGCAGGGGAGGTGCTAAGATGGAAGGCAGACGACAGGGGAGGTGCTAAGTTAGATGAGGGCAGACAACAGGGGAGGTGCTGTGTCCTCTGGGGCCCCTGCACATCCAGGCCCTCGGTGACCGGATGCTGTGCATCCTCCAGGGCTGTCCTGGCCGCTGGGCTGACCACCCCAGGGAGATCCACCCCCAGGCCCTCCTGGAGCCAATCGGCTTCCCCCAGAGCCTTGGATCAGAGTCGGCAGTCATCAGTGAGCTCCTCACTCTAAACCATCCTTGTCCAAAGAAAGCTCACACCAGCCACACAGGTAATTTCAACACTTCCAGTCAAGTAAAAAGAAGCTGGTAAGATTTATTTTGGTGATACATTTGATTTCACTGAACATGTCCAAACTGTTCATCCCTTCAACATGTAACCCACAGAAACAAAAAGTCTCTCCGTGTTTGACGTGTTTATTTTCTGCATAGGAAGCCTGACCTCCGGTGTGTACTTTGCCCTTTGAGCACATCTGGCTCTGGACCAGCCACATTTCTTTTTTTTTTCTTCCATGTTTTGCTTTGGCTTTCTTTTTTTTTTTTTTTAATTGATTTTGTAAAAATGTTACATTAAAAAATATGTATGAGGTCCCATTCAGCCCCACCACCCCCACCCCACCACTCCCCCAGCAACACTCACTCCCGTCATCATGACACATCCATTGCACCTGGCAAGTACATCTCTGGGCATCTCTGCACCTCATGGTCAATGGTCCACATCAAGAACAAGGCCTAGAGCAGCACTGTGCCTGGGAGTTTCCTCCTGACAGCCTTCATGTTACTCAAATGTGGCCAGTCTCGAAGCCAAACCTCAGCATGTAGATGCAGTGCATTCCCCCCAGCGTGGGACATGACACCCGGGGATGAACCTCCCTGGCACCGAGGGATCACTACCAAATACCAGCTGAAGATGGAACTAGAAAATGACCTTGAATTAAAGGTTCAATGCGGATCAGCAGAATATCCCTGTCTACATATAATAACATGACTTTAAAATGCTGTTTGACCTAATGTAAGGGGGAAATGGAAAGGAGAAATGAGTTTATATGGCTACGAGTCTCACATTTCAGCTCAGCAGCCACGTGATGGCCCGTGGCTACCGCAGGGTCAGCCTGACATTCCCCTGCACAAGGGACATGGTCTTTGGGTCACAAGGCTCGGGCAAAGGATGGCCATGATAGAGCCGATGTCGCGGCTTGATCGTGGTGACAGTCCACGAGTGTCCCCCATCAGCTGGAGCAGGCACGCGGGTGGGGATGCGCGCTAGGCATTGCCCTCGCAGGTGAACGGCCTTAAAACGACGTGCCCCCACCCGTTCACTCGACAAGCTCCCTGCAGGCGCTCGCCTACGCACTGGACCCTGCAGTGAGTAAGGTGGACCCGCTCCCTGTCCCCTGAGGGGGCGTAACGCTGGCGGCCACCGAGCCTGGAGGGGCTGCTCCTTCCCCCTTCCCCGGTGCTGGGCGCCTTGGGGCTCCCAGGCAGGCGCCTCGGCGGCCTGGCTGGGTGTGGTTTGCAGGGAGGACGCTAGGTGGCGCCGTGGGACCACACAGCTTCCAGCGGCCTCCCCTGCGGACCCCTAGACCTTGGGACTTCAGGTCCAAGGAGACCCCCAAACCCCAATTCCCGGTCACCCCTACCCCCAGATCCAAGAATCTGTCTCCACCGCCACCTGCCCTGCACTCTGGACTCCGCAGACCCTCTGGTTTCCCCGACTCCGCAATCCTCAGAGCATCTCAGAGCCCAGTTCCTTAAGCCTGACAACCCCCCTCCGATCTCATGACCCCGAGCTCCCAAGACCCGGGTCCCCATATCCTTAGACCCCAGCACTCCAGCCTCCCGAACCCCAATCCTTGGGCCCTCCATATCCTGCAGTCCCTCTGACCCCCTACAAACTGTCCCCTCCCGTGTCTTCAGAACCTTCTAGACCCCATAGGCCCCAGATTCCCCAATCTCCTTGCCCACAGATCCCCCCAGCCCCCCCACAAAGCCCCGGTCATCAGACCCCTCCCACGCCGAGTCCCCCACTGCCCCCACCCGGGAGCCTCATGTCCAGACGGCCGGCGCTCGCCTCCCTCTGTGCTGGAGAACGAGACCCCTCCTCCCAGCTGGCCAAGGCCCTTGAGCGCCAGGGCCAGCAGGGAGCCCACCTGGCCCAGAGGAGAGGGTCGAGCCCAGAGAGGGAAGCAAGGGGCTCACGGCCCCCGGCGTGGGAGTCGCTGGAACCCAGCCCCCAATTCCTGGGCCCAGGTGGCACGCGGTACACAGCAAGCGCTCAACGAGTGCTGGCGCCTGTTCTCACCGCTGCCCCCCGGCCCGGGCCGCCCTCGCCGGGGCCGACGTGGGAGCCTTCGATCTTGCAGGGACGGGACCGTCAGAACACCTACCAATTTCTCAACATCTGCAGTTTAATTAACAAGCTGTTTATCTCCCTGGCCGAGCCATTAATAAAGCTGGCAGCAGAACACGGCCCTACCAGCTCCTTGCCGTGCCCCGAAAATGCCCCTCCTTCTGCAGAGGGGACTGGCCATTTATCAGAGGGACAGAGGGGGGCCGGCCTGCTGGGAACGGGGAGCGGAGAAGAGAGAGGAGGAGAGAGGTCAAGCAGGGGAGTCACCAGGTGGCCATCTCGCCCTTACTCAGCCGTTCAGCAAATGGGCGCCAACTCCCGCCATGTGGCCGCCCGGTGCCACCAGCGACGTCCCCCACACACATCAGACAGTTGTCATCGCCTTCGTGAGGCGTAGATGAAGGGGGAGGCAGCGTGCAAGCATGCGGTGCTTTCCCAACATTGGCACTCACCCGGCAAACTCTCACCACCCCCGGCAGAAGGGGTTGGCATCTGCAGATCTGCTGCCCCGGGTGATAGGCAGCCTCATCCTTCGCTCCTAGTGGGACTTCAGCTCTTGGTGGGAGGGCAGCCAGGTATCAGAAACTGCCCGAGTAATACACCAAGCCACAAGCAGCAGTGTTCTTCAAAACCCCAAGTCTGGGGAGCGGAGGTGACGCAAGCAGTTGAGCAGCTGCCTCCCATAGGGGAGGTCCCAGGTTCAGTTTCCGATGCCTCCTAAAGAAAAAACAAATAGGCAACAAACAACAAGCAAGAACAACGAGCAGACAACAAGCACAAACAACGAGCCAAAAAAACAACAAGCAAACAGAGGAGGGAGTTATCTAGGTGGGGAGGGAGAACCCTAAGGCCAGCTGGACACCCTAAAACAAACCATGAGATAAAGAGCTCCGTAAACGATCTAACCCAAAGGACATTTGGAGCACCCCAAATATCCACCAACCACAAACAACTTATCTAATCTTGGAAATTCCGAGACAGGACACAGTTTGGGTTGCTGCCTGAATCTGCTCTCCGAATTGCAATTCTAGCACCCCAAATAAACGCCTCTGTTGCCTTGCGGCCCTGTTTGTTAGACTGGGGGTGGGGGGCAGAGAGGGGCTGGGAAGCATTAGGAAGGCTGCGTGCAGGGAGGTGTTTCGTGGGTGTCCAGAGGCTCATGCTGGCTGCAGAATGGAGAGGGCTTAAGGCGAAAAGGAGAGGGCAGGGAAATCCCGATGGAGTCCTGATCGCAGGCTGAGGGAAAGGAGAGGTGGGGTCAGGCCGGAGAGAAGTTGAGGAGGCAGCACCCACCAGACGGAGTGCGGGCTTGGGTGGGAGCCTGGCATGGGCGGAGAGTGGCTTCCCTGGTGTTCTAGTTTGCTAAGGCTGCTCAACGCAAACACCACGGAACGGGTTGGCTTTGTTTTATGTATTTAATTTTCAGGAGGAACTGGGGATTGAACCTGGGACCTTGTACATGGGCAGCAGCAGCTCAGCCACTCGAGCTCCATCCACTCGCCTGGGCTGGCTTTACACAGTGGGAATTTATCTTACAAACTTAGAGTTTCCAGGCTGAGAAAAATGTCTAACGCAAGGCATCGTCAGGCGATGCTTTCTTCCCGAAGACCGGCTGCGGGCGCCCCTGGGCTCCTGTCACCTGGCGAGGTACGTGGCGGCGCCTGCTGGGCAGCCCCTTCTCTTCTGGGTCTCCTTGCTTTCAGCTTCTTACTTCCGCCTCTGTCGGCCTCTCTAGTAAGAGGATCAGGACCCACCCCGGGCCGCGCCCTAACTGGAGCAAGCTCATCCAAAGGCCCACAGGACGGATTAACTCGAAGAACGAGGCTCTCTGGGGGCACACGCGCTTGGAACCCTCGCGGCTGGCGTCCTGGCTGGGGCCTCTCCAATGCTGGAGATGGGAAGCTCCAGTGCTGGCTCCTGCTTCCAGGAAAAGAAGGGGGGGAGATGGGGGGAGGAAAGTAGACCCAGGGCGTCTCGGGCTTAGAATCAGCCTCCACTTCTTGGGTTAAAGGAGATGGCTGGACGTGGCTGGAAGAAGGGAGCTTCAGCCCCAGATGGCTGGAAACCTGCAGCACTGCTTCAAAGGTGCATTTGCACTTCAAACAGTCCATTTGTTTTATCTCCTAATTAGCATACTCACCCTCAGTGGAAAAGAGTCCATTAAAGGAGTCTCGGCTCTAGGCCCAGCTCCTTTAAGTATGTCTAAAGTGCATGGTTAACTTGCTTACTGGTTGCACCCGGGGCAGGTGAAGGGGAAAAGGGGGCCATGCTCTCAGTGCCTGAGCCACGGCACAAGGCAGGAGCTCTGCTCTGGCCTGTGGCAATTGCCAAGTTCAAGACAGGCCTGTCCTGGGAAGACAGGAAATTGCCTCTGCCTCTGGTGTTTTCTGGATGCAATGGTGATTTTAGGGATGGCACGCAGTGGGAGGGGTTATGGGGCAATATTTGTACACAAGTGTGTCTTGAATTCTCCCAACAATGTGCCAGAGCTCCAGCCCCATTTCCAGATGGGAATGTGAGGCTCCCCAGCTGGAGGGCCCACCCAGGGTGTGCGGCAGATGCAAGAAAGCCTGGTGGCTGTCCGCCCTGCCCCCAACTTCACTTCCGCTGTCTGGAAGGGACATCCATTCCCCTCCAGCCCCTCCACCTCCTCCAGCTTCTCCAGCCCCTCCAGCCCCTCCACCTCCTCCAGCTTCTCCAGCCCCTCCAGCCCCTCCAGCTTCTCCAGCCCCTCCTGCCCCTCCAACCCCTCCAGCTCCTCCAGCCCCTCCAGCCCCTCCAGCCCCTCCTGCTCCTCCAGCCCCTCCCGCCCCTCCCGCCCCTCCAGCCCCTCCAGCCCCTCCAGCTCCTCCAGCCCCTCCAGCCCCTCCAGCTCCTCCAGCCCCTCCAGCCCCTCCAGCCCCTCCAGCTCCTCCAGCCCCTCCAGCCCCTCCAGCCCCTCCTGCTCCTCCAGCCCCTCCCGCCCCTCCAGCCCCTCCAGCCCCTCCAGCCCCTCCAGCTCCTCCAGCTCCTCCAGCCCCTCCAGCCCCTCCAGCCCCTCCAGCCCCTCCAGCCCCTCCAGCTCCTCCAGTTCCTCCAGCCCCTCTAGCCCCTCCCGCTCCTCCAGCCCCTCTAGCCCCTCCCGCTCCTCCAGCCCCTCCAGCCCCTCCAGCTCCTCCAGCCCCTCCAGCCCCTCCAGCTCCTCCAGCCCCTCCAGCCCCTCCAGCCCCTCCCGCTCCTCCAGCCCCTCCAGCCCCTCCCGCCCCTCCAGCCCCTCCAGCCCCTCCCGCTCCTCCAGCCCCTCCAGCCCCTCCAGCCCCTCCAGCTCCTCCAGCTCCTCCAGCCCCTCCAGCCCCTCCAGCCCCTCCCGCTCCTCCAGCCCCTCCAGCCCCTCCAGCCCCTCCAGCTCCTCCAGCTCCTCCAGCCCCTCCAGCCCCTCCAGCTTCTCCAGCTCCTCCAGCTCCAGTGCCCTCCTTTGCCTGCTTGGCCCCTGGGCCAGGTGTGTGTTTAGCTCTATGAAGGTGTCAGCGTCTGCAGGTTACCACCACAGAAGCATGTGTGTGTCTTCGAGTGTGTGTGTGTCTATGTGTGTGCCTTCCCTAATCCCACCTGGGGCCTGGAAGACAGTGGTGGTGAAAATGCCGTGAGTCTGGGCACCGACGGGGCTGCTCTCAGGACCTGGGCCTCTCAGGCTGGAGGGCAGGGTCTTCTACCCACCTGGCCTCATGCTCTCAGGTAAGTGCCCGGAAACTTTACTCGTCTGTTGGACACAGTTTTATCTTCCCATCATTTTTAATCTCCTATGTTGTGTGAACTTCCCCAGGGTGCGCAGTCAGCCCAGTTTGGGTTTTCTGTCCAGGTGGGAACCCTTTAATGTTTGCATAAAATGGAATATTCCCGCACAGGTGCAGAGTCCACCTTCAGGGAAAAATGGGGATTCTCCAGCGCCGCAGGCAGGTCACAAAGGAAGCGGCAGCCGGTGGCTCTTTCCTGACTCCCAGCACGGTAGGTGTCACCCCACTGCCCGCCCCAGTCATGCCCCTCGAATCCCAGGAGGGACACACAAAGGGTCTGGCGGACGAGCCTTGGCCTGGAGACCCCGGATCGCCCTTGGCCCTGGCAAGGCCAGGCGAGGCCCTGAAGCTCCGTGGCCTCAGTTTTCTCATCTGTGAGATGGGGAGGAGCATAGCCCCCCCCCCAGGGTTTTGCGAGCTCCCATGAGGTTACACAGCGCCTTCGGGACAGCCGCCCAGCATGCGTCCTCGTTGCTAGTGTTCTTGTTACTGTTAATTGAGCCCTCCCTTCTGCTAATGCTCTCTGTACCTCCCCTCTGGGCCTGGAGAGGGGCCACCGTGGTTTGGGGACGTTGTGCGAGCTGGCCAGGATGGCACGGCTGGGAGGAAGGGCCCACCCCAGGGCTGCGAGATGCCAGGCCTCTCCGGGCCTTTCCTTGGCATTCCGGCAGCTTTGGAGGGCTCTCTCTGGAGAGGAGGGCCAGAAGCCTGAGGCCAAGCTCCGCAGACCCCTGAGCCAGGACGGGGGGCTGGCGTGAGCAGGGACCTGGCCCCTGGTCGGCCCTGGACAGCAAAACGGCCCTCTCTCAGACTCCCCGGCCTCTGCCGGGCCAGGCAGCAAGGCCCTGGGAGAGCGGGTGCAGCCTCAGCCCTGCCCAGTCAGCGGCTCACATTTCCCAAGGGCCCATCCTCCCAGAAGGCCCGCCACCCACGTGGCGCCCGTGTCCCCTGTTGACTCCCAGCGGGCAGGCCCCTCAGGGGAGAAGGAGGTATGGGAGGGCTGGAGAAGGCAGCGGGGCCAAAGGTGGGGGGGAGACCAGGGTCACCCCATGACAACAGAGAGACAGGAGGGGGACACACTTGCAGAGAGGAGAAGGGGCCTGCCAGGTGACAGAGGGGCTCAGAAGCCAGAGTTCAACTTGACGTGGCAAAAAGAGGGAGCCACGGCAGGTTCTTTTTTTTTTTTAAAGATTTATTTATTTATTTCTCTCCCCTTCCCACCCCCACCGCCCCCCCACCCCGGTTGTCTGTTCTCTGTGTCTATTTGCTACGTTCTTCTTCTTTGTCCTCTTCTTTTGTTGTCAGCGACACGGAAATCTGTGTTTCCTTTTGTTGTGTCATCTTGTTGTGTCAGCTCTCTGTGTGTGCGGGGCCATTCCTGGGCAGGCTGCACTCTCTTTCGCACTGGGTGGCTCTCCTTACGGGGCACACTCCTTACACGTGGGGCTCCCCTATGTGGGGACACCCCTGCGTGGCAGGGCACTCCTTGCGCGCATCAGCACTGCGCATGGGCCAGCTCCACACGGGTCAAGGAGGCCCGGGGTTTGAACCGCGGACCTCCCATGTGGTAGACGGACGCCCTAACCACTGGGCCAAGTCCGCTGCCCAGATTCTTGGGCCAGGGAGGCACTGATGGAAGCTGTGGGGTGGGGTGGAGGATGGGCTGCGGAACTGGAGAGAGTGGCAGGAGGTGGGTTATTGGTACAAGGGTTTGTGCGCATCCATGCCTGAGCTTTCACCCACCTAGCCCCCTGGTTCCAGTTCATTCTATAAAGTAACCCTAGAAGTGACCATTTTTTAAAAATAACCTTTTCCAATGACAGGAGAAAAGGCTGAGTGGGTGCCTTACAGTCTCCACTTGGTGAGAAGCGTCTGGGCGCCCGATACCAGCACCGCCCGCCCGCTGCCTTCCGCCAGGGCACGGCCGACGTCCGCCGCTCCTTTGCCGGGCATTTCCTGTCGCCCGCGGGCCGCTTCCCCCCACAGCAGGGCAGGTTCTCTGGGGAAGGGAAGTGCCTGCCGGGGGCCCCCAGGGACTCTGCCGAGCTCCCCGTGTCCCAGCAGAGCCCCCACGCCCTGCCGGGCTCCCCGGGTCCCAGCAGAGCCCCCGCGCCCTGCCGGGCTCCCCGCGTCCCAGCAGAGCCCCCCACGCCCTGCCAGGCTCCCCGGGTCCCAGCAGAGCCCCCGCGCCCTGCCGGGCTCCCCGCTTCCCAGCAGAGCCCCCCACGCCCTGCTGGGCTCCCCGCTTCCCAGCAGAGCCCCCGCGCCCTGCCGGGCTCCCCGGGTCCCAGCAGAGCCCCCCACGCCCTGCCGGGCTCCCCGCTTCCCAGCAGAGCCCCCGCGCCCTGCCGGGCTCCCCGGGTCCCAGCAGAGCCCCCCACGCCCTGCCGGGCTCCCCGCTTCCCAGCAGAGCCCCCGCGCCCTGCCGGGCTCCCCGGGTCCCAGCAGAGCCCCCCACGCCCTGCCGGGCTCCCCGCTTCCCAGCAGAGCCCCCGCGCCCTGCCGGGCTCCCCGGGTCCCAGCAGAGCCCCCCACGCCCTGCCGGGCTCCCCGCTTCCCAGCAGAGCCCCCGCGCCCTGCCGGGCTCCCCGCGTCCCAGCAGAGCCCCCGCGCCTGCCGGGCTCCCCAGGTCCCAGCAGAGCCCCCCACGCCCTGCCGGGCTCCCCACTTCCCAGCAGAGCCCCCGCGCCCTGCCGGGCTCCCCGCGTCCCAGCAGAGCCCCCGCGCCCTGCCGGGCTCCCCGCTTCCCAGCAGAGCCCCTGCGCCCTGCCGGGCTCCCCAGATCCCAGCAGAGCCCCCACGCCCTGCCGGGCTCCCCGCTTCCCAGCAGAGCCCCCGCGCCCTGCCGGGCTCCCCGCGTCCCAGCAGAGCCCCCGCGCCCTGCCGGGCTCCCCGCTTCCCAGCAGAGCCCCCGCGCCCTGCCGGGCTCCCCAGATCCCAGCAGAGCCCCCACGCCCTGCCGGGCTCCCCGCTTCCCAGCAGAGCCCCCGCGCCCTGCCGGGCTCCCCAGGTCCCAGCAGAGCCCCCCACGTCCTGCCGGGCTCCCCGCTTCCCAGCAGAGCCCCCCGCGCCCTGCCGGGCTCCCCGAGTCCCAGCAGAGCACCCCGCGCCCTGCCGGGCTCCCCGCGTCCCAGCAGAACCCCCCGCGCCCTGCCGGGCTCCCCGCGTCCCAGCAGAGCCCCCCGCGCCCTGCCGGGCTCCCCGTGTCCCAGCAGAGCCCCCACGCCCTGCCGAGCGTCCGGCTCGCTCCAGGGGCCAGCGGCGGGTGGCCCGGGGCCCTTGGTTGCATTGCCTGCGTGCACCCACCCTGACGCCTGCCAGGACCGAGAGACCCTGGTGCCGGCCCACTTCCTGCGGACCCAGAGGGGGCCCCGAGCGGCCGCCCCAGCCCACGCTGCAGGCGAACGGGTCCAGAAGGGCCCTTCACACTGCGGGCTCGTCCCTGCAGCTCTCTCTGCGGTGGGGTGGGGAGGATCTTCCCTTTCTTCTTGGTGAGCTGTGTTCTCATGTTCTACCATGAGCAGGGACAGACTTTTAAATGAGGGATTAAAAAAAAAGAAAGTCATCAGGAAAACTAGGGCTCAAGGGCAGAGCAGGCTCACTGGAGAGCCCGGGTCCCCAGGGGTGGCAGGGGGACGCAGAGAGGCCCCAGGCCCCCAGGCGGAGCCCGCCCAGCGCCCGTCCAGGCCCGGCTGCCGCCCCTGCCCCTCCGCCCCTCGCCTCGGAGCCCAGATGGTGCCGTGGGTCCCCGTTTAGAGGTGCCATCGCGGCCACGTGTCCCGGCCGGCCCGAGGGACTCAGAGCAGGCAGGGGCCCCGCGCGCCCGCGAGCCGAGTGCAGCGCCCAGGGCCGCCCCTCCCCAGGCGGCGCACACCTTCCCGGGGCAGCCTCCTCCCTCCCGCTCCTCCCTGCCCCGCAGCGCCGCGCCGGCCTCCCCCGGAGCCCGTTAGAAACCCGGGCTACCGCTCAGCCTTCCTCTCTCATCCCTGAGAGCCGAACGGCCTTGGCCCGGAGAACTCGCCCGCCCCCTCCCTCCCTCGCCCCCCTCGATAGTCTCCTGCCTCTCCTTTTCCCACGTTTTCCCATTTCCTGCCTTCCTCGGCTCCACCGCAGCGGCCTCCTCCCTGGCCTCCCTTTCTTCCCTCCATCTACCTTCCGTAGCGCCCGGAGGAGAAAAGTGCTGCCGTTGCGCTTCTCTATTCCAAAAAAGCTGCCACGGGGCTTTCCTTCCCTCTGACTGCGGCTGATAGGATCCAATCTGGCTCCAAGCCCTGGGTGAGGAGCCCAGGGTTGGCCCAATTCATGGCACACCTGCCCTTACTACCAGACGGCTCCATGGCAGCCATTACTAATTGAGCTCCGCACTCTCTCCCTGCTCTGTCTTCTGAATTCTCTTCGGCTCAGTGTATCAGGCACCCCCAAAACAACAGTGGAAGGTGGCCTCCTCCCACCCTGTCCCCACCCCCAAGCCTACGTTTATCCCTCCTTCCTCGCCTCATTCTGCTGAGCAGTCTCGTGGGATGCACTGGCACACGGTGGCATCGAGGGGGTTTGAATAAGTGGACTAACTACGAAGGTGCAAGCAGGTGAGGGGAGCCGGGAGACCTGTCACTTCCTCTATGCCTCAAAGGGCAAGAGCCGGGAAGCAGAGAGCCGCGTTGAAAAGGCAGCCTTGGAAGGAGCCGGAAGCTTTGGGCGAGAGATCTGGCTGCGCTGAAGCAGCCCCGTGGAGGCAGGCGGGTCTAGGCACGCTGGCCTCGTCCCCTACCTCCTCAGCTCTCCTCCTGGGCTCCCCACTGACTGGACCCAAATGAAAGGGGGGCAGAGCCCATTGCAGGAGACGCCCATACGCT
Source organism: Dasypus novemcinctus (assembly GCF_030445035.2). NCBI lineage: Eukaryota > Metazoa > Chordata > Mammalia > Cingulata > Dasypodidae > Dasypus > Dasypus novemcinctus. The sequence continues at coordinate 127,155,852 of NC_080679.1, read as the reverse complement.
GTGCTGGGCAGGGAGCAGGGCAGAGCGGGGCCGAAGGCGGGTTTCGGGGATGGGAGCGTTCTAGCCCTCAGCCCCCAGCGGGTCCTTGTGCAGGAGGCACTGCTCTCCTGGCCCCGTCCAGCGGTCGCTCCCCCTTGCAGCCTCGTTCACCCCCGGCCTGAGCAGGTATGTGCCCCCAGCACCCCCAGAACCGGAGCTCACTACTAGGCGGCCGTCCGCTGGGAGGGGAGAAAGGACGGAAGCAGGGCGAACAATTCCAAGCAGGTGGAAGAGGCAGGTCCTTCCCAGCACGTCCCGTCACAGGGCCTCCGTCTTCAGGTGACGTCTCTGCTTTTATTTCTCTTGCCTGCGTGGCTTCTGGACCTTTCCTGTCCCACGACCCACTTGGGTGAGGAAGAAAAAAAAACAAACTGGTGCCCTTCTTGGCCCAGCGAGGGAGTTGCAAGTGTGAAATGTCTTCAGTGGTTTATGCTTTTTCTAAAATATACTTAGAATTTATACATCCCTTCATAACATATCTGTCTCTGCTTAATTAAACAGAGAGAATGTTCTGTGTCCATCCCTGCTGAGAACTGGAGCTCGGGAAACGGCGCCTGCACCTGGCTGCAGGGGGTGGGGGTACACCTCAGCACAGGCTCCCCGCTGTCCCCACTCCACTGCCACCTAGACCCGGTGGGGGGCAGGTTTGAGCAGCACCCACCCCTACTTCAGCGGGTCTTGCCCCCAGACTGTGGGTGTAACTCACGGAAACACTCATGGCCTTGCCTGGGGAGCGTAAGTGAGGCAGGCTCTGATCCACAGGTCCTGGCTCTGGCCTTTGTCCAGCATGTCACTTTGACCTCTGAAAACCTGCCTGACCCTCAGTCTCTTCTTTGGCTCTACCCCTCAGTCTCTGTCCCCAGGGACTTACCCTTTGGAAGTGCCCCCAGGCTCAAGTCGGTTCCACTAAACAAGCATCTTTGGGGAATCAGCTATGTGCCATGGGCCATAGGCACTGGGGATATCCTGATACCACCCCTGCCCTCTGGGCCTTCACATCAGGCGGGAGAGACTGGAATGGGACAAGCAGCGGGCACTAGTGTATGCCAAGAGCTATGGTTCACACAGGTACACAGCTAGAACAGGGACAGAGGGTGGTGTGCCTGTGCCATCAGGGAGGGCTTCCTGGAGGAGGTGGTGCTGGAGCTTTCTCTACGGCTGCTTAAATCTTCAGTCCAGACAATGGTTTCCTTTCTTTGCAGGGGCCCGAGGGCCTGGGCAGCTGCTCTGCTTGGACAGAGGCCTGGGCTCAGCCCAGAGAGGAGCACAGGATCCAGCAAAGCCTGCGCAAGGGCCTGGCCCTTTGCCCACGCACAGGCAGGCCAAGGCTGCACCTGCGTTCCACGTGAATCTCCCGGGGGGCCCAGGGACAGACGGCCCAAGGCCAGGGCCACTCCCCCCGCCCCCGCACAGCTGGGGGACGCGCCGGCCCGCCCGGCCCGGGGGACGGCGACGCCCCGCCTTCCTCCTTATCAGGGTGTGAGTTCCAGCCGGCCCCCCGCCTGGCGTCCTGCCGCCCACAGCCACGTAGCCCCGGCCCCGAGGCCAGGAGGCGCTGGCCCCCTGGGCAAGCTCAGCCTGCCCCAAGATGGCAGCGAGGCGCGAGGCCCTGCGCACCTGCCAGCCTGTGCCCCGTCACCTCTTCCTTCCCGGCCTCATTCGTCTCACCCAAATATTTTCCCCGATTATGTTCCGGCAGAGGCAGGGGCCCCTTCCGTATGGTCTGCGCACCCGGGATGTCTAATAAAAAGTCATACTAATAATTAAGAATAATGGGGCAGGCTTCCCCATCGCCGCGGCTCCGTCCACGCCGGGACAGAAGGGCTGGCCCCGCCGGGCACGGCAGCTTCATTCGGAGCCGACAGCCCTGGCAGCGCGGCCCGGCCCTCAGCTCCCGCCCGCTCGCCAACATCTGCTGGGGGCTCCGAGTTCGAGGGCCCGGCCGGGCCGCTCCTCCAGGAGGCCACCGCCGGTCTCTGGCCCCTGCACCCACCGCCCTGCCCCGGGAAGCCCCTTCCTTCCCGCCCTCCTGCCCCCGCCGGCTCCTCTCGGCCCCTGGACTGGGCCGTCGCAGGGCGGCTCACGGAGTTCTAAGGGATTCGTCTGTCCGCTGTTGGTCTGTCTCTCTGGGAGGGAGTCTCCCATCCCTGTAACCCCTTGGTGGAGCCCTGGGCCAGGCGGTGTCGGCCTCAGTTCAGGTTTGTTGAGTGAATGTACGTGAGGGGCAGGATGGTGGGAGAAGAAGTGTCAGAAATAAATAGAATGTTAACGTGTTGCTTGTTATTATCCTTTGAGACAAATGGTCACAATTTCCAAGTTTAGCTCCAGGAAGTAGTAGGCTCAAGATTGGCTCGCAGACGTCCGCCCCACTCGGGCCTCACGCCTTTGGGGTCCCAGCTTGGTCCCCAACGCCACGGGGCCACATACCGGTCAAAGGAGGGGTGCAGCATGGCGTGAAGGAAGAGCGGCCGCTGGGCCTGCCCTGGCGTTTCTGTGTCCCTGTGAGATGGTTTGGGGCGCGGGGCCCCTCTTTCACCCGGCACTTCTCAGTAGAGGAAGGGGGGGATTTGAATGCTCTTTTCTCCTGCCCGACAGGAGGGAGATGGGGCGAGTCTTGAGACGGCTTGCTCTGTTTGGGTGCTGGCGGCCCAGAACTGGGAGACAACGGCGTTCAACGGGTGGTCAGACCAGGGGGCTGGGGCGGCCCCGGGGGATGTGGGTCTCCCCGGGAATGCCAGGGGCAGGCACCTCGCTAGCTCCATCCTCCCCAGGACGACCCGTCCAGGCACGGCGCCAGGAGTTCTGTCCTTGCCGTCTCGTCGGTCCGAGGGTCAGTGGAAAAGCAGACGCCCCACAGAGTGCGGCCGGGACTGGGAGCTAAGGACGTTCTCCAGGGCGCCACAGCGTTCTGCCCTGCCCGGGCCGGGCTGGGACCGCTGCCCGGTGAAGGGAAGGGCTGGACGCCACAGGAGGGCTCAGCAGGGGTCCGGCCGCGGCCAGGCTGGCAAAGAGACTTCTAAAGGAATGGCTGGAGGACATGGACGGTCATCTAGGCTGGGGCAAGGGGAAGTGGGGCAGGAGGTGGGCTTCCCTGGATCAGGCCCTGCCTGGCCAAGGCCCTGGGGCCGGTGGAGAACAAGGGAACGGAGACAGGGGCGGGAGGGCCGGGCCTGCGGCCACACCCACGATGCCGGCCCTTCTCCCCTGACGAAGTGTGCTGGTTACAGGGCAGGGACCCCGAGAGTGCACAGGCAGGGGCAGGGCCGCGAGGGGCTGCAGGTCCCAGCCCCGGGAGAGGCGAGGCCGGCGAGCAGGTGAGCACGGAGGTGCCCACGGGGGCGCTGGGGAGGCCGGAGCAGAGGCTGCCCCTGGTTTTCTGAGCTGCACGAAGGGGTGGACGGGCCATCCACGGGGGTGGGAAGCCCCGGGCGATTTGAGGAAAAGCTTGGGAGGACGGTCGGCTCAGCCGAGGGGGAGGGGCCTGGTGATGCCCAGGGAGGGACGGGAAGGGAGGCTGGGTGGGGTGTGGGGAGACCAGAGGGGTGCCTGGAGGGCCTGGGGTGCGGCCGCTGCCCTGGGCTCCAAGCCCACCCCGTCCTCCCCGGCCCCCGGCTCCAGCTCTGCAGTGCCACCCCTGCCTCCCTCTGACCTCAGCAGGGAGCCAGGAAGGGAAAGAGCATATCATGCACCAGTTTAAGAAACAAGGGGAAGCGGATTTGGCCCAATGGATAGAGTATCCGCCTACCATATAGGAGGTCTAGGGTTCAAACCCAGGGCCTCCTGACCTGTGTGATGAGCTGGCCCACGCACAGTGCTAATACGCGCAAGGAGTGCTGTGCCATGCAGGGGTGTCCCCCACCTAGGGGAGCCCCACACGCAAGGAATGTGCCCCACAAGGAGAGCCGCCCAGCGCAAAAAAGTGCAGCCTGCCCAGGAGTGGCGCCACACACGAAGAGGTGACTCAGCAAGATGATGCAACAAAATGAGACAGAGATTCCTGGTGCCACTGAGAATGCAAGCAGACACGGAAGAACACACAGCGAATGGACACAGAGAGCAGACAACGGGGCGGGGAGGGGAGAGAAACAGATAAAACATCTTAAAAAAAATAGTGTCTATGTCTAACGAAGTCTTTTAAAAATAAATAAATGAACAAGGCATCCTTTTCACGAAACACGCAGACGACCCCTTTATCAGCTAAGCTATGAAGGCTGCTGCAAGCAAGCAGCTCGAACGGGGAGCAGCCCAGCAGGGCGCCCGGGAGCACACGGCCCCCCCCCCCCACGCCTCCTCCCGGGAGCAGCTGGCACCGGCCGCCTCACCTCCCGGCCCCCCGCCCAGGCGAGGCCCCCGCCAGCGGCTCTCGGTCTTGCTGGAAAGCCTGAGGCCCAGGCCCTCTGCTTTTCCACCAGCGGGCCTCCCTCTGGCCTTACGCACTCTCGGGGTGCCATCGAGGCCCAGCTGGCCGGGAGAGCTGCCCTCCCGCAGCTGTGGTCCCCGAAGGGTGGGCCCAGGCCTGGGAACCTGTCGGAAATGCAGATTCTCAGGCCCCACCCCTGACTCCTGAGCTGGAGACTTGGCATGGGACCCGGCAGATTGCTGTTGTTTTTAAATTTATATGACATTCATACGACACGAAATCAGCCGCTCGAAGGAGAACGAGTTGGCGGCGTGGCGCGCAGCCACAGTGCTCGGCAGGCCCTTCAGGCAGTTGCCTCTTGCCCTCCCCACACCTGGGCGATCACTGGCCTGCAGGCCGTCCTGCGCATCCTGGGGACTCCTGTCCCTGGACCTGTACGCCCTCTGGCCCCTGCGCCCGGCTTGTTGCACTCATCGCGGGGGACGTCTCCCAGGCCCGTCCGTGCAGTGGCGTGGGTCAGAGCTTCCTTCCTTTTTGCCCTGACTCGTGTTCCCTTGTGTTACCCGCTCGTCTGCAGGGGGACACGTGTGTTGCTTCCCCTTCTGGCCCTTGTGGAGGCCACAGCCTGGGCATGGTGTGCAAATGGCCATCCCAGCGCCCACATCTGATTCCTCGGGGTGTGTACCTGGAAGTGAGGCTGTGGGGTCAGACCACAATTCTCCACGCGACACACCGCCCTCCCGGCGGCCCCCTGCTTTACCAACAGTGCACAAGGGCTGCTGTTTCCCTGCAGCCTCACCAGCACTTGTTATTTTCAGGTTTCTAAGTAATCGCCATCCGATGAGGTGTGCAGCGGTCTCTCACGGTGGCTTTGACTTGCATTGCCCTAGTGGCTAATGATATCGAGTATCTGCCCATGTGCTTCTTGGCCATTTGTATGTTGTCTTGGGAGAAATGTCTGTTCAAGTTCTTGGCCCATTTTTAAAATCCAGTTGTTTATCTTTTTGCTGTTTAGTTGTAAGGAGCCCTTTAGATGGTCTGGATATCAAACACATAGAAGATAATTGATTTCCACCGTTTCTCTCGCTCTGTAGCTTGACTTTTTACTGTCTTGATAAAGCCCTTTGATGCACAACTAGCCAGCTTTAGTGCCCAGGTTCCCTAACCTCTCTAAGCCCCAGCCCCATCAATAAAGGCCTGCAGTAAATACGGAGTACCTGGCTGGACCCTACAGATAGAAGCTACTGTTGGGTGGAACCACATGAAACTGCCATGTTCGTCCCTTAAACAAAGTTAAATGTACACCGCGACAAACCTGTGCGCGGTAAGGACCGGGGTTTTATTCTGAACTTAACTGACGCTAGCGGAGGACTCGAGGCAAGCGAGGGACAACAGGCAATCGACGGTTAAAAGCTCCCTCTGCCTCCATGGGGGTAATAGGCCAGCAGTTTCACCCGTGCTGGGGTCCCTGGCAGCCCCCGCCCCACAGGCCCCCGGACGTCCCGAGGGAGGGGGAGCCAGCGGGGGGCTGGGCCGGGGCCCTCAGCTCCCTGAACTGGCCGCGGCTCGATGGGGTGGGAGCTGCCGCCGTCCCCACCTGCCAGGTAGGCGCCCGAGGCCCCGCGGGGCTGATGCACACCCGGCCCCTCTGCCTGGAACCCCGGGCACGTCCGCCGCCTCTCTGGCCCGAGCTCCGGAACCCCGGCCTGCCTCTCCAGACCCGCAGGCCCTCCGTGTGCTCCCAGGGCTGGGCAGGTCCCTGGTCGCTCATCAGAGGACGGGCGGGAGCTTGCAGAGTGGCCTGTTAAAGGCCTCCACGTGCGAGCCCCTGGCGACCTTTGACAAGCCACTGGGCCTTTCCAAGCCTCCACTTCCTCGGAAATATCAAGGACCCCTACCCCTCGGGACCATGGGGAGAAGTCAACCAGAAGGCCGGCAGGTGCGCAGGCCGGCGCCCACCCGCCCTGCCCGCCCCTGCCCGCCCCACCTGCTCACCTGCAGTGCCCACGCTCACCCTGGCTTCAGCTCGTCCCCCGCAGGGAGGACAAGTTCTGGGCTGGAGGAGGTGGACGGCACGCCCCCGGCCCCCCGCGAAGGGCAAGGGCTGCCTGAAGGGGCAGTGGTCCTGCCGGCCCATCCCGGGAGGAGGCCGGAGACACAGCCGGGTGCGGCCATTAATGCAATCGTCGGGTAATTCAATCACTTTATAGGAGTTGATCTGTCCTTTTTATTACAATTACTGTCGGCTGGGGTGTTTCGTTCCATCATTGAAAATAAACATCATTTATCATACTTGTAAAGATTAGCCCCCGACAGCTACAGCTCTTGCTTTGCATAAATGTGTATTAATGGCGGCCCTGCCCGCGGCGCGGAGAGAAGTCTATATTTCACAAGACTGATTAGGCCCTGTCACCCCTGCTTTAAGTAATGTCTTATCATGACAGATACGCCCTGACTGCGGAACGGCAGCCGGGGGAGGGGGGGCGGCTCCAGGCAATTTATGGTGGCGCCGGGATGACAAACGGGCCTGGGAAGGTGGGCATCTGCTTCCTTTGGGCTGGAGCCCATCCCGGGCGCCCGCTGCGGCCCCCACGCGCCAGCGGGCAAAGGCGCGGCTGCAGCCCGTGGAGGTGCTGGGCCCCGAATGTTCCGGCCTGCGGGCCGCTCGGAGCCCCGGGGTGGGTGCCCAGCCCAGCCCCCGGGGGCCTCCCCTGGAACCCCGCTTCCTCTCTCCCCGTTCCTCTCCTTTGGGGAGACGCGTCTGCCCGGCCGTCATCTGTTGGAGACCCCCACGGCAGGGAGTCTCCGCAGCCTCCCGCCCGCGGGGCCCAGGCTGGCTTCTGATGGAAGCCACCGCCCCAGCGGCCGACATCACGAGCCCCCGAGCTCTCTTCCCTGGGCCCAGCCTGGCGCCCGTGACCCCACCCCGCGCCCGACAGCCGACGGTTGCGCTAAGCGCCCACCCTGCCGCCCTCACGTCACCCGTCTCAATGGAAACCTGGTCCCAGCGCTCCAGGGACTCCGCAGCACCCAGAGGACAGTGGCCAGGCTCCAGGATCCCAAGGCAACCGGCTCTCGGGCCTCTGCGGCCAGCGGGGCCCAGCTCGCCCCACCCCTCCTTCCCGCCGCCCGCCCGGGTGGCACCCGCTCAGGCTCGTGATGCTTCCCTGCATCTTCCCAGCACCCGTCTCCTCCTGGCTTTCATCGTCGTCTTGGGGCTCCCCACCCCCTGGCCCTCTGTGCCCCCCGGCCAGGACACCAGTTCCCTGTGAGTAGTGACCCCAGCACCTCACTCCCACCCACTCCCGCACCTCCTCCTGCCCTCGCCTGGGGCCCTACCTCAGGGTGGAAGCCCCCGGGGCCCGCCTCTGGAGCCCAGCGCCCCCCACAGCCACGCACAAACGGGGGAGAAATGTGCAGGCCCTGCTCTGTGGAGGACCCGTCAGCGCTGGCGTGCGCGGCCAAGCCGGGGGACAAGGCCGGCCAGGAAGGGCAGCCCCCCCCCGTAAACCTGGACGCGCTCAGGGTCGGCACGAGAGCAGGTGGGCTGGGCAGCCCTGCCACCCTGGCAGGCCTGCAGGGCCCTCGGTCACCTGCTGGCCCTCGGCGAGGACGGAAAGTTCCATCTCTCTAAGTGGGGACGGCCGCTAGAGCTGTGCTGCCCGGCAAGGTGGCACTAGCCACAGGTGGCCATCTAAATTTAGATGAACTAACACAAAGTGCCCTTGGAAAGCCAGGGCCCACTAAACACGATCTGAGGGCTCAAGGGAGCCCCCGTGGCTAGCGGCTACCGCTTTGGGCGGCCCGGATGCAGAGCCGATCGGTCGCCATGGGACGGCTCTGTCCTGGGGGGCCGGGGGTGGGGGCTCTAGAATGAGTGTGGGGGGCCAGGCGATGGGACCCCACCACATTGGAAAGGCAGAGCTTTCTGGGGGTCGCGGCGGGCGTGTCTGGGTCCTTCTCGTGTGCGCCGGCCTGTTTGCTGCCGTGGACGGCCAGCCCCAGAGCCCAGCGTCACCCGGGTGGCCCCGCCGGCGCTGGCGTGAATGCTGCCCTTGGTTTCAGGAGACACAGCCTCGCTTGCCCCGGGCTAGCGGGAACAGCCCTGGGGAGCTGGCGGCCGGGCCCAGGGCGGGGGCTGAGGGCCGCCTGGGCCGCGGGCACGGTGTGGAGGGCACACGCGGAAGGAGTTCTGTCTTCACAGGCTCACGACGGGGGGGGGCGCCCGGGCCCCACCCCCAGGCAAGTCAGAATAATGAAGAAGAGCGTGTCCGAGTCACTGCTCTTACTGTGTTCTGGCCCTACACCTGTCTATTTATTTGGGTCTTACGGTTTCTTACGAACGGCAAGCATCAGGACCCCATGTCGGGCTGGCTGCGCCTTCCTCCAGCCCCGCTGCCAATCGCCCTCCTGCGGGCAGCCAGCAAACAGCACCTTCTTGCTCTCTATTCCAGACACCCGCAGCTCTCCCCAGGACCCCAGCCCCGGCCTAGACTCCATCTGAACTTTGAGGGGCACATGGGAGGGAGAAAGGCATTTCTTATCTGGGTCACTTATGAGAAGCAGCGCCTTGCAACCTGCCCCAGACTGTGCCATGCTGACTCACCGCCACGCCCCGTAAGGAGCCTTCCTTTTTGAGTGCTCTGGGTAGATCTGATGTCCAGTTCTGCTAATTCTTAGCTGGGAAACCTCAGGAATCTGAGCCACTCTGAACATCGGTATCTTCAACTGTAAATTTGGGACAACAAATCTCCCTGCCAGGGAGGGACAGATGCTGTGAGTCACTCAAAGGGCCTGGAAAGTATCCAGTGGCCCAGATCCCCGGCTTCTAACTCTCCCCCACCCCACCCCCAATCGTGCCGTCCGCCCTGGGACTGGTTGAGTCTCTAGGCCCACCTCTTTAACCTGTGAGATTTCTTGTGTCAGTGGGGAAGGCGGGGGGGGGGGGGGGGGCCTGGAGATGGGGTGAAGGGAAGTACGGTGGAAAAAAGTCAAGCCACATAATTGTGTTCGAATTGTTTCCTATCTGATAAGAAGGCTGCTCGTCTCCGCTGACCTAAATGCTTCTTTTTGTGAGGAAGGGCCCAAAGGTGGAGGAGGCCGCAGGTCATCCTGATGACAGCACAGCAGGGGTGGGAGGACAGGCCTGCGTGAGCTCAGGACCCCAGGGGTTGGCAGGCCCTCCCGAAAGCCCCGGAGACCGTCACCCAGCTTGTGGCGGTCAGCGATTTCCTTTCAGACCCCTCTGACCTCCCCCGGGCCTGATCACGCCAGCTCCGGCAGCCCCCGCACCCCGGGCTCCCCCAGGCTCCTCCCTGCAGCCCCCCCCGAACGCCCCCACACAGTGGAGGTAGACCCTGCTGGCCGCCCCAGCACTCATTCTCCCCCAGCACTCATTCTCCCCCACCCTTCCTAACCGACCACTGCTGAAAGTGCTCGCTTTCCCTGGATCCCCGGCGGCCGTGCGGTTCTGACCAGCAAGAGGCAAGGGCGTTCCCGGGCTTGTGCTCTCGCGACAGAGGCGCCCTCCCCAGTGGGACGAATGGCTGGAGGGGGCACAGCCTTCAAGACGCTGACGCAACGTGGGGACAGAGGCCGGCCTCTCGGGATGGTGGAGGTTGAATCGTGACCCCCACAAGACGTGCTCAAGTCTTAGCCCTGGACTCATTTACAGGATCTCCAAAGACCCGATGAAGAAGGGGCTAAATTGATTGACTCCAGCATGACCAGAAGAAATTCAGATCCAAAGAATCAGTGGAAGCCAGAGGAAGAGACAGAAAGAAAGGGATGGCGTGGACAGGCGGGCTTGCCAGCGATGAGCACATCCACAAAGCTGGAGACACCGCTCAGCCAGGCCACAGCACTCCTGTCTTGTTGTTGCTGCTGCTGTTGTTATTTTGTTGTTGCTCCTCCATCTTGGTGAAAATAATTTTACTTTTACACTTCTGCAGAACTATACCTGCAACCGTGTTTTGCAATTTTATGTGGCTGATTTCACGTAGCCTGGACAGTTCAGTCACATTCCTGACATAACATCGGACCTGGGAAATGTCCTGTTTTGAAGTCAGCCTTGAAAATGAAAGCTGTTGTTTTTAACCAGTTGTGGTGTTGGAAGTCCTCTGAGTGCCTTAAACTCTTTAATGGCACAGCTGGGGCATAAAGAACATTACATCGAATAAAGGCAGAGCATAATAGCTACTGAGGACGGAATCTTCCACCCCCAGGATGAGTAATCTGGACTGTTTTGGGGACCTCAGACAAGAGGAGATCTATGTTTCAGCTATGCCTACATGTCCACCCTGATTTAGAATTCACCTGTCGTGGTGGTCTCTGGCTTCCTGCTGAAATAGTCGCACTGGGTATTTGAAGCAGAAAGGTATTTAACACAGGGAGTTAGAGGTTTGCAAAATCATTCGAAGGGTGGTCTGCAGACACTGCAGAATAGGAATTGTTAAATTCAGGAATACGTCATCGCAGCTGCCATCCAGGGACCAGGAAGTGAGGGTTCGGGTGCTGTCTGCACCCCTACTGCCTGAACGCCAGGTCGTGGAGACAGTTGCCTCTTGATCCACGGGGCTGGTGGCTGGCCCCTGGTGTGCCGTGCCAGCCGGGAGAAAACCTCCCAAAGCTTTAGGAAGACGGTTCCCACCTCCCTCCTGTCACCTTCCCCTGAGCAAGGGTTTCTCTTTGGTGGAACCATTTCTGTGTCCAGGACCCTAGCTGCAAGGGAGTCTGGGAAATAAGCTTTAAGCTTTGGCACCTCTGCAGGAGGGAAAGCACTCTTGAAGAAGAAATGGATGTGAGCCCTGTGGCCACATCCTCTATATTGGGATTCCTTTACCACTGGCCAGATACAGCCTTTCCTAAGGCAGAGATGAGACAAAAAGTACAAATGCTCCAAGAAGAAAGAATACAACCACTGAATCTCTCTCACTCTCAGGTGAAATGTAAATAGGAGAACCTTTCTCTAAGGTGGCAGAACTCTTAAAGGCAGAAAAGAAGAAGGCCTTAGAGAGTGCTGTCCCAGGGTGGGGGAAAGGTTTCATTCGGGTACTGTCCAGTTCAACAACCACTAGCTACATGTGGCTGCCGAGCACTTGGACCTGGCTACTGCAACTGGGTAACCGAATTTTTATTGGTCATTAATTTAAATTTAAATTTACGTGACTGCGGGAATGGGGTTTTGTTTTGAGGTGATGAAAGTGTCATAGAATTAGATGGGGGTGATGGAAGGACCACTTTGTGACTGTTCTAAATGCCACTAAATTGTACTCTTTAAAATGGTTACTTCTCTTTTAGGCGACACTAACCTTAAAACATTTTTTAAAATTAAATTTAAGTGTACGTAACCACACGGGGCTAGTGGCTTCCACATTGAGCGGTTCACCTAGAGTAGTCCAGGAAGATAAAGCCTTGGACTGGACTTCCTGGCGCCGTCGAAGCTGGATCAGGTGGTTTGGAGGTGCTCATAGGAAGAGGGCAGCAGAGGCGGCGAGGTCAGCTGAAGAGGGGGTGCCGTTCCTGCAGCAGTGATGGCAGGACTGGCAGAAAGGGCCGCTCTTTCTGGGAGGGATTGGCATGAGTGAGAAGAGGTGTGGGTTTTCCCTGGGGGAGGAGGCAGAAGTCAAAGAAATAGGTCACTTGAGTTTTCAAAACAAGCAGGTAGTCCTCAATCTGAAGAAGATCCTGGGCCCCAGGAGACTGAAAGCTGGGAGAAGAAACTGGGGAAGAGTGAGCGGAGTGGCCTGTGGGAACCGTGCCCAGGCCAACCACATCTGGGCTTGTGTGACGCCAGCAATGCGCTTCAGAAGGCACTTCAGGAAACCCTGGGGACCCTTCCTGGCCCGCATACGTGCACTAGTTACTAGGTGTATTAGTTTCCCATTCGCTGCTGTAACATGACCGTGAACTTGACAGCTCTATCGGCACAAATGATGATCTTGCAGTTCTGCTGGCTAGAAGCCCAGCATGGCTCTCACTTGGCAGGCCTTGTTCCTTCCGGAAGCTCCAGGGGACTGCCTGTCTCCTTGCCTCCCCCAGCTTCTGGAGGACCCCTGCACTCCTTGACAAGTTCCTCCATCGCTCCAGCCTCTGCCCCTGTCATCAGGTCCCTGCTCTGGCTCTTACAGTGTCCCCATCTGAAATCCTTAATGGCATCATAACTGCAGTGGCTCTTTGGCCGTGTAAGGTGACACGTTCAAGGATTCCGGGGACTGGGCTGTGGACATCTTTGGGGGGGAGCCAAGACCACCCCCTCCATTCCACCCTTGACCCTGGCCTTCTTCTCCTTCCCCCGTCAGTCATGCATCCCTGCCTCAGGGCAGGGACGACACAGCCGGACAGCAGGGAGAATGGACTTGTTTCTTGCCTTTTAAGTTCCAAAAGTCAATTCTTCAGGACAGAAGGGCAGGGAGGGAAAACTGACAATGAGGAAGTGGGGTGTCACCAAAGAACCCCCCAATGTTAGGGGGCAGAAGTTCCAAGGGAAGCCAGGAGGATGAGACATCAAGGCTCCTGAGCAGAGGACCCCCCCACCCTGCCCCCATGGCCGAGCAATGGGGGTGTGCTAGACCTTAGCTTGGTTTGGAAGGCAGAGAGCATCTCTGTAGCAGTCAGGCTAGGTAGGCTTTGCTGTGGTAACAAACAGCCCCGAATCTCAGTAGCTTCACCAGGCGAGGTTAATTTCTCTCTGACACACACATCCGTTGCCTGTAGCCTGGGGCTCCTCCACCCCACGTCTCCCTGTTTGGGCCCAGGTTGGGGGCACCGTCCCGCGTCGCCTCAATCTCAGGCTCAGGCTGACGGAGCAGCCACCGTCCAAAGCATCACTATTCACCAACTCAGAGGACGAGAGAGGCGCGGTCTAACGGCACAGCGGCCCTTAAACTTCTGCAGGAGGTGCCGCTCGTCACATGCCCTCGGCCAAAGCCAGTCACAAGCCACACCTGACATCAAGGGACAGAGAGACACACAGTCCCACCCCACGCCTGAAAGAAGTGGAAGCACTGGGCGACCGCCCCGGCCCCTTCCCAGGGAGAGCTCCGGGGAGGTGGTGAGGCCCCAGGGAAGGCATGGTGGCGTCGGAAGGGCTTTCAGGCAGCGGGGCCTGCGACGAGCCCGTGGAGCGTCCCGGGGCCCAGGACACCAGGCAGCAGGGGCGGTTTCCTGGCGCTGGAGGAGCGGTGGTGGAGAGTCGACTCAGAGAGCTGGGCAGAGACCACCTGGCCACCCGACGGCGGCCACGGCCAGGCGAGCCTTATGGCGCCAGACGGACGGGGGTGACTCCCTGCCCCGGGAATCGTGAAAGAGGTAGCGGGTCCCGGAACAACGGCAGGTACGTTTACTCCGATGGTGAAGCCGGGCTCCAGGCAGAAGTGAGCTGAGATTTAGGAGAGTCGCGTTCTGTTTCATCCTCACACCTGGACAGCAAGCACGGGCTGGAGTGCGTCTGTGCTCCCCGAGGCTTGCTGGCCCTCCACCACGAGCAGTCGCCGAGCCACGGCTCCCTGCTGTTTGTAAAGAACCATCCTCAGCAACTAAAAGTTTAAAAAAACAATTCAAAGCATTTAAAATGCAGACACACTCTTCTGGTTTGTCTTTTGAGGACCCCAGAACGTTATGTTCTGAAGCTAACCCACCCCTGTGCCTGTAAATGCGGTGTAGATGGGGTCTTTTGATGAGATTCAGCTCAGGGAGGCTGGTTAGTTCACTAGATTAGATTGCTTTTTTTTTTTTTTTTTTGAGGTACCGGAGGCTGGGGATTGATCCTGGGACCTCACATGTGGGAAGCAGTGTTCAACCACTGAGCCCCCCTAAATTGTTTTTTTTTTTTAGGAGGCACTGGGAACCCGGGACCTCCCATGTGGGAAGCAGGCGCTCAACCACGGGATCACGTCCGCTCCCCTTAGATCGCTTTTGACTGAACTACGTCAGTGAAATGTGGCACAGGTTGGGTCTCTGCCCTCTTGCTGGGGTCTACATAAACTAAGACCTGGGAGCAGAAACACACACAGAAAAAAGGCCGCCATCTGGGCCGGTCATGTGCGAGTGAGGACTTCGAGAAGGGCAGGGAGCAGCCGCCACGTGGCCTCACGGTGCGGCAGGAGCCCAGGGCCCGCCAGCAGCCGGCCTGTGGTGAGGCAGCACCGCTGACGGTGCTTTGATTTGGACATTTCATGGCCTCAGAACCGTAAGCTTTTACCCCAAACCCATTCCCTTTATAAAAGCCAAGCCCTTTCTGGTAACTTAGCATTGGCAGCCTCTAGCAAGCTAAGACACACACCAGGACGGACAAAAGGCAGGCGCATTTCCCTTCACTGAAAATCGCTGACATCGAGGGAAAGGGCTGTGTCTCTTGGGCTCATCTTGACCGCTTTGGGGCATGTTTTAGTCTGCGAGGCTGCCAAAATGCAAGATGCCAGAAACGGGCAGGCTTTTACAATGAGGACTTACTAGCAGAACAGCTTAGCGTTCTGAGGCCGTGGCGATGTCCACATGGAGGCACCGTCAGGCGACGCTCTCCCCCAGAGCCGGCTGCGGGCGCTCCGGGCTCCTCCCCACCCCTGGCCTGCCCTGGCGCCTGCCACGCTCTCCCTCCTCCCCCAGATTCTGCAGCTCTCGCTTGCTGCTTCCCGGGCTCTCTCTTCTCTCGCCGGGATTTCGTTCTCTTATGAGGACTCCAGTAAGAGGACAAAGACGCACCCCGGGCCACGCCCTAGCTGAAGGAACCTCATCCAAAGCTCCCGCGCACAGTAGGTCCACACCCGCAGGAAGGGCCCAGCTTTCAGGGCATGCTTTTCTGGGGTACACACAGTCTCAAACCACCATGGGGCAGCTGAGCAGAGCAGGAGGCGAGGGGTAGACCCCTACTGCTCAGCTTCTAGAACGTGCCAGGTACTGCACGGTGCCCCTTGACCAGCTTCGCCCAGAGGACGGGCACTCAGCCACCCCTTGCAGAAGGTGAGGCCCAGAGAGAGGGCCAGGAACCTGCCCCGAGACCCTCAGCTGTTGGTGCTGAGGCCAAGACTCAAGCCTGCGCTGGTCTCGCTCAGCCCCTGCCTTCCTCTGCTGGCCCCACTCCCTTGGCTGGTCAGGGGCCCTCCGTGCCCGAGCGCCCCTGAGCCCTCACACCCCCAAAGCCCTGCCTCACCCCAGGTTCCCCAGAACCCCGTCCCAGCCCCCAAGTCTTCCAGAGCCCAGCCTGGCCCCCCAGAGTTCTGCCTGAGCCCCAAATTCCCCCAAATCCCCCCACTCACCTCCCAGACCCCCCAGCGCCCCAGCCCCAAGTCCGCCCCCCCCGAGCCCCGGGCCAGACAGAAGCCCCTTGCCGAGCTGTCAGGGAGGGCAGGACAAGGCAGCCCCGCGGGTCCTGGGAGGGGAGGCAGAGGTCCTGCTTGCTCAGCCGCATGTGGACGGAGCCCACGGGCGGCTGGCACGGCGTGTCTGCAGCTGGAAGCAGGAGTTCCTAAGAGAACACGCTCCCACCTGAACCTTCGCAGAGGGATTCGTGGGCCCAGCCCCTGTGGTTGCCCGCCACCCTTTGCCAGGGGTCCCCGAGTCCCCGGCAGGGGAAGAAGGGAAGCCAGGGTGCAGGGGGGGAGACTACCTTTTGTGTACCTGGAAACAGCTGCCCGCTGTCCTGGGGGGCACGACCTGGCACCATCGTCCGTCCAACCCCGGCTAGGTGAAAACAGAGACCACCGCGTCCCAGCACTGGGAGGTGGTGGTTGTAGAATTTGAGAGAGGTTCAATTATTTGCGTATAGAGAGGCCAGGACTCAGGAATGATTTTGAGAAGGAAAAATGGTTTATTGACGGCCGGCTGGACTCGGGAGCTTTCTGTTTCATTCCTGAGCCCCGAACAAGATTTTTGAATCCCTTTTATACAGAGAGGAAAGGCCAAATGGTCCCTTTGTTTCAGTTCTCAATAGGCTTCAATTAGCATATATATCTTCCACATCTTAGGTAAGCTTTTAGCATGGACTTCAGACATTCTAAGTAAGCTTTTAGCATATTTAGTTTGCATTTCCCCTAAATACTTAAAGTTTATAGACCTTGCATTGTTAAACTGTTTCCTGGGACTGGAGTCCTTGCCATTGTTACCAAGGGCAGGACTGCAGCCTCTTACCGTCACACTCACAAGTCAGAGAGCTTAGGTTATCTCTGGAGACAAAGAGCCTCCCACCCAGAGCCCACATCACGGTGACAACAGGATCTCGGCTCCTGCCCCGGGAACGGGGAGAGCCAGTGGGGGGGGGGGGGCCCGGGCCCGCCCTGGCGTTCTGGGGCCCTGGGATTCTTCGAGGTCTCGTGATTGCACTGTCAGAGCAGGCCTTTTTCTTTTACATCCCCACTTTGAAAGCAGGTGCAGGAAGGTGGCGCGGGAGAAGTAGGATGCAGAGGCGCGGTCGAGGCCCTGGCCGGCGCTTCCCTGCGGCCCCGGGGCTTCCCCACAACATGGAACAAAATATTTAGGGGGCAGGTGTCCTTCCCGCCGACCGCCAGGCTGTAGAGCACCCCCACGCCCCGCTCGGCCGACGGGCGCTGTGGCATCGGGCTGGAATCGGAGGTGGGGGACGAGGGGTGGACTCTTTAGCCCGGCCGGGCCCTTGGGTCCCCCACTAAGAGGAAGAGTGGGGGGCCTTCTGAGGCCCATGCAGGGCTGGGCAGGGACCTGCAGCTCCGGGTGTATCTACGGGGGGCTGTCCCTAAGGCTAGCAGGGAGGAAAGGCACTGGGGAGGCAGCCAGCAGGGTGACCGGCCAGCAGGGGAGGGAAGAAGGGGGCAGCACCCGGGCAGCGCTTGGAAGCGCCAGCTCCAGTGTCACGAGCAAGCCAACACCGGGCAGTGCTGCTTCCCAGGCGCCGGGGCATTTGGGCAGGGGTCCCAGGTGTCTCCTCCGTAGGCCCTGGGTATTTGTGCAAGGTGGGGGAGCCACCCCCCCCCATTGGTCTCTCCAGTTACCTGCGGGGGAGGGAAAGGGCGGACAATGGCCTGGCTCCCCCCCCATCCATGGCGAGGGGACCCTCTCTGTGCAGCAGATCATGAAGAGGGTCAGCTGCTGCAGGGGCACACCCTCCTTTGTCTGTCCTGGTGCTACTGTGTACCTTGGGCGCTCTACCCTGGGATGAACTCGTAGGTCACATTCATTCATTCATTCATTTATTCATTCATTCATTCATTCAACAAATATGCTCTGTGGAGGCAGCCCCTGTGCAGAGCATTGTAGAAGTTCTTGGTCTGCAAAGGGAGACAGAGAGTGAACTGACAGCTATAGGTGGAGGCCGCTATGGGGGAATTCCAGAGGGCTTCCTGGAGGAGGACTCTCTGGAATGATTCTGTTCATTTTTTTTTTACATTTTATTATAACATAGTTTCAGATTTAGAGAAAAGTTGCAAGAATAGTAAGAAAATTCCCATGCAGCCTTCATCCAAATTCCCCAAATACTAACCACGTGTGCTCTTTCTTCCCTCTTTCTGTCTCATTGTATGTATGTGTATAATTTTTTTCTGAGTCATTTACAAAAAAGTTGTGGACATGATGCTCTTTTACGCCTAAATACGTCAGGGTATGTTCCTGAAAACAAGGACATTCTGTTACTAATACAATCATTTTCATAATCAAAATCAGGAAATAAACAGGGATATAATATTATCATCTTACCCACAGACCTTGTTCAGATTTGCCAATTGTTCCTTAAGGCAAACAAAAATGCAAGGCTGTGGGCTTGCCTGGTTGTCCCGTCTCTTTGGCCCACTTGAACTTGGAGGAGTTACACGGGCTCTCTTTGCATTTCATCTTTGAAGAGCACAAACCAATTATGTGGTAGGATGTTTCATGCTTTGGGCTTGTCTCACACATTTTAGATCCAGGTTGCTCATTTTTGTGTTCTTCTCAGTGCAGGGTATCAGGAGGCTCACGATGTCAAATTGCCCCTTTAACAGTGATGCTAGTTTTGATAACTTGGTTAAGATGGGATCTCCCAGGTTTCTCCACTAGGAAGTTACTATTCCCCACCTTTGGAATTAATAAGAGAATGTGTTAAAAAAAAAAACCCAAAACTAAACAAAACAAAATAAAAACAACAACAAAAAACATCTTTCTTGTACCAAATTCAAATAATAATTCAAAGGCACCTTCTCCAACCCTGCCACCAACCATTTGGTGTGTATCTATATTTATTCCAGTGTCCCCCCAATAGGTAACACATCTGGGAAATAATAAAAAGCAATGCCATGCTACACAAAATGCCCTCTCCCGCAACTTAGCTAGTACACCTAGTGACATAAACTTACAACATTATTCCCGTGTCATTGTTTTAATTTGCATTTTCATTCTCGTTGGTACGAGTGACAACTGTTTTTCTACATGTATTAGCTCTTTGTCGTTCTCTGGTGAGGGGCCTGCTCACACCTCTCCCCCGTTCTCTAATTGGTAGTTCTGTCCTTTCCCAGCCGGGAGGACAGTACTCTGCCCTCCCTGCGTATTGCCAGGAACAGCTGCCCAGGGCGGGTGAGAGGTGACTAAAGAGGAACGAGACGCCCAGTCTACAGCCCCGTCAGCTCCTTCTCAGCTGGAGGCAGGAAAGGGCGTGGCGGGGTTGTAGAATTTGAGAGAAGTTCAATTACTTGAGTATAGAGAGGCCAGGACTCAGGAATGATTTTGAGAAGGAAAAATGGTTTATTGACGGCCGGCCGGACTCGGGAACTTCCTGTTTGAATCCCGAGCCCCGAACAAGATTTTTTAGTCCCTTTTATACAGAGAGGAAAGGCCAAATGGTCCTTTTGTTTCAGTTCTCAATAGGCTTGAATTAGCATATATTTCCACATCTTAGTAAGCTTTTAGTGTGGACCTCAGGCATTTGATAAGCTTTTAGCATATTTTTTTGCATTTCCCCTGAATACTTAAAGTTTATAGACCTTGCATTGTTAAACTGTCTCCTGCTCACCAAGGGCAGGACTGCAACCTTTCATCATCCCACACCCACAAGTCACAGATAGTTTAGGTTACCTCTGAAGAGACAAAGAGCCTGCCACCCATAGCCCACATCATTTCCCCCCTTTGCCAAAGTTTAACTTGCTAAGCTTTGGCATAATTATTGTTGGAGCTATGAGGTGGATGGCTGTTTGTTGTTTTTCTTTTGTTTTTTTTTGTTTTTTTTTTTTACGGTGATTGTCATTTTATTTTTTATTTTTATTTTTTCCAAGTGATTTTTTTATTATTATTATTTTTTTAATTACATTAAAAAATATATATGAGGTCCCATTCAACCCCACCGCCCCCGCCCCCCACTCCCCCCACAGCAACACTCTCTCCCATCATCGTGATACATCCATTGCACCTGGTAAGTTCATCTCTGAGCATCACTGCACCCCATAGTCAATGGTCCACATCATAGCCCAGACTCTCTCACGTTCCATCCAGTGGGCCCTGGGGGGATCTACAGTGTCCCGTAATTGTCCGTGAAGCACTATCCAGGACAACTCCACGTCCCGAAAACGCCTCCACATCTCATCTCTTCCTCCCGTTCCCCACACCCAGCAGCCCCCATGGCTACCGTTCCCACACCCATTCCACATTTTCTCTGTGGACATTGGATTGGTTGTGTCCATTGCACACCTATGTCAAGTGAGGGCTTAGATTCCACTTGGGTACTGGATGCACTCTTCCCGCTTCTAGTTGTAGACACTCTAGGCTCCATGTTGTGGTGGTTGACCTTCTTCAACTCCATGTTAGCTGAGTGGAGTAAGTCCAATAAGTCAAAGTGTAGGAGCTGAAGTCTGTTGAGGCTCTGGGCCTGGGTGTCATATTATCAGTCCAGAGATTCAAATCCCTTACATATATCTTAAACCCAGCACCAACTACAATTCCAATAAAGTAGCATGCAAGTCTTGTGAAAAGAGATCCCCTCAGAGTCCATTTCCATCACGCAGAAACACCAGCTCCAAAGAAGGGCCATCTGTCATGGCAGTGAACCCCTTCTGCCATGACCATAGAACCCGTGGGTCTCTTTATCCCTCAAAAGAACCAATACCTGGGGTTGTATCTACCTTATCTGTCTCTTAGACTCTGTTCAGTTGTACATAGGGCTATTCCTTCTGACAACCTCCAGACTCTTTTTTAGAGACTCACAGCCTTATAATCTCATTTCTCCTTTCCATTTCCCCCTTACATTAGGTCAAACCGCTTCCCGAAGTCATGTTATTATATGCAGATAGGTATATTCTGCTGTTCCGCATTGAATCTTTAATTCAAGGTCATTTTCTAGTTGCTTCTTCAGCTGGTATGTGGTAGTGATCCCTCGGTGCCAGGGAGGCTCATCCCCGGGTGTCGTGTCCCACGCTGGGGGGAATGCATCACATCTACACGCTGAGTTTGGCTGTGAGAGTGGCCACATTTGAGTAACATGAAGGCTGTCAGGAGGAAACCCCCAGGCACAATGCTACTCTAGGCCTTGTTCTTATTGCAGGTGCATAGGCTCAAAAGTGTAGCCATTAGTATCAAGAGCCCACTGTTGGGCCCTCCTTCCTTCCTGGTTTTTGCCGTTGCACCTGGAGGATTGCCGCTGCTCTCCCAGGGCCCACAACAGTGACCCCCCGGCCAGGAGCCCAGTACCCCCCCAGCTGTTGTTTTTAATTGTTTCCACTATGAGTATATATAGACATTACCATATACCCTGGGCATATGCCCTGTATAACTCCCTGTCAACCATATATATCCTGTCAATAACATCCCATATCAGTATTCCTCCGCTGCCATTGTTGAACCACTCTGTGATCCAAAACTTCCCGTAAAGTGAATCCCAACATAATGTCAGCTTCAGAAGAGTCTTAGATCACCGAAATTCATATATACAATATACAGTATTTCCCCAGATCCACCATAAAACCTTTTCCCTTCCACAGCAATAATCTTTTAACTTATTCATATCATATTTCCTGAAACTGATGTACAGATTCTGAAACTATAGTTTTCAAACAAAGTAACATTTGTGCTTACTATGTGGTCCATACTTTAGGTTGTACAGTTTTCTAAATTTTTTAGTTATCCTATGTTTTGTCTTATGGTTTTCATTATTAGTCTGTCGTCCCCTATATGTTTTTGGTGTAATATTAGCTGTTTTATATTCATCCTCGTGTACTCTCACATAACTCCTCTTTTGCCCCCTTATTTACCTTTGTTCCATCCATTGCACGTCCATTTTCCCCTCCCCTTAGGGCCCACAACGCCTGCCAATCTAATGCCCTGGGAGCCGTCCTTTCTCACGAGAGATACAGTTCTCTCTATTCGATGGCATTAGTCTTCCCCAGGATATGGGTCCACCCCACCCAATGGTAGAACCCACCTTGGCAGAATGAGCCTTCAGCTATTCCCTCCGGAGTCCTCCCGCATCAGACCATACCCCCTGAGCATCCTAACCAGGTAACCCTCCTACTTATACTTTGATACGTTTTACTCAACATTTAGTTCTCAATGAACTTCTGGCACTCTCCCATGTTTGTATGTTGCCCCTCCCTCCCACCTATTTCTTGGACCATATTACCCCTCTTCCCATCCCCAGCCCCCCTCAAACCCAGAAAACCCCACCCGAAGGTAACCCCTTGCCCCCATTTTGTCCCTTCTTTGTGCTCATACTTACCCCCAGCTCATCACAGATTCCACCCCTATAGACATTAACTCACATCCTTCCTCCACCCCCCGATTTCCAGTAAGCCACTTTTCCAGACTCTAGCTCTCTGAGGCAGTTAACTTATTTCATATCATTGAGGTCATATAGTATTTGTCCTTCAATGCCTGGGTTGCTTCACTCAACATAAGATTCTCAAGGTTCATCCATGTTATCACGTGTGATTGTAGTGTATTGGTTCTTACAGCTGAGTAGTATTCCATTGTGTGTATATACCACATTTTATTGATCCACTCATCTGTTGATGGACTTTTGGATTGATTCCAACTTTTGGCGATGGTGAACAATGCTGCTATGAACATTGGTGTACATATATCGGTTTGTGTCCTTGTTTTCAGATCTGATGGGTATATACCCAGCAGTGGTATTGCTGGGTCATATGGCAAATCTATGGATAATTTTTTGAGAAACTGCCAAACTGTCCTCCAGAATGGTTGGATCCTTCTGCATTCCCACCAGCAATGGATGAGTGTTCCCCTTTCTTCACATCCTCTCCAGCATTTGTATTCTACTGTTTTTTTCATGGCTGCCAATCTTATGGGAGTAAGATGGTATCTCATTGTAGTTTTGATTTGCATTTCCCTGATAGCTAGGGATTTGGAGCATTTTTTCATGTGCTTTTTAGCCATTTGTATTTCTTCTTTGGAGAAGTGTCTGTTTAAATCTTTTCTCCATTTTTTAAATGGGTTGTTTATCTTTTTGTTTTCGAGATCTATGAGTTCTTTATATATGCAAGTTATAAGTCTCTTATCAGATATATGGTTGCCAAATATTTTCTCCCATTGTGTGGGTTCCCTTTTTACTTTCTTGACAAACTCCTTTGAGGTGCAGAAGGCTTTAATTTTGAGGTAGTCCCATTTATCTATTTGTTCTTTTGCTGCTCGTGCTTTTGGTGTGATATTCATGAAGCCATTTCCTATTACAAGGTCCTGTAGATGTTTCCCTACACTGCTTTCTAAGGTCTTTATGGTCTTGGCTCTTATATTTAGGTCTTTGATCCATCTTGAGTTGATCTTTGTATAAGGTGTGAGATGGTAATCCTCTTTCATTCTTCTACATATAGCTATCCAGTTCTCCAGGCACCATTTGTTGAATAGGCCATTCTCTCCCAGTTGAGAGGGTTTGGTGGCTTTATCGAATATTATATGGCTATATACATGAGGTTCTATATCTGAACTTTCAATTCGATTCCATTGGTCTGTGTGTCTCTCCTTATGCCAGTACCATGCTGTTTTCACTACTGTAGCTTTGTAGTATGTTTTGAAGTCAGGAAGTGTGATTCCTCCTATTTCGTTTTTCTTTTTCAATATGTCTTTGGCTATTCGGGGCCTCTTTTTATTCCAAATAAATTTCATAGTTAGTTTTTCTAGTTCCTTAAAGAAGGCTGTGTTGATTTTTATTGGGATTGCATTGAATGTGTAGATCAGTTTTGGTAGGATAGACATCTTAATAATATTCAGTCTTCCTATCCATGAACAGGGAATATTCTTCCATTTATTTAGGTCTTCTTTGCTTTCCTTGAACAATCTTGTATAGTTCTCGATGTATAAGTTTTTTACCTCTTTAGTTAAATTTATTCCTAAGTATTTGATTTTTTTATTTACTATTGTGAATGGTATTTGTTTCTTGATTTCCTCCTGATCTTGCTCATTATTGGTGTACAGAAATGCTACTGATTTTTGCGCATTGATCTTATAACCTGCGACTTTGCTAAACTCATTTATGAGTTCTAGGAGCTTTGTTGTAGATCTCTCAGGGTTTTCTATATATAGGATCATGTCATCTGCAAATAATGAAATTTTGACTTCTTCCCTTCCAATTTGAATGCCTTTTATATCTGGTTCTTGTCTCAGTGCTCGAGCCAGTACTTCCAAGACAATGTTAAATAGGAGCGGAGACAATGGGCATCCTTGTCTTGTTCCTGATTTTAGAGGGAAGGATTTCAGGATTTCGCCATTGTAAACAATGTTGGCTTTAGGTTTTTCATATATACTCTTTATCATGTTCAAAAAGTTTCCTTGTATTCCGATCTTTTGGAGTGTTTTTATCAGGAAGGGGTGCTGTATTTTGTCAAATGCCTTTTCTGCATCTATAGATATAATCATGTGGTTTTTTTCTCTCAATCTGTTTATATGGTGTATTACATTGATTGATTTTCTTATGTTGAACCATCCTTGCATACCTGGGATAAATCCCACTTGGTCATGGTGTATAATTCGTTTAATGTGTTGTTGAATACGATTAGCAAGTATTTTGTTAAGTATTTTTGCGTCTAGGTTCATTAGAGAAATTGGTCTGTAATTTTCTTTTCTTGTGGTGTCTTTGTTTGGCTTTGGTACTAGGGTAATGTTGGCATCATAGAAGGAATTAGGCAGTGTTCCTTCTGTTTCAATTTTTTGGAATAGTTTCAACAGGATTGGTGTTAGTTCTTTCCGGAATGTTTTGTAGAATTCACCTGTGAAGCCGTCTGGCCCTGGGCTCTTCTTAGTTGGGAGATTTTTAATGACTGATTCTATCTCTTTGCTTGTGATTGGTTTGTTAAGATCATCAATTTCTTCTTTCGTCAGTATGGGCTGCTTATGTATTTCTAGGAATTTGTCCATTTCCTCTAAATTGTCATTTTTGTTGGAATATAGTTTTTCAAAGTATCCTCTTATGATAGTCTTTATTTCTGTGGGGTCAGTGGTGATTTCACCTTTCTCATTTCTTATTTTGTGTATTTGCATCTTTTCTCTTTTTTTCTTTGTTAGTCTCGCTAAAGGTTTGTCAATTTTGTTGATCTTCTCAAAAAACCAGCTCTTGGTCTTGTTTATTTTTTCAAGTGCTTTCTTATTTTCTATTTCATTTAGTTCTGCTCTTATCTTTGTTATTTCCTTCCTTCTTCTTCCTGTTGGGTTACTTTGTTGTTGTTTTTCTAATTCCTTCAAATGTGCAGTTAATTCTTCAATTTCTGCTCTTTCTTCTTTTTTGATATATGAATTTATGGCTATAAATTTCCCTCTCAGTACCGCTTTTGCTGCATCCCATAAATTTTGGTATGTTGTGTTATCATTATCATTTGTTTCAAGGTAGTCATTGATTTCTTTTGAGATTTCCTCTTTGACCCACTGTTTTTCTAAGAGTGTGCTGTTTAATTTCCAGATTGTCGTGTGAAGTCTGGGTCTCTGTCCCTTGCAAATTTCCAGCTTGACTCCACTGTGGTCAGAGATATTGTTTTGTATGATTTTGATCTTTCTGAATTCATTAAGCCTTTCTTTGTGGCCTAGCATATGGTCAATCTTGGAGAATGTTCCATGTGCGTTTGAGAAAAATGTATATCCTGCTGTGTTTGGGTGTAATGATCTATATATGTCTATTAGATCCAGCTCTTCTAATATACTGTTCAAATGTTTTGTTTCTTTAGTGATTCTCTTTTGAGATGTTCTGTCCAGAGTTGATAGTGGTGTATTAAAATCCCCCACTATAATTGTAGATGCATCTATTCTTTCACTTAGTTTTTCCAGCGTTTGCCTCACATATTTAGAGGCACCCTTGTTAGGAGCATAAATATTTATGATTGTTCGATCATCTTGACAAATTGTCCCTTTCACTAAAATATAGTATCCTTCTTTGTCTCTCACAATTGTTTCGCATTTAAAGTCTATTTTGTCTGATATTAATATAGCTACTCCTGCCTTTTTTTGGTTGTTGTTTGCTTGTATGATTGTTTTCCAGCCATTCACTTTCAATCTCCATGAGTCTCTGGGTCTAAGATGTGTCTCTTGTAGGCAGCATATAGATGGGTCGTATTTCCTTATCCAGTGTCCCAGTCTGAATCTTTTGATAGGTGAGTTTAATCCATTGACATTCAGTGTTATTACGTTTAGAGAGTTATTTATGGTAGCCATATTTTGGTTGGATTTGTGTTTGTTATATTTTGTTTGTATTATTTTATTTTCCCCTTCTATTTTTGTCTTTCTTGTTGCTTTTACACTCTCCTCCATCTCTGACTGTCCTGTTTTTTCCTTTCTTCCTGCAGAATTCCCTTAAGAATTTCTTGAAGGGGAGGATTCTTGTTGATATACTCTTTCAGTTTCTGTTTATCTGTGAATATTTTGAACTCTCCATCATTTTTGAATGCTAGTTTAGCTGGATAGAGTATTCTTGGTTGGAAATTTTTTTCCTTTAGTACCTTGACTATATCATACCACTGCCTTCTTGCCTCCATCGTTTCAGATGAGAAATCAGCACTTAATCTTATGGAGTTTCCCTTGTATGTGATGGTTTTCTTTTCTCTTGCTGCTTTTAGAATTTTTTCTTTGTCTTGAGCATTGGATAATTTGACAAGTATATGTCTTGGGGTGGGCCTGTTGGGGTTTATGACCAGTGGAGTGCGCTGTGCTTCTGGGATATGTACATCTGTCTCTTTCAGTAGATTTGGGAAGTTTTCATTCATTATTTCCTGCAACACTCCTTCTGACCCCTTTCCCTTCTCTTCTCCTTCTGGAATGCCTATAATACGTATGTTTGAGTGTTTTGCGTTATCATTCAGGTCCCTAAGTCCTATCTGGATTTTTTCTACCTTTTTATTGACCACTTCTACTATCTGTTTGATTTCCAATGCACTGTCTTCCACATCACTAATTCTCTGCTCTGCCTCTTCTAGTCTGCTGATATTTGCTGCAAGTGTATTTTTGATTTCTTGAATTGTGGTGTTCATTTCCATCATATCTGTTATTTTTTTGCGCATGTCTGCAATTTCCCCTCCAAGTGTTGTCTTCACGCTGTTAACCTCTTTCATTACTTCATCAAATTTGTCGGTGATAAATGTTCTGAGATCTTTCATTGCTTGTGCGAAGTCCTGCCCCCCTTCCTGATTTTCAGTTTGTTGATTGGATTCAGCCATGTTTTCCTGATTACTGGTTTGGTTTGTAGATTTTTGTTGCTGTCTTGTCAACATTTTTTCTTGACGGGTTTAATCAGTTCCTTAGCTTCTTTGTCTAGTCTTGGAGATTAATTAGCTGTTGTTTTTGCGTAAGTGTTATATCTTCTCTTTGTCACTTTGTTCTTCTTATTCCAATTTCTTATTGCTAGTTAAGCTCACTTTAAAGGAAAGTATTAGTGCTGGGGAAAGTCAATTGTGTAAGGAAGGAAAAGGTGTGAAGTAGTATTGGTGATATATGTTTACAAAGCAACAATATGAGTTCTGGGAGGATGGAGGTTAGATCATGTAAATTGTGTAGAGTTATAGTAGTAGGAAAGTACCTATAATGAGGTAGACGACTGAATATGGGAGGAATGTGGTACGTACTAAGAGGCTATTGTTTTGGTGAGAGAGGGAAAGAGAAAAGAAAGGTAATAGTTTCAGGGACGAATACCAGATGGAAAACTAAACAAAGGTATTAGAAATTAAGAGTTAGACACTTTGTGGATCAAAGAAAGGGAGATGGAATATAGGAGAGATAGCAGATGGTGGAGGATATCAAGTTGTAGGGGAAAGGGGATAGTGTAGATAGGCTAAATCTATTCACAGAGAAATGAGGCAGTGGAGGGTGAGGAAACCCAGCAAATGTGAGGTATTTCCTGTAGGACCTATTGTATTGTTAAGGTAAAATAGTATAAGAAGAATATTGGGGACAAGAAAGGGAGGATTGAAAAAAAAAAAAAAAAAGAACAACAACAACAACAACAACAAAAAAAAAACCCAAAGAACAGAAACCCCGCCTCCAGGCTCGGCTGGGCTCAGCTGGGCTCCGGTCCCCCGCCCGCCGCCCGCCGCAGCTCAGCTGGGCTCGTCTGGGCTCGGCCGGGCTCGGCTTTCCCGCCCGCCGCCCGGCGCGGCGCAGCGCGGCTCGGCTCTCCCGCTCGCCGCCCGGCGCGGCGCGGCTGGGCTCGGCTGAGCTCAGCCGGGCTCTGCCCCCCCGCCCGCCGCGGCTCAGCCGGGCTCGGCCGGACTCGGCTACCCTGGCCGCCGCCCGCCGGGGCTCCGCGCGGTGCTAGCTGCCTCGGCTCCGCCTACCCAAGGAGGGAATCCTCCACACGTAGCTGGGATCTCCGTGTATATTTCACAGATGGATCCTCTCTGTTACCTTCCCTCCAAATCGATTTCCAGACACCTCCGGACCAGGAAAAATCCCGAAACAGCCGGTCCCAAAGAGTCTCTGACGCCTCCCAGCCTATTCCCCCCAGGAGCTAGTAACCGGGAAGTTCACTCAGCCGCCATCTTGCCTCCCCCTCCTCTGTTTGTTGTTTTGATTGATTATTTATCAATCTTTAGTATAGCATCCAGGACTGTTTTTAAGAGTTTAGAAGTTTTCATTCTGGACAGCAGAATCCTGGGGCGGGGGGCTCCTGCAGTCATCCTGCAGCCACCAGCGCTCACATGGATTTCCAGTCAGGTTCCAGATCCATCTATTAATTTTATTTTACCCTCGAAGAGTTTACACCTTTAATTTAAAAGGGGTGCTGAAGGGAGACGGATCTCTTTTCTGTAACTGCTTCCTGCTGGCCATGGGCTATAGTCATTGCCTAATAAGGTGTAAAACTCTTAATTTATTCTAACTGGAGGAAGATGGATCTGGCATTCTGTACGAAATTGGATGAAGTTTTCTTATAGTTAATAAGATGTTCACTCTGAAAGAAACAAACTTAAGGGAAGTTTTGGATCACAGAGTGGTTCAACAATGGCAGCGGAGGAATACTGATATGGGATGTTATTGACAGGATATATATGGTTGACAGGGAGTTATACAGGGCATATGCCCAGGGTATATGGTAATGTCTATATATACTCATAGTGGAAACAATTAAAAACAACAGCTGGGGGGGTACTGGGCTCCTGGCCGGGGGGGTCACTGTTGTGGGCCCTGGGAGAGCAGCGGCAATCCTCCAGGTGCAACGGCAAAAACCAGGAAGGAAGGAGGGCCCAACAGTGGGCTCTTGATACTAATGGCTACACTTTTGAGCCTATGCACCTGCAATAAGAACAAGGCCTAGAGTAGCATTGTGCCTGGGGGTTTCCTCCTGACAGCCTTCATGTTACTCAAATGTGGCCACTCTCACAGCCAAACTCAGCGTGTAGATGTGATGCATTCCCCCCAGCGTGGGACACGACACCCGGGGATGAGCCTCCCTGGCACCGAGGGATCACTACCACATACCAGCTGAAGAAGCAACTAGAAAATGACCTTGAATTAAAGATTCAATGCGGAACAGCAGAATATACCTGTCTACATATAATAACATGACTTCGGGAAGCGGTTTGACCTAATGTAAGGGGGAAATGGAAAGGAGAAATGAGATTATAAGGCTGTGAGTCTCTAAAAAAGAGTCTGGAGGTTGTCAGAAGGAATACCCCTATGTACAACTGAACAGAGTCTAAGAGACTGATAAGGTAGATACAACCCCAGGTATTGGTTCTTTTGAGAGATAAAGAGACCCACGAGTTCTATGGTCATGGCAGAAGGGGTTCACTGCCATGACAGATGGCCCTTCTTTGGAGCTGGTGTTTCTGCGTGATGGAAATGGACTCTGAGGGGATCTCTTTTCACAAGACTTGCATGCTACTTTATTGGAATTGTAGTTGGTGCTGAGTTTAAGATATATGTAGGGGATTTGAATCTCTGGACTGATAATATGACACCCAGGCCCAGAGCCTCAACAGACTTTAGCTCCTACACTTTGACTTATTGGACTTACTCCACTCAGCTAACATGGAGTTGAAGAAGGTCAACCACCACAACATGGAGCCTAGAGTGTCTACAACTAGAAGCGGGAAGAGTGCATCCAGTACCCATGTGGAATCTAAGCCCTCACTTGACATAGGTGTGGAATGGACACAACCAATCCAATGTCCACAGAGGAAATGTGAAATGGGTGTGGGAACGGTAGCCATGGGGGCTGCTGGGTGTGGGGAACGGGAGGAAGAGATGAGATGTGGAGGTGTTTTCGGGACGTGGAGTTGTCCTGGATAGTGCTTCACGGACAATTACGGGACACTGTAGATCCCCCCAGGGCCCACTGGATGGAACGTGAGAGAGTCTGGGCTATGATGTGGACCATTGACTATGGGGTGCAGTGATGCTCAGAGATGAACTTACCAGGTGCAATGGATGTATCACGATGATGGGAGAGAGTGTTGCTGTGGGGGGAGTGGGGGGCGGGGGCGGTGGGGTTGAATGGGACCTCATATATTTTTTTAATGTAATTAAAAAATAATAATAATAAATAAATATTAAAAAAAAATTTGGAATACCCGTTTTTAAAAGAGGACACATTGGATTACAGAGGTAGACAAGGTTAGGTGCCTATAAAGATGGCACTCCTTAAAAGCTGGTGGGAACAGCATATATATTCTTTTTTAAGTTACTCATCTTTAGAGAGAAATTGCAACAGACACTTAGCTTTGTCTGAAGACACATTCCAAGCTGTTCAATGATTGACACTCATTCGCTCTGGCAGATGCTCCTGGTGAACTGGCACTCCTTGGGCAACTGGCTTCACTCAGGATTAGAACACTAAGTTGGAAATTCTCTTCGTTTTCACCTGTGGGAGTGATCAGAACTACAGAATAAAGGTTTTTTACACCTTGGTTTTAATTGTACAATTTCTAGCAATTTTGACTTGTTCAATAGGTGACTCACCATCAGCAAGCAAGCCTCACCTTTGCTACACAGCAGAGTACAGTAGAATATAGAGGTTGACTGAGACTGGCTGAGACTGCCACCTTATTCTATAGACATGTTTTTAACTGTTTAGAAAATGATTTTACCAGGAACTTAACATGTCTAATATACTTCTGCACTTGATCCAAAATAGAAAAGATAACGTTATAATTATTAGGCATATATTTAGTACAGGACAAAAGTACAGCACTTAATATTAACTAATGTATTACTTAATGCATAAGGATTCAGAGTTGCAATTATTAGTTTTGAGTTTCAGGTTTGTAATACTTTACATGTTATCTCTCCATGAGAGCAGGCCATAATGCCAATTGTGTTTAAGTTTCACTTACAGTATCCTGGTATCATGGCTCCACTTAGCATGTTCTTCAACGCAGTGAGCAAGTTGCAGCATCCTTCCAGTATTCCAGAGATTTTCCAGTATTCTACTAGCCTGGTGCATAGTGCTCTCTGGCACCATGGAACAGTGCCAGTCTGGAGGCGATATCCATTGTACACTTGGCTGTACCGAGTCATTATTGGCTGCTGCAGGAGCTTGAAACTGCAGTATAGTTTCCATCGACTTCAGGAGCAGAACCAGAGGCTGATATAGCACATATTTTTAATTGAGGGGTCAGTGACCAGCCTAGCCAATAACTCACATGGAGAGGCCACCTGTAATGTATACAAGGCCTGGTTCGAATGCACAAGAGTTTGACAATGTTAAAGTTTATTCCTTGTTTTTTATATATATTTTAAACAACTTAAAGCAACACATATATCAAATGACTGTTTACTTACACAATTTTACTACGAAGATAACAGTAGATACTTTAGTAATAGAGGAAAAATATTATTTTTCATTGTTAAAATGAAAGAATATTTCCAATAGAATCAAGATAACTTTTTATTACCGTTTACTTAAATATGTACTTTGCGGTGGCCTTCAGACAGGTTTTATTATCATTAAGTTATTTCTGCTACCAATACCAATCAAAGTTTTAGTTAACAATGACTTCTAGAACTAGAACTATTTAAACATATTCAGTTTGGCAGATGTTTTACAACCTCCTTATAATTGACTATAAACACATTGACTAGACACCTCATGTTTAAATAAACTTATTAAATTACAATTACAAAGAAATTTACTCTATTTAAGAGAGCATATCTACAATTTTTCCTTTAGCCTAATTTCACCAATGTGAACTTACAATTTTCATTACTCTAAAGATTTTGTATATATAATGTTAATTTAGTTTATAAATTAACTATGGGAGATTACACTCAAGTTAAATAAAATTGAAACCATAATAATTTATGCAAGGAATATTCTCTTTTTCCCTTACAGGAAGCTAAAAACTTCTTTTCTTTAAGTTATGAAAATTAATAATTTAAAAGCATACTGACTACCAGGTTTTAAAACACATTACACAATTACTTAATTTTTAAAATCATAACCCAGGAAAGATCTCTCCATAGTTTTTATGGACTTTCCTTTACTTACTGAAATTTGTTAATAGAGCCACTAATTACCTTTATTTTGTTGGAAAGAAATCTTCTGGAAGAAAATAAGGTTCACCAGATTGTGGAGAAGAAAAGAATTTATTCTCAATCTTGCAAGAAGGGGCACAGAGCCAGATATGGCTGCAGATATGGCTGGTGCCCTGAACAAAGAAAAATGACACAATTTATACCCCTAAGCCTAGCACACAAGCTCTTCCTGTTTTTCCATAGACTGGATACTTCAGAAGTTACAGCTTATCTGAGATTTAACTTTCCCCCGCAAAAGTTTGTGATTTAACTGCTTCCTCTATCACATTCCAACCATTTTAGTTTTTACCTGCTCCCCTTTGTTAAATAAGGAATAGAATTTAGTGCTGAAATGGCACCGACTTAGTTAGCTCCTTCTTGGGCATCCTTCCACTGCCCATAGGACTGGCCTAAACTGGTCTCCTCCACTGCTGTCCAACCCGGGAGTGGGAGACTGAGGCAGCAGGCCGCCGGGTTACATCAACATTTTTCTTATGTGAAAATTAATCTAATCTTTGTTTTTTTACATTTTATGGCTGACAAAAGGTTTAAACTGGGAAATTACCAGCCTAGTAGATAGGTTTAATCTGCTACACCTAGTCTTGCGTTTAAAGCTCTTGCAAAGAGGAGGCCCTTTCCCAATTGTTTCTATAATCAGATTTCTATGACTTTTTCATCCTGCTTAGTTTAATTTGGGCTTTAAGAATATTTATTTACATATATAACTGCATATTTAATTTGAATAGAGCTCTTTTAAGAATTTTCATTTGTTAATTTGATATTATTATCCTGATGTATGAAGACATACACTGAGCAAATGGGCAGACACAAAGAGTTAGACACAGAAACAAAACTCATTGATATTATTTATAATTTGCATTATTTTATATACTGTTTAGCTTAATTTGGGGTCCCGAAATATATATTACTTATAACTGCATATTTAACCTCAACAATTTGAGCAAATAGGCAGACATGAATAGTTTGACACAACATGACTTTAGTTACTTTAAACTTCTAATTCTTACAAAACAAGTGTGACTGCAAAACATTTCAAAGACTCTTGAAACTCTTAATTTGCACTATGACTGTGCAGTTTTATACTATGACTATGCAGTTTTACACAAGAATTTTTTTCTTAATGGATTGTAACCAAAATGTTCTCAATGCTTTAACACTATTTTTTTGTTTCAGAACTTTATATTTTACTTTGAATTTAGCAGAATTTTGGATAAGCAACAAGATTAATTTTATATATATTTACTGAGGCTATTTGAAGCCTCAGGGAGACAGACTGCTTTCTCTCAGGAATTGCCACTCTTAGGAACACTGACCGTCAAGGCAGGAGACTTCTCCCCCTCCACCCCCCTTTTTGGTTTTGGAGATAATAAAACTCCAGTGGTCATTTAACCTTATTCCATCAGGCAGCAATTTATTTAGTTTACACTTGAATTCATGAGAGAAAGGGTTACTAATACCAGAAGAGGAGACAGTGATGTCCCAGCTCTTCTCAATTATGAAATAACCATAGGCAAAGGCAAAGGGTGAGGTTAGGCTTGAAGTAACCATAAACAAAGGAAAGGTTAGTTTAGAATTTACACTTAAATGATAGTTTCAGGCTAAATTCACCCAGCTATAATTTCAGTTATTGTCTTTCCACTGTTTTATAATATAATTGCATTTATAAATGATTTTAACTCTTCCCACACTCTACTCTTTCCAAAAATCAATCATCTTATCTTAGGACAAAATCATCTTCTGTTTCCTTAACAATAAAAACACACTCTATATATCCTACATACTAAGTTACCAGGCAAACTTCTTACAACATATAATTGCCATTAATACTAAACAAGCTTGTTAAAATAATGAACCTTTCTTCACTTTAAATACTTAGTAGCATGTAATACCAGAAACAGTTTTTTTGGAAGCAAGTTGGCAGGGGAGACTGGCTGCCGAATAAGTTTGTTATAAAATTGCCTTTTATTATTATTATTATCAATTCAGTTTTTGTTAAATAATGACTTTCTGCAATTTGCCATTTATTTATTTTTTCATTATTAATATAAGCTTTATTTTAAAGAAACATCAGAAATGAACATTTTTACAAATTATAATCAAACATAAAACATCGGAAATGAACATTTTTACAAATTATAATCAAACTAATGACATCCATAGAATACATCCTGATATTGGCCAATATTGAGTTAAATTTACTTAACTCTAGTTTTTTCACATGTGCTTAGCCTTTAATCCTTCCTAAAATTCAAAGATTTTAATTATTCAACTTTAGTAGTGTTAAGGAGATCTTCTATATAATAGCCCAGAGATATTTTTTCCAAATATGAAACATTATACCAGCAAGGAAATTATCAAAATGTATATACTAAAGGGTTAATTAAAGGCTGTCTATAAAGATAGACACATTTCATCTTAGAAAGACACACACACAAACCACAATCAAATATATGATCTCCACTACATCTTTCTTAAAGTTATATTACACACCAAACTGCAGGCTCATAAATTTATTCTATTACATATGAACTGAAAAAAATACATAATACTACTAATAAAAAAAAAACTAAGTCCTTGAAAACATGCAGGAGTGGAATGTATCTGCCTTAAGAGCAGAAGCTTAATAGGCCGTCACCGACCACCTGGCTCCAGCTGGCTCCCAGGCGCCACTGATCAGCTACGCTGCTCAGAAAGACAGGATGGTCTTGTTAATGATCTCAACGGACTCCTGAATCTCATCCTCCTTGATGACAAGCGGCGGTGCGAACCTGATAATGTCACCATGGGTTGGCTTGGCCAAAAGTCCATTATCTCGACGTCGCAGGCATACCTTCCAAGCATCATAATCTTTGGTTTCTCTAATAACAATAGCATTTAATAATCCTTTTCCTCTTACAGCAGTTACAATATCAGAAGGTAGTTTCATGAGTTCACTTCTCAAGATAGTACCCATTTTGTCTGCATTTTCAACAAGCTTTTCTTCTTCCAAAACCTCGAGGGATGCAATGGCTACTCGGCAGCCCAGACGATTACCACCATACGTCGAGCCGTGCTCCCTGGGTTTAATGGTGAGCATTATGTCATCATCACACAGCACTGCAGACACCGGATAGAGGCCACCAGAAAGGGCCTTTCCAAGGAGGACCACATCAGGTCTAACGTTTTCATGATCAACAGCCAACCATCTACCAGTTCTGGCCAATCCTGTCTGTATTTCATCAGCAATAAATAGAACCTGGTGCCTGGTGCAGAGCTCCCACACTCCCATCAGGTAACCTGGATCCGGAACCATCACACCCGCTTCACCCTGAATTGGTTCTACCATAAACGCAGCAACATTGGGATCCTGAAGAACGCGCTCCAGAGCAGGCAGATCATTATACGGAATGATTTCGAAACCTGGCATAAACGGTCCAAAACCATCATAACTGGTGGGGTCTGTGGAACTGGAGATAGCAGACAAGGTTCTACCCCAAAAGTTCCCAGCTGCAAAAACAATCTTTGCTTTGTATTTCGGAATACCCTTAACAGTGTAGCCCCATTTACGAGCAAGTTTGCAGGCAGTCTCTCCAGCCTCCACTCCTGTATTCATAGGAAGAACTTTGTGGTAGTTGAAAAGTTTAGTGATATACTCCTCATATTCGCCAAGTACATTGTTATAGAAAGCCCTAGATGTTAAGGTTAATTTGTCCGCCTGGCTTTTCAGAGCATCCACAATCTTTGGATGACAATGCCCTTGGTTGACAGCACTGTAAGCACTCAGGAAGTCAAAATATTTTCTGCCTTCTACATCCCACACGTAAACACCTTTTCCTCTCTCCAGGGCTACAGGTAAAGGGTGGTAGTTGTGTGCACCATACTTAGACTCCCGTTCAAAAATGTAATCAGAGGATGGAGGGCCTTGGACTGTTCTTTTAGCTGCAATGGAGGTAGCAGAAGCCACTGAAGAATGAACTCCACGACGAAGTACAGCAACAGTCTGCAAATGTGCTAGTTTGGAAAACATTGTGTCCTTCAAGCAGTACTGCTATAGACCTGACGGCACCGCAGAAGGCTCAGGAACCCAATTTGCCATTTAAATACCTTAATTTAAACAATGCTTTGTAAAACTTTTATAATTATTTATACCCTTAAGACAAATTTTACCTTCACAGACACATTCTCTTACTTAAAGTTACTACAATACCTTCTAAGAACCTGGGCGGAATGCAAACGTATTTTGGCTTTGACACCCTAGGGAGGGAACTTTACTGCATTTATTCTGATTCTGCTTTTTACCCGGTTCACCGCAGTCGGGGTGCACAACAATCAAACAGGAATGCAGCTTATGAATAGAAGGGTGGACTCACTGGAAAGGGGCAAGCCTCTCCCCCCTTTCCAGCTTTCAGGCCAAAATGGGCAGACAGAACCTACTCAAATTTGGCAAATCTCCAAGGGACCCAGCCACCCTGGCTGGAGCAGCCCCAACAAACTTGGGTACGTGGCGCAGACACAGATGGCCTCCAAGCCCCGGCAAAGGGCCAGACCAGAGACAAGACAGCCGGGCATGCACAAACATCTGGACTCCGCAAACATACAGACTCCTCAGTTTTGCCCCAGAATCATTTCACCCCCTTGCCAATGGCAAGGGAGGGCTCCAGCTCAGCTGTAATTCTACTTTACATAAGGACACAACTCCAACACCAGCATTGAGCTGACACAGACAGAAGCACAAAGGTCACTAATCTGACTCACAAGTTTATATATTTATTTTCACCATGGCTGCCCCCACAGCCATCACAAACCTCAGAACACTTAACATTTGGTATAAAGCGAATTCATTCACAATTTAGCACCATAACAAAAGATTTCAGCTAGACTTTTTCCACTGTTTAAACTTTACACCCAGACCAAGCTCCACCAGAAAAGCCGATCCATTTTCCTGTAACCAAGTTTTGTTTTTTTTAATCTAAACCAATTTCCAGGACATTAGGACTTGAACCTATAAATAGCCCTTTTTACTAAAATCAAGCCTCCACTCCTTTAGTGGATATAAGACTAGTACCAGATTCTAACATGCAGTTAGACAAACCCAAAACACCAGGGCTTTTCCCTGGTTTTTCTCCTTTTCCCAAGCCTAGAGAGAATGGCTTCCCCCCAATTTTCTGGGGCTACTAGGGTTCTCTCGGGAGGTGATCAGCCTCCCTTTCCTAGCAATTAAAGCTAGGGCCTTCCAGACTGTGCTCACCCGGGGAGTCTTACCTTCTTCCATGTTCGGAGTTCTTTTTCATTCTCAGAATCTTTCTCTTCAGACCTTCCATTGCCCTCGATTTTTGTCGGGAAGATTCTGGTGGAGCCCACATCTTTTCTGGATTAAATTTAATCCAGGGGCGCCCAGATTTGGGGTTCACCCGAGTCCTCCCGGCTTCCTCGGGGATTTGGAAGGGGCAGCAAAATGCTACCGTCTCTGGCCTTGGTTTGTTGTCCTGCCGCGTTTGCCAAAAATGTTGTAGAATTTGAGAGAAGTTCAATTACTTGAGTATAGAGAGGCCAGGACTCAGGAATGATTTTGAGAAGGCCGGACTTGGGAACTTTCTGTTTGAATCCCGAGCCCCGAACAAGATTTTTTAGTCCCTTTTATACAGAGAGGAAAGGCCAAATGGTCCTTTTGTTTCAGTTCTCAATAGGCTTCAATTAGCATAT
The DNA here is from genome assembly GCF_030445035.2 of Dasypus novemcinctus. Lineage (NCBI taxonomy): Eukaryota > Metazoa > Chordata > Mammalia > Cingulata > Dasypodidae > Dasypus > Dasypus novemcinctus. The sequence goes on along the minus strand of NC_080679.1, from coordinate 127,117,889 downwards.
ATTTTCACATCTTAGTAAGCTTTTAGCATGGACCTCAGGCATTCGATAAGCTTTTAGCATGTTTGCTTTGCATTTCCCCTGAATACTTAAAGTTTATAGACCTTGCATTGTTAAACTGTCTCCTGCTCACCAAGGGCAGGCCTGCAACCTTTCATCATCCCACACCCACAAGTCACAGTTTAGGTTACCCTGAAGAGACAAAGAGCCTGCCACCCATAGCCCACATCAGCGGGGCGGGGGCCTGCGAGGAGCTGCGGGGGCAGAGGGAGTGGGTGGAGAGCCGAGGCTGGGGCGGGGGTGGCCCGAGCCGCACCAGGGCCCGGCTTGCTGGCGGCAGAGGTGGTGGAGTGTCCTCTGCAGGGGACCCGGCCAGCAGCCCTGACTTCTAGAAGGGTGGGTGCGGCCTCCGGAGAAGGGCGAGGCAGAGGGGGGGCCCTGGCCCGGGAAATGCTTGGGAGAGGCCCGCGGGTGGAGGCTCTTCAAAGCCTTTTGCATTTGGGGAAAATATGCAAGGGCGGCAAACAAAGTTCCCCGAGAACTTCCAGAAAACTGGCCGTGGGCACCCGGGAGCTGGCCTCCAGCCCTAATGGGCGTCTTTCATTATCATTATCCCCATTAGCGCTTTATTGTATTAGGTCTAGCTAATTTACATTTTACCGAAGCATTGAAAACAGATTGCAGATGTTTGGAAGCAGATGTTCTCCTAATGTTAAGGCAAAACCATGAATATTTATGACGATTATTGCCGGGATCGAATTACCGGGCTTCAGCGGGGAGGCCTGTTCTAACGAGTTTGTCCAGGAACCTGGCAGAGGGCAGACAGAGAAAGTACAGACGAACTTTTGGGCACACTTCAATTTTCCTTCACCTGGGACGCGCTTTTGTTCTGCCTTCCCGTGGACTTGGGAACAGAGATCGGTGGTCACGGTTCCCTGCTGCTTGTACTGATGGGCCACATCAGGATTCTCCATCTGGCCTTTTCCACCCTCTCCTTGGTGGCGTCTGCCGAACCCCCTGCTACCAAAGCAGCTGCGGTCACTCCTCAGGCTGCGGGGGGCGGGCCCGGCTCGCCTGCCCTCCTCCCCATCCTCCTGCCAGGGCTCAGAGCCACCAGAAGCCGGTGTCCCCACAGGAGGTGGCCACGCTGGTCCTGCCCCCTGGGCAGAAATGCCCGAAATAGAGCCTCCCTTAGCAGCCTTCAGGAGCGACCCCCAGCCCACCCTGCAGCGACAGTCGCTCCCGGAGCTGGAGAGCCTGCGCTGGCGGGAGTGGGTGAGGTGTGCGGCCCAGGACCCCTGAGTCTCCAGTCCTTTGGCCCGTGTCATACCCACCCCCACTGAGCTTCTGTATCTACACCTGGTCCCTGCAGGTGTCGAGGAGGACGGCCTGCCCCAGGTGGAGCCGGGCGAGGGGGGCCTCCTCCAGGCGCTCGGCCACGTCACGTCCAAGGACTCGAGACCGCGCAGTCCGGCTGGGCCAGCAAAGAGGGTGTATTGGGAAACGGGGGAGGAGCAGAGCTTGCTGAGAGCGGGCGAGAAGCACGGAAGTGCCCGAGCCTTGGTGCGGGTCCCCCAGGCAGAGCTGTGGCCGCGGGTCGCCTTTCACCACTGATGCTCCTCCCCTTGTGGGGTCGGCAGGGGTCCCCCGCTGTCCGCTGTTCTCATTGCTCACCCCACCCGCCAGTTCCCCGGGGGGCCCCATGACCAGGCCCCTGGAGGACCCCTCGGGCTTTTCCTTGACCCCAAAGCGCTCGTTCCAAATGGGGTTCCCGGGGGTCCCTCAGGCAGCCCCCTTGGCGGGCCTTTCCCTCAGCGGCTTCCAGGCAGGCCTCCAGGGCCACGTGCTTCCAGCCGGGTTTCTGCCAGAGCTGAGGCTGCCTGCCCCCCCAAACCAGCCTCCTCACAGGGGCGAGGCCGCCTGCCCCCCCAAACCAGCCTCCTCACAGGGTGAGGCCGCCTGCCCCCCTAAACCAGCCTCCTCACAGGGGCGAGGCCGCCTGCCCCCCCAAACCAGCCTCCTCACAGGGGCGAGGCCGCCTGGCCCCCCTAAACCAGCCTCCTCACAGGGTGAGGCTGCCTGCCCCCCCAAACCAGCCTCCTCACAGGGTGAGGCCGCCTGCCCCCCTAAACCAGCCTCCTCACAGGGGCGAGGCCGCCTGTCCCCCTAAACCAGCCTCCTCACAGGGTGAGGCCGCCTGCCCCCCTAAACCAGCCTCCTCACAGGGGCGAGGCCGCCTGTCCCCCTAAACCAGCCTCCTCACAGGGTGAGGCCGCCTGCCCCCCTAAACCAGCCTCCTCACAGGGGCAAGGCCGCCTGTCCCCCTAAACCAGCCTCCTCACAGGGTGAGGCCGCCTGCCCCCCTAAACCAGCCTCCTCACAGGGGCGAGGCCGCCTGTCCCCCTAAACCAGCCTCCTCACAGGGTGAGGCCGCCTGCCCCCCTAAACCAGCCTCCTCACAGGGGCGAGGCCGCCTGTCCCCCTAAACCAGCCTCCTCACAGGGTGAGGCCGCCTGTCCCCCTAAACCAGCCTGCCTCTGCTGGAGTCCCTGCCCTCCCGCCCCTGCCAGCTCTTTGGCCTCAGGTGGGGCAAGTCCGAGGCAGCTACACCCGGGACTCCTCTGAGGTCAGGCTGAAGCGACCCCTGTGGGACTGCGCCTGCTCGCCCCCAGCGCAGCCCCTCCTCAGCCTTCGCCCTCTGCTTGGCCCGGGGAGCACTTCCTTGGCGAATCCCCTGCTCTGAGGTCTTGTGCCTGGAGGGGTCAGAGATAGATGGCCCCAGGGCCCCCGTCCCCTGCCCAGCGACGGGCTGAAGAAGCGATCCTGGACCGTCCCGAGCGAGGGGCTCACGGGTGCGTGGGAGACAGACGGAGCACGGGCCGTGGGGGCGCAAGGGGCAGGCGGCGGCTGGCCGTCCAGCGTGAGGTTGTGTGGCAGTTTGCTATTGGTCAAGAATCCCAAATAGAGATATTGGGATGTTTCTAAGCCGGGCTGACCCTCCAGGCGTATTAGAGTGTGTGGATTCAGAGGCTTCACTTCTACTTGATTAAATAATGCGCAAGGCTTTGAGGGGCCACGGCAGTAGGGACTCACAGGTAAAGCTACCCAGCAGAGTGCAGGAGCTGGTTGGAGTTTTGAGCTGGAGCCCGGGAAGTCGGCACACAGAGGAGCAGGGCAGCTGAGCCCGGAGAGAAGTGAGCCCCAGGGAGAGAGACAGAGCCGGTCACCTGAGAGTCTGCAGCAGGCCTTAAGGAGAGAGCAGGGCAGCTGAGCCAGAGAGAAACGAGGCTGGGAAGAGGAACGCAGGAAGCCTGAACCCTGGCAGACGTCGGCAGCCATCTTGCTCCAGCACGTGGCTACAGACTTTGGTGAGGGAAGTGACTTACTCTTACAGCCTGGTATCTGGAAGCTTCTACCCCAAATGAACACCTTTATAAAAACCAACTGATTTCTGGTATTTTGCATTAGCGCCCCCTGGGCTGACTCAGACAGGTGGTCAGCTGCCGGCAACAGCGGCTGGCCACACACTGGACAGGGCTTGCCCCTGAGCTGCTCCGCAGAGTGGGCCCTGCTTCCCTCCCGAGAAAACCAGTTCTCAGCTGTTGAGGGACTCGCCCAGGGGTGTGGACTCATCGGACAAACCTTTATCAAGGGCGCCAGGGCTATCCCGGAGGGCAAAGAGACACCCTCTGGGGAGAGCGGGAGGGGAGGAGGGCTGTTCCTCGACCATCGAGTGAGTGAGCCTGGGATTCCATGTGCTGGCCCTGCGTGGGAAGCTGCGAGGACCCAAGCGTGGCCCTGAGGAAGTGGTATTTTGGCAGAGAAGGAAGGCTGAGGGGGCTGGAGTGGGGAGATGCAGTGATGCACAGGCTGCTGGGTAGAAGGAGTCGGGGGGTCTGGGAGCTACAAGGAGGACACGTGGCTGGGGTGGGGGTGGATGGGGAGAGAGGCAGCCGCGAGGCTGGCAGGCTGGGTCACGCAGGGCCTTGTTCTGAGAGCCACAGGCCATCTCAGGCCCTGGGCACACAGGAAGGGGCAGGATCAGATTTGGGTGCCAAAGCCTGAGCGCCATTTGCTGTTTTGTGATTGAAGGGCAAGGCTCTGGGCCAGGAGCACGGGCTGATGCTGGAGTAGGGAAGGAGGGCCCAAGAACACATCTGGCCCAGCAGCCTCAGAGGACAGGTGACGCAGCTTCCTCAATCGTCCTCAAACTTGCTTCGGAATCACTGAGTTTTAGGGGATGGGCTGAGAATGTGCATTTCTAACAAGTACCCAAGTGTGAAGGTTAATTTCATGTGTAAATTTGGCTAGGTTTTGGTGTCCAGTTGTTTGGCCAAGCAAGCCCTGGCCTGATTGTTTCTGTGAGGGTATTTTGTAGATGGATTTAAACCATTAGTCAACTGATTGCATCTACAGTTGATTGCATCTACAATCAACAGAGTAGATTGTCTTCACCAAGGAAGGCATTTCCTCATTAGGCGGAGGCCTTAAATCTAGAACAGAATTTCAGCAGTCAGAGAACTTTTATCTCTACTTCAGCAGGTCCTCTTCTGGAGAATGTAGCATCACCTTTATCAGAGTCTCCAACTAGTGACCGGCCCTACGGAATTCGACTGGCTAATCTGCACCTTCGCCTGAGCCGATTCCTACCATCAATCTCTGAATACGTGTTTAGGTCCACAGCAGGTTCTGTTTCCCTGGGGAGCCCTAACACACCAGCTGATACTCTGAGGACCACTGCCCTGGGCCATGGCTGAGCCTAGCCAGCCCCACCCAAAGTCCCCTTAGCACCAGGTCCTAAGGTGGAGTCATCAGAATCCCGTCTCCCCGGAGGAAGGCCTGGGCATTGTGGGTGCATCAGATAAAGAAGCAGAGCCAGGAGGGGTGTGCCTGTCTATTAAGGGGTGTATTATAAGGATGTGGCGTATGGAACTGTGGGGCTGCCTAAGCAAGTCTGAAACCCAAGGGCAGGCTGGCAGGCAGGCAGGATGGATGATGAGCAGGCTGGACTTGGGTGGAAGGTCATTGTCACCAGCAGCGGCCAGAGGGAAGGCCCGGGGAGGGAGGACCATTGTGGCCCCAGCTGCTGTTTGGCGTCTCTGGGCTCAGGGAAGTCGAAGGCTTCCAACTGATTAAGTCAGGCCCACCGAGGATGAGCTCCTTTGGATGTGCTCAGTGTGAATCACATGATCAATAACACCAGAAGAAGCAGAGTAAAAGTGGCTGCCTCCTAGGGGGAAGGAGAGGACTAGGGGACTTCTCTATCAGCCTCTTAAGAACCATGTAATTTTGGTAAGGAGAAAAATAATTTTAAAGCAATGAAATGAGTTAAATTAGGAATCGGGGCTATTTTTCCTAATGAACTCTTGTAAGGTTATACTAGATATCGGATATTACAATATCAGATCATGCCACCCACGCCCCCATCGAGTTGTGCCAAACTGCCCTTCCAGGGCCTGGGAATTTTCGTGTGTGTGAGGTCCGGGGACTGGGATTGAACTTGGAACCTCATATGTGGGAAGCTGGCGCTCAACCACAGAGCCACGTCGGCTCCCCGGAGTTGGTTTTCTCGTATGTTTGCTTGTTTTTTGTTTTTAGGAGGCACCGGGAACCGAACCCGGGACCTCCCATATGGGAGGCAGGCACTCAGCCACTTGAGCCACATCCTCTCCCTGCCTGAGAAAACTCAAAGGACTTCCGGCCAGGTTCTGCTGGGAGGAGATGGCCAGCTCGAGCCAAGGAAAACCTTCTAATGTTCCAATTGTTTGGGGCAAACAGCCTGAAAGGAAAATCTTTTCAAGAGGTACAGAAAGGCTTTGGTGGATGATCCCTTCCAAACACTCGAAATAAAAAGTAACGACATGCGAAAAGAGCTGGTAGTAGATGGCTGTGCAAACAGGAGCAGCCGCCTGTAAAGTGGCTTAGCGGGCGCTTGGCTTTAAAAAGCCAGCGCTCTGTTTACAGATGTCGGAGCTCTGCGGCTGAGCGGAGGAATTTCACATTACACAGGTACTAACAGCCGAGCAAATACCAGCCTCGTAGCCAGTTATTTGTGGGAACCCTGTAAAGACACAGCCGCTACTGTCGCTACAGGGCAAGTGAGGGCTGCGCGATGAGAGCTGCGCAGACGGAGTTCCTGCAAGCGGCGCGCTGTCCAGGCTCTGTGTTTCACTGTGAGATGTAAACCAGACGAGAGTGAGTGCTTGAAACCGGGTACTGTCACTAATCACACCTCTTGCTTTTTACAGGCAGTTAGTTATACTTAATAACATCCGCCGACATCCACGCCGCCTGCCCAGACCGTGGAGCATCCACCCCAAAGTCTGGGTGGACCTGCAGGCTCCCCCAAATCCAGGGTTGGTTGTGAGAGGCCGAAGCGCATCTTTGTTATTCCCTCCACCTTGCTGAGCTGCCCAGTTCAGAGTCAGGATCGCGTTCCACGGTGGCCCAATCAGAGTGAAGCTTGTCTTAAATTTGCTTCCCCAGAAGTAGGATTACCAATAACATACAGGACTCCCAGTTAGATCTGAGTTTTAGATAAACAACAGATATTTTTTAGTATGTGTGTCCTGAATATTGCATGGGAGATATACTAAAAAAAATCATTGGCTGTTTATTTGAAATTCAAATATTACTGGGCATCCTGATTTTTATTTGCGCCATCTGGCAATTCTACCAAGAGTCAGATCCTGAAACAGGGAGTCCCATTTAAGTGGCTTGTTAAGGAAGTGCTCCCAGGGAGACCAGTGAGGAAAAGGTGGAGGCTGGACGGGGGGGAGCAGAGCCAACCAAGGCAGCGTGTGCCTTCAGGTAAGATACCTGCAGACAGCAGCCGATTCCCTGGGGAGCTGGATGTCAACTCTCAGGTGCTTCTAGCTCTTTGGGTGAGAGCAGACAGTTAACGGCTAAGGCACAGCAGTAAAAAGGATCTGAGGGCCTCTGGGGGACACCCCAGTATCCTCCTTCTAGCTTTGTTCACGAGTAGAGAAAGAGAGCAGGGGGTAAAGTGGAGCGTGCATCCCCGTTGCTATGGCAACGTGTTCTTGAAAGGCTAAGCCACCAAGGATGCTGCTGCCGCCACGAGATGCCAAGTATCGTCACGGAGATAACCGGGCTCCCGGTGCCGTCGTGAACGCCTGGACCAAGCCCTCCCTGAAGCCGCACTCCTGGGCCCTTTCAGTTGCAGGAGCCGTTCCTCTCCGTTGTTCAGGCCAGGTGGAGCTGGAGTTTCTCTTACTCAGAGCTGAAAGTACCGTACTTGTTTCTCAAGTACCGTCTTTAGGGTGGTGTTAGAAATAAGCGCACGGGGCAAGCGCTGAGTTGCCTGGGACAAGCCCCCTGTGCCTGTAGGCCCCTGCTCCTTTGACCCGGCAGGGGCTGCTCCCTCAGGCCCCCACCTGCTCTGCCCCCTAGTTAGGGGGCAAGCCCTCCTCCCATCCACTCCAATCTGCCCTGGGCATCTCATGCCACTCTTCCGGTACATGCATTCAGGGAGGCATGTCTTTGAGGCCCAGTTTTGTTTTGCTTTTTTAAGACTTATTTATTATTTATCCCTCCCTCCCCCAGATGGTTCTGTCTGTCTACTCATTGTTTTGTCACCTTCTTCTGGGAACCAAACCCGGGACCTCCCACATGGGAGGCGAGTGACCAGAGCCACATCCGCTCCTTGCGGACTGCAGTGTCTGCTGGCTTTCGCTCGTTTAGGTGTTTATGGTCATCGGGTGCGGTGTCTGCTCATCTTCTTTAGGAGGCACCGGGACCCGAACCCAGGCCATCCGGTGTGATAGGCGGGTGCCCAACTGGTCGAGCCACACCCGCTTCCCCGAGGCACCGTTTTAATCTAATTTAATAGTTGATGCCATCAGCAATCGAAGAGGAGTTTTGCTTTTTCTTTCTTTGAAACTACAGACCAGTTTCCCTGCAGTGTGGGTCCAGGGGACCCTAAGCACCACTCGATCAGCAGAGCCCCCCAACCCGGCGCCACCCTTCCCTGTCCCCACTGAGTCCCGACCCCAGCAGGCCTGCGGCCTCGGCCATGGTGGCCCTACTGGACAGAGGGGTTGCCAGAGGCAGGCCAGACTGGCTGCATCCGACTCCCGTGGGCAATACACGCTGGAGTCTCCGGAAATCGTCAACAGGACTTGTCTGGAATCCGCCGAGCGTGGAGCCCTCGGGGGCCCTGAATTTTAAGTAGCGTCTCTGAGTAACCGCCGCCAGTGCCTGGGCAGGTGAGAGGCCACGCCACCCTGCTGCAACATCCTGGGGCCCCCGCGAGGCGGCAGGTCAGCCCCCGCCCCACAGACTGTTGTCTCCTCTTCCCCGCACCCACCCTCGTGCTCTGAAACACTTACACCCTACCGGAGCAGGAGCTTCTGGGGCAGCAACGCAGAGCCCGACGCCAGGTGCTGCGAAACGAGGCAGACAGAGCGGCCGCTGGCCAGGCGCCGGGCGAAGCTTCGTCTGAGTGGATTTTTTTTTTGCATGGAACTCCTTGTGAAGCCCCCAGGATGTAATCAAGATTTTTTAGACTTGGGTTTTCTGGGAATTTCTCTCTGAGGGTAAAGATTGTGGGAAGGGGCCGGGGGTGTTTGGGGAGGGCGTGAGGGAGGGGGGTTTAGCTCCGACGCTGCTGCCGCTTATTAACCGCGTGAGCCTGGCAAGGTTCACGGCTCTCGTTCACTCCGGTTTGGCATCTGTAAGCTCAGGATGTAATTCCGGTGTCCCTGGGCTCCTGCCGAGACGACGCGAGCTAACTGGGGGGACGGCAATTGTCACCGTGCCGTTGTTTGCATGTTTTCATGTCGGTAACTGGGGCTTTCCGCGGTCTGGCCTGGGACTGGAAGTCACTCTTCCTTTACATGACTGAGCTGCACAAGCAACAGGAGCCCACGGTAAGAAACCGCGGCTCTGGAACTTAGAAGGGGGCCGGCCTCCACCTAACGGAGGCGTGTCTCTTCCTTGAGACCCTGACACGTGGTCATCTGTCCATCCACCCGGTCACAGAGGCACAGGCCAGGAAGCCCCCTTTGCAGCCTGAGGTGAGCCGGCCCCCTGTAACTACTCAGAAGAGGACCCCCCCACAAGAGGCCAAGTCCCTCTGCCCTGCGCCTGCTCTAGAGGCCTCTCCCCTTAAATGTGGTTCCCAGAACAGGGTGACGCCTCATCCTCCTGGGGCCTGTGCGAATGCAGCCGCCAGGGCTGAATTCCACGGGCTCACAGAGTCGAGACTTCGATTTAATCTCTTTCTTTCTTTTTTTCAAAGATGTATTTATTTCTCCTCTGCTCCCTCGTTGTTTGCACCCGCTGTGTCTGTTCGTTGTGTGCGCACCTTCTTTTTAGGAGGCACTGGAACCAAACCAGGAACCTCCCATGTGGGAGGGAGGTGCCTAATCGCTTGAGAAGCCTCCACTCCCGGCTTTGTTGTGTCTCTCATTGTGTTTTCCTCCTTGTGTCTCTTTGTTGCGTCATCTTGTTGTGTCAACTTGTGTCAGCTCGCTGTTTTGCTCGTCTTCTTTAGGAGGCACCGGGAACAGAGCCTGGAACCTCCTATGTGGTAGGCAGGAGCTCAAATGCTTGAGCCACATCCACTTCCCTTGTTTTAATTTCTGGTGCACAGCCCTCACCCCCCATTTCCTTCTGACACAGAAAGGGGATCCTCATTCCCTCTCTCAGTAAACGGAGCCGGAGTTGGCAATTTCTTAGCCATTACGGGTTGAAAACGCCATTGATTTGGAGTGTCCCCTGCCTCCCCCTGCCCCCCACTCCTGGGACCAGACGAGTCTGGGGGAAGCAGGAGGGAGCTAGGCAACGCCCGGCAGTGGTCGCATGTCTTAGACCCGGATGTGCCGCGTCCTGTCCAGCCTCCAGTCAGGCCCTGGCCAGTGCTCCCTGCGCCCCCAGCAAAGTCCTGGGGCAGAGCCGGCCCCTTCCCACCTCCAGGGCACATCTGCACCTGAGCCTGAGACGCCTCCTGCTCAGCCCGGCCAGCCGTGTTTGCTCACGACTCCCGGCTTGGTCCCGGCCACCTGCAGCCGGGCGACGGGCCCCGGCAGAGAGGGCGTGCGCAGGCGGCGGGCGGCGGCCACCGTCTGCCCCGGGGCTCTCCAGCGGGACAGAACATCTGCCCGGTGGGAGAGCGTGGGGCTACCGCAGGGACCCGGGGCTGGAGGGTGGGCTGCGGTCAGCAGGACGAGCGGGAGAACGTTCTCTCAGGAACCGAGCAAACGTACCTCACTAATCCCGGGTATTAGTAACCGGGCAGGTCGGGGGAAGCACGCCAAATGTAAGCCATGGGCTAGCGTGAGCACCAACACTCCGATGAGGCGCGTGCACCGTCTGTAACACCGTTTCACAACGCAGGGGCGGGGGGGGCTTAGGGGAGCCCTGTATGGGGGGTGCATGCTTGTTTTGTACGTTCACAGCTTTTCCTGCACACTCATTGCTGATGGAGGTTCACGTGTGAAGGATATACTTCAATAAAGTGTTCTTGAAAATTTTATTTGGGACAAAAAAAGATTACACAGATTGATTTCGGGGACTTGACTTACACAATTGCAGGGGTTGGAAACCTTCCCGCTGGAGTCTTCCTCTGAAAAACCGGAGTTTGCTCCCAGGACCTCCACCTGATTAGACGAGGCCCACCCACACGCTGGGGGGCCCTCTCCTTTACCTGCGGGTCCTCGGATGGCAGGTGCTAGTCCATCTACGAAATACCTCCCCAGCAGCGTCGAGTTTTGTGTCCAGCTGGATGGCCGGGTGCCAGAGCCTGGCCAAGGTGTCACATAAAACCGACCGTCACGTGTATCTTGCTCCGGGTCAGCCACCTAGTACCCACTGGCCTGGGGACGTAATGCCAGTCCCAACCCCTTCGTCCTCAATGCCAGGCGTCCGCCCCTGCGTTCGCGCTGCCGTTTTCTGAGCAGGTCGGCTGTGCCGGCAGACGGCCCTGCCTGTGGAGCTGAGCCTGTGGACGTGCAGGCCCGCTACGACCCGGTCACCTCTGCGATGGCACATCCCACCAAGCCAAAGGGTGCAGCCCCTTCCTGCGCAGATGGCCCTCTCTGAAACGACAGAACGGAGCTCGCCAAGGGCTTCCAGGCAGGACGGTCCCGGGGGCGGACGGCAGGTTAGTTCGGATCCACCAATTAATTGTGTCTCTTTGTATATCAAGGGCGTGCGAGGCTTATTTAATTTGAAATAAATGCAATTATAGAAATGAATGAGCTATCAAAAAGTTAAACATATGATCCATCAATATTGGCGTGATGTGAGCGGCTGGTTATTATAAATAAAACGGGTCTTTGGCAATATGGAATTCAATTTCCCCCACAGTGTGTCTCATTACGTCGTGACATCTGGGTTAATGCTGAATTACAATCCTTAATTTCCAAATCGGAGCTTAATTTCTAAATAGGAGGTTAACAAAAATAACCTCTCCAGCTGTGGGACTTCTGAGGGCGCTACAAAGAGAAACTTCAGGGCCCAGAATTCTGTGGTTTCGTGGAAAAATCTGCCCCTCCAAATTCTCTCCCGCAAGCCCAGAGCTGGAAGCGGGGCAGGGACCGGCAGCCAGGGAGGGGGCCGGGCTGAGCTCAGAGGCCCACCTGCTGGGCGGGGTGAGACCTCCCACGGGGCGTGGGGAGAGGGGCAGTGAGTCCCGGACGGAGGGGCCACCCGGCGCCCCCATGCCCAGTGGAGGGTGCGAGCCACACCCTGGCCGGCGTGCAGCCGTCCACGCTGGGGCTTCCCCATCGCTGCAGCCCAGGGGGCACCCTGCCTGCCTAGCCCCGGAGGGAGGGGCTTCACGGCCACGTCCAAAGGAGAGTGGAGGAAAGCACGCTTTCTCTGTGGGACCTATGGAAAAGCACACAGCGTGGGAGAAAGGCCGAGTCCTGTGGCCGACCCAGGGGACAAAGAGGCTCCTGCAAACGGAGCCCGGCCCGAGTCAGAGCAAAGCCTCTGAGAATTGTCTGGTGGTTGGAGAAGATGTGTGGAGACTGACCTCCCGGGTCCCAGCATCCAGCCTGCGTCCTATTCTGCCTACCATGTGGAGGTCTAGGGTTCACACCCCGGCCTCCTTGACCCGTGTGCAGCTGGCCCATGCGCAGTGCTGATGCACGCAAGGAGTGCCGTGCCACACAGGGGTGTCCCCGCATGGGGGAGCCCCATGTGCAAGGAATGTGCCCCACAAGGAGAGCTGCCCCGTGTGAAAAAAGTGCAGCCAGCCCAGGAGTGGCGCCGCACACACGAGCTGATGCAGCGAGATGATGCAACAAAAAGAGCAGATTCCCGGTGCTGCTGACAGGAATGCAAGCGGACCCAGGATGGACACAGAGAGCAGACAATGCGGTGTGAAGGGAGAGAAAGACATAAAAATAAATCCTAAAACAAAACAGAACAAAACGTACAACGGGGGGACCTAAGCAAGGGAATTTAGCGGTCCCAGGTTTCGAGGGCTGGGAAGTCCAAAACTGAGGTGTCGGCAGGGCGAGGCTTTGCCCCAGCGAGGCGCGCTCCGGGCTGGCTGCGGGGCGTCCCGCCCGTGGCGCCCTGTCCCCGGCGGTGCGCGTGGCCGCGGCCGCGCCCCCTCTTCTCCCGTGGCCCCTCTCTGCGGCTTTCTGCGGGCCTCCGGTTTAGGATTAATCCCCCGATTCAGCCGGCCACGGCTTAACGGAAAAGAGCATCGTTAAGGGCCTGTGGGCAGTGTCCGCACGCAGGGGTGGGCTCACATCAGGAGCAGGTCTCCGCGAGGGTGGAGCGCCCCCCCTACCACCCATGACCCCAGGGCAGGGCCCTGGGGGAGGGCAGGAGTCGGGTGCGCGGGAAACGGGGCGGGGAGCCGAGGGAGACGCAGGGCAGCCCCAGCCGAGCGGCTCCAGGTGCTCAGGAGCGCGGTTGAGAGCGGCGCTGGCCCTGGAGGACGGACGCGACGAGGTGGGGGCGGCCGTGGAGCGCCCTGCAAGCACAGCGAGCTGCAGGTGATGGGGTGAATACACCACACGCCGAGGACAGCGAGCAGACCCAAGCTCACTGGGAACAGGAGTGGCTCTTCCTAAGGAAGGAGCAGCCCCCTCCCCCAAATCAGGCCCCCCAGCCCCGAGGCACCCTGTGCCCCTCCCTCTGCTCCATTACCCTCCATCCCTACGTGGAGTCCTGCTCGTTGTTTCCATTTGTTTACTGACTGGCTCTCTTACTGACCTGTAAACTTGCCTTGTTCCCTGCTGCATCCCCAGGGCCTGGCCTGGAGGTTCTCCACACACACGAGTATTTTGTGAGTAAATGAAATAGTGTAGAAGTATAATCAAATACGTTATTTAAAAATATTCCTCAGCTCAGACCTGTGTCTATGGCTCAAAAAGGATCATGAAAAGGCAAAGACCCCTCAAGGAAGATTCATTTAACCTCACATCCTGCAACATTTTGAAAATTACATTATGAAAAAAAGAATCCTGAAGCCCTTTAGAAAGGAAAATAAAGGAGATGCAACCCAAAGAACAATACCCGGACTGCCCTGAGTTCTCTTCTGCCACTTCAGGTGCCAGCAGGCGAGGGCGGCTTGGAGAAGCAATTTTGAAGAAGGTTTGTAGCCCGTGACAACCTGACACCAAATGAAGACAAAAGACATCGCCTAATACGCAAGCACCCCAGAACGACCAATCGGTGCGTCCAAGACACACGCTCTAGAGCACCCCAAATGCAGCAAAACAAAGAACTCAAGCATGAGAAAGCCGCAGTGTACCAGAGCGGGAGCCTCCAGGTGGCTTGTCAACTCAGCATACCTCACCTGAGACATGCCCAAGGAGAGCAAGGCATCAGTTAAAGGGCTTCCATCATGGCGAGAATAGCCCTGTGACCGACAGAAAAAGAACCCCGGGGAAGCTCCTCTCCTGGGGGCAGAGCTTAACAGCAGCCTCAGAGGTTCAATTAACCATATGATATCCACGAGAGTAGCAGTAATGGTTATGGTGACGATGGTGGCAACGCAAGCAGCCCCCGTGAACTGTGTCTCCACGGGGCATCCTGGGCTAGGAGCTTTGGATGTTGTCCTTCCCATTTTACACGTGGGGAAACTGAGGCTCAGAGAAGTTATGTTACATGCTAATGTCACACAGCTGATAAATAGCCGAACACGTTTCAAGCCC